>NC_138656.1:52763042-53363042 GCF_964273445.1 Streptopelia decaocto | reverse complement strand
GTTTATGCCACCTACCTCAGGCCTTTGTCCACAACTACTTCACTGGTGTGTTTTACTTGTTGGCCTTTTATGAGTTTGGAGTGAAATGGTTTTACTCTTAAATAATGATAAGAAAAAAGAATTTGGCTATGGCAGAAAGAGCAGAATGCAATTGTGCTGTGAAATGAGCTGTGTCACCTTTCTGAGACCTGGCTAGCGTCACACAAACAAAAATTTAGAAAAAATAATTTAATCAACACTAGATAACAACTTCCTTTTGGTCTCAGAAGTAGCAGTCCTTCTGCACTAGCTGTGACCAAATGATGGGCAATACTGAGATTAACCATTCCTTGTCACCACTAGGGAGGGTGTACAATTCTGATGCCAGAACACAGATTTGTAGCTCATGAATAGCTCCACAGAGAATGGGAGCATCACAGAGTACAACCCTGCAAACTAGTAATGAGGACACTTCCAGCTGGGGGGTGTTCTAGAGCATTACTAATGCATTTTGCCTTAAAGTTTTTGTAAGATGGATTTCATATGTGAAATTAAAAGATAGCGAGTTGAAATCAACACATAGTAGCCTACTACCTTCTGAGGCAGTACTAAAACTAGAACTAATAAAAATGTTTTAAAAACTAAAGAGAAGAGCATGGCTGGAATGGGGTGACAGACTGATGCTGGAGAGAGATCTAGATGCTGACTCAAGTTTTGAACTAGACCACTGTATGCACTCAAAAATCAATAGGTTCAGTCCTGATAGCAGCGTACAGGTATTGGTCCAGGAAAATAATGGGATAAAAAGATAGGAGAGTATCAAGTAAGTAACGGAAAATGAAAACTAATGTGAAGCAATAAACCAGGAGATGGATGATAATTTTTCAACAAAACTACTATATGTAAGACATACTTTTGCATGTTACTTACCTTGTATCCTCTTCAAACACGGCTGGGCTCTTGAAGTGGGAAGGAGGTATCTGAGCACAGCATCACATGGCACGGATATGCCTGACAGTTATATTGGGTTTAATTATAAATCAGGGGAACAATAAATTATTTCTCTCCATCACCCAACTCTACTGTTGCTTCAGGAAGCACTGAAAAGCAAAACACATCACATTTGCCTTGAAAAATGGTAAAGTCTGTTTTACAGAGCAAAACTATGGATAAGTTCGAAGCACAGAGCTTGATGGCCAGCGTGGTGGGGCTGGCAGAAAAGCACTCCCTGGTAGGACCTCGTGGGGCAGCTGCAGGACCCATTCCCAAAAGGAGATTTCCTCTCAGCCCTTGCTAGCTGGCAGTTCTGATTCATGTGGTCCAGAGTCCCAGGGCCAGAAGTGAAACTCAGAGGGTCAGAACACAGGCAGCACAGCACTTTGTGTCCTTAGGGGTTCGAAAAGCCAAAGTGATTTAACGTAAAAGTATCAAGCTCGGCAGAAAATAACAGGATCATAATCATTATTAAAGAGGGAAAGCGTTTGTTATGTCATTCAGTTCAAGAAACACTAATGTGACATTATTTCTCATGTTCAAGGCACCTGTGGCAAGGATTAGGAAGGCTTTTTAATGCCAAGAGTTAAGCTGCCTTTTCAATTTTTTTTTTTTTTTAAATATATATTTTAAAATTTTTTTTATTTTGTTTTAAAGTGAAGTACAGCAGGAGCTTAGTTGCACTGGCACACTATGAACTATGAAATCTTAAAATTCACAAACATGGAGAAAAGACATGAAGCAATAAAGACAGGTATGTGCTTCCAAATGCTTTCAGAATCACAGGGGAACAGCACAAGAAACACTGCAAAAAGAGAAAGGTCACACTGCCACCGTGGGATGGACAGACAAGGACCCCGGCAACTTTCTCCAAACCACCCTGCAAGTCTGTGACATGGCATTGAACTGCATTCAGACTTTAGGCTGGATACCCCACGATGGCATCCAATCTCCTCTCTATGATGGTAATTTTAATCTGTAGCTTGGCTACCAAAAAATTATTCTAGCAGACAAAAAAAAATAGTACTGTTGGAAGACAGTACTTTACTTCCTTGAGCCATATTTAAATTTGATTTCTGGCCCAAAAACACAGAGGGAAGGAAAATGATCATGAAAGAAAACAAAAGACATCCTGGTTGTAATCTTAAATTTTCACTGTAGCTACCGGACAGCTGCAACAAAACACAGGAAACTTGTCTTGAGTAGTTGTTTGAGTCTCTAATTAGAGAAGGGAAAAAGGAAAGCTACAAAGAAAGACAGAGGCAGGGATCGGGAAAGAGCTGAACGAAGGCACAGGGAATAGCAAGATCTTGGATTAACATTCTGCACGCTGCTCAGAGCAGAGCTGCCACGTCACCAGAGCAGAGCATCTTTTGGAAAGTGAGCTAGTGACATAGTATTGCTGAGATAAATGCTTGGCCTCAGATTGCTGTGCTGGTTTTGCACCTGTGGTATCTTCACAAGTTTTTTTTAGTATCTTCTGTGATCCTTTGATTATTTCTCTGCCCTGTTCCACTCCCATTAACATAAAAGAATACTGTCGCAACATAAAGACTGTGTGAAAACATCTATTACAGTTAGGAAGTGTATATACCCTAAAGCGCTGTCATAAATCTTCCAGGAGAAAGGAGCACTGAACTTGCTGCTTCTGCTTCAATTGCTGCATTAAGAAGCTGGTTCTTACAACTTTCTTGATTTGATTTCCCTGTCCTCTCCAACTAACAAGTCCCCTCCAGACAAACTTAGTTTTGGACAAGGGCCTTGTGAGGGGCGTAACACACTCAGGTATCTTCTGCGTGAACCTCTGAACAGCAGCTCCCCAGGCTGGGTGACGGCAAGTCTCCATTAAAACACTGGAAGGCACTAAGTAAGTCATTCTGGAAACCTGACTAACACAAAACAAAAACAAAGGCAAGACCAAGAAAGTGAATGCTGGAGACTTTCACATATTAGGAAAAGATTTTGTAAAAAACAAATGCAATAGTCCAGTTATGTTCTACCCAGGATACAACATAGGAAATGTCAAATACTAAAAATAACAAATACCCGAAGAAGTGCTCCCCAACTTAATAGTTTACAGCTAACTATGAAGTACGGAGTCACTACCACGAGTGGTGTTTTGAAATGAACTATTTTTTTTTAATATATCAGCTAATAAGAGACATTCTATGAATACAAACATTTGCTTTGCTTATAATCCTGGATTAACACAAAGCCACTAAAAAGTCAAACCTTTATTTGAAGTACCTGGGCTGATAATCTTCCTAATCAAGTTTTCACTCCAAACAAGCATTCACCTGCTCATCTGATACGCGTATTTCCTGTCACATCAGAAGAGCTATGAATATTCACTAACCTGCTTTGAGCTCAATTCTAGGCTTACTACTTATTTAGAAAAACACCACATTTTTAAGGGTTTATTATTGTAGCATGATAGCAAAGAGCAAACGATATGTCAGCCTTCCTTTTGAGACTATAAGATGTCTATTTTAAGGAATAAGTGTCCAACCACTGAAACTGTAGCAGCAGAATCCATTTCACCTGCAGGCTCCACTCTGCTGTGGGCAAGCGGACGTGTTACCACTTCCCGCTGTCCTTTCCTCAGGAGGACCTGGGGAACCTTTCCTTGGCACACGACCAGATGTGCCAAGCATGAGACACCAGCATGCGATGGAGATGCGGCTGTCACATGAGCAGCGGTGACACCTGCACTCTCTCTTGCTCCAGGAAAGGAATTGTGTGTTGAAATGTTTTTGGGTACCTCCTTCACTAAGCATACCTCCTGCTGCCTTGGAAGCAAGCCTGACAAGCCAGCCATCCTTCCCTGCCAAAACGCAGATGAACTCTGATGGTGCCATTCCCCAGCCTCACTGTTCTTCAGCTGACCTCAGTTCACATTGTATTGTACAAGTCTGCAAAGAAACCATGGGATAGGAACACATCAACCTCCACAAAAACAGTGAGTCCCCTCGATGACCAGCTACATGATGTGACAAATCCATTTACTTGTACAGACTTCTAAGGCACCACCATTGCAGACCAAGTGCACAAGCCC
Source organism: Streptopelia decaocto (assembly GCF_964273445.1). Taxonomy (NCBI): domain Eukaryota; kingdom Metazoa; phylum Chordata; class Aves; order Columbiformes; family Columbidae; genus Streptopelia; species Streptopelia decaocto. The sequence goes on along the minus strand of NC_138656.1, from coordinate 53,359,015 downwards.
TCCTGGCCAGGCATGCTATGGGTGCCTCATTCCAAGTTCCTGTCTCTGACGTTTACAGTCTTTTCAGCTTGAGGTCTGAAGTTTGCCAGTTTTACCTGTGTGTTACAGCAGGGTGCAAGAAAAGCACCATCGTTTGCTTCTGCATACGAAGGACAAAGGATGCAACATTGCTTAGTCCATTTCCTCTGTCTCCATCACCCTTTTTCTCAGCCCTGATTCTCCATCACTTGCAACAGGAACTTCAATTTAGGCAAAGCTTATCAGTCACAGGTTGGATGTGGTCTGCTGAATATCTACTAAGACAAAATCATATTAAAAATGCCTAATACACGTTCCTCCATTCATTACCAAATCAACTACATCAAACTGTAGCTCCTGTAAACGGTGTGGAAAACCAGCATGCAATCACAGAATTTAAAGCCGTAACATACTGCACATCGATAACAAAAAATTGAATTAGGTTTATACAAGCATTTCAAATTGCTCATTTGAGTAGTACCCAAATTGATATGCTACTCTTCCACAAAATCTGCACTCACATGCAATATGATAGTTTTTTTTATCATTTTAAATAAACTTGCAAATAATAGTTTGAATCCATATAGATAGACATTTTGGCTTGAAGTCCCCTGTAACTACACACAGATTATGTGCAAATTAGGTCAGTGAAGAGAATGGGACACTGGTAGAAATAGTCAGCTAAGCTCATGTCTGCAGCAGTATTGTATTGGCCAGAGATTGTTACATTTTGTTTAAATATTAAAAATATCTGCATATTTGATGAAAGCATAACTAGATCAAGTCACATGGCTGGGAATCACCATGACCAAAGTCCAACGGAAGCAGCACTTCCACAAGTTCTACCAGCGCCGCCTCTGAAGGTGGTACTGTTCAAGAAGCTCTACTGCAGCAGGCAAGCATATCACTGATACAGAACTGCACAAACAAAAATAACCCCAAAACTATTGAGAATTGTATAAAAAAGGAAAAAAGTTGAAATTTAGCCTGATCACATCAATGTTCATCAGTATTCCAAACTGTTTGCATAGCACTTAAGCTCATCAAGGAACCTGACGCTACAGCTACAGTGACGCATCAAGCTATACTACAGATGCTGTTAATTAACTGTATTGAAAAGTTTCTGCCACTGTTTGCAGCAATCCTCTCATTTTAGAATAACAAAGAAGTATTATTGAAAAGAGTAAATACTCAGTAGATTTAAATACTTGCGGGGTTTTTTTGTTTGGTTGGGTTTTTTTCTTCAATGCTTGTTCAACATCTTTAATTAAATCTTCCTTCAGTGTCCAGGCTGCAACATACATTCAAGGCAGAGGAATTTGATTGAAGAAATGCAGTACTGCTACGGATATTTCCCTTAAAACGAAAAAAGTATTCTCCCTGGGCATCTATAACATATGCTGAAGGTAGATATTTCAAGATCATAAAACTGATTAAGCCCATACAAATAAAACAAATACACATACAGGTACATATACCGACCATGCAGTTTTAACACCTATCATTAGCTTGAGACTGAAGGTTTCAAATTTCACAATTAATCTGAATTTCAGGGGTGCCACACATAACCATATTCCTGGGAAACTGAATAGCTCTCCTGATTGGAGACAGCAGAAGACAAAAGGTTTTCCTAATTTATCACGAAAGGCGGCAATGTGTATGAGTTCCATGGAGCTGATGTGACACAACAGCCTGGTTACCCGCTCTTTGCCTCAGCTTGCTGCCTGTGTTTCTAAAGGTATCCCTACTCTGAAGCTGGAATACATGAAATATTTGTCACTTGTTCACAAAAAATAAACAGGAGCACCTCTAAAAGCCAAGAAGTATACTTCTCCCTTCCTGCTAAAGGAACATTTTTTTCCTTTGCAAACACAGTACAGAAAAGTAAAAAATAGGCATCCAAGATAAACTACTGATGTTCACAATACAAAGTTTAACCTTACTGCAAATGTTTCATTTATTTTATATTTCTCTTCTGAGGGGGGAAAAGAAAAAAAATCAGCAGTGAAATTCAGTTCAACTTCATCCTTCAAAATTTAAACTCTTAAAAACGTACAATAGCAATACACCAACATACTGGCAACAACTTGAAGGAAGAGCTAATGATGTATACGACTTAAAATAGCAGAACAACATAAAACCCCTGAAGGTAAAAGTCTGTGGAACAGAAAACACTGGAGATGTCATTTCTCTTGTCCCACTATTCCAGGATCAGTTACTGAAAATCCTTCCCCGCACACTCACACTAGTGTGTTGATGGCTCTGCAAAGCTAGCTGGGGCCAGGATGTAAATACTACTTTTTTCCTCTAGAAAAGAAACACATAAATGCAGGGAAAAGATTAGAGCAGAATTCCACTTTACTTATTTCCAAAAACATGCTTTTTCCATCCTATAGCTGATTTGTTGTTTGTTTTTTCTTTAAATACAGCTGCCCTCCTCACTCCAAACACTATTTTTCATACCACAGATTATGGCACTCCAGTTGGTTAGTCTGTGTTAAGGATTTTTTTTTTCCTGGATCTGTTGTTATAAACTGTATATAGGTGACTCCTGAAGGGCTTTTACACGGCACCACTGTCCCTCAGGAAAGCCCAACTCACATCTCCAATGCCTGTCCAGACAGAGTGTCCCAGAGAGAAAGATGTGTCACGAACATTCCACATCTCATATCATGATAATACACATAGCACCAAAATACAGTTTAACCATATTAATCCTTAAACTGTGCTTCTACTAACAATAAACAAACTATGTCATCTATTACCTTGGACAGAGTGGTTTCCCGTTTGGAATTAGAAAAACATTTTTTAAAAAAGCACAGCGTAAAAAGGGCCTGTGTCTAGCTTACTCTATGAATAACTGAATGGTTCTTAGGTCAGGACACAATACTGTCAGTGCAACTTCACAGAATATATTCCTTACACTCACTGACTTAGTATTAACAGAATAATGCATGGGAGAAAAGATATGAGATTCAACACAACAAAGGCTTAAATAAAATCTCTGGTCATAAGAAATAAGCCTACTTTTAATACTCTTAATGCTTATTGTTCCATTGAGTATTTTGTTGCTCCACAGCATGGGAAAAGCAAACAAATCACAAAACCAAACATTAGAATATAATTTTTTTTATTTTTTATAAATAACTTATCTGTTACAAAGACAGTTTACCCAGCTAAATCACAAAACCATCAACTCAAGATATCCAAATTAGGTTTTATTAATAAACAGGTAAAAACTGATTTGTCAATCTTCACATAGAACTGCAGATGAAGCTGAAAAACAAGGCCTCATTTTATAAACAAAATGCATTGAATGCAAGTGCTTTGGGTCTACTGCCTAATTACCTGGGACTGGCATTTTCTTCCCACATAAAAAAAAATGCATAGCCTTCAAAACAAAGGCCTCTGTGCATTCACATAGATCACTTGTAAAACTCCTAATAAAAGTGTCCACTGGCAAATGTTTACAGTGGGTGACAGTTACTTTTTCTCTTGCTACATGATGAGCACTCCCTCCAGCCTCACGCTAAGTGCTGCTACATAATTCTTTGCGTGCCGTCTTTCATGCATACTGTACTGGAATTCCATTTTCTTGATCTCGGTTACATACATCCCCGATCATGTGAATATTTTCCTTAAAAAACACAGAACATCAAAATAAAGAGATGCTTGAGGTTGCTTCAGTGTTCAAGTCTGTTTGATTTCTCTTTTCCAGCCTTTATTTCAGTTGTCCTAAATATTGCTATCCTTGTTTTCTATAAATATGAGACTTCACCACAAAGTCAGGTTTAGAAACTGGCTGCCAAAACAGGAAAGCATTTAAAGTCCTTGAACAAAGCTGTACGATGCTGCTGCTGTTGATTTTGGCACTGTATGTATCTCCCCAATGAATCTCTCTTCAGGAGTCTGCAAGATACCCAGCAGATGAAGCAAGCTTAAATCGGATGCTGATCTGTTGGTGGGTGGAAAGTTTCTTAGTACGAAGTTTCCTCACGCCAGACAAAACGCTACCTTGTGTCACCCACCGTAAAACTCAGTGTACAGAGTGAACTATATGCATAACTCTTCCAACTTTTCCTGCATTTTTACCATGCTGCATCTGCAGGTCTTCACAGATCATCAGCATTTAAAAGAGCAATGTACAGAATGAGCAGAGGAAAGCTATTTTGTGCATAGTTTCTTATTAATGCTCTTATTTTAAGGCATTGCTTCTCTCAGATAAAAGCTTAAAAAAAGGGACATGATCGTGCTTAATCACTTAAAGGGAAAAAAAGAAAGTTAACAAAAAGACTATTACACTATACATACAGAAGTACAAGAAAATAATAAAGGTGAAGAAAAGAAATCACTTAAAGCAGGCTCTAGAGCTATGTACAGTAGGAAAAGCTCTGGGGTATTTCACTGTGTGTATTGTACAGACAACGCATGCAGTTTTTCCTTTTCATCTTTAGACATGATTGTATTGATTTCTGGCTTCACAGAGATGTTTTCAGGGAAGACAAGGCAAAGAGTACCACTGATTTGTGAAGTTCTTCCCTTTATCGAAGGCACTGTGTGGCAGCAAACAGTTTAAACAGTCAAACCTTGTTCCTTTTAGATCTCGTCTGTGCATGTAGTGTTTCACTGAAAGCTCTGAAAACAAAAACGCTAGCACTCTATTCCTTTCCCCTGTCAAAATTCAGTAGTGACATCGGGGCAGAGAGGAAGATGGGCAACACCCAAGCACTGAACATGGTGTGTGTTACTGGGATACTGGTAATACTGTACATGGTTAAGGCAGCTGACAACTGAGTCTTTCAGCAGATTACTTTTCAGCTGATGAGTTCAACTGCCTGTGACACAACACTGAGGTATTACTAGCTCTGTGGGCTGACATTTGACATTAGCAAAATACCGTCTTGTCACATCTTCAATTTTGCAAAATCCTACAGATAAATGCTTTTTTTGCCCCCCAATGATTGGACAGTTCCTTGTATGTTTGCTATAGTTTTACAAAAGGTACCCGGCCTGTTGGCTCAGAAATGCCTGGGCATTTCACACTGTTCACAGCGATTTAAGGCCGGATGATTTAAAAAAGTACAGGCAGTACAACTCCACTGAGCTCCCTCATCTTCATCTGTGTCTGGAACAGTCTTTGGTGTTTTCACAATGGACCTCTGATCTGTGACATGAAAGAGATAAGATAAGTAGTTACTAACCAAGAGCAGCATGGAAAGAATTTTGAGATTATTTTTTTTCAGTAACAGAGAACCATCTTGCTCCTCTGAGAACAGCACAGTTACTACAAGTGACAGAGGCAGCTTTTTACCACCCCCTTGACTACAGCTTGGTTGTAAGTCAGCCAAATGGCACAAGGTGAAACTATAAAAAGCAAGTTTCCCATCCCTCCACTCTGCTTTCTTCCCTTTGGCTCTCAGTTCAAAGTTGTTGCATGAAACGGAGATATAATTTGGAAATCAACCAGTACAGCAAACATGCGTAAGATTTAGAAATCTGAGTTCTACGGAGCAGTATAAAATTCATTATGACAAAAAATAAGCACTCTTTAACCTTTTGACATATTTAACATTCTGACCCTAGAATGAGTAACATCAGTTCTTCCTCAAACCAAATCAGTCAGATACACTAAAGAAAAATCACTTCCTAGCTCTGTACTGCTATACAGAAATCCTCCCAAGCACACAAGTGTATCTTTTTGCATGACATGTTAAGACAACAACTATTTTAAAAGAGAAAAGATGAAAAGAGAAGAAAAAGATGAAAAGAGAGAAGAGTGACTTCTGAAGTTATGGGTTCCTGGTTTAGGCAACTGCAGAAAAGTCTTTTAGCCAATTATTTCAACTAGAGAGCACCTCATTAGCAATTAGCCCACTGCAACTGCTGCAAAATGACAGTGACAGCTTCAGGAAGCACAATGCTACTGACCAGAACGGCAAAAAACCTTATTTTTCATTCTTTTGTGAACAGTGGTAATTCTGGTTTAAGTCACTGCTACATTACAGTTAAATTGAAACTTTAAATAAAATTAACTAAAAATTAAAGTAAATAAAGGATGAAGATACAGCAGTGATAGTTTTTAAAAAAGAAGAAAAGAAAGAGAGAATAAGAGGTACTTTAGACATTTACAAACCAGACAGGGCTTACTTGGCATTTTCAAGATAGGTTGTACCAAATTATTAAACATCTAAAGTTGTGAGTTCCTAGAAGATGAGTTAATGCAAACATCAAAAACTAGTCACAGAAAATTAATTTTAATTTTCTTCTTTGATAGTTTATTTTTTATTTGCTGTAAAGGGAAGTAAGTAATTGAGAGAACTTCAGAAAATCTCTTCATGGTTCAGCTGTAAAATGTGTCTAATAGGACTGCATATGGATTTAACTTTAACTCAATATTTTCACTAACAGCTTGGATAATGAAGGATAAAAAAACCTTCTAAAGCATAAACAACTGTATCAGCTTGGAGGAGTTACAAACTATTTAGAGGACAAGAAAAATGCAGTTTATCTAGACTATTTTGAAGTACTGAATGATCAGAAATCCATAAAATGAGATTCTGTAAGAACATTTACTGTATACTACAAGGCCCAATCACACACATATATGTGAAGAACTTCCTGGAGAGAAAGACTGCACAGAACATTAGTGGGTTATCTGTTTCATTTGGTGGTCTGACTACAGCTCAGAGTATGATGCTGTTGCACACAAGTTAATTTCATCCTCTGCTTTATGCAACACACAAGAGGTAACTGTTCTGTTTTGTTTGACATCCCATTAGGATAAGAAACTTAATGACGAGCAGAATGATCAAGACCAACTAATAAATTGTGCAATACTGACTGCCCTATTGGGCAACATTCCTTTCCTCTTCAACTATCTAAAAATATATTTAACAATAGTTAGATAACGCTTTTATGTAAATTGTCAAGCAAATTCCTAGAGTAGGCAGGAAGTTCAGGCAGTGTAACCAAACTGAGTTACTGTAATGTGTAAATAAATCCACTCTTCAGCAAGGACGATGATGAAGTCATTTAAGCAAGTTTCAATCATCACTAAGCAATGTCTCTCATGCTCATTTAAAAAAAAGATGAATGCTTCCATTTACTTTCATACCCCCTGACATATTATCCACCTTTAAACATGCCTCATTTGATATGCTTCTCTTTCCTAAATGTATGAATAGAGAGGAAACAAGCAAGCGGAAGTGTATTTACTGCCAATACAAATAAAATGAAAGATTTATACGCTTTTGAAGTAATCTATTTCATAATCAACATTTAAACTAGATTCATAGAACTTGATATTAGATGCAAACCAGATATTAGTGTTAAATCCAAATTTTACCAATACAGTACCTTTGGGTTTTGGTGGCACCGGACCAAGAAATCCAATATTATCGTAAAAATTATGAATAGCGCTGGGATTAAAATGTGGTCCTAAAAATAAAAAAGAGAAAGTGCCGCAGTTTTAAAAATAAACTTGGATAGGAAAGCATATCAGGATTTTTTTTGGCAGCAATTCTGAAACAGTCCCTGTTATTCACTTATCACCCTTTATATCAAGGTGTCAATAGAGACCCAAGTGAGATATTAGTGATGTCAATGATACACTTAAAGAAACTTACTGCCCAGAATATGCAATGTAAGGTCAGAAACAGAATCCATCAGTCCAACTCCTTAAATATATTTTTTCTGCCACTCTTAAATATTTAATAGCATTTTATTAGTAAATTTTACCTGAGACTTTTTCTAAATTGTAACTATACCGAAAGAGATGTGCTATCTACTATACAGAATATCATATATGCTTAGATTTAATACTTAAAGGAACTCCTAACACAAATATACTGTAACAGATAAAATCACACGCAACTTGAATATTGTATTTAAGGTCAAGTTTTTAGTGCAGCATTACACTCAGCACACCTGCCTACATTCTCCTTATCTGCAGGTACATTGTCTGAAGAAGATCCTCCACTTGACTGAAGTGATCCAACAGCTTGCTGCTGCTCAAAGTGGAAAGTGTTGGTCCCTTCCCTCTCGCTATCTCAGTTCTCCCTTCCCGTGCCTCTCCCTCACATCAGCTGTAGCAAGCTCTTCCAGCAATGCAACATTTTTTTGCTTGGTTAGTGAGCAGAATCTGTTCTGCAAAGGGTCTAAATAGCCAATACAGAGCCAGAGCACAGTAAGCAGCAAGAGAGGGAAGCAGGAGGAGCAAGGGACCTCCTGTTGGCAGCTCCTGAATTGGCTCAGCTGTCTCATAATTTCACCTCGTGACCCAAGGCTGTGTCCCTGCAGACAAGGGAAGTGGAAGGAGGAGAGCATACTGGAAGTTCCAACTGTACTTTGTATTTGCTAACTTGGGAGGCTGAATACAAGCAGAAGACAGAGATGGACACATCCGCATGGCATTATCATTTAGAAAACTTCTCTCCCTTTTTTGATATTCAACCAGATATCCACAACCTCTCCCGCCTCCCCAGCATTTATTAAGTAAATGGCATCACAAGTTTCTCTCTTCTGAACTAAGTATGAGACAGAAATGACCGTGGGATTAGGAAAATCATAAAGGCAACAACAACAGGCTTAGAAGACAATTACTTCCATGGTTTCACTCAAACTAATGTGATGATTTTGCAAAGTGCATATTACCCATCATGTATAACACAGAGCTTTTGACACATGCAGACAGTGAGAAAAAAAAATTTAAAAATCAGACATTTAGAGTTGCTGATGCACGAAGACATACTGTACCTCTTGCTTGAAAAAGGTCAATCTCTTTAGTAAGGCAATCTATGTCTATCTGCAGCTGTCTGTTACAACTTCTTAACTGTTGCATTTCTTCCAGCTGAAAAATTAAATCTGCCTGTTAGACTAAGTTTTCCCATTTTATTATCAGTTATCATTCATGCAGAGATAGACAGCACTTATTTATTTTAGAAATGAAGATAAAACAATCTTCCCTTACAATGACCTTTCTTCTAATCCAAGCATAATCTTACAAAAAGCTTTCAGACCCACTGAATTCTTCCCTCTCTGACCAGACTTCAGGGTTGACTGAACAACTCCAAACTGTGGTCAGGACACCAGATCTATGGTTGACCAACAGCTGATCTTCTGGCACTGAAATCTGCTGCATTAATCAGTTTCTTTGAGATTGATATTTGCATGAAGACTAAAAAATATTTTGTGTGGAAAGCAGTCTGAGTGTTAAGTTGTAGTCTGAAACGTTAGGTGATCATGCCTTTAACAACATCTTGAAGGACTACCAGGTCAAGTTTTGTGGCTGCCTTTAAAAGCAACACTTCACAAAGCAGTTAACAAACTGAAAGGCTGTGGTTAAACAGCGCATATTTAGTCTTTAAACTATACTGTTTACCAGTTTAATTCTACCTTTACTGCCTGCCACTAGCATATTGTCAATATACAAGTAATTGTTCCTTTCAGTTTATTGTGACAGACCACACTTGTGGTTTAGGTTTATAGCCTACAGACATTTCAACTTACTGATGGAATTTGGGAAACAGAATTCGATCTTTTCAGGCGCCTTCGTGTTAGATTATTCTCCATTTCATTGACCTCTGATTTTAGTTTATCCAACTTTTTCTTTTGAACCTCAAGTTCTCGCTGAAGTCGCTCCATCCTGGATTTCTGGTGTACCAGTAGAGCTGCAATACATAAAGTCTCATTTTATCTACTTTATTATCCTCGACATGGCAACATCAGATAAAGATGAAAGTGAGTTTTCTTTTGGGAAAACACAGACAAAACCAAATGCTACAGACTGCTTTTCCATTTTCCTCGTAAGAAAATCTCTGCCATAAGACAAAGTGTTGTATTCCTGATAACAACACAAATCAGTTACAGACAACAAGCAAGTACAATGAGAAAGTCATACAACATAACAGATGACCATGCAAAATTTGGCTGTAATCTGTGAAAGCATTTTTCAAGAACCCAACCAATCTACAACAATGACTCCCAGAAATTAACAACAAATGTTTCCTTGCATTGTATGCAGCCCAACCATTGTAGAACAGGTAGTATGAAGAGGATTTCAGTGAGATGGCTGCAATACAGAGCACTATATATATGCTAGATAAGCATCAGGATTTTGATTTTTATTGCTATTTGGATCGGAACAGTGTTCTGGTCATAGCAGGAGACATCAAATGAAACTGAAACCAAGTACTACAAGCAATACTGCTGGCAAACATTAGTTATATTTATCACAGAAGCTGGACTGTATGCCATTTTATCCCTAAACTATGGTGCAAACCCACTAGCTCAGCTTCTAATTTTTATCACTGTTTACTACTTGTAAAGAAAATAGCACAAGGAGACCTAATTTAGAAACTATGAAGTCAGCATTTTAAACCACAGCTTTTTAAAGCTATAAAGAAGTAACAGAAGATGCAATCAAATTAATACAATTTAAGGAGTCTATTTCATTAAAGGTAGGTATATACCGTTACTATACCAATGAGCAGACAACACTGCTCAAAGCAATAACCACCTTATATAAAAAAAAGTATTTCATTAAATAAACCAAACAATCATTTAAACTTCCACACAGCCATTCATTCATCCATCCATTAAACTGCTGAATCATATACACTGGTTTCAGTTTCACAGACTATGCACATGTTCATAGCACTGTGGAAATAATAAAAAAATAGCAATAACAAAATATTTTTAAAAGGTTAATTTTGTTTCACAAAGTGTTTAAGCAAAACTCTGGTTGGAACATAATGTTTAACTCATGATTTCTTCAGGTACCCCAACATTAAAAGCACTCAAATTTGGTTGGGGAGGTTTTCTGAGTAGCAGAAGAAAAAAAGGCACATCAAAAAGAATCAACTTTCCACATCTTCAGCAAGTAGAACTACCATCTGCTGCAATTCCTGCTTGTTCTTTCATTCACACATCATATTTTGTCTTCCAGAGTTTCTTCAAAAGGAGGAACTATGCCAAACTATTTTTGTACAGTGTTACTGCAAGGCTTTACTGCGATTCAGCCTAGGTTTCTGAGTCACACGTGTTCAGAAGCTACTGAAAATCATGTCTCAGATCTTGAACGCTGACATACCCTGTTCTCCCGAAAATAAGCTCTAGCATGATTTTTCAGGATGCTTGAAATATAAGCTCCACTCCAAAAATAAGCCCTAATTACAGTTCATTAAAAAAGTCAATTTAAATAGTGTCCAGGCAGCTATACCTGTAAAAAGTATAAGTTTTGGAGCAAAAATTAATATAAGACCCTGCTGTATTTTTGGGGAAACAGGCAGCTGAATAAGTAATTTGAATTGTTTTTGCCACTATGTGACTGGAAATGTAATGATTTATTGTCTAGACCTTAGGATTTGTATTATGTGGAGATGCTCACTTGGTTGAACCTTTGGTTGAAATTTAACTCTCCCCGAAGGATAAAAAAATAGATAAATGAGGAATTCAAAGCTTCAGTGGCCAAAGGATGGATGATTGCCAAGATCATCCTAAACAAAGGGTATAGGAACTAGGTGAAAAGTAAAGGCAGCAGGGGGAGACCACAACCTCAGACTCAATACACACCCCATACTTGGAAAAGCCCACTATTCACTGAGCATGCATAGAAGAATAAAGGTGGACTGTACTTCTACATGGGAGCCAGCAAAGTTTAGACCAAGGAACTTCAAGTATGTATAAATAAGTTGTCAGGAGTGGCTAAAAGCTAAAATGTATAAATATGTATCTCAGCCTGCCTCTGGTGTGCTAGCTTTGCAAAGGATTGCTCAGCACGCTTTTCTGGGCAGAATCATAGATAAAGCAAATACCTCAACTCTGTGTGTGAATTGGTATCTGCACACAGGGCAACAATCCCACTTTCTGGGACAACAAAATGACAAAGCTGCTTGAGCTTCTGTTTGGTTTTGTTCAGTTTAGAGACATTTGCATAAATAGGCTCCTTTACTTGGGGTAGCCACTAGTCACGCTATAGTTAAGAGTTGCAGCTGTGCTGATGTGCAATATAAAAACATAGTAACTGAAATCGCAAGATAAAGATTTTTGCTGAAGACTTGGAATCATCAAGTAAGTAGTCTCAAAAGACAGCCCTGTCAAACTATGGATGCAGGCTGCTGAGCAGCCAGCTCACTGGACATGGTGAGGGAGAGCACTACTAGAGCATCTCCAGGACACATGGCGAGCTCTCTCACTTCTGTGAGAGAGAAATTAAGTGGTCATGGAACCGAACAGGGAGCAGAAGGCACTGATGGATGCCCACAGTACTATCACATGTTCTTCATTTTCACATCACTTTCTAGACATGGTCCAATTTATTCTCCTAGCAGCTTTGTGACTACTTTACCATTTCACAGTTTCAAATCCCAACACATTTTTAAATACAATAATTACAAAATTACCATTATGATTAAAGAAGAAGAATCACTTGATATCACTATACTAAACTTCTACTATTAAAAATAACTTGGATAAGGGACTGGGAAGACATTGATTTAAATGGTAGCATTCACAAGCAATTTGGTAATTTTGCTTAAATGCCAGTTTGGCAGCTGTAGGAAAAACGTGGTGGGGAAGACAAAAACCCCCCATAACCCATGGCAGTATTTATTTATGTAAAACAGCAATTTAAGTATTCAGCTCCCTCTAGTGTCAATCAAAGCAACTGAAAACATTAAGAAAAATTTCAGTGCATCTCTGAATCTAATGCAATTCGGCTACTAGATGTAGCTTACGTTGTGCACAAGGAGAATTTTCATGGCCTTTTTGGTAATTCTCTGCTTCTTGCAGGAAGGGGATTCCACCTATGCAGGCAGCACAGGCACACCCAAATTTACTTAACCTGGAGTACAAGCCAGAAAGCCTCGGACATCCTTAAAAAGAAGCTATTTACTGTAATTAATCTATTTACTGTAATCATCCTAGCAAAAGGAGAACAAAGACTGCCTCGTTGACTCATCATTTTTTACCACAACCAGAATAGATTTCAATGTTTTAACTACGGGCAAACAGGGTACTGTGCACACACAACTGTTTCAGCTTCTGCATGTTCACTGTTTCCTTTGACATTAAAATGCACATTTTCTACAAAAAAAAATGTAAATCATTATAATCACAGGGAATGTGAAAGTCTAGAGTACAAAAGTTAACTTTTCCTGGAGACCTACTCAAACAGGCACTGAGTATACTGGTAAATAAGAAAATGTATGCATAATTGTTTTCTAAAAGCCTCTGTGAATCTGAATTTTTTAAAAATTATTGTTTTATAGTGTCTTTTATTACTGTAAGTATTTCCAAGAAAAAAACTAATCTAGGAACACTACTGTTTCATCCTATTCTACTGATCTATGAATTTTTGAATTTTCTTAGTTTACCAAATACGGAGGAAAGGGGAATTCCGGCAATGCAATTATTCTGTGGCAGTAGGTTAGCAAAATTCTCAGGACACACTTATGTTTGCACACATTTTCAAACTCTGTATCTGAAGCTGCACAAAATTCAGTCATTGAATATGTAATTTCAACAGTTCACACGGATTTTTTTTTTTAATTCACCCTTTCCAATACTCCTTTATTTTTTAAAAAAAGAGCTTCACTTAAAAGAGTGAGGCCTGATATACAGAGCCAAATATATGGCAGGGAGCAGCACTTGCAGATAGGTCCAACACCTTCTATTCTCCTGGGTTGGACCATGCATATGAATGTATTTCACTGGAACAAAGTGAAGGAAGTCTCCTTTGTCAACAAAGCAACTCCACCTTTCACATTCCTTCTACCCCAAGCCAGTTTAAGTTCTCCTTGCCAAGGTAAGGAGCATTCTGGACAAAAATGAAAATACATTTTTCTCTAATCATGGCCAGAGAAACTACCCATCTGTTCTGAGGCTAAAATGAAAATAAGACGAACAACTAGCATGGAAGCTTTTTTGCAGAGTCTCGCTAAATTGTAAGCAGCTTAGAACATGGCTTCACAATGGAAAGCATGAAGTTACTCAAATCACACTTTCAGTATATAATAGAAATAAGCCAAATCTAAGTAAAAGATTCAAATTTAAAAGCAATAACTAGGACTACCAGATATCAAGATTGCAGAAGTAAGTCCATCACAGAGTTTTCAACTTTCCAAAGATCAAATAATAAAAATTAAAAATACTGCACTTCTTAGAGCAGAAATGGAGGAACACATGCCAAAAATTGTAAACACTTCTGAATATAAAGAACTTCATAATCCTGAGTTCACATGAACTAGTGAAGGACACAGCAGGACAGCATTTCCCTAAAGTCATCAGAAAGCCAAAAGCTGCACCAGCCCACATCATGCATCTATATTTCATCTTCATCTAGACTTCATCTAAAAACTGCATTGTCTTGGCTTCAGGAACAACTGGGCTCCAGAGCAGGTAGGAGCCAGTCAATGCTTTTGAACTCCAGGCTGCATAGCAGAACGGGGTGTCACAAGCTTGTCTCAGCTTGATAAACTGGATGCTGGAGATTGTGCAGGAAGTCAGGTTACAGCAGCCACCGCCACCAGGGGTACAGGAGATGATGAGCTATACCTGACAGAGGTCAGTTCCATCAGAAAGGCAGAACAGGAGAAATTTACCTTTTGGGTAAGAGTGTCCCTAAAATGCAGAATGCTTGGGAAGCAAGTTCATGATCTCAAACAGTATTTAGAACCTAAGGACAAAATTCTGATTGCTTAATTTCTGAGTATCTAAAGTCTTCTAGGACTAAAACAGTCAGACAACTCTCCCTTCAGAGTAAGGAAAGGGAATATCACATCTGGAGAGCAATTAGTTTTGCTTATCTGCCGATGAACCAGTTTCTGAAGTTAACTTTTCATTAATTGTAAAAGATGGTCTAGGATGTTAGTTTTTTGGTTTTGACACCTAACCTTTAGACACTTAAGTTAGCATGGATTGTTCTCTTGAAGATATAATTATACCCAGAAGTAGTGCACAAGCTATAATCAGTTTCTGGTTTATTTCATTACTATAGTAGTCCAGATGCAGACCAGGCTCCCAGTGTTCCGATCACTGTACTTGCTTATACAAAACAAAATGGCTAAATTAATCTGAAGAACTTCTAGAATAGCTATGGAACAAGCCATTTTTTTAAATGTGGAATTGTTTGTTAAGTCCAAAGAGGACTAATAAGGTCAAAGAGAAATTATTTTGACATCCTATCCTGAATATTTCTTAAATATCCTAATACTTATTCAAAATCCTTGTACAACAAGTCCACAGGAGGATTAATAAACCATCAAGTTGGCAATAAAAGCATGCAAAAAACATGAAAACAGAAGAAAAAGAGTAGCAGGTTGTGGTGTTGTATAAAATATTTTAAGTTTCACCCTCCCATTACACCACTGATCCCTTAAAACAGCTTTCTTTGGTGTGGTGGTCCTCTCACATTCTCTAACAGAAGTAAGTATCAAGACTTTAAGCATTTTATTGTCAGGCACACATGAAGAAAAATGGAAGAAAGCAATTCAACCCACCAATTGCTTCTGAAGTCTGCTTTTCTTGCTTCTTAAAACAACACTCACAGAAATAAAAAGAAATGAGAACTTTATCCAATGGAAACAGTATCTCAACTGATTAAAAAATCTGCTAGTAGACTTGTAACTTTAAATTGTTAGGACAAACTGAAGAAGCTTAGATGTTTCTTTCAGAACAACATAAAAATGAAGACACTATGACTCCACTTCATTAAACAGATAATGTTATCTACTTAACACAAACAGAATAATTATCTCCAAGTATTAAGTTACATATCTTCACTATAAAAAGAAATTATTTGCTTATAAAGCTTTTTTATTTATCAAGTGTTCATGTATGCTGAAGTTGAAGGTACTGTATTAACATCACAAAGGTTTATCAACTGTTTCCTGTTCTGTAATCTACATTCTGATTTGACAATCTGGTTGAAATCTCTACTATTTATATGAAGAATATTACCTTGCGTGTAGGCAGCATCATCAGATCCCATACTCAATTTCCGTGCATCACTGATCCTATCCACATGTGCTAAAACAGGGTCAGTAAGATGCTGGATACCCTCTGGTTCAACATAGTGATCAGGAAGGTTTAGAAGGTTTGTAGGTTCAAATGTTGGGGACACTACCCCTGGGGAAACTGCAGGGGGCTTATTTGGAGAAACTGTAATTTTAAAAGTATATTTTGTGTTAGGCTGCGTAACCACCACTCGAGGAGAGGTTGCAGTGGTGCTGTTGCCCACTGCTCGACTCTTGGGTGGATGGTGATGAATAAATGCAGGACCCATGCTTACTTGACCAGACATATTCCTAGAAGTGGTAGATACTCCAGGATTTGTTGATATGAAAAGCGTGGGCTGGTTCCGCACAACTTGATCATCTCCTGCTGTGGCATTTGCTGAAATGTAGACCTTAGGTTGACCACGTGTGATCACGTCATCAGTATTTGGAGGACTGGCCGATATGTAAACAGTGGGTTGACTTCTACTTAATGTCTGGCTGTTGAGGGAAGAGGGAGTAGTGGAAGTGCGAGGGCCAGTTGAACGCAACTTAGAAGAATTGTTTCTTTGCGGTGGTTCAAGTTTGATTTCAATTTGGTTTTTGCGAGGTCCTGTGGATATATTCTGAATGTTGTATTGGCTATGCGCAGAGGATTGTGAACTACCAGATGAATGAATCATAGGTGCTTGTGGAGTAGTAGGAGAACTGATAGGCATATAGACATGAGAAGTCTGGTGGCCTTGCTGATTTGACTGCGTTGAGTGCTGCAATGAGGTATGTGGCGTAGTACTGGATGTAGGAAGAGTAGTCCAGGGACTTGGCTGCGAAGGCTGGTAGACTTGCTGAGGGTGCATGGGATTAAACTGAGATGCCCAGCCTGGCTGCTGCTGTGTCTGTCGAGTGGTACCACTAGGAGGTGTGATGTAAGGCCTAATATAGATAGAATTTCCCTGTGGACTGTTAAGTACAGGAGGAGGTACACCATGTATGTGCAAAGATGTAGGGGTGTTGCGACCAGGCTGAATATTTGGCGCTAAAGTTACCATAATGGGGTTGAATCTGGGCGTTTGTTGAGACAAGTTAGATACTCCTTTGCTGCCTAGGTGAAATCCAAGGTGCTGCCCTGGATTAGAAGTACTAACTGTATTACCCATCCCAAAGACATTAAATCCTTGTGGAACCTGCGCAGGTGCTGTCTGCGGTTCCTGCTGAAACAGTTCATTGTTGGACTGACTGGTTTGAAGGTGTCCATCACTAACGCTGTGAGCCAGAGTCCTACTTCCATTCATTCTACTTCCTTCTCTTCCATGGTGATACACGTTCTGTGACTGTAAATCCAAATTAAGAGATGTCATGTGATTTCGTAGTCCAGGAATCCCAGAGTCATCCGAAAAACCTAGGTCTCCTTCACCGTAGAGATACTTTGTGCTCTCCTGAGAGAGAACTGCACAACAGGCATCCAAATTATTGTTATTCTATAAAAGACAGATGAAAGTTTGACATTACTGATAAAATATTGTCACAGATATATATGCATCCAATCACCGTTCAAAAATTGTCAATGTAACTAGCATCAAACAGAAAGCTTTAGGTGGCTGGCTCGCATAACTACTACACATGCACAAGGGGCTTGCATGTGAAACTTCACTATTTTGAGAACACCAACTTGGTCGCTGGCACCAAGGGCAGAGGTTGGCACTGCTGCTGAAGCAGTGACAGGGAGATATGTGACCTTGACAAGCTAACACCACACAATATGATACACCTTGGATGAATACTTTCACTATTCCTTCTCAATTTCCAGACAACCTTCAGTAATGACCAAGTCTCTGGCTTGAGGGGGAAGATGACAAAAGAAATTGACTCACAGCACACGTGTATTACTAATCAATGACTTAAAACCAAAAATCAAAATACATGTTCATTTTAAATGTTTTCCCAAATACTTCAAAACCAGTTATGCATTATCTCTTGCTGAAAATGGAAAGTGAATCTTATTTAGAAAAGAAACACGCTGATGCAAGGAGCTGTACATGACTTTAAAGGAAATGTTAAAAATTCAGTATATGTATAAAGCATAATTACTCTCTTGCAAGATTAAACTATTAATGGAAAACCCAGGGGACATTTGAAATTTCATTTTAAACCACTGCTCGCAAAGCTGTTAAATACATATATTTGTATAAGTTACTTTATAAAAGCTGTAATAGGATGACTTGAAACAAAGCCCACAATCTAGCTAATTTGCTTTTTAAGGACATTTCAGAAGCAAACTTCTAATCCCTCTTCTCTTTTTCTACATTTAGTAATAATGTACTTGGATCTTTTCAATTCAGTTCCTACACAAGAATTTTTAGAAAAGAGTAAACATGCAACAGTAGCATAATTTCTTAATACTGTGTTCTGTTCATATTACTCTTTTTATAGAACTGCCCCCCAGCCCAAATAGAAATTAATACTTTCAGCCAGAAGAGCATCTGTTGAGGCCCAGATATTATTAAAACTAAATAGGTGTCAAATTCATCCAGCACACAGAAACATTTACTAGAAAAAATGCATATGATCAAGGAAAGATTTGCATATGCCAAGTAGTAACATTATCGGTTAAAGAATAACACAAGCAAGACAAATTGATCCATGCTACATGCTTTGTATCAAGTTATTTTTGTTAAACTGGTGGAGAGTATTAGGTCATAGAGTGGTTTGTAGATGTACAAAGACTGTGTTTACCTTACAGATTTACCAAAAAAAAAAAAAAAAGAAATAAAAAAGGACAGACATGACAGAAGCAGGTGAATGAAGATAAATCTCAACCTCACCCACAAAACCAAAACTGTGCATTGATACAGGCCAGATTCAGCTCTGAACTGTCACCAAAAAAAAAAACAAAAAAAAACCAAAAAAAACAACAAAAAAAAAAAACACCAACAAAAAAAACCCCAAACTCCCCCTTCCCCCCCCCCCAAAAAAAAACCAAACACCACCACAAATCACACAAAAAACCCAGCCACAAAAGCCTTCTAAAACAACAGGATTCCCTAAAGGCCATCTAACTAGACAACTGTATATAAGAATTGTTGCAGAAAAGTCTTGAGAGATACAAAAGTGGGTCAAATCGATGGTATACATATTGGCTCTGGTTTGGAATAAGCAACAAAGGACAAAGTAATCAAATGAAGTTAGTAGTGAAGAAAGGAATCACACATAGACAGAACAGAGGGTAAGAAAGGATAAGAACAATAGGCTTGTATTTGTTGCAAAGGAGAAAAACGAGCCAGAAAAGGGAAAAAGATAGGATGCCACAGAAAAACAAGCTAGAAAGATCTTAAAGGCAGATTTTGCATGAACTTAAGTGAATTAAAATTATTAACAAAAAGGCCAAAAATACCAAACCAAAAAGGAACAGGCCAAGCTTGCAAGGCCCTTACATTCAGCTTGAATGCATTTCTTTGGACAATTTTTTTCTTTTTTAAGACTGCATCCAATCAATTCCAAAATTTCAGTGACGTCAATGAGCAAATTGGAGAACTGAAAGGGGAAACAGGGCACATGGAACCCCTGGCATCTTCTGGCTGGCAGAGGCAGAGTTTCAACCGCTTCTAGCTCTTTATAGATCAGAGAACCGGTTGATGGCAGAAATGAGCATATTCCAGCAAAACAATACCCCTCATCTTAGCTCTGCCCATGTCCCAAATGAGTTTAAAATGTTGGCACCCTGAAAGAGAAAGAAAAAAAAAGAAAGAATAAGAATGTTGGAGGGAAATAAGGAAGCAAGGAGAGGACGTAGACTCGAGGAGCAGGTGGTTACAGAATGCTCCAGACACAAAAAAGAGCAAAACGGGACAATGTCCACAGACTCAGGACGCTGCAGTCACTCCTTTAAATTAGGAGAAAGGGCGAGCTGAATGCAGGAGACTTGTTGGGAAGAACAGTGAGATGCAAAACTTTTCAGGAACATTCAATGCTGTCAGCCCAAGAAAGAAATAAAACTTTCTATTCCCTAGATTACTCAGGTTTAAATTTCATCCTATTAGATTTTTGGTGGTCCTCGGCTTTTAGTATACTAAATATTGTTCAGATATTTCAACAGCAGACTACTCACCTCAAGACATTTGCACACTCTGTTTATCCTTAAGTTTTTCATTACAAGCATATAATGCTATAATCTTTCCTTTAAAAACAAGCTGAAAGTGTTTGGCTAAAAAAGTTCAAGGAAGAGGACTGAAGTATCTGTATAGTATTCCTGCACAATTTGCTGTGATCTGGAGTAACTCTTCTTGTTATAAAAGCCTTTGGTCAGTATCACTCGAAACTGCTTAAACTGACAGGTTCTCTCCTGGGATCTCTTATGTTTCCTGGTATAAAAAGAACTTCATCCTGACACATGGTGTTTGCATATCAGGTACTGTGGGGCAAGTCAAATGCAGCATTTCTTATACCTCATAATGTCCTTAAGTACCTCTCGCTGACCTAAACCATATTCACTGCATTTATCAGAAGTTCCTTTCACTATGCTGAACTACAAGAAGGCAGAACTCAGGATTCAGACAGTGTTCCAGCAGTATTGCAAACACATGCAAAAGTACTATCAGATTCTGCTTTTCAATCTTCATGACCAGTCCAAGTACAAAATTTGTGCTGAGTGGCATAGCTAGAAGCTACTTGATTCAGAGAAACCAGAGCTTATGAAATTTCAAAGAACCACCAACATGACAGAATTTATTAATGAGCCTTAGAAGCTCTCAGTGAACAACAGAAAAGCTACCTTTCTAGTGTAACAATAGTGCACATATAGAACATTATTCACCCTATGGAATTTTTGAAAAATTCTCTTATGAAAGCTTAGCTAAAACACTCCCCCAAATCTAAACCCTTCCCCCACATTCCTGTCAAAATATGGCATTTGCACAATCTTTTCTTCACAGTTATAAGGCTCCTTTTCATAAAAAACCCAAACTCACTATATTCAATGTTACTAAGACTGTTAAGTGTCTCTCAAGAACCAAGCACTAGCTTTTAAATTTATCAAGAATTAAATTCAAAAAGTGATTACTGATAGATGTACTCTATCAGGTTCATTAACCTTGCTCAACAAGCAGTTCTCATGTTTGAAGAAAAAAAACTGTACTTATAGTATAAGACTAGTCCTACAGAGAACTAACATAAAAATGGTGGTGTACAATCCTGAGAACAAATACAGGCAATTTATTGTCTGGTTCAGCTTCCTCTTCAGCTAAATAATTAGAGAGAAAGGGTTGGAAAACACCTGAAACTTAAAGTCCTGAGCAGAATTTTGCCCTCTTCCAATCAAAAACAATTCTCTCAAAGAACTGCAGTTTTCACAGCTTCTTAGTCTACTATGAATGGAGAGTCATGAAAAAGTCTTGAAAATACAAACATTAAATTGGCATAGTCACAACACAAACAGTGTGTTTGGATGCATGTGTGTGTGACTACATATACATATATAAGGACACATATATATGTATTTTATACACAAAAATACATATAAAAAGCAAGACAATCAACATTCTTTTTCTCGCAATTGCATCATAAACATAGTTGTCCTAGCCATACTGGAGAGATAGCTAGCTTCTGGGAACTCATGACCCATCTTCTCCAGTCAAGTTGTTTTTACTGATGAGCAATATAAATATTCAGACCATCCTCTTATTATCCAGAGTACTCAAAGGTTGAATACCTTAGATAATGAAAAACATTCAATCAGTATGGATGCTTTGGGATCACTGGAAAATGCAAAGCAAACATGTTTAAGCAACACAGTTAAGTATGTCTACAAGCATTTCTTAATGTTCCCATGTTGGGCTTTGGAGTGGCATAATAATTTATCTGCTGAAGTAACTAGTGTGATGTTATAGAGCAGAAATTAATAGAAAATATGGGTATATAAGTGTGGAATCCAAAGCTACAATAAACCAAAGCAAGTCCATCTGGCAGCAGAGCTTAGGTGTGCCAGTGTTGCACGCCTAGGCTACCCGCTGCAGAAGACACATAAGGGCCACCTGCGCTGGCTCTGCAGTCAAGGGAGCTGGACTGGAAAACAGTGGGGGCAACCTGCACACAGGCAACCGCCTGATGGAGACAAGGTAGCAAAGTTGCTTCAGGACCTGCCCTGCCCCTCAAAACAAAACAAAGCTGCATTTGCGCAGCACTGCCCTAAATTGTCCCTGCTCGACTCAAGTTGGCTTTGCATCCCTCCTTTTGCCACAGTTACTTTTGGCTCTTGAGATGGCCAAAAGGCATGAACATACTGATTGCTGAGATGGCAGTCTCCATGCACACACTGATTTACAGGCTTGTTCACCTTGGGCCACCCCTGATTAGAGATGGAAAAAGGGAGGCCACTTTAACACTTAGCCAGCTGCACAACATAAAAAAATTGGCTGTTTGTATCTATCTCACACAAAAAGGCAAATAGAAAGAAAAATCTGTTTTCAAATGAGACATCCACATTTAACACTTTAAATAAGCATCATTACTTACTCATACAGTCATTAACAGAACACTGACCTGTAACATGCATCTGGATACAACACCTTCAGGTACCTCAGGAAATTTCTGTCGCAGGTCATGTAAAACCTGAATATCAATTTGCTGGCTTCCTTGGGCCATTCGTATATTGCCTGGTCAGGATTGTTTTTCAACAGGCAGTTTTAGGCCTTAATAAAGGGAGTACTCATCTCTTCTGTCCCAGCATTTTCTGGAAAAGGAAACAAAACCTTAAGACATTGAAGGCAGACACTTCTGATGTAACAAAACGCAACAAAAAATGACGCCAAAAAAGGAAATGCACACACACAAACCCCCTTTCCAGTTACGAAATATAAGTCTGTATTTTATATCAGTGTTTTCCCATGCAACATCTCTGGCTAACTATTCGTCCTTCATGCACTCAAAACCTTGAAAACTAGCCATTAATAGACACATCTCCTGACCAGTTTCTTGCTTAGTTTTTATATTGACATTATAAAAATATATTATGAATAAAAAAATACTTGATTCAAAGTATTAAAATCCATGGTTTTAAGAATAGCATTTTTTACTTATTTAAAATACAAACATAAAGAAGTCTACATCAAAAATCAGAATATGGTATTCATTCAGCTTTTGAGTACACGTACACTGTTACCTTCATCATCACTGTTATGGTTTACTATCAGAATGTTGTGGCTAGAAGTTCAGTGCTTCTAAGCTTAACGATTTACTAGCAAGTCTACTTGTTTTTCACCTAACATACTTCAATATTCTGAGAAATAGCCCTATGACAACTCACATTTCTTCAACTAAGTCCATTTCTCCTTTGAAGGAAATTAGAGGAGTTACAAAGATTATATCACAATCACCCAATCAACACATTGATACAAATTATCTGCCCTGGCCATATGATATCCACAGGCTTTTACCAAGAAGAATTTAAACGAATTAAATTTGGAAGAACCAGCGTATATGTTAAGCAATGGAATGGTATCTTCATCATGTATACTACAAATAAATGTGCCCATATAGTTTTCAGAAAACACAGAGTAGTGAACTCCAACATTCATTTACCTCTTGTTAGCAAAGTTAGCAAATCTTATTCAAACACCTCCATCAATTTATTAGATTTCTCCTTCCCTCCTTTACCTGCTTTTCTTTTTGCTTTGGCTCATATTCAACACGCACTCTTATCCCACGTGCTGACTCATAGCTACCTGCAGCAGAGAACTGCCTCCAGTGCCACCAGGCACCTGTATGTGCTGCTCCCTGGATCCCATCAGCCAGAGTTCTCTCCCAACAATCCCACTGGGACACTCACTTTGTAAGTGAGCCTATGTGCTTATGTGCCTGTACTTCTGTGTGCTAAAAGGGAACTAGCGGCAAGTTAATTGGGAAGCATTAATCGCAATCTTCTAGTGCATTAACACCACTTGTGATTCAGATATAACGTAGTGCAATGCTATAACTTCTCTCAAGACCGAAAAGATGGAGAAAAACTGCAAAGAATTGATGGGAAAGCACAAAGCAGGTGACTTTCAGCAGGCTTGACAAGACAGGTGTAACACTATTGCAGGACTGAAGTAATGAACCAGTCTACTATAAGACTTTTTCAACTCCTACATCTTCTCTGGCCTGAAGTGACACAATTACTAGTCAACTGCTAATTGGCCTGAAGCAGCCAACCTCCATTAACAGCTGAACATGATCTGAAAAGCAACACATTAACCAGTTCAACTTTCTGCCAACAATTTAAGAACAGCTCTGAAGAAAGAAGAAAAAAAAAAAAAATCAAAACAACCTGAAATATATGTTACTCTGAAGACTTCATCTATATGCACTACACATAGGAAAAAACCAACTTGTTAATCAACAAAACAGTGAAGACTGAAAGTCCCAAGAATATTCCAGGAAACATCTGCTCATTATTTTAGTCTCATAAATGCTCTGATATAATCACAAATTAATTTTCTACCAGAAAAAAGTGTCAGGCTTTTACTTTATTGTTGAGAAAAGCTCAATTAAATCTAACATTAATGTGGTTAAAATAAGGGATAAGAATTGCAAGAGTTAAAATGAAATCCTGAAACAAGACTTCAAACACGAAGTACTAAAGAGTTCCTCTCCCCTCCCGTGCATTGGTCTAGCACAATGTTCAGTGTGTATGTACATGTACTGTTAAAACTACGCTAAAGCGTGTTTACATTTACTCATGTTTAAAGCAACCAATTCATAAAGCTTTGAGGCAGCAAATGCTCTCTTCCACCTGCTTTCAGCAGCCATCCATCCCTGGCTTGGAGCAACCACGACTGCAGATCCTGCTCCCAACTCTGGAAATACATGTACTCTGACAGAAAACACGAGCTGGGTTGACACTGCTCCAAAATTTTATACTCTTAAACGCTGAAAAAGTCAACTCCGTGGCAGTGGTGGTGAAATTTAAAAATTAATGAATCCATGCCTCACTAAAAACACACCCCTGTTATTTCTTCTGTAGTATAGGAATGCTAGACAAATCTGAGCAGTGACAAAACACTATTGATCTCAACATCTTCTTTTAAACAACTATTAAGAAAAACACTGTTCAGCAGGAACAAAAAAAACAAAACAAAACACCACACACACACAAAATTAAGCAACTAAAGAATTAAATTATTTATAAATGATAACTGTACCACAATGCTTCTCAAACTAAAATTCAAAGCTGGCATGAAGACAGCAAGTCCAGAAAAACAACAGGATTCTATTAATAAGGAAACTGGTTTGCCTTAATTCAGTATGAAATGACGTTTTTTCACTCCTCTCATACTGAGTAGCCCATTAAACTTACTGCTGAACAGTAAACCTCCCCTTGATCCTCCCAATACCTCTTTTTTTTCCCGTTTCTCTAACCTACATTAAAGCAACCTATACCACAAGAAATATCATTAGCAAAACAATAAATTCTGTACTCTCCATCTCAAATTCCCTGTACAGTAGTAAAAAGTTCATATTTTCTCTTTATATAAATTTCCATCTTTTGATTTTTAATCAGATCGGCAAAACAGCACTTTCACAGCTTTTACAGCAAAAACTGCATGGAGAAAGACTAATGTATCCACTCTTTTAATGAAAAACACAGATAATAGATTAGAAAAGATTATTCAAAACACTGAAAACCAGAAGATCATTCCACACTGTCACCCCAGTACTTAATTTCCATAAAATATTTCGTATTCTAACTCATTTTTCAGTGTCTTGATAAAATGCAGAATGACCACAATTGCCATTTACTACTCCAAAACAGCAAAGTATTAGAAGAATTACCTTAAAATTCAAAGAAGGGTTGCAAAGAAGCTTTTCTGCACCTTCATGATACATAAAATGACTTATGGGATATCACCCCATGTTTTCAAAACACAGTTAATTGTTAGCAGCATGCAATACTTGGGCAATGGCTTATTTTACTACTGTACTTTAAAGCTTTGGTGGCCTAGCACCAAGAAAATGCATGCAGTTAGTGAAGGAAGAGGCAGAGTTAACTCTATCATTTTAGTGAAGTTACTAACAATTTTTTTACACAAGCATCAAATGTGTCAACGTGGCAGAACATCATTATATTTACTGCAGTATGGGAGAAAAGAAATGCAGTAGCCTCTGCTCTCACTATTTTCATTCACAGAAAAACACATTCAAAACTCCTGAAGGCAGTATATCCACCACAATCACAAAGAAGCGGGTGTTTTTTTTTTCTTCAGTTCCAATTACAATAAGTAGCTTCTATGGTTTCACTGCCAACATAGCATATGAAAAATGTACTTTTGTCATACGAACATTAAGGTCTCACTGCAAACATCACTTAAAGAAAAACCTACTGCAGAGCTCAAAGATATTTAGAGATTATTAATAAGCCTTAAGGAAGTCCCAAGAGGCAGAACAGGAAGCCTCATGAGGTCTCTTTAGTACAGACAGATTAACAGGTTTTTTCCCAACTCTTGATGTTGCAAAGGAACTATAAAAAGGACTCGACATCCATCTCATCTTGCCAGAGGAAAGCTTAAAGAACCTAAAAGTTATTCTGACAGATGCAAGCCTAAGGAATGGAAACATAGCGCTGTTGTCAGCCATGGAACTCGGAATCTGGCAGCAGGACATCCAGATTATTGTTAGAAAGTTATATATACACCAGTGGAAAATAAAAGGCACAAAAGCAAGAGTGAGCAGCCAAGATGGCCAGTAGCACAGCATAGAAAAAAAGGGTACCAACAGGAGGTAAAGGAAACTGCTGGCAGCAAGATTTGACTTCATTCAGACTCAGGCATAAAATAATGGCAATACAGCATTACAGAAGTAAACTGAAAAAAATCTATTCAAGAAATTAATTATCAGCAGGAATTACATCCAGCAATGGTGACTCTGAGAAAAACTCTTCCTTAACCCATTAAAAGAAGGGTTTACTTACAAAGGAAAACTTTTAAATACTGGAGTGCAGTACAATACAAAGTTATTTTTGTAGTAATGTCCATTTACTAATCCTTACACATACTCCTTTCAGCTGTTTCAAAAAACCCTTCAGTGTGACTTTAAACTGTTGAAAAGAGACACGCACAACAAAGATCCTACTGCTCATGTATGCCAGAAATACTAAGTAAATGGAATAATTAATTAGCTGTGTTCTTTCAAAGACTACTGGCAAGATCCCCAGATAACTTAAAAGGCCTGGCAATTGTAACATGATGGAACATGGATGGAGAGCTCCTGTTGAAGTTTTATTCTGTGAAAACTATTGATACGAAAGTAAACAATGCGTCATCTCCCAAAGGCTACTCAGAACCATGAGTAGGAGACAAAAAATAAACTGCTTATCTTGTTTATTAAAAAACTCAAAGACGACTTAATGCGATATATGATTCAGATGCCAAACGTTAAGCCATTATAAGTCTGGACCAATAGCCAGTTAAGAAATAAATTTTTAGATCTCCTTTCTTCTGACAGAGCAAACTTTCAACAGATCAAAGACAATTCTTCAATACAAACCTTAAACTTAACATCACGTTGACTTTTCACAAAATGCTTAAAATGCGAGTGCTCTTCAGAGTAAATTCTGCCAAAACTGACTTTATGACATAATTACACCTACCAAAATCTCAACAAAACATTACAGAATGTCAGCTGCTATCTTCACTTTTGTTTATTACTTTTCTTACTGCAACTTCACATACAGTCCATACCATAAGAAATATCAAAGATAGTTGTGCGAATATTAACATAACTGCTGTATTGAACAACTCCAGTTGAACTTACAATGCACTCGTAATGACTGAAGTCCCATTTATCGTCAGCCACCACTCTAGAAACAGCTTTTGAAAACATGCAGAACACTGCAACAGTGAACAGCATGCCCTTTGCCTTCCCCCAAAATCAAATGACTGAGATCTTTACATCTTTATCCTTCAGCTACATCTAATAAGTAAATGACTCATGTTTTTCTGTAGTTTTAAACTGATCAAATCTGAACTGTGTTTTACTGGATTCTTATAGAAGATGAACTGCCCTGAATTGTGTTACTCACATGGCTAAAAATGCTATAAAAGTAATCCATCTAAAAGTTTATTTTAGAAAACTGGCTGTCAATATTTATTAAAAGAGTGCTGTGAATGTAGAGTACACTTCCTTGTAGAATTAACGGTGCACATTAGAGATGTGCTAAGAAGACTGCTGTAATGACAGCAAATTAGATGCAACAAGTTGCAATACGAGACCAGTAGAGGCTGCTGAAGCGCCTGTTGAGATCATTGCCAAGGGACTCCTGATATTTCTTTCGATGGATCCAAGAGGTGCAGAAAGACAGCAGAAACAGATAAACAATTATAAAGATTACTGAAAAAAAAAAATTTACAAACCACCAACAACCCAACTCTGACCCCTCTACACTTATCTCAATTTCCTTCAGCAGGACTTGAGCAGTTCCCCAGTTCTCCCAAACTATTCTATCCACTGGAGCACTCAAAAAAAGGAAAAGAGTCTTTTCTCCTCCTCACTCCATGCTTTCTTGAGCACTGAACAGCTCGAACTACAAAGCATGGCTCATACAGATATTGCTAGCATTTCTTTCATCTCTCTTTCAATAATATAATAAGGTCTCTGGTCTATACTTAAGACTGGCAATCACATTATAAGCTTATGAATCTCTATCCAGCAAACACCCCTCCTAAGCAGGATCTCACCCTCTGGCAGTAACAAGCATTGCAAGTTTATACTTCCTTGCTACATGTCAACACCCTCACCTAGAATTAGGTTGAGGTATATTTTTTATCCTTATTGCTTGGGAAAACAAAACAACAGCAAAACACAACAACAACAAAAAAAACAACCCAGACTATAAGTGCCATATTCTCCTCCTACAAACTGCCTCTCCAACCTCTTAACAGGCAGACTTCCAGACCTATTAGTCCATCCTTTCCTTCTTCACCCATCCCTGCAATTCCTTGTTAAAAGGTGAGTCTAGGAACTCCCACTACATGTGCCTAGCAAATAGAGGAAAGAAAAAAAACAAACCAAAACACAAAAACCCAAAGATTCCATTGCACGTAAGGCCAACTTTCCTTAAAGAAATAAGTTTCTAGCTCCAGGAAGGACTGCACAGCCTCACAGCCTTAACTATAAAGCTGACAACTTGCCAACAGGGGAAAACCAAACCAAACCAAACACAAACCCCAAAACCAACACCTCAAGAACAATACAATCAAAACTCTATGATTCTCTGGGAAGCCACAGTACAAAACACATTTAGAAATTAAACAGTAAGAAGTAATTAAATAGCCTTTCCTCCCCTATCTAATACACGTTTTTCTGAATGCTTACATGAAATCAAATATAGCCTGCCTGCCACGCACTTTTTTATTAAAATTAAAATTTAGAGTAATTGTGTAAGGGAGAATATACAGAAACAAGAACATTCTATCACAGAGTGCCATATTCTCTCTGCAAAAGAGATTAAGAAGTGAAATGATATACACATAAACATATAAATAAATTAAGCTCATCAAAATCAGTTTCTGGCCTCATCCTTAACCTCCTAAAAGTGATACTTCTATTTAGCTATTTACCTGTTCTCTACTCTGCACTCTTCTGAATCCAAACAAGAATATAAATCTGAAAAAATCAGAACTACAAGTAAGTATGACTAAGAGTTATTTATCCCTCAAACACAATACTGGAATGGATTAGACCAAAATACTTGTGTCAAATAATGATGAGCACGATCAGAGGAAGATGGTAAACTCTGCAACAGTTCCAAGAAATAATCTGTTCCTATTGAAAACCTATTTTAAGTGACCATACATGGAAGTAACTCATACCTTGAAGCATGAGTTAGTATTTTTTCTTCTTCCAAATTCATTGCAAATATTCATTTCCAGAAAAAACTTTCATTTAACACATTTCATAAAATCTTTTTAACTCCTGGCCTGAATAACAATCTACTATAATGGGTCCCATAGCAAAAGTGCACAAATATTAAACATTTAAAGGTGTTTAATATGTCAGGTATTTCCTTGGAAACTATGAGCACTTATACAATTACTTTTTCAAGGAATGTTAGTTAGCTGGGGTTGTACTTTTTTTCATTTTGCACAAAGTAAAAAAAAAAAATTGTAACTGTGAATTATTTTAATTCTTGCTAGGTCAGCCATGCTAATGTGCACATTAAGGGATTCTATTCATGGATTTTACATAAATTTGGTTTGTGTTTTTTTTTAATCCCCTAGAGATTAATAAAAAACAAGGTCAGCTTCCTATACTGTGGGCCTTTCTATAGATTGTACCAAAGCAGAGCTGACATCTTCATAGCTCAGCAATATGTTAGCAAACCTCACGCATGAGCACCTTAAAAATATGTTTCTCAGATCACTATATTCCTCAGGAGTATGGTTTCATTACAGAAAAACCTATGACAACCATTATCAAGCTCATCTCAAGCTATTGCTAAAGTTGAGAGTTTGAAATTTGACCAGTATTCCCTGCATAACACATTAACAACAGAAATCTGGATCTGAAAGCTTTGAAATTTGTAAAAATTCAATTCTATTTTGCTTAATATAAAGTAGAGGTGAGGAAAGAATAGCATCTCTAAGATGTCTGAGAAGGCATTTTTAATTCTTTCTACGGTTATTCTCAAGGGCAGACCCAACCGTTTAAGACCAATACTTCTCATGTGCCCTCCCGTCCACACAGTTCTTCCAAAACTGCTAAAAGCTTTGCATCTTCTTAACCTTTGGGTTAAGAAGAGAACATATCAGTCCTTCCCAGAATCAAATTTCTCTCACCAAGTTGAAATGAAAAGGTCACAAGGAGAAAATCTAAGCATACTATTTTTCTCCCTAATAAATCCAGTGGAAGTGCAATTAATTGGTAAAAAAGAACTAATGATTTGTTAGGTATTCACATTAATATGAAAATAGAGGCTCTACCCATTAAGTTGCACACAGAATATATGTGAAGATAAAAATCAAGATGACTGAATGCCATGTGTATCTTAAATAGTCCTTAACGAAACTCAGAAACTTCAAAGACTCAGAATCTTATAAATTTATCTTGATAAAGCATTTTCTCCACCTCAGAAGCAACCATACGCTTGGCATGTGTCTAGCAGCACCTGTTTCATGGCAACTGTAGGATGTCATATGGAAATGAAGCAGACAAAGCAGGCATTACACAACCCACTAATTATATTAATGAACTCCATAGTAAATCTAAATCTGCCTGTATTAAGATTCCAGTCTTAGCATCCTTCATGCCAATTTTACTCAGGTAATCAATTTTCTCCACCTTTAAGCAGATTTATTCTCTTCTTTTCTATACATCTACACATTTGCTTCCATTTGTCAACTTCCCAATGCATGAAAAATCCATCATTAATTCAGTGGAAGTTCAAGTAGCAAGTATTAACCATCACATCCCCAACTGCAATTGTATCAGGTTTCTTCCACAGATTAACAACATGAGAAAGCAGCAGAGCACATTCCACTTTTTTTTCCTTTTGCACCCTCAAGTTTCTACTACGGCTGCAACATAAATTTCATAAAATAATCCTCTATGAAGCCCCTGGAGTCTACTGCTGAATTTAGGTATGGCTATTTTGAAGAGTATGCATTATTTCTAGTGCCATTGTTCTGAGATTTGGAGGAAGAGGGGGAAAAAAACTTAGACAATGCCAATTGGAGAAAGAAGCAGGAAAACACTTACCTATAGGACAAACCTTTATCAAAAAACCAACATAATCTATACATAAGCAATATATGCTTAATAAAGCCTGTCATTTTTCTCTTTTCAACTCACTTGACTAGGTTTCCTTTAAAATCTGATTTTGACTGATTATTGACAAATACAAAAAAATTCAAAGCCTTTCAAAATGAAGTGATGATTTTAAACAACCAGTTTAAATCTAACTAGATGTATAGTCTCTTACAGATTCTCTGGTCACAATGCACACTAATATAAGAACATAGGACATATCCCACTAAGTCAAACAAATGGTTATTTTAGCTCACTACTGTCTTCAAGAGGGGCAACAAAAAAGTGATATTCAGGAAGAACATGTGAGCCTGAGCCATTTTGTAGTATGTTCCTCTCCTTCTCTCAGTATACACAACTGTGATTAAGGAAATTGGAGAGTAGATCCCTGTCTCTTCTCTTTACAGACCTGTTGACAATGGATTAATCAAATTCCTTTTCTTAACCTGCAAAACTGCCTCCAAAATACTTTGCGGCAAAGGATTCCAGAAGTTTACTATTTTGTGCATCTAAAAATAACAGTAACAATAAAATCAACTAAAGATCTCCCTCAGACTCTTTCTGTCCAGTTGTCCTAGAAGCTTTGAGTGCAACATAGTTTTGAAGTTGCAGAATTTTGTAACAGTTCTGGATTAACTGCCTTCAAGATTTGCAAGCTTCAGTCATAAATCTTCCTATAACCTCCACGTTTCCAGAATGATAAGCTTCAGTCTTTCAAGTGCCTCCTTAAAAGGCAAGAGCTCTCACCTTGATGAATAGGAAAAAAAAAAAAAAAAATCTTCCTGCTACTTTCCATAATACCACTATATCCTTCCTGAAATACGTGGACAGTAGCACCCAGTACTCAGGAGAGCTCACCAGGGCTTTATGGATAAACAAAAAGACAGTTTTTCCGCATATCCTCAGTATCCTTCTGATGATACCCAACACCTCTGCAGCCTCTTCTGGCTGCTGCTGAACACTGAGCAAATAGTTTCAGGTAACTGCAATGAATCCAGGATCCATCTTCTGAATTGTAATGAGAGTTATGATAACAGTACCTGTAAGCATCACCAGGCCTTCCACACACTACAAGACTGCATATTGGAACTTTAATCACCTATTCCTCCCCCTTGCTCCCACCTATGGTTTTTCTTCTCCATATTTAGTTCCACGAACATCATTGTCTGTGCAAGTCTACAATGTGTTCCAATGTTTCACTACTTTCTGTTTTGTTGAGTAGGAGATAGCTTGGTAAAAGCTGCAACAGAGAGTCATAGTCAAAAAAGTCCTTAATATAATACTTTAAAGCTAGAAAAGTGTTGTACATGCTGGTCGTGACCACAGTAACAAGCAGGGTAACAAGCACTTAAAAGTCTCAGTTTGTTTATTTCTATCCCTCTGCTTTCATTAATTTTAATCACTATCCTACACACAGAACAATTCTAAAAAGAGCTGGCTCCAGAGCAGTTTGTAAAGTTCCAGGTTTTGTATCTGACTTCAGTCCAAATTAGATCAAACTCTTCCTAGAACAAGGTGCCCCCTAAAAGGCTGTAGATGTTCAGGGAACTTGCCAGTAACCTACTGCCAACAGCAGCAATAAAATGGACATGAATGACAAGTTCATTCAATAGTTTCAGGAACCTCTGCAACAGCTGAGTCTGGGCCAAAGGGCCAGACCCTGCAGCCTAAATACACAGAAGCCCATCTCAAAACCTCTTGGCTCCAAACACCCTCTCAATAGTATGAAACCACACTCTGATTAGACCTGAAGCTGCAGAGGCTTTCAAGCTTCTGGTTCCACCACTGAAAACCAGAGTGCACCACGACTGGCTGCTCCAGAACTGTCAGTCTGAACTCTGGAGTCTCTAGTCCCACGGTAGTTTCACTGAATCCAGGTAAGACTCAGCTTACGCTTACTAAACCCATATTTCATTTAGAAATTGTCAGCTAAATGAAGCAGACATCTGATGAAACAGGAATAATGATTTCTAGGAAGTCATAACCCCAGATATTTTGCAGTACTTTGACAGTGATTTCCCAGTTTAAAACCAAAACAAGACAGCACACAAACTAGGTATCAAACCTTTCAGAAAACACTGACGTACATGATGACTATCTGAAGAGCCACCAAGGGATATCACCATATAAAAGGTGACACATATGAAGAGCAGGATGGTTTTTGGTCTTATAAGATTACACAACCAGGTATATCTCCAGCTTCCTCACTATAAAGCTCTGTTCAAAATTATACACAGACAATTTATTTTTAGAAGACAGGAAGTACAACTTTAGAGAAATAAATTTAGATGGAAACAGTTTGAAATTGAATTTTTAAAAGAGCAAAGAGAAGCAAATCCACACTGAAATACTTAAGAACAATTGCTGGGTTTCATACACTGAGTAATCAACAGCTTCTGCCAAACAATGTGTTTATGCCTTAACACACAAGCATTGTAGAGATCACTCTTTATTCCAACATTCCTACAGAGTTTCTCACAAACGAAAGTTATGCATTGCTTGTTGTTACTTCGTGTATCTTAGCTCTCATTCTAAAACAGCCAGAAGTGTCATCACTTCAATTCAGAACTAAATAAAAGTGCTGTTACTACACCCACCTCAGTGGTAAGACTATCAGAGAGGAACTTCAAACACAACTGGTTTGAAACTGAAATAACTGTCAGATTTATGCATGAAAAAATTCTTGAATTTCATAACTGAAAGTGGAATATTGTTTTTCCTACATTGTCAATTCAAAGATGAAAGAGCAACTAAGTTACATGTATGAAATATAAAGCTTTTGCTCTCATTTATAACGAACTACAATTGTTGGATGTAAAATCATCCTGTTGTCACACTTTGACAGAGGAAAATCTGAGCGTGAACTCCTTTTAGTATGCTCCCACTGACAGCATTATCATATGTTTTCACAATTCATACAAGAGCATAAACAAGACAAGCACTGTTGTGCAATGTTTTAGCTGCTTGTCAAGTAGTTCCATTTCTGATACATGTTTTGGGTTAGCCAGTTCACAGCTGGGAGCTTGGGAAAGCCTCCCTACCCAAGCAAATATCTGAACTTCAGCAGTTCAACACAGAAGCCAGCAATGG
This sequence comes from Streptopelia decaocto, assembly GCF_964273445.1. NCBI lineage: Eukaryota > Metazoa > Chordata > Aves > Columbiformes > Columbidae > Streptopelia > Streptopelia decaocto. Next base: position 53,324,144 of record NC_138656.1, on the reverse strand, counting down.
CATTATACATCTCAAAGCTTCCATTATGTAACTCAATCTTTAGTGGTTTTGCTTATGACTAGACCGGTATTTCAGAGACTTCTTTCTGTGCTTCAGACCCATACTAAAGCAAGTACTGCTAAAAAAAATGCTAAGAAGTTTCATTATCCTACAACTGTACATCAGAAATGAAGCTAATCAGAGATGAAAGGACAGGTCAGCTTTTATGGACAACATTCCAGAATCAAAGTATCTCGATAATTGCCCATAGCTACAGACAAATAACTCTAAAGAAGGGTAATGTTTTTTAAGTAAAAGAGTGTATGTTAGATTGGACGTAAGGAAAAAGCTCTTTACGATGGGAGTGGCGAGACACTCGAACAGGTTGCCGAGAGAAGTTGCAGATGGCCCCCATTGGAAGTGTACAGGTTGGATGGGGCTTTGAGCAACTTGATCATGTGAAAGAAGTCCTGCCCACAGCAGGGGGCTTGAACTAGATGGCTTTACCTAGATGTTGTCAGCCCTTCAGACCCAAAACATTCTGTGAATCAGTGATGTCCAAACCAAAGATAGCTGCAATTCTTTTAACGGCATCAAAATCCAATGCACTAAATAATGCCTTAAGATATTTTTTCCCCTACAATTAGATGATGTTGTTGAAGTCAGGCTGTAAAGCAGGTTGCATGCATACAATTACATTAAAAAAAAACATATTCACAATAATCCTGGCAGTAACAAGGTATGTCAATTGTTTTCTTACATTATATGCTGTATACCTTTTTCTAATCTGTGAGGTACCTTTTTCCTTAGAAGAAATAAACGGCTTGCTTATAATATTTGTTTAAAATGCTGTTATAGCACACCTGGTGTATCAACAGTGAGATTTTCTGAAACAAACAAACAAAAAGGTTACCCCAAGTATTTCTAATGACTTTTCTTGCTGCTTTGACCAAAAATTAATCTATGGAAAAAAAATTTGCATCTCTTTCTTAGGCACACAAGGTACAGACTGTTTCCTGATTTTATGAGGAAGCTTTTCTAATTATTTCCCCTGATATAATTAAGTCGGCCTCCATTTTTTACTTGTTAACTTTCTTTGTAATGTTCCCAGAATAGTCAACCAGTCAGAGATCTCTCCATCCTCCATTTACTCTATTGCTCCAAGGGTTGTTTCTACTGCAGCAAGAGCAACACTGACTCTAATGCTTTTGAATGCAGTTGCCATGGCACAGTGCCAAATCTCCCAAAGACATACAGTTTGGAAGGAAACTTATTTTATTATGTTCCTAACTTAGCCAAGGAGATGCAATAACATTTCACAAGGCAAGCAAGATAGGTCTCTACCTTGAGGAATTTTCATTATGAAAATTAAAACCTGATCTTCTGACAATAGCTATGATCACAACAATAACCAAAAAAGTCTTTAGAATTCTAATTTCCTGCTACAATAAAGCTACTATGAACAAGAAAATTACTATGAAGAACATTCCTGCTGGGTCTTTGACCTCACAGCTGTGTTATATACAGTTTATCATATTCTATAGATGAAAAGTCAGACCAATGCAATAACTGAATAAAAGGCCTCAAAAAAGCATGAATGTACAAAGGTAAATTAAATCTACTTGTGATACATTTTATTATTTATGAATTCAAGGGTGATTCAGTCATATCACGACAGCCAAACTCCAGAAATAGTACCAACTTTAACGATATATTTTAAAATTATTCTTAATTTGTATCTTAAATTGGTATGTAGCGTTTAACAGTTGATACATACACTACAGAGCAGACTACATTAATGGTAACTTAACTCAGTGAAGACTTCACACATCCACATAAAATAACATTACTTTTGAAAAAACAAACCAAACCAAACCCCAAACAACTATCAAGCACTGGGAAGTTAAAAAGAGTAAAAAAATTACTAACATCACAACTCAGCCATACAATGTGTATTCACACTCATATCACTCAAATCCTACCTAGCATATTGCAGTAACTCCACAGTAATGCCAGGAATAGAACTGCACACTCAGATATTAACAAACTGGAACGTAACCAAAGACACAGTTTCTCTCTTCTTATCATACTCCAGCTCATTCATCATCTTTCTTTTGTATTTCACTAGGCAAAACTCAACACTTCTGAACTCTCGTATCTTCCAGTCTTATCAAGACAGTCTCTTTGCTGGTCTCATTTAGAACATAGCAGCAATTATAAATTGTGAAATAACAAGAATTTTTCCAGCTCACAGGGTCAAAATCTCTGATTCCCCATATGCTAAGCAGGCACTTAGAGAAGAATACTAACATTCTGCACAAACTTATAGCAAGGGCTATAGCAGTCACACAACCAGGAACTGTCAGTGCTGGTATACAGAGCACACAAACTCTCCCATTCAGCTTGCTGAAGCCACATTCATGTAGCATTTCACTGTGATTCCCAGACTACTTTGAGAATGTCTGGTTTATACAAAACACCACTCAAAAGGAAAGTGCTGGAAGTGAAAATTCCAGAGCAGTACCACTGGCAGTAGAGGGGTTATCTGCTTAGAGAAAAGGAAAATGATAGCAAGGATAGCTTGAGTAATAGTATTTGTAGCAAGTTCGGAAGTTATTACAAGTTATAAACTGTATTATTTAAGAGCAAAACAAATTCCTCACATATCACCTTCATTGTTCTTTCCTCCACAGTACAAATGCTCAGTTAGCTCCATGTGAAAATGCATGTTATATGCCACACAGAAGCGTAGTTCAATTTGACGCTCTGATGGTGAAACATGTGATCCCATTTACGTGAAGGCCATTGCTCAAAGTATTAAAATGGATCATCACCAACCCATAGCTGTGTGTATAGACTGTCAGCTCAATGCACTAGAGAAAGAAGGAACAAGCTGTTTTCCTTCTTCCTGTTGCCATGTACAGTCATGACACCACACAACTTCCTCCTAGTAGTCATGTATAGTCCTCATCACACAAGCATTTGCTTTTCAAGCCACTGAATTTGCATCCACAGTTTAAGCCTTCATTACCACAAACCAAATCCTTTCACTTACATTTCATTGAAGACGTAAATGAAGTTTAAGCTATTGACTTGTATTTGTAACTCAGTAACATTAATTAACCAGGCAATTAAGATTACACTGTGGAAATATCACTCCTTGTGTATCAAAATATTCTTATGAAATACTAGTATCAAATAGTTCATATGTGTAGTTTAAGTTGATTTATACCAGGCATGGTAGGATGATTAGGACAAAAGGCATTTAAGGCAGCCTGAGGTCCACGTGCTCTCAAGGGTAAGATCCTGCTTTTCTCTGCATTAGTACCTGGGCTGGCACTTCCACTTTCTCCCTTAAGCAAGCACTTGTATGAAAAAAATTAGATTACTTACTCAGAATACATCTTCGTCTATTTAGTAATTCCATTTTTTCAGGCTAGGTTAATTTTAACCTAAATCAGTTTCCCAGCCTTGTTCATTACTCTGCCAATCAAATACTTGTTGCCAACTGGAGCAACAGAAGCTGACAGATGCTGTGTCAGCTAAAATCATTCTCAGAACTAAGAGCTGAAGATGAAAAACTATTTCACAGAATGCTAACACTTGCCTTCTTCCCTGATGTTCTTCTCTAGGGGAAAAAATATTATGTAGTGCCAAAGAAATAAGCTTTGGGAATGCTTTTTAGAAGTATGTCTAGCAAGACAGGTACTTCATTCTCGTTTACAATCCAAATGGAAGGAACACAAATTTAACACTTAAGGAGCTTTCAGCTAGTGTTTTCATCCTTACCCGCACTATAAATGATGTGTGGAAGACTGACTCATAGTTTTAAAAATACACCATTTACAAACTGGAAATAGATTTGGACTATTAAAGAAAGCATCAAACAACAGAACACAAATAGTTGTATTTCATATATACCAGAACTGAGAAAGTATTCAAACAGTTGCCAAGAAGCAGCAGGCTATGGGCATCACATCAGATTTTAATGTTTCACTGATCACCTTAGAGAAAGTTTTGCAAAATCTTTTATCAAAATATTTTCTCTAAGTAACTATTCAGTCAGATTTCAACAGTATAGTTTGAAAACTTGTTTTCCAAATACAACAATAAAGCAAATACAGATGCTGTTAGTGTCACAAGTAACATGTATTTGTATTTCAGTAGTCTAGAGCAAAAGAACACAGAACTAAATAAAAGAGAAAGCTTTTAAATTTTGGCAGTGAGCTTTTCCCCTATGGACAGAACAGGCTGTCCCCACAAAACTAGTATTTACCAAATGTGGCTCAACGATCAAATTACACTTTCTCTGGCATTCACCAAGTAGTGAATGCATGTGTCACAAAAAGCCACAAGGAATCCAAAAAGTTTAAGAGTAACTCCAAGTATTCCCTTTACTTTCCACATACTCCTTTCAGAAAGTGCTCTGAGTTCCCTGCTCTGTATGCAAGTAACTTATTTTACATATCCATATTTAAAGAACAAATAATTTCAATCAGTTCAATTAAAATAATCTAAAAATAATCACGTAACTTAAATCATCAGTCCAGGCATAATGTATCAAAAGGAGGACTTTTCTTACAATTCAGACCACCAAACTAAGAGAATGATTTATGGCAAAAAAGTTATGCATGGAAAAAAAAAAAAAAAAAATTAGTTGCTAAAAACAGAATTGTACTCATTCAGATTAAGGACTCCACAGGTACAGTCACACTCTTTCTGAATATCTGTAACTCTCCTGTTCTTTGTTAATTAAGTAACATTTATTTGAACATACTAATAGTAATTTCATGTTTTACCAAATATTTAAGGCTTTTCATTAATTATTCCTTCCCCCTGCCAAAGAAAACACTACTTCAAAATATTTTACCTAAATTCTACTGGCTTCAATACAAAAGAAAGCTGGCTAGTCAGGCACCTAAGAGTTTTCTGATTTTCAACTTTTCAAAGTAATTTCAGAATTAACAATGAAGCCTATTTTGCATTTGGAGGAGTACAAAAGAACCTCTCTGAATACATATGCCTCAAATCTCTATGAACTTTTTCAAAGCATGTGCAAAGGCTACTTGTTGTTGCAGATGCAAACAATGAAGCTCCAACATTAACGTTATTAGATCTGTCAGCTGTCTGCTGTAGCACAAGTACCTTAGCCAGGACAGGACCACTGAGTCTATTTTGGGTTTTTTTTACCCTCAATTTCCAGCCTGCTTATGGGGAATACTCAACAAATGCACTATCTCTGTTTTCACACACTGTGAGGATAAGACTGTTCCATGAATCTTCCTCTATGAGAAGACTTGAGGCAGCTATGACATGCAAGATTTGTACTGCAAGTTCATTATCTGGCAGTGACAATCAACCTTGCAAGCTCCTGTACTAACGAAGCGCTTAGATATTTAGGGTGAAACTACATGAGAAAGCTGAGAAGACTGAAAGTTTCAGTAAGAGAACATATCTTTACTTCTCCCTCTGCTCTTCTCCCAGACATTGCAGTTCTGCCATCTTCCTTGCTCTGGCCATGATATTTGCTGGTCTCTTCTCTGCATCAAATTTTATGCTTCAGCACCAATGAGGTGCTGCATAAGCTCAAACTGCCTTAGGGACATTCCCCCATATCACATCCAGCAGATAGTAGGGCACACTGAAGATCCTACCTTGCAAAATGTCTGGAATTGGATTCCCTGAAATCAAATATTTCATGACTACAATGAGAGGAACAATGAAAGAGGCTGACATAAATTACACCCGCTTTCCAAGAACTATAATTAAGAATCTGAATTACAGACCCTGTAAGCGTGGCTAGACCAGAAACTGAATTTGAGTAGTGAGTTATGAGCCATGCATTATATTATTTTAGCAGCCAGCATCAGATCAGTGGTATGACTGCATCAGTTGTATATTCCACTCTGATTATCTCTCCATGGGATTGCATATTAAAGTGATTCTACAACTAGAATAGGTGCTTAAAAGCAGTGACTGCCAAAACCCCACCTCACAACAAATCAAAAACATTGCTAAGAAACATGTAAAAACATCTACCTAGAAAGCACTAGTGTTGATTTATGTGGACTCAGACTAGAATTATATAAAATGTAAAACTCCTCTGTCTCAAACCACTTCCAACAGCATCCCCGATAAAACACTACTGATCTATAATGTTTTGTAAACTTGTACTTACAATTCTGGAATACTCTGCAATAAAAAACAGCTCTGCTTTCACAGAATCACTGAAAAAGGGGGCACTTCTGAAGGTCAACAACTCCAAACACCTATTCAAAGCAGGGCTAACTTCAGGTTCAAACCAGGTGCATGCCAAACTTTAAAAATCCCCGGGGATGGAGATTCCACTAGGTTTCTGGAAAACATCCTCCAGTGTTTAATCGCCCCCACTAAAAGAACTTTTTCCTTATGTCTAATCGGGATTTCCCCATTTCAATTTATTACTTATCTCTTGTCATTTTGCTCACCACCTCGACTGTAATTCCCATTAAAAACAACTGAAAACTATACGTAAGTCCATCTTTAGCCCTCATTTCCCCACATTAAAGATGCTGAGTTTCCTCAGCCTCTCCACATATATCGCTAACCATCTTAACCAGCCCTCAGCTGAACTTGCTCCAGTTTGTCAGCACCTCCTGCAACGACAGGCTCAAGACAGGCTGTCAGACGCATCCTCACGAGCGCTGAATAGAAGGAATAATCACATGCTGGCTATGCTTGCTCTTGCATTCAGTCTGAAAAAGCCCTTTTGCCTATGCTTTGAGAAGACTGACACACTGAGAAGTACATTGAAGCCCATACAGATTCACAGCTGCTCTTTGAAATATACTTTTCTTAAAGCAAAGTTAATGAACTTGAAGCTTTACAGTGCTTTTGCATCCACAATTTTATTCTAAATGAAGTAAAAATAGGTATCTGAAGAAATATAGTTTAGAAGTACTTTTTCTCTACTTCTAAATGCGTAGTACTTTCAACACTTCAACGTACTTCTGATTATTTTGTGAACGCACACACACACACAACTTGCAGAATGTGGAGAAAAGCATGCAGTTTGACAGCTGCCCACTTTAGAAACTGAAGTAGGGAGAAACATGCAGAGAAAAATCAAAGTTATGGGGCTGAATATGCTATAAGGAAGAGCTATATTAAAAATTATAAGCCTCAACACATTTTGTGACACTGAGCCCAAATTTAATTCAAACCTCTGTGCCAAGTATTTATTTGCTACTGTTGGGCTCTATACAGATCTTTAATCAGCAGCTTACGTGAACCTCAGCTCTTTCTTCCAGAGACCTTCAGGGCTCTCTTCACTAACTAGATGTTCACATATTTCAGTGGAATTTAGTTCAATTTAAGCAAGACTTATCTCCTTCTATCCCAGACAAATGTCCTCTCTAGAAACCACAGAGAAGCCATTTAAATATTTGAAAGTCAAATTTTAAATGCCAAACTTCTTAATGCCAAAAATCAAAGCCACTGCTAGCAATATTTTCACAGTAGGAAAGTCTTAGATGCCAGTATAGACAGTGGAAAACCTTTTTCAATATCATACACTGAAGTTCAGAAAAACTGACATCTTTCCATGTCACATCTGCAGCCAGATCTTGCTCTGCTTTTGTGGATGGATGCAGGATGGCCATCTATCGGTTAAGAAAACAGTAAACCCTGGAAGTGAAAAAGCATACAGATATCAAAAAGGGCTACTGTGAGTTGTTACTGGCAACAGTCATTATGAAACTAAGGGGGAAAACAAAACAAAACAAAAAAAACAACCCCACAACACCAGATCAAAACCAAATGGTTTCAGACTTTTAAGCTTCATTTCCCCCACACCTCCTGCCTTGGAGAACTGCTTCTTTCCAATAAGGAATGGAAACTGCTACACTTTCCATGAAATAAAAGTTACTACCATGTTGCAAATGAATGGTTATTTTAAACGAGGTGGTATAGTTAATTCTTTATGTGGAAAAAAAACGAATTAAAAACATTTCAAAATACTGTGGCTTCCTCTTATCCTACAGATCTTCCAAGAAAGCCTACTGAATAGTATCAAGACATACGGACACGCAATCACTTTTGGTCACTACATTAGAAGTCCTCAGAACAGAAGCAAAGACAACAGCCTACAAAATTACATTGGAAGACTACAACTACTTTGAGCTTTAATGTCCTTCTACCTTACCCTTAAAGCTATGTTTAAGCTGTAAAGAAGTCAGTAATCTCTCACTGTAAATGTCACATCCTCATTCTGACACTGTAATGGTACTACAGGAGCAGTTTTAGTGACTGGGCCACTGAGGGAATCAAACAGTATAAAATTCCAGGCATCCCTGGAATCTGAACAAGTCTGCAGATGATGAGGCCTCTTACCTCCTGTTATTATGTAATAGTATTAACGACACTGACCAAGACATCTAAAACATTTCATTGGGATCCATAGGGGATAGATACAGCAGCTTGGTTGATTGGTGTGTAACAATCAGTAACTAATCACATCTGGACAAATTTTCAATACATTGAAACATTAATTTTGACCGTACTGTGCCCTTTTATGTCAATGGGAACTATATAGATTTAAAACACATGACTAATTTTAGTCCCGTTAACAGAGGATTAGTGATGCTGGCCATGGGACAGCATCCAAGGAAAGAAGTAAAATGCAAAGCAAGTCTTTCACAGAATTCACTGAATTTCTCATAAGGTAACACAGGTTATCATAAGTAATTATAATCTAATAAACTTACAGCTATTCCATTTCACTATGTGAAAACATGTTCTGAAATATTCATACTTGCTTCATTGTTTCAGCTACAGTAAACTAAATCCTTTTTATCATCAGAGAGTCCTAACAGGATTGATTGCTCCAGCCAAATCCAAACTAGATGTCAATACCAACACTACCAACTTGAGATGCAAGCTACAGACCAGTATCTTTCGGGAACAAAATGAAGCAATGTACTCTAGAACAGAAAAATTTACCACGAACACTGCCATTTCAGACATATGAATTTAGAATGAAGAATTATGAAATGTGCCTGGGCTAATATGTATAATAGTTGATTAAAATATCTCCACTATAATGTTTCATAGTAAAAGCTAATCTAACAACAAATTACTTCTACTCTACAACAATAAATGTAACTCGCATTTTTTAAAAGTATCTTGGTTTATATTGTAAAAAACACAACAGACAGTTCTTCTCATAACTTAAAATTCTATAAATGAAACTATCTTATAAAACAGCACTGGAAGTTAGAAATATATTTCTTATGGATTTAAGAGCAAGAGAAACTACTGTTATGGTGAAATAAGTTGCTTATATGCCTTCTTCCAACTTTAGAAGAAATTCTGGAAGAGTTTTCTTTATAGCTTCTGAACTATTACACAATTTTTGCAAGTATCAGTGATTTTAGCAATTTCACTCTTGTGCAGATAAATATCCACATATTCAAATTTCTCTTCTGCGCATAAGAAAGCTACAAAGAGTCAGCAAAAAACCTGTCTACAAAGAACAGATGTGTTTCCCTTCCAAGCCATAAAATGTAAAAGCTTAGGAGTGAGTTGCCCCTCCTCCTCCCCCCCCCCCCCCCCCCCCCCATTTTAATGAAACCTTAAACTCTGCATAATTATAAAAAGCTCTTTCCAGTTGTTGCATAGGGATGGTGAATTCTCAAAGGAATATACAAAGCAAATTTCTACTGTAACATTAACTTACATTTCTCAATTGATTTGCAATTGTTTGGCACTAACATTACATGACAAGTAGCATTTGATAACAGTGTTTAGAGCACTAGACTAGTCTTTCAAAACCTAGGATTTCTCATTGTCCCTGTATTACAATGCCCATTCCAAACTAACACTTGGAATTTAAATTGGGCAGAAGACATTCCAAACACTAATTACCAAACAAAATCAGTGAAATTGTTTTATAGTCACTTGTGATTTTAGATATTTACCAACTTAAAGAGAATAGAAAATATGAAATACAGTCACTTTTTTTAGTACTATAAATACACTACTAGTCAAATATGGTTGAAGGAAGCCCACTTTAGCTGAATGATACCCAAATACAAAGAAATGTTAACAATAGTTTTAAATTGTTCTTCACTGTATAGTGTAGGTAGCAATATGGACACTCACAAATTTTAAAAGCAAAGCATAATAAAATTCAAGTTCTTTAACAATTCTAAGTAAAGGAGAATACTTGCCCTTTTTTTGCCCATTTATAGCTTAAGACTAAGAACTCGAACTGACAGCTAAAATGATATTATAGAACAACCAGATCAGAAAAGAAACTAAAGAATCTTATCGCCTGGGGGTAGGAAATTTGACATGTAATAGGAGGGCCCAAGTTTCTAGACAAAGAATCAAAACATTTTGGTGTTTTCTTTCCCAAATGGACTCAATAGCCATATAACCACCTTCCAACGTGTGTATGACAAAAAAATAATTCATAAGAAATCCCATATTATCTACTGAAATCTTAAAACTCCTCTCAGAGCTTTTAGCTTCTTATTGTATCTACAACTGCGAATTTCACTTCTTGTAAGACTTCCTCTCACCTTCAAAAAATAAAGATCCCTATTAATCTTTCATCATCTGCAGGAATACTGATGTGGTTAAAGAGGGAAGGAACTATCTTAACATTTCACTTATTCCAAGCAGACAGCACAAATAAACAATAGATGCCTTGATTTTATAGCTCTTCCTATTTATAATGATCCATAGTAGTTCAAATCCATTTTTAATACAGAAGATTTTTATACAGAATTGACAGACTGACATATATATATTTTGACAACACAGAAGCATCAGAGCAAAACTCACAATTATCCTTTCTCCATTCCACAATCAAAATAACTGTACTGATGAAAGCTGCATCTGTATGAGGAATATTTTGCCAGTATAGTATAATTGTATCAGCAAAACACCTAGAAAACATAAGCTACAGTTTCACAACACTTTTTCCACTGTAGTACCAGCTTAAGCAGTCCTCATCGCTCAGCTGTGCTGGCACAACTGTTTATGCAGCTGAGCAGTGAGGCCAGTCAGGGAATCAGTCCAGGTTAAAAATAATATTTTTTCTGATGGTAAATTCCACAATCTGCTTTGCTGCATAGCCACCTGGAATGTTAACTAGTTATACTAGTGCAACTCAGGGGCAAGGCAGGAATGAGAAGATAAGGTCAGGGCAGCTCATGCCAGTGCTGACATGGAAATAAATGCTCATGAAATGACACCCTTGGTCTTTAAATGTTTTGGCATTCCCTGATTAAGTGCATTACCTAAATAGTGCAGAATAAAATAGAAGAATACCACCTTACAAGTGCGTAAAAAGCACAAGAGGTTTGCACACACTTTGCACAAAATACTCTGCAGGAGCTATAAGAAATTCTCTTACAAACTATTTTTTTTTTAATAGAAGTTGCAAACTGCTCCCCCTCCATCATTCCCTGTTTGTATGGAACAAGTGTATTCTCTCATTTACTGTTTCCTTCACTAGTTCACACACAAAACCTCATACTGGATCTCCGCCCTTCACGTAAACAGTTAATATTCTACTGCATTTGTTCTCTGAACAAATCCTGGGCAATGGAAAAGGAGGGGAAAATAAACTGTAAGCTAGAACAGTAATAGCTGTTTACAGCACCTTTATATGTAAGCACATTTTCTGTGTGTCCTGGTTTTGGCTAGGACAGAGTTAATGTTTTTCCTCGTAGTCGGTATGGTGCTGTGTTTTGGATTCAGAATAAGAATAATGTTGATAATACACTGATGTCTCAGTTGTTTCTAAGCGGTCAAGGACTTTTCAGCTTCTACTGCCCTGCCAATGAGAAGGCAGGGAGAGCACTAAAGGTTGAGAGGAGACTCAGCCAGAACAGTTGACCCAACTGACCAAAGGGATATTCCATACTGTATGATGTCGTGCTCAGTACATAAACTTAGGGGAAGCCAGTGGGTAGAGTCACTGTTTGGGGACAGGCTGGGCATCAGTTAGGAGGTGGTGAGCAACTGCATTGCGCATCACTTGTTTTGTATATTTTTTTATAATTATTCTCTCTTCCTTTGCTGTTCTATTAAACTTTTTCTCAACTCATGAGTTTTTTTCAATTCTCTCCTCACTCTCACTAAAGGGGGGCAAAGAGTGAGCAGCTATGTGGTGCCTGGATGCCGGCTGGGGTTAAACGATGACACCATGCTGTGATGAAGTAACTAGTCGACTAAAAAAAAAAAAAAAAAACAAAAAAAACAAACCCCACAAAACCCCAAACCCACCAAGAAAACCCAAAAATCTGTTGTCTACATCATGAAGCAAGAACAAAGCTTATCAAGTTAACTGAGCTGTACAAGTACCTGGTAATTCACAAAAATAAAAATTTCAAGCTTGGCACCAGATATGCAATGGTGACACTTTTGCTCAGATCCATATTTTACTTGTTAGTCGTGACAACCCTTCAGAATACACAAATTTCGATTGTATAGTTTTACAATTTTAACTTTATAACAAATGTAATTTTACATCCATTATAGTCATCAGCAGCATGAAGCTGACTAGAAAAGTTTGCAAGTCCAGTTTTAAAAGAACCGCTAATAAAAAAAAGATACTGCCATGGCCACATAAAAATGAGCTCCGCTTTTTTGAAAGGCCTCAGACAAGAAAGAAGAAAGGAATTCTTATCAGTATAATTTCTTTTTCTCTCACTTTATTTCATTCAAAACAAGTAGCATTTATACCCTTGAATGGAGCAGATTAAAAGTTAATGGCTAACTTTTGGAAAATTCTAAGGTGTCTGGGAAGATACCAGGCTCTGCACGGTCTCTTCCTAATAGCATGGAAGGCAAAAGAGTAAAACTAGTCTAGAAGGTTAGGACTCTCTGAACAGTTGTAAACTCAGCAGAGACTCTCAGTTTCACATTCAGGGATAATGCTTTTCTACACATTCTGGCAGTTTTATCTGACAGAGACTCGAAAGGAAAGGAACTCGTCTTACTCTTGCAGCCCTGTCCTTATTTCTGTCTTATTTTCCCCTTTCATTTCCACATCATCCAGAGTTCATACATTCCAACTATTTAAAAAAGGAAAAAAATCCTTTGGTTCTCAAGAAAAAGATTAATCTAGAAAACACCAAAGTTTGTTTGTTTTTAAAATGTGGCTTTCTGGGATGCAAGCCCACATCGGTATTATTCAATATATTAATCAATGATTTGGATGAGGGAATAGAGTGCACTATCAGCAAGTTTGCTGATGACACCAAGCTGGGAGGAGTGGCTGACACGCCAGAAGGCTGTGCTGCCATCCAGCGAGACCTGGACAGGCTGGAGAGTTGGGCAGGGAAAAATTTAATGAACTACAACAAGGGCAAGTGTAGAGTCTGGCATTTGGGTAGGAACAACCCCAGGTTCCAGTATAAATTGAGGAATGATTTAATAGAGAGCAGCACAGGGGGAAGGGACCTGGGAGTCCTGGTGGACAGCAGAATGACCATGAGCCAGCACTGTGCCCTTGTGGCCAGGAAGGCCAATGGCATCCTGGGGTGTATTAGAAGGGGGGTGGTTAGTAGGTTGAGAGGGGTTCTCCTTCCCCTCTACTCTGCCCTGGTGAGACCACACCTGGAATACTGTGTCCAGTTCTGGGCCCCTCAGTTCAAGAAGGACAGGGAACTGCTGGAGAGAGTCCAGTGCAGGGCGACAAAGATGATTAAGGGAGTGGAACATCTCCCTTATGAGGAAAGGCTGAGGGAGCTGGGGCTCTTTAGCTTGGAGAAGAGGAGACTAAGGGGGGACCTCATTAATGTTTACAAATATATAAGGGGTGAGTGTCATGAGGATGGAGCCAGGCTCTTCTTGGTGACAACCAGTGGTAGGACAAGGGGTAATGGGTTCAAACTGGAACACAAGAGGTTTCACTTAAATTTGAGAAGAAACTTCTTCTCAGTAAGGGTAACAGAACACTGGAACAGGCTGCCCAGGGGGGTTGTGGAGTTTCCTACCCTGGAGACATTCAAAACCACCTGGACACATTCTTGTGTAGCCTCATCTAAGTGTTCCTGCTCCAGCAGGGGGATTGGACTAGATAATCTTTTGAGGTCCCTTCCAATCCCTAACATTCTGTGATTGCTGGGCCATGTTGAGCTTTTTATCAACCAAACCCCCAAGTCCTTCTCTTCAGGGCTGCTCTCAATTCATTCTCTGCCCACCCTGCATTTGTGCTTGGGATTGCCCTGACACACACGGAGGACCTTGCACTTGGACCTGTTGAACTTGGTGAAGCTCGCATAGGCCTGCCTGTCAAGGTCCCTTTGGGTGGCATACCTTGACTCCAGCATGTTGACTGCACCACACAGCTTACTGTTGTCAGCAGGTTTGCTGAGGGTGCACTCAATCCCACTGTCTGCATCACCAACAAAGATGTTAAACAGTGCCAGTCCCAACACCAGCCCCTGAGGAATGCCACTCATCACTGGTCTCTGCTTGGACATTGAGCTATCAACTGCAGCTCTTTGAGTGCAACCATCCAGCCAGTTCCTTATCTACTGAGTGGCCTATCCATCAGATCCAGCTCTTCAAATACAGCAGTCTCTGCCTTCTTCTGCACACCTTTCACATACAGCATATTTCTTTCTGCTCAAGAAGAGCTTCAATTAAAATGTTTCATTACAGACAATACCACTTTGAAATGCACATACTACTTCAATCCAGAAAACAAACATTATCAGCATATTAAAACATTTCACATATCGACTAAAACATACCAGGTAAATATTATTATACGTGTCACAGCCTAAATCCATATCAAACTGAAAAGTATAAGTCACAGAAAATTATTTCTTTCTGAAGTTTAAAGGTATTTTTGAGCTAGAAAATGACTGGCTAAAGCAATCAGCCACAGGTTTCTCTTCAGTGAAGTAAAAGTGGAGTTGTTCCGATGGGGGCAAAATTTTTGGTTACTTTAAGGATCTGGGGAAAATGTACCTGCAAGAGTTCATTCAAAGAGGTCACCTTTTGAGAACAGCAGGCTTAAAGATATAGTGTCATAAACAAATGTATGATTAAAAGATATATACAAAGATCAATCAGAACAGTTTTGTGCATGCTGTACTTTATTTTACCCAAAATATCCTGAAAAAAATGATTTATAATCAAAATCAAACTATCCTTTTCTCATTTTACCACACTTAAAAACTTTTCCAATTACATTTGCAACTAGCACAGTAGGACAAGATTCAAGGTAGTATCAAATGCAACTCTCTCACTCTCCTAAGGCATGACAAGTGACACCTTGTCCTGCAGCCACCAAAATGGTGAGGTCTCTTATGGTCAACTCCCATTCCTTAGCAATTTGATCAGCTGAGGGGTGGGTAGATGGAAGGAGGCTAATGAGCAAAGAAAAAAAAAAAAATCCACCTGCTCCTTGAAAGTACATTAACCCTTTTCAAAACACTTTCACCTTTCACCACCAATTCGTAAAAAAGATAAAATGCATGACCACTATCAGGCAGTTACGTATGAATGAGAAAGTCCCATGTCCTATTTCCCACAGAAACAGATGCAAGCAGAGTGAAAGGTCTGAAGCAACTGGACCAGTGGGCATGGAGTCAGATAACCAAGCAGTCAAGTACCATGAGCTCCAGCTTCCCTCCTGTTCTCTAATCATTACCTGAGCAACAATAGGGCAACTTCTACTCTCTTCCCATTTACCTTGGGTGACTCACCATGAGAATAATCTCAGTCTATTTCACGAACTTTGAGATTTCATTTCCCAGTAATCCTCATACTATTCTCTCATATTCAAGGGGCAAAAAGGCTAGTGTCACACACAACAGAGGTGTCACTGGTAAAAGTGAAAGCTGACTCTGGCAAAAATATAAATTCCTTTTTCATCTTTGTCAGGGACTTGACTTGTTTAGTCATAATGTTTGAATGACAGTAAGGTTGGGTATTTCAGCGACTCCTTAAAATGCAGTTCCAAAACAATTCAATACTGCTACTGTCATTCTGCCTGCTCCCAGGCATGCATTCCCGCTCTCCCTCCTGTGATCTAAGCCAATGCCGGCACTCATCTGATTGTGCAGTAAGCCAGTTCATGGAACAAAACCAGGAGAAATTTAAAAAAAAAAAAAAAGTAGTGTTAATTTTCTGCTAGTTTAGCTTTTAGTCAGATGAATACCAGTATGAACACAGAGAAAGAAGTGGAACCAGCTTAACACTGGTTTACAAATCATACCCTTACATTTTCCCAAGAGCAGTCTTGGAGGAGGAGGGAAAAAATGAAGGTTGTGTTCAACACTAAAAGAGACTTTTCTGATTTTACATTACCTTAGTACTAGAGTAAATATTTAGGAAGAAAAACATCTAGCCCAACTATACAAAGCTGTCTCTGGCAGCTGTTACAAACAACAATGTAGGCCAGTAGGGTACGAGGAAGGAAGATACAAATTCTACAGAAGCAACACAAAAAGGGTTAATAACAGCAAACCACTTCCTTGAGTTGTGAGCAGCTAATTGTAAACAACTGTGCTAAAAAAGGGCACCTGAAGTGAGAGCAGGAGAAGTCGTTGGTAGGATTGGTACGACATGTCCAAGAAGGAGGCTACCACCAAGAGGTGCAGAAGAAAGACATTCAGCTATCTAATGCAGTATCATAAAGAAACAAATGGCCACAGAAGTCCCCTTTTCTGTCTATCCTCTTCTCTTGCAGGGGAACAGAGGCCCTTGGATAGGAAGGCTGCACATATTAGGAAGAAGCTGACCTGCCATAGTTTTAGGCTAACAGAGCTTGACTTAAATACAAAGTGCGGTTATCTTTACCTGTGAAACTACACTGGCAGAAAGTCCTAGAAAAGAAGAATGCAACTTGTTCTCCAGCCTTCTGTAAGTCAAAGAAAGATACGATCACTGCACTTCCTGCACCATAAGGGCCTAACACTGATCTTTTTTCCTGCACTTTACTCCACACAGGATTCAGGGAGAGGAGAGTAACAAGGGAAGGGGGAGAGGAAAGCTGGGAAGAGCAGAAATTCCTCCAGCATTCAAGGCTTCCCAATACGTATTCTTTCCTGCTATTATAACCTTTAAAAGATGGTCACTAATCATTTTACAAATTAACCTACCATCTACCTTTTCTACCTTAAACAATATCTCCTTACACACGTTTTGACATCAGGTATAGATTAACAAGGCAGCTAGATAGTCAAAAGGAAAAAATTAAAAATAACCTGCTCTGAAAAAGGCAGATGAGGAAAGTGATAGAGGGAAGTTGAAAAAGAATAGACACCTCATAGCACAACATGAGTAAAGAGCTTTTAACCTTGTAAGGTCCTCCACTTTGTCACACTGCTTGGGAAAGGAAAAAAAAAAAAAAAAAAAATTCTACTACAGAAGCAAGACCTACAGAAGACTAAAATCCAAACAAAAAGATCCAGAAAATTTGAACTAAGATTCCGTCCCTGTCTTATCTCTATTCCAAGGCCTTTTCTTGCAAACTATGGATGGGGTGGAGGCAGAGGGTAAGTACAGAAATACACCATCATTTAAAAAGCTAGAAATCAAGATTACACTGTCATCTAGCAGCAAAAATAGAAAATGGTTCTCTCTGAAAATGAGATACATGTATTATTAAACTATGAAATCTAGCAAACAGTTTTAATTATAAGACAGCCAATATTTTGGACATAATAACACATGCCAGAAGTAAAAAAATAAGCTATTGTTTAACTAATTAATAAAATGACAAGCTTTTTTATTAACTTGCCAGTCATTCTAAACATGAGATAACTACCCTTTACTAAACACTTATCTTCCTACTCAGATTTTGACCTTCCTCTGTGTTTTCTGGATATTATACTACCTTATAGCTTTTAACTAAGAAATTAGCTGTGTTTTATCTTTCTCTTTACAACTGAGGTTGAACACTGAAAATACAAAAAGTACATAGAAGTAAGAACAGTTAAGCCTTAGTGTTTAAGTTTACTCTTCTAACCACAGATATAGCCGGATATCAGGTGTTTTCAGGAAACTAAAGAGAGTGCAGAGATCCCATTTTATAAAAACAAGATATTAAGAGCTCCATAGATGAAAAGTAACTCTGCTAGTCTGGATAGCTCTTCACAACTTAGGCATACTAATACATTTCTTGCATTTGCAAAGATAAGAGGCCTGTTAATAGAAGTAGAGCAACTTTGGAAAGATAAGATGAACAATGTCATGTAGATAAGTGGCAGAGGATTCATAACTATTATACTCAGCTTCATATTTCTGAAGGATTCAGTTTTGCACCTGTTATAATTTTCTAATGCTTGTCCCGCAAAAATACTAAGCTGCGGGTTACAGTCAGGCATAATTTAAAAATGCAGATGTGGACTTTTCACAGGAGCTGGCATGAACAAAGGTACAAAAAACCACTTGTGCTCTAATTTTGTCATAAATGCACTTTTTTTTCCCCCGTAAATTAATAGCAAAGTATTATTCCTCCCACTTACATATAGTTTCATTCTCACAATAGGTTTAGAAAGGATGACAAAGTAGTGACAAATTCACAAGTTCAGAAGGCAAACGAAGTTGCACTGCTAGGTTTCTCTTAAATCAATTAAAAATCCTAGTCAATGCATGTACATCAGAAAACAAAGGTACAGAAACCCAATAAGCTGTACTGCAATAGCAAGATGTAAAATGAGACAATGCTTTTAAAATCAGTGAATTTTGACAGTCTGAGCAGTCACTGCAGGCATTCTGCAACATTCATTGACGTGACAGCATAAGGTGATGACTTGCCCTTATCACAAACAGGCAGCAGCCTGAAATACAGACAAAGCTGAAATACTATTTTGCTCTAAGTCTCATAAAAACTTCAAAGCAAATGAAAACTTTTCTATTTAACAAAATCTCATGCTAGTATAAAACTGGATATTTCTCTAGCTAAAGTATTTTTTTCAGTATGAACTATATTACGTTGAGTCAAGTTGCAAGTCTCAAGATCTCCTTTGCGTTGGCAAGAATTTCCCTACTCATTGATGGGGAGTGGAAAAAACATTCCGGAGAGTTGCCATTGGCTCTACACTGAAGAAACACAAGCTACAGTTTGGCCTGTTCTTTTGGCCAGTTTCAACAGGAAGGAAGCCTGTAGCTCCATCAACTCTGCTAACACCATTAGGTGGTACTTCGACTTTAAGATACTCTCTGTCACAAGGGATTTACTTGGCACTAAAATCCACAACAAAAAAATTAAGCAAAACCAATATAATAATCACAACCAAGAAACAAGTAGTGTCAAACTTCAGCACATCAATAAGGCTTCAACACTTATGTTCTGTATCGCATTTTGTACACAGATGGACACTTAGAAATAAGCTTTAGCTTGAAAAAGTTGTTAGTGTGTGCCAACCTGAAATCTGAACGTGCAGGTCAGGCTGGCAGCTACTGTTATGTTCCACAATCCATGCAAAATCTGCAATTTAAAGAAATAGGACACCTGCACATGAATTTTAATTTGCTCATCTTTAAACTAGACTTTATATTCACTAATATGGCTGAATAGCACATAATTTAATTCATTTACCAGTTTCCTCTCATAACCATTAAAAGTTACAAAAGTCTCTAACTCTAGGCCAACTCAAATAATACTCCCCTATAGTACCCTGATAAAACAGGAATATCTCTACAAAACATCTGTTTTGCTATCCCATTTTAACCATGTCTTTCCTCAAATGTCGACAAGTGCTGCATGTCTTTTCTAAATTATTCTCTTAATCTTTCTCTCTTTCCGTAGTTTGGATACCTCATTGCAGTTATGCCCCACTTTCACTAGTTTCAACGACACACAAACTTTCTATTCCATTGCAAAACTGGACTACAACATTCAAAGACTAAACACCTTAGGAAAATCTAGCCATTCTTATTGACAAAGAGACAACTGCTAGGATTCTTAGAAGAATCATCACTTAAAGCTCACTGATTAAAACATGCCTGCTGAAAGCATTTAAGACTCCTTGATTATCTCCATGAGACAGGAGGAAGGTTCCTGTTACCATTGTTAACCCAGGTAGGCCACTCATGAAGATTTCACGCAGTGGCAGTATCCACTGCTGAGGTGAAGTCACTTCAACTAGTTCCTGTCCTACTTTTTGAAGGGCTAGCTGCCGTTTGTATTATTTTGGAGATTCAGTTGGTGACCCTCTAAACAGCTGCAGTGCCACAGATGGGCAGAAATGACTTCTTCCTGCTTGTCTATTGTAGCCCCGCTCTTAGATCTATGGTTTCACAAGAGGATTTCTTCATCAACAATACCAGCTTCATAAACTCTTCTCTCTTCTTCTACTTTTTTGCCACACCTCAGTTGAGCAGAAAAACCTATTTGTGAGATCATATTATAAACCACATTAGTGAACTAAGGGGAAAGGATGGCAAATCCATGTACTGTCACTGCTGCAGTGCAAAACATCCCCCCAGTGTTAAGTTATAGGAAACTACTGAACTGATCTAACAGCTCCTCACAGCATCAAGGCGTTGGTCTCAGTCCGAGAGATCACCTAAGGCAGTTAAATAGCAATCAACTTCTTCTGGTTAGTTTTCTAACCCCTAGTACATACACAGATCTGGCTTACAGACAGATGAGACGAGTAACAGAGACCAGCTGCTTTTGTCAGTGAAAAAAAATCTTCCCTGTTCAGTCACAGCAAACTATCAGACTGGCCCCTGATGCTCAGAAATGCTTGCATTCCTCCTCTTTTTTTTTGCTTTAAATCTGCTATCTCAAACCTGTTTTGTTATACTACTCTAAGAGTATTTGATTTACATAGAAATACTGACAGAAAAAGTTAAAGCATTCCTTTCATGGCAGCACAGGCATATTTTATATCAATAAACCAAAACTACTCAGCCAAGCTAAGGTGGAAGATCTTTCAGGAAGATAACACCATTTTGCATGTATAACCACAGCTGCACTAGCAACCTCTGCATGCATACAGCTACATTATGGAAGGACAAGATTTTCATGCACCCAAAACGATGCAGCCATGTTGGTACCACTCGCAGCTTTGACAAAACCTACATCACCAGAAGAGTAAAGATAACAGATTATCATACTGATTTTTTTTCCCCTTGGCAATATGCGTATGAAAGCACTACTGGGAGAATTGATATTTTTCCTTTCAGTCTGGAAACCACAGGGGTTTTCAACCCCAGGCAGGGGAAAAAAGAAACAAATGATGGGTATTTTCTCTGAACCTTACTGCTTAACATACCCCCTACTAGAAACAAGAGGATGGAGAGAACAGAAATTTCCACAATCTGAATGACCGTTCTCTCCCACTGCTTACAATTTATTTTATCCTCCTTCACCAGATACTGTGGAACAGGAATCCAAAAAGTGTTGTACTTCTTTAGGCCTGGGAGGGAAGATCAAAATATGCTTCTTGTGGAGAAGCAAGAACTAACTCTTCAGCAACCCCTTTTACACATAGCTAAGTCCTAACTCAGATACACAACAAAATTATACTACTTAAAAGTTTGCTAGTTGACAAATTTCTCCTTGTATTGAATCCATTTTACAAAAAAACGTTCTCATTCTGATTGAAGTCCTGACTATAAACATCATAGATTTGATCCACTGTCACAACCTTCAGCAGGATTCCCAGCTTTGATACACCTACCCATACCCTAAGTAGCTACCAATGAATACAAACTGATGATGATCTAACTCAAGTAATTTGATAATTCCTGTATGAATCATTCACATAAATCTTAAAATTTGTGTGCCAAAACAGTTAAATGAATTACAGCTATTAAAGACAGTTTTTTGGTTTTGTTTTGTTTTTGTTGTTGTTGGGGTTTTGGTGTTTTGTTTTGGTTTTTTTTTTTTTTTTTTAGATTGGCACAGTTTAAAATGGCTGAAGAACAGGCATAATAGATGAAAGGTAAGACTAATACTTTGCAAAATGTATTTTCTAATCCAATATATGCATCTTGGTAAACAAGATTTATTATTCATGGTACTGCCAACTCTTCTGGGACTGATTTATTTAATAAATATTTATAAAGTGCCTTGCACAAAAGGGCCTGATCCAAGTCAAGCTCTCTAGCCAATACCAAAGGATAAATAAAATATAAAATCTTATTCCCACTTACCAAAGACAGATGAGTATTTTTTGAAAAAGCAATAAGACACCAAAATTTTTAACCTAATCAACTTCATAAACCGATGTGAAACATACTGTTTTGTACTTATCAACCTAAAATGCCTTTTTAATCATACATGCTAAGCCCCTGGAGATTCCCCATTCCCAGGCTCAAATCTGTTAAAGAAGGCTGTCTGAGAAAGATAATGTACCACTCCCCATCAAAAATCAAATGTTTGTCCAACAAATGGAAAGTAGCAGTTTGAACCAGTTGAATGAATAGAAGGAAATCCAAGTACAGAACCCATGATACTCTATTTTTCTCTCATTCTCTCAGGGAAACCTAAATGGAGCAGAAGCAAACCTGGCAACTGGTACTCTGAAGAGGAAATAGAATGAAAAAGAAATGACAAGTGCTGAACTGGTCTCTTAAGAAGGAAGAAAATTTTCCAAGAAGAAAGACTAAAACAGAAAAGAATGCCAGAGAAGTATAAACAAGAGGGCACTAAGGTTTCAATTGTATAGATCATATATTGCCTAGGCAAGGGCCTGGACACCTTCCTGTGTAACCCCATCTAGCTGTTTCTGCTCTGGCAGGAGGATTGGACTAGATGATCTTTCGAGGTACCTTCCAATCCCTAACATTCTGTTATTCTGTGTGAAGAAAGGATATGAATGAACAGATCTCCTTTTCTAGCTCACCTACAAATACAATAGGATATCAGTAAAAAGGTGGTTGGAGGAGATTAATTCCATGTGGACCAGATTTTTAAAAACTCAAGAAAAAACAAACAGAAAAAAAATGCTAAAAAAGACAGGAGAGCACTGTAAAAACAGATACATAGCACAACATGGGCACAGGAGGTAGAGACTTTTCTTAAGTGTGTAAACACAACATGAATTGACAAAGGATGAAATTACATGTTCATAACCTTTTCCACCTGGGAAAATCTGGCTTAGGACTCATGTGTGAAAATACTTGTCTGCATTTCTAACCTTCATTATGAAGTAGAAATCAATACCCCCACCTCAGGAAACAGATCATTTATCTGGATGTACATATTAGTCACAGCTTCTGAGGCATCAGATCAGTAACAAGTACTAATGTCTTGTGGGGTGGCTAGATTCTGAAACTTACTGTGTCTTGTTTTTACAGCAGATTAAACTAACTAAAAAAAATATTCTGAGAACATATTGATAAACAGATGGATCAACAAAAGGTATTTTTACACACATACAATGCAATTTCCTTTGAAAAATGCATTCTAAAGCCCTAGCTTTGACAGCCTCTAAGAATTTTCCTAAGAAATGCTCCCTAAACATATACTTGATCTTTTGAGAAGTCACCTATGAAAATATCTGACAATAGCAAAACATCTTGATCAATATAGACAAAATTAAGAGTTTGCTGTTAGGAGTATTTCACATCTGCCAGTGATTTCTTATCCATTTCTACCAGCATTATCTACACAACAGAGGTATGCCAGACAAATACTTAAATCAAGATTCAATTAACTACGCAAAATCTTTAGTCTGTGATAAATCTTTAATAAAAAGCAAATAATTTCAGGCTTATTAAAACAATTTGATACTATGATGGCTCATCTTCACAGATAAGTCTATTAGACCTGGAAATAATTAAATATAACGTTGCACGTGACAGCACACAAAGACACAACTAAATTATACTATTAGCATGAGACAAACATCTAAGTCACTTTAGGTGCAGAAACCATTAACTAGATACAATGTAATCATAAAATAATGCTTTAGAGAAAGTATTTTGAGAATAACATTTATTTCTTACACAGCTTAAGTGACTCCTCCATGACTTGCAAGCATTCTTGTCACGTGCTGCTATGTGCACTGCATCGGTCTAGGTGTCAGGGCAATCAGGCTCACACAAGCACACATGCAGGCACAGCAGCAGAGACTGCGTGTGTGTGTGTGTGTGTAAGCAACAGTAGCACCAAACATCTAATGGCCACCTCACCCTAAGAGGTCCTGTCAGAGGAGTCAAAAGAATGCCAGTGATACAACACAATCTTAGCAGCCCAGCAGGCTGTTCAGCTACCTTACATCTCACCTTTTTTTTTTTTTCCCCACAACCTTCATCTCCTTAAGAACCTATTGTAACATGATTTTTGTTTAGTAAACCAAAACAGGCAGCTGCTGCTAACCTTCCTCTTAAAGGCATCGTTCTATAAATAGCAGAACTAACAAAGCCCCATTTCCCATAGATTTGCACTCTGCCTCAGCCATGCCCCAGTGTTCCAAGTAGTCACATTCCACCTCTATCCCAGATGCCTATTATCTTACCCCTCTTCTCTTCCAAGCACTAGCCACAATACACTTAACCTCTCATGTCCTCTGACTGACTGAAGAAAAGAGTACTGCACTTCATATCCAGTTCTTACCCAGCAGACAACTGTTTGCCAGTCAACTGGTAGGCTAAATACAGGTAACTGCTAAATTCATGCAAAACTTTCCCCTAAAGAGAGGATCTTGCTCAATGAAGCCATCAATTTTAACAAAGCTTGTTACATATTATTAAAACGTAAAATCTTTCAGATTTTGACCCTTGGCTAATTTATTTGCTGATATTAGCTGATGAGCTCAAGTTATTGACATAGAGGATTAAACAAAACAAAATTGCTCAAGATTTGTGTCTTTTAAAAAGGGGAATAAAAGACTGTTTATATACTACACAGATATAAAATCCAACAGCAACCCTATTACTTCAAAAAAAGATACACAGAAAACAGATGCATCTCAATATCTTATCCATGTAAGAACAGTTGATTCTGATCTAAATTGCAAAAAAAAAAAATTCTAGCATATCCAATTAACTAAGGTTTCTTTAAGAAACTGCATTTACATGTCCTCTTTGTCCTTTTAATAAGTATTTGCATCCTCAACCATTTTAAAGTAGGTGTAAAAGTCTCAAAATTTGTGAGAACTGGCAGCTTTGTAGAAAAAAGAAACTCTAATTCGTGCCTTCAATGAGGGGAAAAGCAGGTGGCACTCTGCTTTCCCCACTGGCAGCCTCAGTAGACCAACCAGCCAGCAGCACATAGCACCACATTTGATTAATTCTGGAAAAAGCTTTAGATACTTAGTATTTGAGTGTTTATTCCACTTAAGAAAATCATCTAAGTAGTGAGTGGATATAATGGCTTTGTCCCATTTTATGTAAATTCTGGCAAGCCTAACAATATCTTGACAAGAGGTGTACAGTTTTTTTGTTGTTTTTTAGATTTTTAAAAACTTGTATATGAAACCTACATAAATGCATGAGGTTTTTTCCTACCACTGCGTGTTCCTTAGTTAATGCTTTTCTAACTACTACAGAGAAAACAATATTTGCATCCATTCTGAAACACTTATTTTTGAATAATGGAAAAATTAAAACCTGCTGATAGTGCAACCAAGATGTGAATGAGTTTTAAACCATTTATCATTACAGACAGTGAACTTTGATCTTCATCTGTGCTCAGAATAGGAAAGAGCTATACATTCTCCATATTGCTAACAAAAATTTATTACATGTAGCATTTTTCTAAGAATATCATGCATATTTTAAACAAAAGAATATTTTCTTGTAAAATTATGTGGCCAGATACTAACTTAAACATTTATTTATTAATAGCACACTACTATAACTTATGCCTAACTTCTTGCCACCAAAAAAAAACCCTAACACATTTAAAATATATTAATGATTTCACTACACCTTAACTGCACCTATGGCAACAAGAACATCATGAGTGATGCTGTTCACTCAACAACAGAAATGTTTGTTAGCATACCAGATACAAACAACACAGCTCTTTCAACTTCAATTATGTCAAGCTATTTCACTTGGTTTCACTAGAAACCAGATTACTACCAATTAAGGAATACCAAAATCCAAAGAAAGCATAACGTAAAGCTAGAAAGAACTCAGCAAATATCTCCATACTACCAGGAATACTTTCTTGCATGAGAGTTGAGCTTGCTGATCAGTTCAATTAAAATAATTTTACTATAATGAGGAAAAAGGTCTACAAAAACTTCTGTCAGTGACAACATTAATATTATGACAGTGATTTTTGGTAAGCATTCTCAAGAGCAGGTGAAACAAACAACTGTTATACTGGAACCTCTGCCTACAATTAAGAGTTTATAAAAATATTATCCAACTGTGAATCTGACAGCTTTCTTGCTCTCACAGTTGCATTTAAATACGTGGAATCCAATACAGATGAGTTTGCTAAGCAAGGCTCAAGATGGTTTAGAATATCCACCAGCATTTCTCCTGTTTGAAATAGAAAGCATATACTTTTCCAGTTGAGATAACCTACTATGCAATTACAGAGAAAAAACCCAGCTTGAATCATTGTATACCTTAGTGGGGAAAAAAGTTAACTTTCATTTCAATCATTTAAATATTTGAGTTTTGAGTATAGCTTTAAAAAAAAACTCCAGTTCTGAATCACTGGAATTTTTGTTCTATTTCCTGTAAAAGCACCAACAGCAACATTTTTCAGCATCCCGCTTGCAGCAGTTCAGAAAGGATCAGCCTGATCCCTCAGTCCTAAATTTACCGTCATTTAATAAATCTGAGGTCACATCTGACCAACTTATTTCTTTCAGTGTTTCCAGCCATGGAGATCATAAGGAGGCAGCACTTGGAATAGAATGAAGAGTTTCAAAGTGCACTCTTACGAAGAAGTAGTTTGCCAAAAGGTCATTAACCTCCCTAGCAAAAAAAAAAAAAAAAAAATTACTGAGAATAATCTCCTCAACAAATGACAGGTTTAACGCTACAAGTCTTGAAAATCATATCAGTTATCTATAAAGCCAAAGACCATCGCAAAACAACACAGGACCTCAGCCTTCAAAGCAATGCCATGGTGAGAACAACCACTATCTTCTTCCATCCCGTCACTGCTGGAAAAGAGAAGTTTCTACCAAGACACTCTAATGAGAAGAATGCCCATTTTCAAGAAGTCTGTTTTTAAATCAGCAAATTTAAATGAAAAGAACCCTTTGACTTCTCTTGATGTTGAGAGAGAAAAGGGTTTATGCTTCACAAAGTCTTTGAAAGCTGGCGTAAGCAAGGGCAGCATAGCAAGAAAATGGCACTGCCTTCACATGTAATCATAGGGATGATGCTTTACCATACATCTCTCAGAAACAAAACTGGGATGACCCAAACCAAGTATCTCCTCCAACAGCCTTCCTCCCCTTTGCTGGCTCTCCTGTGAAGCAACATGAGAAAATACACACTGGTCTTCTCAGTTTTTAAAAGAAATAGAGCGCCAGCTCAGCATCCGTTCTGCAGCAGTGCAGGCCAAGGTATTACCTACAGATGAGCATCCGTGAGTTTAACATATGGATAACAGCCACAAGTGACTGAAACTTTGGTCTAAATTGAAGAGCAGAACTTACTGAAGCTGATGACATGTGCCTCCTAATTTATCAGTGGGACTTCCCTCCTGCTGAAAGCAGATATCAGAATTCTGAGGTTTGAGAAAACCTAATTACAATAATATAGATAAAGAACAAATAATTGAAAAATGTGTACAAAACGCAAATGCCTGGTTATCTGGTAAATCACTTGCGAAGCTGAAAATTATTCCTGATTTCAGCAAATTGTGGCCAACCATGAATATAGTGCTATTACTACACAGTCACTAGCCCTCCTTACTGTAATACATGTGCAGTACCATTTTGGTGGCTAAAGTTCTGATATGAAACAATTTGAGCAATATATGATAATTACTCCGTATTTAATGTACGTCTTAAACATCTACATAAGTCAGAGCACTGAAAATTATATGCAACACCATTTTCAGCATTCTACAGCCGAACTTCAGAAATGGCTTTATTCAGTCTATATCAAATACCCCAAAGTTATTACGACTAGAAAACCACACCTGAAACCTCCTCCTTGCTAAGAAGTATTCCTTCAGAATTCCTTTTTTAAGTATGTACTTACTATGACTAATACAGAAACACCTACTGGCAGAAACCAGGGCCTGCTGAGCTACCAGGTACAGTACAGAGAACACAAGGTCCCTGCCCTGAAGGCCTTGTTACATCTAACAGAACTGAGCATTCAGGCTTTTAATACAAGCCTTTCAATGAATGAGACAAAGTACTACACACCTCTGCATAGCATTCCCAGGTCTCTCAGAGGGACAAAACAGAAAAAGTAAAAAAGGAACCATATGCATCTCCTCTCTTTGAAATCCCTCTTATCAGAACCATTTCAAGAATTTCTGCCCAACAACTAAACTGACTTGAATAATGGAAACTAACGTCCCGAATACATTCTACATGGAATCGAGCCCAGCCAGCCCCCGCAAAGGCACCAGGCACCAAAACACCGCACCTCTGACACCCTGTTACTCATCCCCAAATGGCGGTGTCTCACCCGGCGCACTCACACCTGTCACCTGCTGGGCGCTAGGCCAGGCCCCCGCCCCCGGCGAGCCGAGCCCGCGGCCAGGCTGCTTCCGCTGCTCCCCGGGCCGCCGCAGCCCCCGCCGCGGGGCAGGCCAGGGCCGGGGCCGCCGCCACGCACCCGCGGACACGCGGGCCCGGATCCCTCCCCGCGCGGGAGAAGCTTCAGCGGCTGGCGAAGGAAAATAAGTTTCCATCTCTCGCTGGACGCCCCGCTGCGCGGCGGCTTACCGTCCCGTCCCTGCCCGCCCTTCCCCACCCTGCCGGGGAGGCTGACTCCCACCCCCACCCCGCCCCACCACACCGGGATGAGCGGGGTGCCGGGGGCTGCTCCCTCCCGGCGCACAGGCCTCCCCTGCCCTCGCCCTGGCAGAGCCCAGGGCGACGAGCAGGGCTACGGCAGCGCCTCGGGCTCCCGGCCCCTCTGAGGCCTGCGGACCGAGCCGGGCCAGCCCCCTGCGCTTCTCCCTGCAGCCCCCCGGCGATGGGACCCGTCCCGCCAGGAAACCAGCCCGGGGAGCCACCAGGCCCGCCTCGGCGGGGTCAGCCTTACCGTGCTGCTGCTGCTGCTGCTGCTTCTCCTCCTCCTCCTCCGCCTCCTCCTCCTCCTCCGCCGCCTCCCCCACCACGGCAGCCGCCGCCACTACCGCCGCCACCAGCGCCGCCTCCGCCCGGCAGGGGGGACCCCGCCGACCCGCTCCGCAGCCTCCCGCCGCCGCCGTTCCGATCCGGGGGGGGGAGGAGAAGGAGAAGGAGGAGGAAGGGAGGGGGGGGTCCGTGCTGCCGCCGCGGGCGGGAGAAGCGGCGAGGCCGGGGTTGGGTGGGTAGGTAGGTGGGTGGGTGCCTGCGGCGCCGCTCCCGTCCTCAGCTGGAACCGCTCCGGCTGCGCGTCGCTCCCGGCCCCCCCCTCCCCCCGCTCGCTGCGCTCCAAATCAAAATAGTGTCACAATATGGCGGCGGCGGCGGCCCAGCATCGCGAGACCGGGCCCCGAGTGCTAACGGGATGCAGCACGCGCCAATGGGCGCCGGGCGGTTGGGGCGGGGGGGGTGGGGGTGTTTGCTGGAGGGGCGGGGTCTCCGCCGACACCGCCCCCAGGGTGGGGCGTGGGGGGGTGGGGCTGCGGCGCGCGGGGTTCGCGCGGAGGGGGCAGCCGCTTCGCCGCCACGCGAGGGTCGGCGGCTTGTGCCGCCCGCCCCGTCCCGTCCCCTGCGGCACGCGCGCGGAGCGCGTGGGGTACCGGCCACCGCGTGGGTGAGGGGGGACCCTTCCCGCCCCTCGGGCTGCGGGGCCGCCAGCGAGACCCAGCCCCGCGCTGCCACTGCGCAGCGGCCCTCTCTTCCCTCGCCTCTTCTTGCCCCAGCGGCTGCCGTCCCCCCTCCCCCTCCTGCTGTGGCCACTACTCCGGCGGGCGCGGCGCCAGGGAAGGGAGGCGGTGTCGGGGGTGGGTGGGTGGGCCGCCCGCCTGGGAAAGGGGAGGCTGGCGGGAAACAGAGCAGGGTTTAAGGGAGCTGAGGGAGGAAGGGCAGCCGCAAGCTGCGTAGCATCTGCTGGGGAAAAAGAAACTAGGAATGGCTCTACTAGTTTTAAAAAAACCCACCCCTATATCTGAAACAGTTGTTCAGAAAGGGAACAAGCGCTTTCTGTCAGAAATGGTGCTATCTCTAAATTTTTTCATGCGTTGTACACAGTTTGTGGTTTCCATCATCCCTCTGAGGTATAACTCAGCCTGATTCCAATATGCCGATGGGAGAGAAGGGGCCAGTATTCTGGCTGGTGGAGCTCTCTTGCTCCTCAGCTCGGCAGCCATCAAGACCTGCCGAGGGGAGCCCCGAACTGCTCTGCAGCACCAGCCAGGCCCTGATCGGCAGGAGGGGAGCCTTGCCATCCCTGGGTGCAGGAGGCCCCATGGCTCATTAAGGTGCAGACCTGTCCTTTTCAGACAGGAAGACAGGCATCCTTGATTTTACTGGGACGTTCAAGTCAGCCTTTTTATTTCATAATTCATAAAGTTGCACCTTCAATGAAAAGGCAACTTTCAGCTGAATTTGTAAAATCATCTAGTAAGTCAATTGTTTTTTGGGAGTGTGATACCTTACACCAATTACTCTTTCTTACTCTTCCTGTATTTCCTTTCTTCCTGCATCTCCTGGATCCTGCAGTGAGCAGGTGCTGCTTGCACTAACAATGGACAATCTATCCATCCGTTCTTGGGTAATCCTACTTCACAAAATACAGTCAGAAACAGAAATAGTTTAAAAGTAATCGTTATCACCTGCAGTGGAAGGAAAACGGCCCGAAACCCTGCAACCTAGAAGGGGGCCTGGTGGGGAAAGGGATGTGGTGGGGCTTTCAGATTTCCCCATACAACAGTGATCCTGTGCAGAAATCAACAGAGATATTTTCTTCCCCACCTTAACTCCCAGAGGCACCAGTGATTTCCAGCGTGCTCCAGTGTCTGAAAGGAGCTACAAAACTGCCAGGCAATAGTCATCTCAGACCTTAAAGCTGCGTAGTCCATTGCAACGGTGTGATGAGAGAAGGCCACACTTTGTTCACCAGCTGTCAGACTGGCCAATTGACAATCATGAGATAAAATGACATAAACTAATAAAAAACTAAGATGTGCTAGGCAAGAACTAATTTATTTGTGACAATTTAGGCTAAGTGTTCTGTTACAAGAAATAAAGTTGACTTTGGCATTGCAACAATGGATATTTTCAGAAATGACTGAAAATATGTCTTCCGAATGAAAGTGTTAACAAGTGAAAAAAGCCCTTTCAACTGCATTTAGTTAAAATTGTCAAACAGCGAGAATCCCAGGGTAAGCAACTGCGCAGACTGGCTTTGCCTGGAGTTGGCAGAGAGAGAACATGACACCACCAGGTCTAACAGTGGGTTCTTTTGCTAGGAGGAGAAAAAAAAAAAATAAAGAAAAAAGAGAAAAAGGAAGATAGGTTTTTCCCTCCATAAAATGTGGAAATATAGGTGTGTATATACGTTCCAGTAATAATCAGTTGTTTTCATAAGCTACAGCAGTCTGCATTTTTTTTGTACATCAGCAGCATGGCACATGAAACACATGTCCAAAGTGTATTACTTAGCCTGTATTGATTCAAGGCTATACAGGGCTGAAAATCTGACAAGATTTTTTTGTTAATTGTAAATGAAATAGTATTTTCCTAAACTCAGCCAGAACCAGATATAGTCCCTTACAAAAATGGGCAATGGGGCAGCTAGAAAGAAGATGCAATGGAAAAATTGGGTCACAGAGAGCTGTACCAGGGTTGTTCCACTGTAATTGCTTAGATGCATTAATCAAACCTTTCTCTTTTGTGACCCACGCTGTAGACAGTTGATGATATGCCTGCTCATCCACTCAAGCAGACTGCTGTTCAACTCCTCCAGCACAACTGTTCCAGACTTTGCTAAGCCATACCTGACCTTTCAGACAGATAGGACAGTATACTTACATGACTACGTTTTGTGCACTAGAAACTGAGTTTATTTTGCTAAGTTTAATACCAAGTTAAATATTTGACCCTTTTGCCTACAGTTGCTAAAACAGGGATTTGCCACAGGAAAGTGCAAGACTGTCTCTCGCTGCTCCATCAGCACTATTTACTGCAATGCTTGAGCACTGGGACCATGTGAGTGAGCTGCACCCTCCTTCCCTTCCCCTCCCCTCCCAGACTCCCCACACTGTGTCTGTGTCTGAACCCATTGGTAAAGCTGCTCTTCTCTATAGCACTACTTGTGAATCATTTTTTAACACCTTTCCAAAATCAAAAAACAATGTATTTAAGAAAATTGTTGTGTACCAAGATTCAGAACAAAACTCTTTTTTCCTGTGCATTTGTAACAAGAACTTAGAGGATGTATCTAATATTACAATGTGGTTGTAACTCTTACCATGATGCAAATCAAGGCTTCAGTCACCAGTGAGGCACAGGGACCTGCCTGCCCAGCACTCCAGTCTGTTCAGAGCCTTACTTCTTTCCCTGCGGATTTTAGATATTACCATTTTTTTTGGCCATACAAGGAATGAGTTCATGTTTTTAAAACCTTCATCAAACTGTTTACGTTCTTCACTGCTAGAAAGTGAAATTATAAATAGGATTGGGGAATTATTCTAAACATATTGTACAGGAAAAGTGTTTCTGCAAAGTGCAGTCAATGCTGTCAGCTTGGTATTGACGTTTCTAATGCTAAAATTCCCTGAGAATGCTTTTTAGAAAAGGTAAGAGAACAAAGCCAGTTAAAAACAATCCACAACAACTGGCATAATTATTTCTGAAACTGAGTTTAAAGTTAGTTTTCTACAGTGGAAAACAGTGATATTGGCAGCTTTAAAAACACCGTTTTCCCTTGAACATTCATCTGGCCATTTCCTTTTCATTCTTTTAGGCAAAATGTCTCTCAGTCTTCAGGTTCACAAAAATAGAGGTAGCATTCACTGGCCAAAGGACAGTCCTTGGAAGCTCCCAGTCTGAGGTTACATCCACAGCTTCTCCTGTAAAAAAAATAATAAAATAAAATAAAATAAAATAAAATAAAATAAAATAAAATAAAATAAAATAAAATAAAATAAAATAAAATAAAATAAAATAAAAATAATTAGAATTTGAATTAATAATGTGACAAGGAAATATGGAACTTCACCTTATTTAACAAGACTCATGTATTGTACTTTTTCTGTCCTGTCCAGAAGTTATCAGTTGTGTGTCACAGTGCAGTAATTTGCCCAGCCTGTTGTAGACAAGTGGATATCGCTGGATTTGGAAGCAAATTCAACTGCAGAGCCTCAGCATACAGCCAAAGCTGAGATCAATACACACTACAGCTTTGCTCAAGTGAAGGTTCACAGCACTTGTCTCCCTCACCCTCCTATAGTGCTTATACAATGTAATAGCTTTTAAAAGTCCATTTTTGTTTCCAGCATAGGAGTAGTCCAGCTATTAATGTTTATTTGGAGGAATGTGTCAGAAACTGTAGTGTCAAAATTCTAGTTTACTATCTTTTCCTCCTTTTAAATGTCAGTGTAATTCTATGGCTGTTTTTAAAAACAAACCCAAACCACTATTCTTTAATCAGAAACATCAGTTCTAGGAGCTCAGCATTTATGAACAATCCTAAAATAACAAACAAGTGCAATCATTCAAGTAGAGGAAAATGTTTTGGTAAAGAAACAGGTTTCAGGTCAAATAATTCAAAGAGTATAGTGAACTCTGGTTCCTTAGGTTGCACATGTGTGCAGTTATGAAAAGCTGTTGTGCCCTGATGTTTTCCTTTTCAGTCCACAGTACACAAACAGCTTTGCTATCACTGTTGAGGCTTCCCTGGTTTTCCAGGTTGCTTCCTTCCTTTCTTCAAGATAGTGCCAGCTTTTTCACTTTCTAACAGCTCATCTATTTAGGCATAGAGAGCAAACATGACATTTGAGATAACGATACGATTAAGAGGTGCCTTACTGGTTCATGAGTTCCAGCAGCCTTGCAGGATTTGGGTAAAGCCTTTGCATAAGGGAAATCCATTGAGAGAAACAGCCAACCCTGGCATTTCAATTTTAAAAGCATAGTGAGCTCTGTTACAGGGGAGTGATACTGTAGGCTATTTATTAACCCAACAAACTGAGATGATATTGATCATGAGTGTCTTAGAAGAATGTTTACACCTTGAAGGAAAAGATCTCAGCCTAGCCAAGGCAATTCTGAAGTTTTTTAAACAATCGTTTTAAAACTGGGAAAGACTGCCATATTAAATCAATCTTTTGACTGAGTCAGAAAAAGTACATTGTTGATAGCATCAACAATTCACAGATATTTTAGTGCTCTGAATAACAGAATTAAAAATGTATGAATAAAAGTTTATAGATGTTCACATGACGTACAGCTGAGTCAATACCTACTAGGGAGACAAATTTAGTATTATTTAATGCTACCATATGCCTCTTTTATGAAAATATTTTATAACTCAGTGACATAAAATATAGAAAGCCAAGATGATTTGAGGCTCAAAGATAATTCCAAAGAAATACTGGTTATGTTTCTTCCCAAATCCACTGTTTCCTATGCTTTGTGGGAAATTCAGTAGAAAGTAATGATAAAAATAAATTTCTGCCTTTCTTGAGAATTATGTAATACTGGTACTTATTCACTGCATGTCATTAGGGTCTCGATTCAGCAAAACACTTTGTCTTCTGCTAAAGCCCATCATTATTCAGGGTACCTTTCAACCACTTGCTTAAACTTTACGCCATGTTGGAATCTGAGGCAAAGAATGGGCTTAAGTGTTTTTCTGGACAGGTATAACTTGCTGATTTGAGACAGGAAACCTACCTTGAAGTCCAAACAAATGACTTTCCTGTTCCAGATTCAAATCAGGCATGAATGTTTTCATAGTAAAAACCCTTGCAGAACGTCTTACAGCTCTTTCATTTTCCAGCTACTGATTTTAACCTCTTCTGTCTCATTGACTTCAGCCAAATCCCTTTCCTTTACACACTTTGTAAATGTGAGACAGAGTGCAAACTGCTATATACTTAATCTGATTATATTAATATATGGTAACACACAAGGTGTAATAATTATAGCGTATTTAAATTCCCCCAAATGCCAAGGGGGTTATTGGTAGGTGGCTAGTATATTTTAAAAATGACCCAAAGTACTCTCTAAACCTAAATGGTTCATGGTTTTAGATTTCTCCATCATCTTCTGGCCTTCTGCCCCACTGCTGTAATTACCTTAACTCCTCACCCAATAATAAAACTCTGAACAAATCCTGTGCCTGCTATTAAGTAAAATTAAACCTTAGTGCAGATTCTCTGCATTCTTTCTTCAGCCGTGGTGCTTGACAACTTGCATGGTACAAATGAAACACACAAAGCCTTTAAGCCACCCCATTTTTTTCAAATATATAACTGAGCTTTCTACTGTTTATATATATATATGTGTGTGTGTGTGTGTGTACATGAAAAACATTCGATTTTGGTGAAAAGCAGTACCAAATTCTCCATTTCCATAGAAAACTCACCAGTGTAACAAAAGCGAATCAGTCATGTAAGCTTATATACACACTGTACCGGTTTGTTTCCTCCTGGATCTCATGCAAGCCCTTGTAAGGAGAGGCAGCTCAGCTTCCAGGTCCACCCTGCCCTAGGTCTGTCTGAGATTGCCAGCAGGAATGAAAATTGCAGGAATACATTTCACTATAAAACCAACTATCCTCTAGCTACTGCATCAAAATCACCAAGTTCCTGTTCTACCTCTGTGACTTTCAAGTTCCAATTGAGCTCTCACCTCTCAAGGTTTTACTTATCTGTGGGAAAAGACCACTTCTGTATACCCATAGTTTAAGAATGTTTCAGTATCACAGAGCAAGATTTAAAGAAATATGGAACTTCTAACACATCAGTTCGTCATCTCGTCACCAAACTGAAATGCAAGCTCAATACAGCTAGGAAAACCAGTACAGAAAATAAGGAGGTGATTCATTAAAACAATCAGCTAGTATCTCGGCCATTTTCAGCTACTACAATGTCATGTAGAGGTGGAAAATGAAATGGTGGGAAGTTTGTTGGGGGTTGCATAATGTACATATTTAAAGAAATGCATTAATGTTCAAAAATTTTAGTGTTTACTTGTTGGTATATTTTTCTTCTCAAGATTTTTGGATAAATAACAACAAACCTTAAAAACTCAGGAAAGTCTGTTCTTCCATGAAGAGGGTGCCAATTCTGCAAAATACACACAATCTTCAAGAAAATTCAGAAACTATAGCTCCAGCTAAGCCATACACAAGTTTGTGCTTAAATTAGGCATAGGAACAGTTCTGTTGGCTTTATTCACACGCTTAAAATTAAGCATATGTTTTAACACTTCACTGGATTAGGGCCCATGTCAGCAAAATAAATTTCTTGGGAAGAAGTAATAAAAACGTAGCTTGCAGTGAGGGACAGCAGAGCCATTCACAGCTACAGAAGCTTTAAAACACTAGCTGGTATTTATGTATTTAAAGAAGAAATCAGGCGTTAAACAAAACATTTATTTGAGATAGCTATCTAATTAGTCTGCTACAGAAGCACCTTCATTTTTCTTAATTTGATGAAGAACATTTTTTGCATCCTTGCATCCCTGAAAGCAAATTAAACTACCCATCAAGGAAAAAAAAATGTTTTGCAAGCACAAGCTTCAAAAGCATTTTTTCCCACTGTTTAGTAACAGCCTGGCTGTTCCAGAGGTACCATTGCATTCCCTGGAGAAGGGGACAGACAGGAGGCCATGCTTTTTAAACACTGAGTTTCATTACACACATGCACCTGAATTTGCTTATTCAAATGATTTACACAACAAATCATATAATTGCTTATATAAATATAAATAAAGGCCAGTTAACTAATTATCTTGTATGCATGTGCACTGATGTGTATTTATTTTTAAGGCTAAGAACCTCTCTAAATATTTGGTATTGTAGTCTAGTCTTTAAAGACAACTTACATCATTTGCAAAAGCAGAATGGATACAATTCTACTAGACTGTGTCTATGTTAATTTTATTTTTTCCAGCAAAAACTTTCTGTTGCTAACAACAGTGCAGCAAAGTATGAACTCTAGTGTAGATAGAGCTCCTTTGGTGTTTTAAGTGCAGTGCTATCTGGCCCTGTTCAGAACAGATCTGTCTTGTATATGGAGACAGCAGTGGTCGCAGCAGCTTGCTCCACAATTGCACTTTGGCTCTTCCCAGTAGCAGTGGAGCTGTACCAACGGGCAGACCTCTCACTAGTACCCTTACAGAGAAAATGTGTGAAACTGTTTCGCAACAACCGCTTCATTTATTGCTTTAGCATTACTTCACACCTGAATCACCAAGCAACGTATGTGCATTGTATTTTCTATGTTTTCCAAAG
This sequence comes from Streptopelia decaocto, assembly GCF_964273445.1. NCBI lineage: Eukaryota > Metazoa > Chordata > Aves > Columbiformes > Columbidae > Streptopelia > Streptopelia decaocto. The sequence goes on along the minus strand of NC_138656.1, from coordinate 53,286,701 downwards.
GAAAGTCCTCCATTCACAAGACATGATCATTCCTTTTCCAGTTAGTTTTTTCTCCCATCTTTAGCAGCCCTCTCCTTGTTGCCCATTTTCTGAAGGGGACAAGCTTGCCAAGCACACAGCCTGCAGGTGCTTGTGCTCGCCACCCGTTGCCAGGCAGAGCTCAGAGCCCAGGGAACAGTTTCAGAGATGGCCAGGATGACAGTTCAGATTCACCAACAGTTAACTCAGTGCTGTGTTTTTAAATAGCTGCAGTAATGGAACCATAAAAAAAATCCCATCAGGTTGAGGTCTCCAGTTTGAGAGCTTTTTCCTAATGTACCACATATTTTAAAGCTTAATCATCAGCCCTTCTCCAAGCAAAACTCCTACCCGTTTCAGTTAATCTTTGTCAGAATCAGTCCCAGTGCTGTGTAACAGGCTGCAGTTAAAGTACAAATTAGAAACAAGTTTCTAATCACAGAAATGACATTCTGAAATAGTCTTCCAACAGCAACGGGGAGTGAAAACAGTTTCAAAATGGAATAAAAACCTATTATTGCAGCTTCATGTAACCAAGTTCAATGAACCACTGAGGTCTCAGCCAGTTCAATATCCTAGCTACCAAAATCCAATACCTGGTAGTCATCTGAAATTTATATATGCATTGAACTGTTACCAATTAAAATAATTGTCAGTGAGTATTTATTTTAGTGACACCATCACCCTGAGAAAAACAGAAGATTCATACTACTGTTAGTAACTATTTGTTGTATAATAAGCCATTTGTAAGCTCACTTGTAAATACCTGATGCCCAATAGCATAAACAGACTTTGTTTTTAATTTAGAGAGTTTCAGTTTTATTTTTAGGAGTAATATTTCTATTCAGAAATCTTGCAACAGTATTTTGCACAAATTTTTGTTCCAAACAATGAAGATCTACAAAGGCAATGCATATATTAAATTACAAAAGCACCTGTGCATTCCCAAGGCAATAGATATTCAAGTAGTAAGTGTGTTTCAAGGATGATTAATGCTCTTAGGAATTTTGGGGTTGCAAATCAGTACTTTATATTCTAAACCAGCTTCTACCCATCAGTTTACAAAGGAGAGAAAAAACCTCAAAATAACATACAACAAAGGACCCAAAAAAGAAAGTCAGGTTTTGGTTATTATTCTGATTATAGTTTTCCTAACTATAATAGATGTGGAAAACAATAAAGACACAATGGTAAGTTGGTGCATCTGAGACTCGTGAGGTACCTGTGTAAAGAACAAATAACACAGCACTCTGCACAAGAGGAGGGCAGAGGTGATTTTTAAAGTATGTAAGTCAAGATGCCCTCAATAACTGGTTTCCTTTTGGCTGCTCATCTGTGATAAATCACTAATTTAGTGTATCCAACTTTTAGTTTAAGGATGTACAAGCCATTCATTTTGAGTCACAATTCCATGTACTTTAATTTACAGTCTTCATTTATCATACCTACAGCATAAGTAAATTTGTAGTTTGCAGCTTAGATAATACAGCTTCAAAAAAAGAATTACATAGACCACGTGGCTGTGTAACTGGGCAATATAACTACAAGCACTTTCTGTTTCTTTTAGAGGTACAATGAGTTATACAGGAAAATTACATATAAGTAATCACCCTTGAAGCAATGTAGTGATGAAAAAACAGTACCTGGTATCATTTCAGAATGGAATCAAATAGAAATGTAAAAGGGAGGGGAAATAGTTGCAGTACAGTGTGTAATTTTCAGCTGAAATTAAAGGACATGCTGTCATAAATGATGCAATCAAATAACAGTGTACAACATTAAAAGACAACGTGTTGCAATAAAGGAGTTGGCTTGCAGATAGTACACCTACATTTCTTATAAGGTGTTTCATATTGCAGTTGTCTCACTAAAATGAAGAACTCTTCCATGGATATCTTGGGGCCAACACTGCCTTTTATTCATATAGATCTGTAACAATTCCTAGAAACTGCTCTAACCATCTTATGATAGAGAAACAATAAAAAGTGGATAATTTTGAAACAGAAATAATTTGACCCAACTTTTAAGAAAAAATATGCATATTACTTTGGGAAGTACTTTTAGCAGTATTGTGGTGATACCACTTAAGGCACTGAAATTAGGCTGAAAATAGCTATTGGAATATAGGAGAGTTGCAGTATCCATATCAGCTTACGTCTTCTTGAGATAATCCAGTGCCCTGCCTTTAAATATGCAGATCAGATAATCAGAGTGTTCAAATACACACTTAAAACCTTTTGCTGAGCACAGCTCCAGTGTCGCTGTAATGTAGCTAGCAGAGATACTTTCTGTTCTGGTTACCTGGCCAAGCATTAAATTAATACAGCTTTTAATATTTCTACTTAAGGAAAAGATCAGTAGTTAAAAATAACTTGTTTAACAAATCAGTTATGTATTTTAAAAGGTCTCATTACTGTGGTTTTGGTACAAATAATAAACATTTTAAACTCCACAAAGTCTGTGGTCCTGTGAGCATTAATTCCCAGTTTAGTACTAGCTAGGAGAGCATTTCAAATGTAAATCTGAAGGCTTTGGGTCATTGACCTTGTGGAGCTGACTAGTGTAGCCTGTAGTGAGCTCCTGTGTTTGTGGTGCAACTGCAGGTAGCGTTAAGCAAAATTGTTCAGAGCATCATACCGGAAGCGATGTGCGCTACATCAAATCTCTCTGTGTATGCACAAACTTTCCCATCTGGCTCACAACAACCTGTGCAGAAGTTGCGAGAGGAACACCAGGCTGCAGAAGGTACCAGGCAGCCATTTGTGGCACGTAGCTACAGCCCCAGCTGGTTCTGCAGCCCGTCTTGAGACAGAGCCCTTAGTGATCAAGGTGATTGCATGAGCAGTGTTTTCTCATGTCACCACTCAACACACAGTACCTGGGCCATGGTGGCAACATGTGCCTTAAAGACATTCTGCTTAAGAGTGTGTGATCAACAGATACTGCAAGCAGGACGATTTGTCTTTTAATCACATCACATAATGCAGGGCAGTTGTTTGCATGTGCAAGAACTGTTTGTATTGCTACCCTGGCAAAGTGAAGGGTGGGGGAGAGGTAATGCTCTTGTATTATTTTTATTGGAAAGACAAAGAAGAATAAGTGAGCAAGAGGTTCCTGTCAGAAGTAATGCCTGAAACACTGTCAGTAAGGACATCTGTTGAGCATGACAATTCCCAACATTTTAATTCTGTAGGAAGATGCTCAACTGTAAAATATTTATTTCCTTCTGCGCTAAGAGAAAAAAATAAATACGGTGCCATCCGCCTAACACTGGAGACATTACAAATGTCACAATTAAAGGCAAGCATATAGGACAGCAGAGCAACAAACAGATTTGTATCAAACAAATCTACACATAGCAAAACCTCTCCAAAGAACAGAGACCAGCAGAATTACCTGGGCAGGAGATGGGTCCTTCCCCCTAGGGCAGAACAGATTCCTTGGCACGCACTAAGGAAACCCAGGCTGAATGGAGGCACACAGGGAGCACGGAGCTGTTGGCATTTGGCATGCATCCAACACCAAATGACCTGAACACATAGAAACGTCTCACCCCAACAATAGCAAAAGCTGGGAAATAGATCAAATGCATCACTGAATTATTTCAAAATACAGAAAAGTTCCATCGTATGAATATTTTTTCTCTTCCTTGATACTTTCAACATAACATTTCTGCCTTGTATTAGATAAAATTCCAACTATTATTAGAATTCCTTTAGTTTCCAACATGCTTAAAACAAAACATCTCCTGATGTTTACTGGTTCATTTCTACCAGTGTGCTCTGGCAAAGTTCTACAATTCTTAGATTTAAATTCATGAACAGGTTACTCTCCTTGTTATTTGTGATTCTGTGTTTCCTTTAAAACTCAAAACCTATGCCTTTTGATTGCACAGTTTTAAATTTTCTTATTCACAGCTTATTAAAAACGTTTCTACTAAGACCCAGTTCACATTAGTTTGTTTCAGTTCTTTTTTTTGAAAGTGCCTGGCGGACACGTGTTCTCACCTTCATGAAATGATCCTTTTTTAAAACAGGAAGAACTTCCAAGTAAACAATGTCATATTAGGCTTTATAAACAAGAGCAAAGTCGGCAAGATACAGAAAGTAATCTCATGCCACTCAGCACTGATGTTCAGAGTTCAGTATGGCTTTAGATCAGTTTTATTGAAACCGGAGAAGAGCAACAATGAAGGATTAGAAGTCAGAAAAATGCAACCTATGAGGAAAAGATTGAAAGAACTGGTGCTGTTTGATCAAGAGAAGAAAAGCTTGAAGGCAGATAAAATAACAATCTTCAAACACGGAACAGTCACTTACGAAAAAAAGGGTTTAAATTGCTTCAAGGTTTGTGGCTAGACCTTAAGTGAACCTTTCTAAACAGTGAGTGCAACAAAAGAATTGCAATAGCAAGGGGAGTTCACACAGTTCCATCTTTGGAGATCTCTACAAACAGGTTAATGTATAAACATCTGTCATCTGCTGTAGGGTATAGTTCATCCCACAGGGGATGGCTTGAATTACTTCTGTAAGTTCCTCCCCAGGCCTATTTCTACTATACATGATTCTAGTATACAATAAAGGTTTGTAATTAAGGTGCAAATATTTCTGCTAGCTTTTATCAATTTTTACTGTTGTGAATGACTCCTTTATCAATGCAAAATACTACCATGTTAGACACATGCAAAAAAAAGTTGTTCAATATAAATTAAAAAAATAAATCTAAATTTTTAAGAAGATTTACAGTTCACAGAAGTTTATACCTCTCTTCTTTACCTCTTCCCTCAGACTATCAGGTGATAAAGGAACAAGTCACTTTATTCTTTAATGCTATTTAGTATTCAAAATTATAATCTCTTGCATTATCAGTAGGAAGACTGGTCCACAAGTACTCCAACTCCTGTATTCCAATTTACATACAAAGGACTGGAAAGGATCTCCTGGCTCATCAAACCCAGGTGCCTGTTATCGGAGTCAGCTGTGCAGTCTATAATTTATCAAGCTTAAAATTGTTTGCAAAGTTCTGTCTTAAAACAGTGTTTCCATTATACTGACTGGGTGGCTGTTCCCAGAGCTCTCTCCTCTAATGTTTCAAAACTTCTTAAGTTTTCAATGTAAATTTAGTTAGGGCAGTTTACACTACTTTGTGCCAGTACTGACTTTTACCTTAAATATCTCCTTTCTGTTCCCCAGTGACATCTGCCCTATCTCCTCTTGTTTTTCAGGTTTTTGTTGTTGTTGTTTGCTTTGTTTTGGGGTTGTTTGTTGTTCTTGCTGTTAGTTTTTTTGTTTTATTTTGCTTTTTTGTTGTTGTTGGTGGTGGTGGTGGTTTTTTTGTTCACTTATTTGTTTTGTCTCTTCTTTAGCTGGTCCCTTGGCCACCTTTCCTTTTATGCTACTAATTTGAATCTGTGCTGCATTAACTTTTGCTGTCCCTGGTGTGTTTCTTTGACATTCAGATGGACTGGATACAATGGTTTCCTTGTGTGCTGGTTTTGGCTGGGGTAGAGCTAACTTTCTTCAGAGTGGATAGTATGGGGTGATGCTTTGGATTTGTGCTGAAAACAGTGTTGATAACACAGGGATGTTTTAGTTATTCCTGAACAGGTCTTATATAGAGTCATGGCCTTTTCTGTTTCTCACACCACCCCACCAGCGAGTGATATGGGAGAGCACAAGAAGGGACCAGAGGGGACACAGCCAGGGCAGCTGACCTCAACAGATCAAAGGGAAAATCCATACCATATATTATTATGCTCAGCAATAAAATCTGGGGGAAGAAGAGGGAAGGAGGAGACATTTAGAGTGATGGCATTGTAACTGTTAGTGTGACGGAGCTCAGCTTTCCTGGAGGCTTTTGCTTTACCTGTTGAACTGTCTTTATCTCAACCCATGAGTTTTCTCACTTTAACTCTTCCAATTCTCTCCCCATCCCACTGAGGAGGAGTAAGCGAGTGGCTGTGTGGTCCTTAGTTGCTGGCTGAGGTTAAACCATGACACATTGTCAGCAAGAAGATCAGTTGATAAAGGCTCATACCTCATCAGTGTGGCATAATCTAGTCCTAAAGGATATGTTGTGGTTTATCTTATTTTTAATTTTTCTCAATATCTTCAGTAATATTTCCTTCAATATTTACAAGCCTTGCATTGGGTTGAGATATGATCACTAGAGCTAACTGCTTATGTTGTAGTCTTCCTTCATCTTATCCACAGGCAGAGTACTTGCTATTTATGTCCTTTCCTCACTATCTGATCAAGACTCAGCTATTTATTCAAAATCTTTACTTCTCGATTCCATTTCACGTGCTAGTTCTTCCAATATACTGGTTATTTTAATGTATTATCTCTGTCTCACTCTTCAAATAAGCACATTCACGTATTTCAACTTTGCTGCCATCCCAGGTATGCTCATTTCCATTTCTTAGTGTTAAACACCCTTCTCCTGAAACTGCATATTAGAGGAAATACCATTTTTTACCTATAGTTTCCCTCCCTTTACTTGTTTCCGTGTTCTACCTTTCCTCAGATGGTTGATTACTGGCACTTCTTTAAACCAGAGGACACCAGTCAATATTCTCACCAGCTACATTTTGCATGGTAGCCTACAGCACTCAGCAGAAAGGAGACAACTAGGATTTGGCATCCTTATCAACTTCCTTGTTGAAGTCTCTCCTACATGCATGGTCTGCACACCCACCCCACCCCAGGTAATTCTCATGTAGGGCCTCCTGCATCCCATCTGTTAGCCTGAGTTACTGCATAGTTCAAACTGAAAAACAAGGGTTTGGGGTCAAAAGTGGAAGGAGGAAGAAAGAGCATGTGTTTACAGCCCAGTGCCACAGTTTTAGGCAGAGGTGTTGTCCCCATGCTGTCAGTGCATTTCACTCAGAGGTGGTGCAGGAGGCATGAGTGCTCCAAAATGAGATTCACAACAAAATCACCATAAGCAAATGAGAAATCCTGTGTCTCATTCACATTTCAGTGCCTACTGACAGTGTGGGAGAGCAAAACCTGCTGCTGTGGTGTGAATTGGTGTGCCTTCGGATGGAGAGGCAGGTAAGGAACCAGGCTGTGTGTTTTGCAGGCTGCATGGCTGCAGTTAGGCACCTGAGTTCCACTTTAAACCAAACCAAAGCACTTCAGTGTTGACAGTTAATCTTTATCAACCATTTGCTGATAAAACCTGAGTCCAACAGAAATTAAAGAGAAGCTTTATGGCTGTGGACTACCTGACTTTTCTATCCACCTCAAACTCCCTAGCCTCTGCAGCTTGCCTGTTGGTAAAGGAGCAGTAACACCCTAGCAGAGTTTATGTAACTGCTACTCAATATCACATTAAGCTTCCTCCATCTGACATGTAAAACTTCCACCTGCTCAGTCACCCAAGTCCTGACTTGAACTAACAACTCTTGATCCTATGGTGCTATATTTGCTCCCAGCAGGCTGATAACAAAGTGTACAGAGGAGCGCCTGATCCAATTTATGCTATAGCCTGAGACAGTACTTGTTTTACACTGGCTGTTATCACCTAACAGCAGGATCAGTCTAAGTTCGTTGTTCTTTAGAGAAGAAGGAAACCGCAAATACAGTGAGACATCCATGTACCATGGTGTTTTAGAATGTCAGAGAGCCACTACTGTATCATTAACTATAATTTTAAGCTTTGAAAATGCTGTCAATGAGTCTTGGTATTTTGTCATCACTGTACTATTTGTAAAAATCTGTTTCTCTCCATTGGCTTCTTCTTTCATCTCTGTGGTTGGCAGCCTTATTATTTGTTTTTCTGTCTAATGGAAATTCTACAACTACTGGTAGAAAGTGAAGCGTTCCTACGAAAAACACATGATTCCCGTGCTGTACCATCCCCCCACTTTAAATACCTCTTTCTTTCTGTTTAAAAACTAATACTTTACAATGGAAATGAGTACTGTTTTCCCTCCCCCCACCATTTGTTCCAAAGGCAGCAGGAGATTTCAAAAAGTTTTTTCTCTCTAAACTTACCAGTGAGATAATTCTGAGTCACTGTGAAAAGTTTGTTTCTGTCCACCCCCTTCTCTTTTGGAGAGAGACATTTTCACAAATCTCCTGTTATCAGGCAGTGCTGAGAGCAGAGCAACTATGGAGTCTCTAAAATGCCAGCAAATATTATTTGAGTTTGCAGTGATAAAGTGGAGGAATAACCAAAAGATTGTAGCATGCTTTAAAGATTCAATCTTGCTCTTCGTTTGAGGATTGCCTTTGCCTCATCCACATTAAAAAAAAAAATAAAAAAGGCCAGCAAGTACAGAATAAGCCTCTGTATTCCACTAGAGCAAAAGAAAGCAGCTCATAGGTTTTCTGTTTAAGCAATTTTGTAAAGCTCTGGTTATCAGTGAAATTTCCAAACTTCTAAATCTGGCAGTTTTTGTTGCTACCTTTATGCTCATCTCCAATTTGCCCCCCAGCCCCGCCCCCTACCACATGCTCTGTTCCTGCTGCTGTGTGCAGAATCAGCTTTCTGGATGTTTCCTCACAAAATACAACACAGCCCAACTTACCACCTGCAAATAGCTCCATCTGCTCCAAAACAATTTGTGTATAAAGAGAAATAAAGAGAGAAAGAGCTTGCTAGCTCTTCACCTTGCTAGAGGGAGGTCACTGGTAGTACTTGCTCCTTCTCTATAATGCTCTGGGAAGCCAATTCAGTGAATCAGTGAGGTATTTCCTTCACACTGTTCCCTGAAATACTATTGGCTTTATGGTTCCCTTCTTTTCCCAGTTGTCTGGCCATGTTAGGACAGGAGATTAGAGTCAGAAGGATTTAAATGCAGCATTGGCGGGGCAGAGATACTCTAACATACAGGAGAAACATTTCTGGGGCTGTTGCATTGATGAAGGAGACTTTTCACATTCTTTCATTCCTGGTAGAGGTCAGTTTTAGCTGACTTCTCTACTAGACACATTCCTGGCCACAGACCAGAAGATCCACAAGGAAAGTTGACCACGGCACTGGTGCTGAATTCAGCATATCCTTATGGAAACAAGGCCTTCAGATGACCAGGGCCACCTAGTTGGTGAATTCAGGTTTGGGTTAGGTGGAAGCAGCAGTGGAGATGCTCAGCTGCACAATGGCAGCTGTCCTGGGCAGGTGGTAGCAGAACTTAAAGTGTGTACTAAAAAATAGAAATTCCTAGGGCTCCTCAGGTACTAAAAACCAATCTTCTATTCCCAAAGTCCTTCTGCCCCAGTTCTCAGGAAGCATACAAAGGACGGGCAAATAGGATTAAAACAAGTAATACGTAAAGAAATCCCAGCTTATTCTATTGATATTAGGAAGGACTTCATAAAGAAAGATTTTATCTTGTTAGAACAAGAGTTTTGTGCCAAAGTTACTTCTAAACTGTGATAGGTATCTATATCCCCTACTGAGTGTGCGTCTGTAACCGAAGGCCAGAATGAGCATTTAAGAGAGAAAAAAAAGAAATGCCACAGTGTGAAAAAAGAGATGGAAGAACTAGAAAGAGAGTTTGCTTTCAGTTTCTAGAGGCACAAAGAAACTAAGTGCTCTGCATGAACAACCCCATCAGTATCTTAAAAAGTTTAGGAGAAGGGCATTCTTTTTGTGCGCATGACCTTTTCACGAGCATGGCAAATAAAATAAATAAGAATAGGCCAAATCCAGAGGTGAGTTTATATTTAAACACAAAGTTTATGTTCAAGTTTCTAGGAGAAGAGTTGGAACAATGTGGAATAAGCTTGGAGCTTCTCATTCTCTTAAGATCAAATTGCATAGTATTTTTAGACTTCAATACTGTACATGTTTTGACCCAGAATGTAGTTAAAGTCTTCTTTTGTTTTGGATCTATTGTGATTTGTTAGCACTTGACATTCTATAAACTGCGGCTGGCATATACTTTCATGCTTTCATAGACATAAACCCAGAATCCAAGTGGAGCTGGTTTTGTTTGTTTGTTTGTTTTTGTTGTGGTGGGGTTTTTGTTTGTTTGTTTTTGTTCCCCCCCCCCCAGTAAACACAGATTTATAATGTGCCAAAACCTCTACAGATTCCCTCAATCAGAAGTTAAGGGGGAGGCTTTCAAAACATTCTAGGATTTTTTTATTTGAGACACCTCATAGCTTTTTGTGCAGGCATTCCTTCCCAGCAAATGGCACAAGAGCTAGCATGCTGAACAAATAAATATACAAAGGCTACTGAATGTATAACTCTTTCCCGCCAAGCAACCTACTTCTACGTTGCATGCACACACTGCAGGTTTAAATTGCAGGCATAATTTAATTCCCTCGAAGCAACCCAAACCAAACCAAACCAAACCAAACCAAACCAAACCAAACCAAACCAAACCAAACCAAACCAAACCAAACCTAGTAAGGATTCAGAAAAAATGTTATTGAGATATGGCAACTTGTTTTATGTGGGAGATTACTGAAGATCGAAAATGTCCAAAAATTATTTCTACTGTTGAAACATCTGTTTAGACCTCACCTTAATGTTCATGAGAGGCTCGTGTTTATCTGGGCCCCTCCATAAGGAAAGACATGAAGATTGCTGATGAGAAACACCAAGTTCACGTTCTTGTGATTTTCTGACTTGTAGCAAGTTTCGTGGGGTGAACACGACTTGATAAGGCAAATAGTCTTGTTCAATAAGGTAAGTTTTTTTCCTCATCTTAAATACCTAAAGCAGGCTTTGTGTCTTTAAAAGTGGAAAAAGCAAACAGCTCTCATGAAAGAGTTGCTTTGGAAATGCTAATGTACTTCAGACTTCACTTAAAATGTTACAAAGCTGCACCTCTCAGTCTCAAAAATCAAGCTACCTTTTTCATAAGTAGCCATCTCTGAAGCACATAAACACATCCAAGGAATTAAAACCACCTGCCAGTTACCGTAAGTGGACTGGTTCAATATAACTGGAAGATTCATTTTTGTTGGATAAAAATTACATACTTTTGGGCTCCCAAGGTCCACACCAGCAGTCTTCAGCTTAAAAAAAAAAAAGGGCAGGAAGGAAGGAGATAGAAGCACCCTTACCACAGTATTTCACAACACTGTATTTGTACGCAAGGTTCATAGCAAGTCCAAGTCCTGTGGTAGGGGGTGAGTTGCAGCTTGTTCTGCACCCGCAGCAAAAGCCACTAAAGACCACTTCCCCCTGCGTGTGCCCGCAGCCAGGCCAGCTGCTTCTCCTGCCGTGAGCCCTGTCCCAGCTTGTGTGAGAAGAGAGGTGAATGGGTTCAGTCTCTATTTCCACTGCTCCTCTTCAGGCGATATGAAGGCTGAATATCTTAATTAAGTTTTTCTCAGGTTTTATGTCAGATCTTGGCTTCTTTTTTTCAATACTCCCTTGGATCCAGGTCCTTTGGAAAAAAACATTGTTTACAAACAGAATTAAATCTTTGGAAGAGATATTTCAATAGAGCTTAAAACACACATGGTTAGAAGAATCTGACCCAGAATTTCATGTTTCATGTGGAACTGATAAAAGGGGACTGCTTTTGCCTTTTCCTGCCTCTATGAAAGTGGCATTAGGGATGCATTAGATGTGAAGAGGTGTTGTAGATCCTTTGCTACCTAAAGCATATTCAGCATCTCCTCTTTCTCCAAGGAGAGCAGTACTATTCCCTCCTCATGTCCACCTGTTTGGATGGGGGACATCACTGAGAGGGCAGGAGTGGCTGGCAGAGGAAATTCTCTCTTACAGCACTCAGACAATGCAATACACCCTGTGATTGCCTTTGGGAGGATGGCTGTATGCACTGGAATCCCTTAGCATTTAGGGTTTGTCTTTACATTTTCCCATGAAACCAGAACTGAAAGAAGCCCCAGTTATCAGGAACCTTTCCAAGTTGACTTTATGGTCTAGTAACTCAGACCATTTCTGTGGGACTTGAAAAACATTAGCAATACATCAGGTGATACAGGTATATAGATAAAACCTACACTTTTACTTATCTCTATATTTACTCTTATACTGCAAACTTTGCAGAGTAAGAACTGGTAACGGCCTGCCATAGTGAAACAACCATTTGGAAAAAATGGTAGCATGGTTAAGGGCAATAAGGATATAAAATTAAACCCATTTTTTCACCTGTCAGCTAAGAGAAAATACTGCCACTAGCATCTGGGGACAGATTTCTCATCTCCTTTGCCATGTTAGTGTTGTTCAGTGATTTCTCCCACTACTTTATTTACATAAGTTTTCTATTCTCTCACCTGGTGTATTTCCCAAGGCTCAAGCTTTTTATTCTTCCTTTAACCAACAAAAATATTCAAGTTATTTTCATTTTCCATTCTCTTTCTGTTTGTCTTCTGTTCACAACTTCATTTCTTGCTGCTGCATTTTCCGCTTCCCATTTCTGTATCTCAGTTCCTGGCCTTTGTTTCTGTCTCATCTTAGTCTATGAACTTGGCTTATTTTCCTTCTCTCACCCCTTGTTTTCACAGTCTCTCTTCTTGATCTTAGTGCAGTCCTGTGTCACTACAAATAGCCTGCTAAACTCGCAGTAGCTGTGTGGTTTTGCATGAGGGTACGTGCGCACACACACATTTTGTTGCTTAACTAACTGCCTTGGGCTATCTTGGGGGTCTCCTCCATTCTCCATGACTAATTCAACCGCACAGTCATTTTGGGACTCTTAAATGTGCTAAGGAGGCTGGTTCTGAAAGTGCCCATAGTAAAAAACTCCTTCAGATTTTCTCCTTCCACAGAATGCAGTTTTTGCCTGTCAGAGTTGTCTTTAAATCTTTGAGTGCCCAAACGGCCTGCTCCCTGATCTCCTGTACTTTGCTGGCAGAAGTTTCTCCCCAAACTCTAACTGCACGTGCTACCAACATTTAAAGGAATGTGTGTAAAACACACACTTGCTCCCCAGCTGAGATTTTCTGGGGTTTCTGATCTGTGCGGACTAAGCAGTAGCTGTGAAATAGTCTAGTCTGTAGTTCACATCAGTTCTCGCTCTCTCTGAAATCCTCCAAGTAATCTCTTTGGTTTTGCCCACCTGCGGTCTCGCTGTGTCTTCAAGCCTTGGACTCCTTGGGAAAGGCTGCGCAGCGCCTGGCCACAACCAGCTCCGAAACCCCAGGGGCTCCCCAGACATCTCTGCAGCCAGAGCATCCCTACTGCTATGATTACAAATGCCCGTCACTATTTTGTCACCACATTCATCTCAGATATTCAGAAATGAAGGCCGCCACGAGAAGAACTGCCAGGCCTCAGTTCAGTCCTTTGAACACAGCGTTAATACAGCCTGGTTTGAGTGAGAGGTGGATCTAGTCCTTAATCAGGCAGTGAGTGCAGTAGTATGGCTAAGTATAGTAACCACTTCATTTACAGTACAGTGACCCAATAATTATGCAAGATAATACTGTATGCACTTAGCTGGCCTGTGCCATTCAGAGCACTTGCCAATAATACACGAGCACATTTCATTATCTCCTTCCCCAGCTCATGGCTCTTTATAAACAGTCTGTTTTCTCTCGAGATCACTGGAGCTATGACACGGAGGACTGTCTAGGTATATTTAACCCTGCAGATCATTCCAACGTGCTTCTTTAAAATAAGATCATATTGTTTTCCCTGCTTTCCATTTTTGAAAGGCTAAGCTTTGGCCAGAGGGTACTCTACATATCTGGCTGCAAACAGACTTCTTGGAGCCAAGCAATGCAGTGCCTTGACTAATTTCAGCATTCACTTAAGCTAAATTATTTATGATACTCTCTGCATAGGCCTTTCTCTGTTGTTGTTGTTTTAATGTTGTAATCTCAGCCAGAATAAAAGGATAATTTGCATGCGTTTTCAGCTACTGCAGTAGTTCACACATGGCTCTGAAGACTGACGCCAACTACAATAAATTCAAAGTTTGAACTGAGTGGCCAGAAAAGGGAAATTTTGACATGCCAGTAAATCATGTCCGTAATGGTGAGAAAGCTTAACATTTTTACGTAAGCAGCTGAAACAACATCAGAAACATTTTCCAATGATACAGTTATTCACTTATATCAAAAGCTCATCACCTTTGCTGCAGCAACATAAATCTGCATGATGTGAAGCTGAGAATGGTCTGTTTTCATGTCCAAGCTGGTACTATGAGTCCAAGTTCATCACCAGCAGAGCGCAGCTCCATCATCCTGAGAATGTAAAACATCACACAGACAGAGGGAAGAAATATAACTATGTTTTTAAGCAGCCTTCTAGCTTCCAGCAGGCACAAGGCACAGGAGATAAGAAACAAAATAAAAGTTACGAGGGAATGCAGAACAGAGAGGTACCCCTGCTCCACTGGCTGGTGGCTTGCCAAAGAAAACAACAGAAACAGGGATTAGAGCTTGCGACGTGCGCATTAGAGCAGGACTACCTATTCCCTGCCTTTTCTCCTCTGAAAAGCTGCCATGTGAGGAGAAACATTCCTTTTATTATTTATGGGGACAGCCACTCTTGTTTATTATGCTCATGTTACTATGCTACATGCCAAGTACAAGCCCTCTTTTTCAGAGAGAGGTTTTTCTTTATACAGAGGGGAAAAAAAAAAAAAGAAAATAAGAAAGAGGAGAGGAGAGGAGAGGAGAGGAGAGGAGAGGAGAGGAGAGGAGAGGAGAGGAGAGGAGAGGAGAGGAGAGGAGAGGAGAGGAGAGGAGAGGAGAGGAGAGGAGAGGAGAGGAGAGGAGAGAAAGGAAAGAAAAGAAGGAAAGGAAAGGAGAAGAAAGAAGAGAGGAGAGGAGAGGAGAGGAGAGGAGAGGAGAGGAGAGGAGAGGAGAGGAGAGGAGAGGAGAGGAGAGGAGAGGAGAGGAGAGGAGAGGAGAGGAGAGGAGAGGAGAGGAGAGGAGAGGAGAGGAGAGGAGAGGAGAGGAGAGGAGAGGAGAGGAGAGGAGAGGAGAGGAGAGGAGAGGAGAGGAGAGGAGAGGAGAGGAGAGGAGAGGAGAGGAGAGGAGAGGAGAGGAGAGGAGAGGAGAGAAGAGAAGAGAAGAGAAGAGAAGAGAAGAGAAGAGAAGAGAAGAGAAGAGAAGAGAAGAGAAGAGAAGAGAAGAGAAGAGAAGAGAAGAGAAGAGAAGAGAAGAGAAGAGAAGAGAAGAGAAGAGAAGAGAAGAGAAGAGAAGAGAAGAGAAGAGAGAAAAGAACCCGCCTGTTTGCAGAATTAGTGGGGAAATTAAAGCCAGCGTAGAGAAAGGAGCTCTTTCTACAGGGCTGTGATTCTGCTTGGGAAGGCGGCAGGAGCGGAGCGCAGCAGTGCCCCGAGAGCGCGGTGCTGGCAGGAGCTGGCAGCAGGGATCTGCCTGGGAGCGTACCCGCTGCCCCGGCACTGCCCGGCGCATGGAGCCCCTGCAGCCCCTGCAGCCCCAGGAGCCGGGAACTCGCAGCAGCAGAAAGATGGAACAACCGATAATCTGAACATCAGCCCTTGTGCAGTTTGTAGGAGGTGGATATTTCCCCTCCCCCCCACCTCAGGTTTGGAACAATGTTGATAGGAAGTAAAGAAAAACAAGTTTGTTCCTTCCCCCGCCCCCCCCCCGCTTTTTTTTTTTTTTTTTTTTTTTGCAAGGCAGCTGAAGGACAGCTGACCTATTTTCTGAGTTCTACAGCACAGGAGGCTCCCCAGCACCTGATCACTTCTTTGTGCCTGTCCCCTGAAGCATATTTAATACTCAAAGACCTGGCCCCACTCAGTGATTGCAAAGGAGGAAACTCTCAGCTGCTCTTGGACTGCAGCCTTCATACTGAATGTGGGCAAGGATTTGAAGCAATCTACCAAATGCAAAGCAAATCCCAAAGCAGAGGGAAGGGAAACCAGGCAACAGTTCTTTCTGTGGTAGATGGCAATGGATTTACTGCCTGGCAGTTCACAAACTGCCTACAGCTGGGGGAAATTGCTAGTTCAATTCTCCCATGTTTAATGTGATTACTGGTTCTAGTTCATAGGCTTAATTTCATTCCATTGAATTCTTCTCCACTAACAAAAACAAAACAATCAAACAGAAAGAAGCACAATAAAAATCTCTTCCAAAAATACAGAATACAAAATGCATTTTTCAAACTAGGAACCTTCATTCATTTTGTCTTCAGAAGATTTTTTTTTTTCTTTTGAACCAAATTATACACAGAAAAAAATTATTCTGGAAAATGAATATGCCGTGTTATACGGAAGGAAGAGGACTCTTTCTCCTTTCTCGCTTGAGTTTTTATAAAAGACCCTGACTGATGCC
The DNA here is from genome assembly GCF_964273445.1 of Streptopelia decaocto. Taxonomy (NCBI): domain Eukaryota; kingdom Metazoa; phylum Chordata; class Aves; order Columbiformes; family Columbidae; genus Streptopelia; species Streptopelia decaocto. The sequence continues at coordinate 53,270,490 of NC_138656.1, read as the reverse complement.
CCTGGAGTGTATAATCTAGGAATTAAATATTTGGATTTGGGAAAAGCAGAAAGACAATAGATTTGCAAGGGTCACATGAAAACCTGACTTAGATAGTGAGAGGGTACAGATCTACCCAGCCAGCAGAGAGGGATAAGTGTGAAGCTCCAGACTTCAGCATCGTAGCTCCCACACAGAGGTTTGGTTCTGCCAGAAAGGGATAAGAGGGTGAACACAAGGACTCCTATCTCACACCTCATCTTTCAGATTTTAGCCTTAAAATACAGGCTACAGCAACGTAGTTCCGTTTTAGAAACCACTTGTTGCTTCACTATGGCCTTACAACAAGAGGCTGAGCAAACATTTTCCTGTTTATCAGCAACACAAATACTATGTGACAACAGGAATACTTCAGGTAGAATCTTTTTTTTCTTTATCTGCATGATCGAAGTTACAGGACAACTTGTAAAGCCAAAAGAAACATACCATAAAAAAATCTATTCCAACAAATTGTGTTTTTCATGGTATGAGGCTAATATAAACACTGTAAGCAAATTTTACCAGTTTACCCTTGCTTGCAGTAAGTGGTTGTGCTTACTTTGATTTCATCCTTAATACAGTATAAATAGTTGTTGCAGATAATGTATTTAGTACCTTCCCAAGGCAGGTGTCTCCACATTATTGAATCAAAAAGAATGATAACTTTCTGTGCTCTTTCAGTCTTGTCTTACTGAGTTTTGCAGATATGATTTCTTACATGGACTGAACATGGATGTTTTATTTTTCATTTTTCTCATAAAGAGGCAGAAATCATAGTGATATTATAAACAAAACATCTGATATATGGCAACTCAATACTAGTTCCTGTATTATCCTCTGAGTCCACTGCAGAATATGTTTTGCCCGTGAATTTTACTACTTTTAAAATTTATCTTCTCTGTCACCAAAACTGTCCATTTAACTTAATTTACATCTGCTCTGCAACTAATACAGTATTTAAGCATTTCTAATCATGCTTGCCAATGATTGTCTCACTGTCTCTAATTTGTTAATTAGCATTTGTTGCATATCTGATTATATTTTATTCATTGTTGGCTTAATTTACATTGAACAAGCCACAAACAGTTCTTACTAGTTATTATCAGTTTAGCTCTTTACAGGATAAATGTTATGCCATTGTTGACATAAAACTACAGTTAATAACTCACTTTAGTGCCTTCAGCCTCACCACCAAGGCAGTCGTGGAGTTATTCTCCTGCTGTTGGTATCCTTGACTGCATGGCCCGGACCAAGCCAGACATTATCTGGCAGGTTTAGGGATGAATTATGTTCCAGAGCTCTCTTTTGCATCATCATCATCTTCTTTCATCCCCTCACTGTCTTCACCTAATGAATGTCAAACCAACTCCATTAGCTTCAGGGAAATTACTTTTATTAATAGCGGGAGACGGATGGGCTTAGTGAGCTCTATTTCCTGCCACATCCCGACAGGCATGTCTCACTCCAGTGCCCTACAGCCTTATTTTCTTTACTCCTGCATTTTCTCCTACTTCAGGATTACTTCTGGCTTTTTTGCCTTGTTGTTGGTTCAGGTGCTACCAGCTGAGCCCTCCCAGTCCTGCCCAGAGCTTCTTTTGCTGCAAAGCCACTGATTCCCTCTGTGCTACTCAGTCCTGAACATTTCCACCTGCATTCCTTCCACTCGACAAGTTTATAACACTTTTTAGCTACTGTCTTCCAATAGAAGGTGTCTGCAGCCTCTTAATACCTTCCTTCCAACTTCAGTGTGTTTATAAAAAAAATAAAAATACAAATTTAATTTCTGGTGTACTATTTGAGATTATTTTCCCTCCAAGTGACTAGACCTTCTCACATAGAAGTAGTGAGTAGGCAAGGAAATCCCTTCTCCCAGCCTCAGTGGACATGATGTCTTCCCTCCTTCCACCATCAATCCTCTCTCAAACCCTCCATGCTCTCAAAATAGTACAAGATCACACACTTCTCTCCTTCTCAAAGCTCTCCTAAACCCTCCAAACCTTGTCCACTGCTGTAACTGCTTATCTAACTCCCCTCTTTTTTGTTTTGTTTTGTTTTGTTTAGGCTTCAAACCTAGATGAGCTCTTGCCTTCACAAATCCTTTCTCCTGTCAAGGGCCCCATGCTCCCCCTTCGGTGACCCCTGCTGAAGCCTTCAATACGGAAGAAACACACCCAGGCTCCCATCCCGGTGGCTGTACCTTGTCCTGCCAGCCCAGGGCCATCTACCTGGAGTGGGGGTGACATGCCATCACAGTCTGAAGGTGCAGGATAAGCCTTCTCCAGAATCCAGTTACTGGCCACTCCTGGAGGATGAACAAAAGCCTTTCTTTTGGCTGAGGAATACCCCTTCCTCTTCTTAGAAAGATGGATATACCAGTGCCCACAGCATGCAGATCTGAGCCCCCCCAACTGTTTTTGCCTGCGGTTGTTCTAAATCCCCCCACTTGTGTTTGCTCACAATACATACCCCAAAGCTCAGAACAATTTTATTGTGTTGCTCTCCCTGGCTTTAGGTCCATTGACTGTGTGCTGGGAGAGCAAGGTCTTGGTGGGAGAACTGGTATCAACTTGTCGGTTTCTAAATCATGCTGCAAAGTGTAGTTATGATTGTCCTGGGGAGGCTCTGGGCACCACTACAGTGCTAATAAATGGTCGGTAATAATAAAAATAAAGGAACAAACTAAAAACAAATAGCAGCAGCAGCAGCTGGCAAGAGCCAAGAGACAGGAATGTTTTCCTTTCTTTGACTTTTTATTAAAGTTAGTAAAAAATTTGTATATGAGAAATCTTTTCCAACAGAAAATGCCTCTTTTTTTTTCCCCAGAGTAAAAACTCACCAACAGAAACACAAAAGTTTCTACAACACCATAGTCAAATTTACTCTGCAGTTATGTTCATTTACTGAAACAAACCATTGTAGGCAAATGCTAACATTTGATAGGAGTTCAGAGAGAACTCATTAAAAATGTTTAATAAAAATGATGGAAATGCTGAAGAAACATAGAAAATGAATAATTTTGCATACTATCACACAGATCCAGTTGCACAATTTCTGCTCAAAAATTGCAGTCTATTTGAATATATTGAATACATAAGTGTGTGTGCATGTATTCTTCTATGTGTATAAATACATACAAATACCTTTATGTATTTAACTGTTTCACAGCCTTACAAAAATGTCATGACCCCCTCAGGTGCTGACATTTGCTGCCCTTGCTCTGAGGCAAAGTATCTGGACAGACAGTCCCTGCTAAGTACTCGCCCCATGGCTATCAAGGGGTATACAGGACCCGAATGGGTTGTTATTTGTCAAAAGTTCATCTGTCTCGAAATTGAAGTAGGAAATGCTTTGATATACTGAAACAAAAACTACTATTTTTTCGCCCCGTTTCTGGAAGTGCCTCAGCCTCCTTTGCCGAGGAGCTTTCTTGCAGCAGGCCCCTGTGAGGGCCTCGGCCTGCTGCAGTGGGGCTTTCGCTCCTCGAGTGCAATAGGTCACCAGCTTTAAAAAGTTTCACGTTTCCACCTTGAGTGGAGCTATAACTTTTCCTTGTTGTAAATAATGTCATTGTAATTTTGGTGTAAATTAAAGACCCTGATGATTAGTTTGTTATATTTGTTCTGCAACACCGAAGGAAAGAAAGAACCTGGTAAGGAAAACAGGTATCCAATGAATCACTCTTCTGTTGATTGAATGAGGTTACTATTATTTGTAAAGGCTTTAAAAAACATGACCTGGGCTTCTGTGTTTAATTCTATTATTGCTGAGACTTCTGGTCAACATAATGCAATGTTAAGGCTGGCTGATTCTTTGGCAAACTTAGTTCTTATAAGTGGTGTTCACTTTCTGTTGGCAATTGTTGGATGTTACTTAGCTCACATAATCAGTGCTGCCTTGGACAGTATGAATATCTGTACCAGTCGGTCTGATCCAGTATCCTATTTCCTATCATGGACCATAGCGGATGCTTAGAGACAGAGCAGAAGCAGTATGGACAGGGTGATCCTTTTTTCTGATATACATTTCCAGCTTCCAGCCATCAGCACATAGAGGATTTCTGGAGCCAGAGATGGCATCTGGATTGTTGCATTAATAGGTCTTGATTGAGCTATTCCTTATAAATTGCCTAATATTTTCTTACAAATTAATTTATTCTTTTGGCTGCCATGTCATCCTGCATGATGAATTCCACAGCATAATTGTTCTCTGTGTGTATTGACTTAAACCTGTTGCCTGATCATTCAGATGACACCTAGCTTTTCTGATATAAGATGTAATGAAGAAGTGCTTCCTTTGTACCTTTTCCCTGCTTTCTTTGTTTTACAGCTATCACATCTCCTCACTGTTATCTCTGTTTTCAAGCTAAAAATGTCAAACTCTTTAGTTGCCCCTCACATTCCACACCACTGAGCATCTCTTCTCTCTTTCCTGACTTTTCTCTCATTTGACCAGCACTTTCTGAGACAGGGGAAAAGAACTGCCTGCAATAACCGCAGTGTAGGTAGATGATAAATTTCCGTGGTGAAACAACGACGTTTCCTCTTTAACTCTCCTTTCCTTTCTGAGAGAATTTTTTCACTCTTTCTGAGTCTAATGCAACTGTTTTCAGAGGATTAGCCACAGTCATTCCAAGGTCCCCTTCCTAAGGAGCAGTAAGTAATTTAGTACCCAGCATTCTACAGTGGTAGCTAATTTTTCTTGTTCCCTGTGTCCCCTGGTTTGTATTTCTCATCACTGAATTTCATCTGCCACTTTACCCCATCTTTTCACATCTTTGCACCCTGTATGTGAAAGAGTTAGTTCTGAATGCATAGAATAGGAAAGAACAAATATTACATGCATTTCTGATGTATGCATGTATGCATCATGTCTTTTACTTATATCTAACTCTATTTGAACAATGTACTCCCCCTTTGCTAATAAAGCTATGCTCATCTCTCACTGACATCCACAAATCAGAAGGAATTGCTATGTTTCGTAGCAGCATAGACTGCACAATATAGTACAAATTCTACCATGAATACTTTGCTGTTTGTTCTGTCTGGAAAGTAACCTGTTCTTTGAATATCTTTACTGATGTTTTATTGATAGGACGGAAAATGTCTAGTACATGATGATTAACATTTGTCAGTTAGTTTTCCATAACCATGTTCCATCTGAAACAGGTAAGACTTGGACATGTTATCATAGCCAAATAACGTATTTTAGCACCATCTTAGAGCTATGAGATCTATATAAAGCTAAACTCTTTTTTATTCCATATTTTTAAAACATTTAGTGTTGGATTCCTGTTCCATGTGATGTCAAACAAGAACAGTAATAATTTATTCCTTGGGAACTGACCAGTTCAACTAGTAGGGCAATGAAGATGATTAAGGGAGTGGAGCATCTCCCTTATGAGGAAAGGCTGAGGGAGCTGGGTCTCTTTAGCCTGGAGAAGAGGAGACTGAGGGGTGACCTCATTAATGTTTACAGATATATAAAGGGTGTCAGGAGGATGGAGCCAGGCTCTTCTCTGTGACAACCAATGGTAGGACAAGGGGTAATGGGTACAAGCTGGAACACAAAAGGTTCCACTTAAACGTGAGAAGAAACTTCTTCTCAGTGAAGGTGACAGAGCACTGGAACAGCCTGCCCAGGGAGGTTGTGGAGTCTCCTTCTCTGGAGACATTCAAATCCCACCTGGACACCTTCCTGTGTAACCTCATCTAGGTGTTCCTGCTCCAGCAGGGGGATTGGACTAGATGATCTTTGGAGGTCCCTTCCAATCCCCAACATTCTGTGATTCTGTGCATGGACTTCACACTGTTTGAATGCTTTCACACTAGGCTGCAATCAGCACATAAATCTCAAAGCACCCCTAGGTGACTACTTCAGCTTGTCTCTAAGCCTTCTTTGAAAGGTCTTCTCCAGAAAAATCCCACATGACCAATTTTCCTGTTGCCACTTATACATTTTAAGATATACCATGTTTTCTACCAAAGCACTCTTTCTAGTTTTATTCTGTCCTTGTCTTTCCTTTGTGTGTCCCTATGGGATAACTTAACTCTTATTCAGATTCCTGCACACCAACAAAAAAACGTTACTAAAGCGAAAAAGGAAACATTAAATTTGTAACAGGAGGACATCAAGACAGTAAAAACAAAAACTCAACCAAAACTAGGAGTAAAATTCTAGTAGAGAATAAAATCCAGTTAAGTGAACTACTTCCCAATTAACTTCCCACTTTTATTAGAACACAAATGTGACAAATATTCAAATCTACTGGATCTTTGGGAGTTCCTGTGGCTGAAGGACATAAGCTCATACCTCTGCAGTGGGTGTGTTACCTCCCTGGCTCTTTCAACGCATGCCCCTTTAGAGCTGTGCTGCTTCCCTAATACCCATTTGCAGCACCTGACTGTTTTCTGCACAGCTACAGTGAAATGACACGTTTCACACTTACTCTACACCTCTTGCCTTATGTCTGTTTTTTGACCCTTGTAGGCATCTGTGAGAAAAGAAGTGTGATCTCAGCTGCCATCACTTAAGAATTTGGGAGACAAATGAACATGACCTGGAAAACTTGTTTCAAAAAATCACCCACTTTCTTTGTTACACATTATGAAAATACCAACAAAATATTTTAAAAAGTAATCCCAGAACTAGTGGCTATGGATAAATGCAAGTTAAGACGACTGGCGGCAACCACCAGGGCTGGAGGTGTATGCAAAGTGTCAGTGTCTGAGGGCTGGGATCCCTGGGTGCCGAGTTTTGGGGAAATCCCTCCCACAGGCACAGACCAGCTCCTCCTTAGCAGTTACCAAGCAGCAGATATGGTCTTTTGCCTAGGGAAACCACGCTGCCACATATACTAAACATATATTTTAAAAAGGGCTTTTTAAGGCTATACCCTCATTTTTGAACAGTTAAAGCATGAGACTAAGGGATAGGACCTAATTATAATAATTATTATCTGATGATGCATGGTTTAGTTTCTTGTAACCATTTCTTTGAACAAGAGCCTCTGAGACTGTATTTGAAAGACTTTCTCATTGAGTAATTTGTCAGGAGATCAGGTTATATCAGAGACTTTGAACTCAAAAAAGTTATACATAAAAGAAAAGAGAGTTTCATGGCCACAATTATGCTACACGGGACCTAGAGGAAACCTGGGCCAAAGGTAGCAGCACATCATGGATGCCGCCACCTCGCTCCAGGGCAGACAAACCCTGAGCAGTGTGAATTTGAGCTGCTCTTTAGTACTTGGCTGTAGAATTATAACCTGGAGTTATGGTTATTACACTGTTTGTACATGACAAGAAGATATGTTTTGTGCCTTTACAGCCTTTGATGAAAGGCTCTCAAAGCAATTTATGAACATTGAGTTTCCAGGGAGCCCAGTAAAATTCCTGTTAAAGAGTTTTGGAGATGGATGAAGCAATGTGCTGTAAGTTTAAAGTGCTCATTCATCAACACACAAGTAATTTAGCAGCACAGGCCCAAAGCCCAGAAGCTTTTCTGATGCTTGGTAAGCCCATAATAAATGCTACAAAATGACAAATGACAAAAGGGTTCCCAAGGCAGGGCCCAGGAGCTGATAAGGCAAGAATTGCCTTCCAGCCTCCTATCTCCTGTTTACTTCAATCTGATCACTGGGCAGCATTCTTTCCAGTGGAAGGAATAAAGTGGGAATCTCCTTCTTTCCTTCCTTCTGGAGGGCTGGGCTCCATTTCTGGGCAGAGCATGAGGGTTTACCTTATCAGGAGAAATTCCCCTGCAGCACAGCCTGACAAACAGCTCAGCCACAGGCACCATGCGTTCGTGCGCCGCAGCGAGAGGACGAGCTGGCAGAAGGCACACTACTGTGCAGCATCTTGGGGACAGATAATATTGTAATGACAACGTGATCAAATCTGAATGGTCTGGGAGCTTTAATGGGTTGTAATGGAGCTCTCTTATTCAGAGGTTGCACGGTCTGAATGGTTTGGAGCATTCCCCAGAACATCAACCTGTGCCAGGCACACAACGCAAGTTTTAAAATCTCTGAAAAGTGCTTCCCGTGTCGAAGTTGCTGACCAGGGTTTCCCACTCTGTTGTTTGAATGCAGGAAGGGAAGGTAGCTTCTGATGATAGCAGGAATAAGTCTTGACCTTATGAAGAATTGTTTTTCTCAGAGCTGTCAGGAAATCCTAGCAAAGGCATCAGCAGCATGGCGCCTTGGAAAGGCCCAAGGCAAAGGACGTGCTGCTGCAGTGTTCATGCAGTACCAGCCCCTTGCAGTGTGGGAGGTACTGGTGGCCGAGTGCCTGGGGACAGCAGGAGGATAGGAAGGCTCTCACCAGCTGAGGAACAGCCCATGGCCTTGGGGACCTGTGGCCAGATCTGCTGCACTGACACACTGCCTTGTCACCTGGGTGAATCTGGTTAGCAGCTGTGGCATTAGTGTTATGGGCACCTGTCCAGTTCACCTGGCACCATTGTTGACAGTGTCCCCAGGGAAAAATGGAAATAAAGGTGCCTTGAAGATTTATTTCTCCTTTTCCCTTGAGCTGAAGCCCTGCAAGGTCCAAATATCTGCTGGAAGGGCAGCCCAGTGAAGCTTCTCTCACAGCGTCACTTGCTATATATGGCCTGGGGATGGCCAAAGGATTTCAGTCTCTCTCTGGCTCCTTTAATAAACATTACTTCCAATGCAACAATTTAAAAGAAAAATTTCTGGAGCACAGGCTCATTTTATTGAGGAGGAACAACATGCTCAAATGGAAGCAAAGTCCCCAGATGCACTCTGCATGCAGTAGGTCCAGATGGTTTGCTTGATTGCTCTCTAGCCATAATCTATAAGAACTTTTTCTCAGCTGGGAGGAAACTCTCCTGCTGGAAGCTCTGGCCTTCAGCATCAGCACTGGAAGAGCCCCTGCCTGCATCACACCATGCTGCAGTGTCACATCTGTCCATCCTGCATCTAAATAAGTCCCTGTATCAACAACTGTGTCCCAGTCAGAAAGGAAGGATGTTTTGGTTTACTAAAATGCATACATATTTTACTGCTCTGTGTATTTTTTTGTGGAAGTGGAGACTAAGTTTTCATCTCTATTTGAGATTGTGCAAAGATTGTACTCAGTTTCAGCAGGATTCTCTGGGCTTATGTAACACTGCTAATAAATAACTAGGCACATTTGGAAGGACAAATAACAGCAGTTTTCCTTTTAGCTTATAGAGCCATATCTGTCAGGCAGGATCTTTTCCAAATACATACCATTTTGTCTACAGGTGGGATGCTCTGTACGAACAGTGACAACTGCATATTCCTAATACCTTTTGCAAAAGTCTCCAGTATCATCTGTTAAAAATGCGTCTGGAAAATCCACCTTAAAAAAAGCACACCAATGAAATGGCCTGCCAAACTGCAGCTTCCCGATCCTTCCATTATAAAGAAATGTGCTTATGGTGCAATTTATGTAGGCTCTATATTCCAGCAAAAATACATCAAGTGGTATCAGGTTACTAGAATCAGTCCTAAAGCAACTGTTTCCTCGAGGGGGAGGGAAAAAAAGAAGCAGCAGCTTATTTCACATTCAGTAAATCGTGACACAGAGCTCTCTCGGGGAAGTAGCTGGAACATGAGAAATGAGGGGTTTTATTCTTATGAACACCTAATATGGTAACTAAAAGCAGAGGAAACACCCCCTTTCAAAACTAAACCATAATCAATTTTCCAGCAAGGACAGTGTCTCCAGACAGCAGTGTATCTGCTACAGCAAAACAACACCACCACCCCTCCCTCTTCTGAGAAATTTCCTGAAAAAACATTGTTATCTCTACATCTTCAAATGCTGTGAAATGCCTTGTTTGAAGAGTTTGATGACCAAAATGCTTTGACCCTCTGTTTGAGGTCAAAGAGGCTTCCTGAAAGATCTAATACTGCAACCTCCCACTCACTACAGATAAGCTTGTGTTCCTTCTTCCAGCAGAAACTCACATTTCAAAGACGTGATTTGAAATAAAAATAAATAAAGGGTTTTCATCTTTTACTGAACTGCTTAGGTTTTAGGTTTGGTTTTTTTTTTTGGTAAGGGAAGCAAATAATAGCAGAAGCCAATGCAGCTGCTATAGAGGGTGGGTTGGTTGGTTGTTTTTTAAAGAAGCTACGTAGATGCATGAAACAAAACTAACCCACATGTTCAATCGGTAGGAGTTAGAATAATTTCACTAGAATCCACAATCATACATTCATCAGCTAAAACCACCAATTGTTATGCAGGATTTTTTCCCTTATTTTTCCCCACTTATCTGGAGCAGAAACAGCAAACACAGAAGGAAACTTGAGCCCAGACAGTTCCTTATTTTAGAGGCTAGCCTGACTACTAGAAGAAGACTTCTGCAAAAAGTGGAAGCGACCTATTTAATGACTGTGACTCATTTTCCTCTGTCTTTAGACTGGTAGTTAGCTGCCATGCACCCGTTCCCCTCATCCCAGTGGAAGAGATCTTGTTTTGCTGAGCATATGTGTGTAACTTTAACTGTGAAGCATTGCAAAATGTGCCCCAGAGACAAGGGCGAGCCTTAAGTACCTGGATCTACATAAAACTTCAGCTTTACAGGAGTCTTGGCAAGCAGTAACTCTGTAGTTACACAGCTGAGTATTATATTGTCTTACAGGGTAAATTCAGGCAGGCATATGCTTGTTGAGAACATTTTAAAAAATGAGATCTGCAGAAGATACTGGCTCTTCTACTTTCTCAGCTGATGTGATCACCTGCTCCCATTGCTTGACTTCTTGAGCCATAAGAACAAGGCAATCCTGAAGAGGTGCCACCCATGTGAGGTATTCCGCTTACATACTGTCAAAACCAATTAAATTTTTAGAGCTGATGCTACATTATGAGTTTGGATAAGTGCGAGTAAGAGTGTGACACTGAGTATTTGGTCTTTTAAGTTTCTTTTTGGAAAATGCGAACAAAGCTGCATCTTGCTTGTGCTATCCAAGCTTGCCTGTGACTTTCATTCACGTAGCCGTGAGATCCTAAACATGCCGTTTAGTTTCCGTGCACTTCATAGTAATCCTCTCATGAATAGTCACTATGCATGCAGGGGAAGAGATTAAAAACCAAATGGTTGACTCATGCCAATCTAAAGACCGGCATGCTGCAGACTCATTAAGGAATAGCTCTGTGAGCTCCCCACATGCATACCTGCCCTTTCTGGGACTGCAGGCTGCCATTGTGACTGGCAGCTGGGTACCGTGCTCTCCCCTCACACCCAGGCCTTCCACCCAGTATAAACCATCAGGAACCCAGCATCTCCCTGGCCTGAGCAGGTCTTTGTCTTGCCACCACAGCCACTGGTGGTGTGGCACCTCTTCTGGTGAGCTCTGCAGCCACAGATCTGTAATTGCTGGTGGACTCGGGGATGGCCCTGGGCTCTCCTTCACACAGCTGTCTGTGGTTTGGAGTGGAGTGGCCACAGTATCTGCACCATTTTCTATGCACACAGTCCTTTTAAAAGCGGGAGAAGAGAAAGGTATTTGTATAGTTTTCTCTCCCTGTCCATCTAGTAACCATTGCTTTAAATAGGTACTGTTAGAGTCTTTGATTGTTTAGTTTCATAATGCCAGTTTAAAAATAGGTAAGAGCCAAAACTAGGTGTTAGAACATCCTTGTGACAAACAGTGGCATTCCATGGCATTAAACTGAATGAACTAAGTCTTCGAGAAACATCTGTGTGCCTCTTGCAGTTTTCCATTAAAAAGAAAAAACACCTATGAGCAAAGCTACTTTCTTATGTTAACAAATTTTTACCAAATAATTTCTTTCCTACATGCAGTTTACCTTTCTAGAAGAGTCTATGTACAATGTAGATTGAAACTTCTTATGGTTTTAAAAATGTTACTACAAAACAACATCTTATCCTATGGTAAAATCATTCCTCCATTTCAGTTTCTCTTTCCGCCACTGTTTGAGGCTTCTCTCTCTCTTGTAGCTTTTCTTACCTTCTCTCCTGTAGCCGGTTCTGAAGATTTTCATTGTTCTGTCCTTCTGTGACAACCACCAAAATCTCCTCTATGGGCCAGTTCTTCCATCATGCCATGTGCAATTTATATGGTATTAAGCATTAAAGCTGAAGAGAAAAAAAAAAGAACACAACACAAACCAACAAAGAAATCAACCCTAGAAACTCAGCCAGAGACTTCTCTTTACGTGGTGTTCTTTCACCACACATGTACAACGCCAAGCTGGTCTTAAAATAAACCTCCTTCAACAGTTTATATCCTCCAACCTGCCCCCTGCCCTTGCCAAATAGTTCCCCTCTTATCAGCCCCTTTCATTTTTCAGGTGAGTTTTTTAGATACTGTATAATCCTGCAAGGACATAGTGGGCAAGAAAGAATCCAGTTTCCAAACGCTTTCATTTCTGCTTTGTGTCAGTCTGTTTTAAAATATATGAGATCTAATTCCTATTAAAACAAAACTCATGTTCGAGTTTAAAAGCTCTTTTACAGTCTTGGGAGTGCCCAACTTAAGAAAAAAAAAGAGTTTGGCAGGTCTGCCTCAATGTTCTAGTCAACTTGGAGCCCCATCACACCACCTTAGGTTGTAAAGAACACACTCATTTCAGCAGGAACAAGAAATAAGCATATTGAAATGCCATGCTTTCTCAAGATGCCTTGCAATAGTGTGACAGATACCTATGTCCTGCCTTCAAAGATCTGGGTGTTATTTTCAATTGGGGAAGATACATTTGCTTCCTCTAGTGGAACAGAGACAGAATCTGGCCCAAAACTTGCAGAATTACAGAGACACAACACTGTAGAAAGCACAGATCAACCTTTTTGTCTGCCTTTACTTGCATGATTCTTGCTGATCTTTGCTGGCATATGGAATTTATAGGTGGCTGTATTACAGTGGAGAATCAGAATAAGCTGCATAGGAAAAAAGGTCATAGGAAGAACCACAGAAATATCAGACAGACTTCTCATTTTTAATTGGCAGCAGCATATTCAGTTCAAACAATGGCCAGGAGTCTTTCATTTGTTAACTGAAAAGAATTTATCTTTTTAATGCACACCCATTAAGGCACAGCGTAAACGTAAAACCCAGAATACTGTAGGTTGGAAGGGACCTCTGGACCACCCAACCGCTGCTGTGCGAAGGAGGAATAACTTTCAGGTTTCTCAAAGCTTCATCCTGTTAAATTCAGAAAACCTTAAAGGATGCAGCTTGTTTCAGTCAGGAGTTCCCTGTTCCCAAGCCAGTCCCCTGTCAGGACTGCTCATTCCCTTGCCCATCGGAATGGGCCATTCTGGTACTCCAAGGAAGCTCTTGAAGATCAAAAGAACATCCTTCTGCTGCTCTGTGGCAGCCTCCCACAGTATCCTGAAGCAATGGAATCTGCTCTCCCATAGTCCAGGATTATCACCCTGAAATTTGCTTTCCTTTCTCTCCTTGGGAACTTAAATTTTATCGTTCAATGGTCACAGTAGTGTCAAATTGTGATGTAAATGCAGTTTGTCAGGTAAACAGCAGAACAGTCAGAATATCAGCTTAAGAGCAAATAATTTCCAAACAAATCTTTATAATACAAATATGAAGCTCAGAAGTGAAGCCAAAATGAGATGCCAGTGAGAGAGACTGGTGGACATCTTCCTATTACTCATCATACTAGTTTTTCCTTGCAAGTTTTACCCAGCAATGAAATAGTTAACTTTACTAAACTGTACATTGCTGCATGACTTAAGCAATAACATGCCATTAAGATGAATAGCAAAAGTTCAGATCTTTGAAGATCTTGCTCCGCCAGCCTGTGGACACCTTTGTATTGCTTATCTTTGGCTGACATTTTCAAAACCATCCTCACAGCCATTTGAGGGCCAGTAGGATGTTTGTAAACTATTAAAGGCAGTGGATAGGGCACAAAGGGGCAGCACACGCTGCCCACACAGTATGCGTCCACATGATTTGTACACTTTTCTTGGGTCTTATACGCACTTGCTCCTCTCTTCATCTTCTGTATCTTTTTATAAATGCTGTAAGAACCCTTTGTACAGATAGAACAGCAGAAAAGCAATGCTTAGAATGGACAGGGCATTATCTCACTTGTTAAAAAAAAACAAAACAAACAACCCACAACAAAACACACGTGATAACGTACGTACATGCATGTATGCTTGTATATGTATGCTCACTAAAATTTAGTTTACCAGTTCTTGTTTTTCTTCCTTTCCATCCCTGCCTTCTTGACATCCAGGAAGAAATGGCCAATAACAATAGTTCAGAAACCAGCAAGCATGAATTTACGAATAGAAGTTCATTGCTGTGCTATTTTGTCAATTATTAGTACTTCATTTTACATACCATCCATAACATCCCCAAACAAGAATCTGATTGACTGAATATGTTTTGGCTTTAGCTAATAATAACTATTCTATTTTAGAGACATTAACCATTGCTGCTAGAGTGTGGTCGTAATGAGGAGTTTGTGTTTGAGGAAATCAAGGTCTTGATTTTATCATGGCAAGGAGTTACATCCAAAAAACTTTTAATCTTTTATTTAGTCTGCCAGACAAGGTGTTGCTGTATTTAGGCAGCCAAGCAAAGAAACATCTAGCATTTCAAGTTACTTCTGATGTGTATACCACGTGTAAATGAGAATATTGTGATACAGCAAATAAAAGCACAAGAAATTCCCATAGCATGAACATCCAGAAAAATATTGACAGCTCAGCCTTTCAGGCTTCCTCTCAAAATGGATGAAAAGCAGCCTGTCAAGCAGCAGCTAAGTAGACCACCAGTTCTTTTTCTGTCTCTTCAGACTGTGGCTGAGATCTTAAAAGTTATTCAGCCACTTGACACACATCTCAACAGCTTTGCAGATCTGGGCCTTGGTTTCTTTTGTCAGGGTTATGCAGATCTTTTTAAAGTTCCCTCTACTCAGGGGTCCTATCTTTTTTTCTTTTCTTTCTTTCTTTTCCTTTTAGAGTTAATTAGTATTACGTTTATCACAGCAGCATTTAGGTGAGTCAGTGCAGAGTGCTACTGACTTTACAGATACAGGCTGTCCTTGTTCCTTCATCCAGCCTGTGACTGATAGTGCTGCTCCTGCACCCCTTTCGAGTCCCATGGTAGTGGTGGATAGATTGAAAGCCCTGACTTTAATGAGGTGTCAGCTACCCCCACAACCCACTCCTGTCAATGCCATAATCAGGACCTGTCTTACTCCCAGCAGCTCACAAAGTACTTCATCTATATCATCGACTCTCATCTGCTGCATTGCTCATAATGTAAGCTTTCGAATCTATTAATGTAATGTGATCCTTTTAGCAATTGCTATTGCTTTTAAAACCAATTTGTTCCGCGCTCAAAGGCCTCTAAGCTCCCATAATACTAGGATTGGTGCCTGCACACTAAACTCTGCTTGCTGACAGAGGTCTCAAAAAACTATCTGGTTACACTTCAGGCTGTTGTAGAAACAGCAAAAAAAAGAAAAAGAGAGGGACAGATTTTAACTACACTTGCTAGTCTTTCAAAATTGCAAAAATCCCCTCTGTTGTAAGTTAATGATGAGCAGTTCCTCATATGCTCATGCAGCTTAATGGCTGTTTAGAAGCTCCTTCTTATCACAACCCAGTGTAAAATGCTGATCTTGCACAGCAGTTCTGAAAACAGAAAGTAGAAACCAGTGGTTTTAAAATATTTTAAATACACTTAATACATCATTACAGTGTTTGTTGGATGAATTTGAATTAAACAACGAAGGAGGTAAAATATCTCCACTCCCTGAGCACTTTAATCTCCCTTAATAGTATAAGAGTTCAGAGAAACAAAGGCTTACACAAAGCCCATCTGCCTCTCAGCCCCTTCTCCAAGTACTGTGGAACACCCTAGCCAGTTTAAATTATGTTTGAGAGTGTAGCAGCCTCTTAAAGATGATTTTGTAGAAATCTACAAGGGAAGAAGAAGGAGGAAAGAGAGAGATGCCCAAAACAGTGCCCTTCCCAAGTACTTCCACAGTATCTGAATGAGCTGAGCAGGACACACCTGGAGATGATGGTCAGAACCAGCTGAGAGTCCAGACCAAAAGACAATACCACGGCCATGAGACAGGTCTGAGGTCAAGCTGGAAATTCAATCCGTAGGTTAGGGTTAAGATCAAGTTTATTGATGGCTGGGGAGGTCCACAACAACAAAGCTGTGCTGAAGTCTAGCCAGGATGTCAATCTGTAGGTTGAGGTCTGGGTCAACAAGGCCTGTGGCAAAACAAAGACAGACAAGCTGGAAAGCATCAGAACTCCAACACAGCTCAGCCAAGGACTAACAGCCCTAGGCCGGGCTTAAATGGGGATTCTGGGCTCATGGGTGTGGGTAGAAGCCCCAGCTGAGGCTGATCAAGGCCATTAATGCTTATTAGTGCACTCAGAGGACTGACATACACTGACTTGATAAAGAAGATATCTGAATCTACTCAGCAGTTACAAAGAGCTACTGACAATATCCCAGAAATAACATACATACTTTATTCTGGCCCAGAGGCTGGTGTGGCTCAGCTAAAACCGCGCACCGAGGACGGCTTGCTGCAGGGCTGGGAGCTGCATTTTGTTGTTCACGCTCTTATTGCTGTCCTTGCATTTCCCCTGTAAAAACATATTGGGAAAAATGGGGCTAATGTCTTGTTTGCTTGAACACTTCCTGATACCCACCAGAATCTTAATTGAGAAAAACAAAGCAAAAGTCAGTATCAAAGGGCCAATGTGCTGAAAACACACACACACACGACATACACATGCAGTTACTCCTTCTTTATTGAACTTAAATCTATAAATGTAGATATTATATGAGGCAAAGCAAATAAATGTCTCTTCTTGGGACTGCTTTTCTACTGCTTGATATCTACTGAAAGGGTAAGAATTGTATTAGTACTTTGAGGGCGATTATGCCAGCCAGCTGATGATAGGAAAGCGGCTATGTTAAAGCTTTTGCTAGGCCACTGAGCTTTCCCAATGTGTTCTCCAGAAACATGAGCAAATTCAGGCTGAGCTGAATTGCTGATTCAGTTATTATACTAAAACTGCAGTGCCTCCTTGTCCGCCAAACTTGGTGCTTAGCAGAGCATTCACCATCTGCCCCCCTGTGAAATACTCATAAATGTTGCAATCAATAGATTATTTGGGATGTGTGGGCAATGCTGGAAGGTAAAAATACTCTTTCTTTGCCAGATATATGTTAATTAGTTGTTTCATTTTGCACATATGGGACAGTAAAATGTATTTGTTTTCTTGCCAATAAAGGAACATTTTCCTAACACTCCTTAGTCACATTGGATCTGCAAAAGGAGAAGTCTCTGATGTTTCCTGTTGGGTTTATGGTTTGCATTACAATTCATACACAAATGCTTTTTGGCATCTAAATCCCTAACTAGAAGTATTTTTAAAATTATGTCCTGAAATAGGAACTTCAGAATACTGTGTCGGCATCTGGCAGATATCTCAAGAGTGTCATGAACTGTTACTACTTGAGGAACTTGGCAGGCACTCCATGAGCCCTGTGTACCTTACAAGTGTGTAGGAGTCCACTAACGGCTTAATTGTTGAGCATCTGTACAGCTAGTCTCTGTAATGGGTGTATGTCCACCCATCAACCTCAAAAACACATGGTGGTCCATGCAGATTTCACAGGACACCTCTGAGCTCCTGAGCAATGAAGACTGCTCAAACACAAGTGAGAGCAACCCACAATTTTATAAAAGTAAGCATTTCCTCAGGACAAACCTTGAACCACTAATCAGTCTCAGTGCTTGAAGCATTTGGCATCTGTGTTTCCATCCCTGTGTGTTTTACAAAATGCTGATATGCATGCAAAGGCTGAAAGCACTTCATAAAGTGTTTGGGATCTCATGTACAATAGTGTTTCCTGGTAGGAGAGCACGGGGAGCATTGCTGGGGCTGTTGGTGGGAGGCAGTGGAGAAGAGCAGCAGGCCCCAGAGTTTGCATGCACGGCTGGCGATGACAACTGTTCTTGCTCAGGACAGAAGAGATAACTACTGGTAAAAAGTGGTGCCACATTGAGACATAGGGGTTGCTTGTTCCTTTTGTAGGACTTTTCCACCAACCTAACTGACATTGTAGCCATGCTTTGTGACTGCTCAAGAGCAGTAGCAGCTGTGCTCGTAGACCGAAGTTTGCCTGGAAAGCAGATTTCACACCCGTCTCCTTAGCTAGGTCTCTGCAGAGGTCTTTTGGTGGGAGGTGTATGCGTGATGTCCTTCAGAACATCTCTGGTCTGCAAATATGCTCTTTCTGGACAAACTTTTGCTCCTTTAAGAAGACATGTTTACCATACACTTTGCTATGGCTAATGAGAAGGCAAGACTTTTACCATTTTTTAGGGTCTTCATGGAAAAAGTTGCGTAAGTCTACACAAAAATGTTAATATTTTTTTCATGGCTTACTTAAAATTCTGGCACAGAAACCACATATCTCCAGCACAAAAAACAATGGCTTTGGCATTGTCTGAGCCATGGAACTAAGAGCTGGAAACCCAGGAGCCCTACTGGGGTGAACAGCAACACCAGGGACTTGGGAAAGGCAGTTGAGGAAAACAACCATTTTCAACCTGGGTGTGCACGCCACCATGAAGCGTAGGATAGCTTTTCCCAGATGCCTCAGTGACACAATTACTTTGCCTCCTGTTTTTTAACAAAGCAGAGAAATGTCCCAAATTGGGAAGACTGTGGAGAGAGGTGCAAAAATCAAGTTAAAGACAATGGAGTAAGACAGTCCCACAGCCCACCTCCTGCATGGAGCAGGAGAGAAGTAAAAAACCAGAGTATCAGAAAAGTAGGGCCCTAGGTGAGAGGCAAGTGCTACCTTGAGGGCTGTGCCATGTGTGCTTATTTAAGACACTAGCTTTCCTAGAGCTGAGTGCCTCGTCAGCCCAGTACTCCCCAACAAGAGCTGGTATTTGCCCTGAGGGTGTTAAATTTTCACAATAGTTGAAGTGAACCAGAATGCTCCTGCTGTCCATCTCTGGGCCTTAGCTGCTGGGATCAGGCAGGAGGACACATACCCCCAAGCCCTTGGTTCCAGTATTTATTGCTTCTTGCCATACAGTTTGGACAGTTGTAGAATGTGTTGCAAGACAAAACTTCTAACTCTGGCCTTTATTTAATTTGACGTTGGGTGAAGCCTTTATTCTACATCTTTCTTTAGTGCACAGAAATGTGTTTGGTCTATATTAAATTTGTGTTCTGTTCCAATGGTTGGCATCAATTGGTTTCATTTTTTTTTTTTTCACTATAAATGCTAAAATAAACAAATCAAGGTCCCAAGTGGTGGTCAGGGATTTTGCCAGACCATGGGAAGTAGTGGGCCCCAAGAGGCTCTGAAAACCATCCAGAGAAATACAGCACAGAAGATCTGCACCGAGCAGGAATAATAATCCATTCCAGAAGCTAGAAAATATTTTCCAGGAGACTCGGCAATTGTGGCTTGAGATGGAGAAAGAGAGAAGGAGAGAAAAAGAGAGACACATAGAGAGGAACTACCCCTTTTCAAGGAAAATGGATAAGCCCAAGAAAAGAAAAGCCCCTGCTGTTGCAGGGTACTTAGCTACGAGGAGACAGTCACTCAGCAGAGAGTTTGCATCTCCAGAGATGCAGAGACAGTTTTTTGCCCACCCACAGAGTCATAAAATAGTTTGGGTTGGAAGGGACCTTCAAAGGTCATTTAGTCCACCCCTCCTGCAATGAGCAGGGACATCTTCAGCTAGGTCAGGTTGCTCAGAGCCCCGTCCAGCCTGACCTTGGATGTCTCCAGGGATGGCGCAAGTACAGACAGGCAAAAGCTGCAGAAAGTCTTTGTTTACAAGAGAGATGACAAATAAGGCTGGTAACTAAGAATTTTAAAATTTAAGCTCACATTTACCAGCCTCTTAGACCCACAGAATGAGGGTTAGAGAGGTCAATAACTCATCTGGCCTAAGCCTCTCTAAGCTAGGTAAGTTTCAGTCCTTGGGAACGGCCATTAGGTTTTGGACACTTATTCTCATAAGGAGCCCAGTGGATTGCCTAACAGAAGCTGGTCATTTAGAAAGGCCTGGAACTTTGATGTGACCATAGCTTGACATGAAGAACTGATCACTTTCTTTGGCAATTTGTTTTAAGGCTTATGCTTACTGTTAAACATTTCTGATTATTTTTTCATTTGAAATTGCCAGGCTTCTGCTTTGAGCTATTGACTTTTGTTGCACATTTCTCTCCTAGATTAAGAGCTCTTTAGTCCATGACATGTTCCCCCAGGAGGGAAACATCCTCCGTAATTGAGTCATTTCTCATCTTTTACAAGTCTTTATTAAACTCAACAGACTGAGTTCTCCAAGTCTTCGCTATGGCCTTTTTCTCTAGACCTTGCATAATTTTTGTGGCTGTTTTCTGCACCCTTTCCAATATTTCAACAACCTTCTGAAACTGTGGGCATTGAAACCATCTCCCTAATACTGTACACAGGAATAAAAGTACGTGCCTGCTCAAACTGGATTTGGGTAGTAAAATTTTCTGTTTCTTATTCTGGGATTTTTTTTTTTTTCATTTGCTCTCAGAAGCTGACCTGCATTCCAGCTACTAATGAGATCCCACTCCCTTAGGTGCTTTGCTTGTGCCTCTTGCCCACATGCTCTGAGTCATACTGATTGCCTGGCTTGGCTTTGAAAGGTTAAATCAAGTACCTTTCTGACATTTTCACCTCTTTTACAGCAGAGATCAGTCACTGTCTCTCACTTGAACAGTTCTTTGACAATGTGGTAAGACTGAGTTTGCCTCGGTCTTACCTGTGACCCGCAACTGATGCCTGAGATGTTCTAGTCAAACTACAATCTAACTGCTTGTTGGTTCAGCTTGGTCATATCTAAGCAGCATTGAATAACCTGCTGCATATGGATGCCCATCTGAAGGGAACCAGCTAATAAGCTCTTTGGAGTGGCTTCAAGCCCTGTGTTAATCCCTTTGGAAGAAATCACACAGACGTTGCATATCATCAGTTTCTTACAGGAATGCTATGTTGTAAACTGGTGAAAACTTCTAGTGACTATGTTCCCATCTAATTTCATTAACAATTCATTATTCTGCTGCCTAGGATCCCTCCCTTGTCAGGGAAACTGAGCACAGTGCTGTCAAGTGTGCTGGTAACATACTGTGATGTTGGCTGAACACTCTGCATTGTTCTAGTGTCCTTCTGGTGTTTCAAGATTCACTAAAAATGAGTATTTCTAGGCCAGGAACTTCTCCATCATCTCTGTAGGTCTCTTGACTGCAAGTTTTCTAGGTCTGCTGATTTTCAAAATATTCATTCTGAGTCAGCGTGGTTTAATATAGTCCTCTTTTGTGAGTGGAAAGAAGGCACTTATGCGCATTAGCTTTCTGGCTTCCAAACACAGATAAGAACAGAATAACTATCTTTTTTACATGACCATTGATCCTTTTATCATCTTTATCAAGGCGCTATTTCCCTCTTGTAACATTCCTTGCATCAAAGTAGTCATATTGTTGCTTATCAGAGAAATACAGCTGCCCTATTCTTACCTGTCTTCAGCTGCTTTTTACATCTTCCATGTTCCTAAAGCTCCAAGCTTTTATCTCTTTTTAATGCATAGTTCGTTTCACTTGAATATTGCTCCTGATTACTGGAGACATTTTTCCGAGACACACTAAAATATTCATACGATCTGAAGTTTTGGCATCTGGGTCATTCTATAGAAGAACCTATCCCTTTCAACAGAGGATTCAGGCTCTTGTATGACGTGCTCTGAATTTCACTAAATTTTGAAAATTTAACTGAGAGTGAGTGTTGCAACTGTGTGGATCAGTTTAGATCTGATTTTGGTCCTAGTTTACTTCCTTTTAACTCAAGCTTTCTTTTTCTCTTCAGTTTTACCAAATTACTAAATCAGTTTTATATCACTGTCAAATACACTTGTCTCTAAGTTAATAATCATTCTTCTTTTATCTACTTTTTTTTTTCCTCCCAACTCCTCTCAGTTCCAGGAAACAATTTTTTTCTTTAAATATGTCTACGACTCATCAGTAGTGTCTTCCATTTGCCCTTACTGACTGTCGTGCTGCTACAGGCAGGCTACTATCAAGTTTCAGTCCAGTGACTAATTATCTTTATCTAGTATAAAGAAAACCAAAAGATTTACCTCTGTGGACACAATACCTTTTTGTTAGAAATACTTTTCAGACAAGGATTATCTTGTAAGGGGATCTTACCTCTTCAGATTCTTTTTTTTAAATAAAGCAGTTAGTCATATCTGCTCCTTCCCAGCCCTCCCAAAGTCTCAATCTGCAGCTTTGTGCTGGAAACAAGAGCAAAATGGAAGGAACGGTAGAAGCAGAGAGACAAAGTAAGGCCGGCTGAGAGGCAGACAAATAGTCAACTTCATGGACACACTTCTCAATCCTAATTTATTTCTACTGTTTTAACCCATATACTTTATTTTTATCTCTGGAATGCCTCTGTCTCTTTTCTGCTTAATGAGACATAATTAACAAATACTTGTGTTTACCCTAAACCCTGTTTATTTGACACTCCATGTTATTAAAATCTCAAAGCAGTATTGCTCAGATTGTTTTCAGTGTTGACAGTATTTCTTCCAGTGTACAAATCTCTGATATTGGTGCAATTAGGATGCAGTATTCTGATTATAAATCCTCCAGTTTCCCTGTGTGTGGGGATTTTGGTTTTGTTTTTCCTGTAACAAAATATTCTTATCAGAATGGAGAGAGCTTTAAAAAACAACTACTGTTTACCTTTGTCTGAGTTTTAAGTTCCTATTCTGGAAAGCAGAAGAAATAGAGACTGTAGTTCTTCCATTTTTGTGTGTGAATAGACAGACCTGTTCAGTGACACTTCTGGCTGAACAGATTTCTTAGTTTCTGTTAAAATCGAACATAAAATTATCTCCTGTACCTTGCACATCAATGTTTTTTCTACCACGGTGATGATAGCTGGGGAGTTGTTAAATTAAAAAACAGGAACATAACTGGATAAATAAACCTAAGGGATCTCAACCCATAGAGAATTTGTATCCAGGTATTCAGCCAACCCAAACTGAAAGTGTTTATATAAGAAAAGGACTTGTATTTCCTGTACTGCACCAGGCCCCTTGGTAATTAATGTGCCAATACAAAACTCTTCATTCACCAATGCCCTGCACACGTAGTGTGGAGCTCTTGCAGAAGTCCTGAGCAGCCCCAAGCTCAGCGACAAGCAGAAGTTTGAGTCGGCTGATGCAGGTTTAGCTGGAGCCAGAAGAAGCAGGAGCATGTGGGTAGTAGAAAGGAGAAGGGAGACAGTACAAAATGTACATTTCGGGTACAAGGTAGCTGAGAGTAAAGAGCCTGTAGTAAACCCAAAGCAACAAACAACCTTAAATTCTAGCACAAGGTCATCTCCAAAGGAGCAGACTGTATCCCACTTACTGACTAATGGATCACACTGAAATGGCCAGGCAAGACCACTCAGACACTCATGCCCAGACAACTGGCTGGTTGACAGGACTCCACAAAGCAGGAATCAAAGCCAGGAAACCCTCCCAAATGCCAGTTTCAAATGTGCATTTGCATTCTTCCATCAGTCTCATTCCTAAACCCTGAAGGCATTAAGTTGGATGGTCAGGCAGCACCAGAGAGCACCTTCTGAGACCGCTGTTTTATTGCTGAAAAACGGAATGGTATTTTGAAGTTAAAATTTTGTTCTGGGTTATCCAAAACTGAAGGTACTGAGGCGACTTGTTGGAGCCAAGGAAACTCGGTCGCAATCCTTTACGCCAAGTATTTTGCACTTCCAAAGTAATCACAGAGCTGTATCTGTAAACATACATAGAGTGTGTGCAGAATCTCAGAGCAGCAATAAGGCAGGAAGGGAAAGTCACTTACTGTGTGACCAACAGTGCTTGCTGTCTGGCAGATATGGTCTATAACAAGGCTGGAATTGAGAAACTTGTCTATTGTGCCTTTTTTGTTTGTTTTAAGAAGCTTTTGCCAAGGAAGATGCCATTTTTACCAGGAAATAGCTTTTTGACATAAAACCATATTTTCTGCTGCTTTTCTCTGCACAGGTGACTGGACTGAATGCCTAGCTCCATGAAAACAACTGAGATCAGGCCTCCTCATACAAAGGAGCTGTTTTCCATTGACACAGCCTGCTTTTGAAAAATATTTATGAAGGCACACGAAGCATGAACGACACTGGAAAGACTGGTACTGTTAAGGTTTCTAACCTGTACAGATACATTTTTCTCATTGCATCCCAAAGCAAAGCTGGTGTGGGAACAATCACTTTCCTCATTTTGTGAGAAGCTGCTCTCTGAGCTGGACCCCAGGCACAGCGTGGTCCTGGAAAGACCCCAGTGAGGACACCTCTCCGTGCTGAACTATGGGCAGAATTCAGCCCATTGAATAGGGAGGGAGAAAAATGAGCAGGCACACCTTTGCTTGGTGCTTTATTTTGGCCAGTCCATCAATGCAAACAATGTAAACAATAATAAGATAAGCATGGAAAGAAGGAACATGATGACAGGCACATGGCTATATCTAGACTGGCTGCAAAGGGAGGCAACGTGACCACTTTCAGTATCAGATTTCTTTACTTCCTTCTCATGCAGGTGAGCTGGAGAGCCCCGGCTGTGCTTGCAGAGGCAGTCAAGCAGCGGGCATGTGAATGTGACCCAGAGGCTGCTGTTTGTGGAGCGACTGCATCATAGGCATCACATCAGCATCCTCCCACGTCTGCTGTGGCTGAATCCCAAAGCATCTACCAAACCCCTGGCTCATGAGCCAAATTCAGCCATTTGTATGGGAATGTGGTCTACCTGCAAGCTATCATCCACAGGGAGGGGAAGACACTCTGTAAAGAAGTGAAAAATATGTTCGTCTCCCCTTTAAAGATAAAATACTGACTCATTAGCAGACCATGCATGAAAAGTTTATGTATTGCTCACTGCATTGCAAAACATAAAATGAGTTTCTCTTGGTAACAACTTTCATAGGATCCATTTGGAGCACATCGGTCACATTTTCAGTAAGTTATTAAAGATATATCTATTCAGCATAGAGGTTGGTTCTCACACACTTTGCTTCCCACAGGTCAGCCATCGCTTTGAAACAAACAACCAACCCCTAAAAAAATATCTCTTTTCAAGGTTAGTGCAGTCATGATATCTATAAGGGGAGCAACGAGGGGAAAGCTTTAAAGAGATTAGAGATGGACTTGGCATATACTAACAGTGAGACTGACTGTAGTTGTCTATCTTGTGTATCTTTCATATCATGTTTGTAGTAAAAGTCATTTGAGTGCTTTGCCATGTTTCACCATAGCTTCATAGGTTTTGAAGTTGAAAGAGGTGGTTAGTTTTGACTTATTCCATCAAGACTCAGCTATTTCTGAAAAATTTCTTTGGATAGCTTGCTCCGGTGGCTTATTTGGCTCACTACAAAAAACTATCATTTACACATGAACTTGGCAAATGTCAATTGCTTCCATTCCAGTTTGGGAGGTTTTATTACAGTGTCTTGAGAAGAGTGGCAGTTGTGTGAATGAGGCCTTTTAAGTTCCATTGGCAGTGCAGAAGGGGCTAAAATTGCCCTGTTACAAAGAGCAGCAATTTTCATGATTCTTAGAAGCAGATCTGTCACTCAGTCTTGCAAGCATGCCCAAGAAGTCCTGCTGGGCTATTATTTCCAGATTCAGAGACAATAGCTTTGAGGAGATGGCAAGTGCCTGCTGGTCTGGAGCATCAGTCAGCAGCATGTGGCAGCAGCAGTGGAGGCTGAGCAGGTCACGTGCAGCCATGGGCTCCAGTGGACTTTCGATCATTGTGCACACTGAGATTTTTTTTCCTGATACTATTTTAGCAACTCAGCAAACGTAAAGTCAAAGACCAGATGAAAGATGATGATTTCCTAGACTAGCTAGAAATGAAATGTAAGCAGTGATGTCTGTGGGGTAAGGAGCAGCCCTCTGTTGTAGTAGCTCCTGCAATTTGGTTAATGTTTGTGGGCAGCTCCAGTCCAAATCCTGCTCTATCACATCTGGATTTACTGGATGTAAGATGTAAGATGTAAGATGTCCTAATGGCCACAGCAACAAAGAGCTCAGAAGCCACATCCCAGCCACAGGACTACTTCTAACTTCTAGCAATTTCTTACTATTGATGGAAGTAAAGGGGATAGGAGCCAGAGCAGCAATACAAAACATTGTGGCTCTAAGAATGAGAAAAATGTCCACACAACAATGGTAGAAAAATATTTTGGATTCCAATAACAACTATGAGAATACAAATTTCCTAGGGGCACAGATTTGTTAGTCCTCTAGGATAAGTATGCCACAATAAAATATAGCGATAAAAAATTACTGATTGAATTGCTTGGAATGGCATATGGAGAAGGGGGAAGGCAGGAGAGGTAATGCTAATAAATCATTGTCCTATCCAGCAGGCTTCCATTGTTCAGAAAGAAGGGCAATTACCAAGGCATACCGCTGCCCCGCTTTCAAAGTTTAGCATTCCTATTTGATATCTGATCTAGCAAACAGTGTTAGGAGGTATCCAAGCAGCATGCACAGCACTTTAAATGATTAAGAGAGCAGGGTGCTTGAGCACGTTGGTGTTCTAGGCCATAGTGCTCCAGTAATTAAAGACATACATACATATGCATCTCCTTAGATATTTGTTAATATGGCCCAAATTTGGTTTCAGTGAGAAACGAAAAACACATTCCAGGCTCAGTCTCACTGGTGTGAGGTCTGAGGCTGCGGCATCCCTGAAAGAGGTGGGTTTATGCTGCCAAAAATCAGAACCTACCTCTACTTCTTTCCTTTCTAAAGCTGTGGTTGTACTCCTACTGGACTCTGGCTCTCCACTTCTAGAGAAAGGTCTCTAAAGAGTTGGCAAGATTTAATGTGCCATTCAGACAGAGCCACCTCTTTGTCCTCCCCAAATAACAGCTTGGTTGTCTCCAAATCCAATGACTCTAATCCCACAGGACAGACTCAAACCTAGAGATACTTTGTGCTCAACACAGTGAGTGTAACACCTATCCTTGAAAATAAACCACAAAGCTACAAACTTACTTCACCACAAAATTGCAAATACTTTGGTTTCTGCATCTCCATTTATCCCCTCCTGTTTCCAGTGATCATTGGAGGGCTGACCGTGAATTAAGGAAACAAGAATCTTTCATCTGATTGCATGTTTGCCCATCATAACCTTGCTGCCACCTTCCACAATGGTCCCAGCAACCACTGACAAGTTGGAGAATGCTGTGCCATGAGTTGGGGTGTTAATTCAGGGGCCCCTCTTGCTGCCCTCGTCTGAGCCTGGCATTGCACCTTGAATCTGAAACCCAGTACGAAACAGGGCTAATGAGACTGATCTGCCTCACTGGGCTGTGCGTGTGTGTGCACACAAGACTAAGACTGAGGCAATTCTTTATAAATATCCAGTGAACACAGAGTCCAACTGAGCATATAGCCCAGTATGAACTGGGTGTGGAAACATCAGTTTGGTTTGTCTGACCTTTAGCCTCACATCTTTCTCTGTGGTTTGAACCACCCTCTCCTCCCCCAATCCCCAGCAGGGTTTAATCATTTAAAAGAAAGAAGAGTCAGCACTCAGAGTAGCTCTAGCAGTGATGGGATAAGGATAAAAGTCAGGCAATATTTGTAGGGAGGGTACTTACTGTGCATGTTTCCTTTCACTTTTGAATCATGCTTCAACTCTCCATGTCACTTATTAAGCTTCCTGCGGGTTCAAAATGAATTTGCAGAGCAGGGAGGGAGCTACTGGAACCAGCATCTCTACACTGCCGGTGAAATGCTCTGTTGTTTTCACTCTGCTTGGTCAGAAACATGGTCTTCCCCTTGCTGCTCTGCTGTGCAAGGAAACTTGGAGTAGAAATAGGCAGATGATAGGCAGGGTTTCAGCCTGCTAACCCTGAGCTAGTTAAAGCTGATGTGTGCCTTTCACACAGGTGGCTGTTCTGGCAGCATTAGCTCCTTCCTCTGGGTCATACCGTATGTTTCTAGTGTTGGTCTTCATCTCAGTAGTTACCATTTCACTGGCCGTAATGTTCTGGCATTCAGAAGAGATATGCTTTCATTTTCAGCAGAGAAAAAATACACTGTATTGAGGCAAGATCAGGTAAGCAATCTGCCATCTTCATCCTCCTCAGCCTTCCTCCCATCTTCATTCAAGAAGTTTCAGTAGCAAACACATCTGTCTGGATGGTTTGTGATGGATCTGAATGCTCATCAAAAAGACTCCCAGAAATCAACTCTCTTTGTAAAAAGCAGAAGCTCTCAAATCCTGTTAGTATTACTGTCACCTCCAAGCTACTAACAGCAGACCTTGCACATGTAATTCTTTGTTCTTCTCTAATTTTTTTTTTTGCCACCTGTCTTAAGCAGCACTTTGTTACAAGAGATGTGAAAGGCTTTTGAACAATACATGACATGGTCCAACAATCCAAGTGGATTTGCCTGCACTCCACTCAGGGGACTGGGGAGCATTCTGGTCTGAAAGGCAAAGTCTTGCCCTTATCAGCAAAATCCAAGGGTGGAGATCAGTGGATAACCATGCCAATAGAGCCTCCACCTGCTTTGCATTTACACCTACTGATGAATTTGTCAGTGCCAGCTGGAACTTTTTGCTGAGCTATCACGGGGAAGTACCGACATGCAGCACCTGAACAGGAAAGGTGTCATGTTCCTAGAGGCAAAGCCATGGGTACAGCATCTCATATCCAACTGGGGTACACAGTCTAACCTCAAAACAACCTTGAAAGATGGACTGTCCAGGTGAAACCTTTTTGTTCAGTGGACACATTCACGCGCTCACATGTCCATGTATCCACAAACAGCTGATAAAACAGCACTAGTTCTCATATAAAACACTAAAGTGAAGCAGCGCTCTTTCATTATGCTTAGGCTTAAAATGTTGAAAAAATAAAGAAAGACTTGACTGTGACTAACTTACTGTTCAAGACCAGTTTTCCTGTCATTGGCTATTTCTGTGTTGTAGTGGTGGTACCACTGTTGCCACTGTTAGGTGCACAGTGCAATTGCTGAAGACCTTTAACTGCCTGGGAACGTACTGAATTTCTCTTGTACTTATCAGTTACGTCCCACTTGCTGTGAATGACAGGGAACTGCTGGAGACAGTCCAGTGCAGGGCAACCAAGATGATTAAGGGAGTGGAACATCTCCCTTATGAGGAAAGACTGAGGGAGCTGGGTCTCTTTAGTTTGGAGGAGACTGAGGGGTGACCTTATTAATGTTTACAAATATACAAAAGGTGAGTGTCACGAGGATGGAGCCAGGCTCTTCTCGGTGACAACCAATGGTAGGACAAGGGGTAATGGGTTTAAGCTGGAACACAAGAGGTTCCACTTAAACTTGAGAAGAAACTTCTTCTCAGTGAGGGCAACAGAACACTGGAACAGGCTGCCCTGGGGGGTTGTGGAGTCTCCTAATCTGGAGACATTCAAAACCCGCCCGGACACATTCCTGTGTAGCCTCATCTAAGTGTTCCTGTTCCGGCAGGGGGATTGGACTAGATGATCTTTCGAAGTCCCTTCCAATCCCTAGCATTCTATGATTCTATGAATGATTGACCTCTTGAGCCATTAGGACTGCACTATTTTCCTGCAAGGGTTGACACTACTTCTTTTTCTGTACATAAATTCTACATCCCCTCCTCCTCTCTGCCCTCCCCCCCCCACTTCTGGCCTGTATTCAGACTCCCTTATATATTGCCTACATCCAAGAGAACTTTTTAAACAGCACCCAGGTGACCTAGGCCCCCAGCTGCCTCTAAGGTCTGTAGAGAGGCTGCTGTGACAGCCCGATACCTCTTGTTTTAGTTGTGTCTCTAACCCACCTTCAAAATCCAAGCAATTCTGCTCAGACATCTCTTTCTTCTGGTCACATATCCCCACCTCAAGCACATTGTGCTGCTCCCACGCTGCTCCCTAGCTCGTGGCCTCTGAAAGGGCTGGTAGGAGAAATGCACTGCAGGGTGTTTTCCCCAGTGAACAAGAGAGCTGATGCAACAGCACATGCCTTCCACCAAGTGGATCAGATGACAAGAAAGAAAAAAAATTTCTGTTTGAGACCTGCACCCAGCAGAGACAGAACCACCAACTGACCAGGTCCTCCCTCCTGTCATTCCTGCAGGCACAGTGTCAGGCTGCCATGCAGTGAAGTGGGAGGTACAGGCTAAGGGAGGAGAATCAAAGCCCTCTCCCCCTGCTCAGGAAATAAATTCTGTGTATCCCAGAGGCCATGAAATATGTGCTTTTCAAAGGCAGACATTGCTAACACATTCATGCCTAAATTAGGCCCCATTACCATACACCAGATCTTTCTGATATTCAATATATTGTACTAGCTCCTGCTTCAACAGGACTCCCTGAGGTCTCAGATGCTGGCAAGTTGCTTTTTAGCACTCAGTGCCCTTGCTGCTTAGCATGGTGGGAGAGATGAGTGGCTGCTCTACCCAGATCCCACCTCACTTGCATTTCTGCAACCAAGTCAGGAAAATGACAAGCAAAAAAAACCAATTTTCAGCACAAATTCAACCGTAGTCTTCCCTTAATGTCTGAGCAAGAGACAATCACTGCCACAACTGCTTGGGTGTTGCTTCTGGGATTTGGAAGGATGAACTCATCACGTCCCACCACCCCGCTCACTTTGAGGCATTTCTGACTAGGCTCATATGATGCGGTTGCCTCCAATTACAAGGGACTGGGATCAGTGATTCAGGAGGTCACTTCCAGTCCTGCAGCCCTTAAATAGTATGGAAAGAGTTAGTCTGAGGTGGCCAGTGGAAGGCAACAATAATTGTTAAAAATGTCTCAGGGCCTGGTAGTGTGTGACTATGGCAGGAGAGGGGAGATTATGGTCCCAGATGTTGCTTCACTCAGTTTGTGAGTTTTGGCAAATCTTTAATCGCGCTGTCCTTTATGTTCCGAGTATATTTGTACCCTGGGAGAGATGGCTCTTCCCAGCCTATGTAAGGCCCTGTGATCTGTGGGCATCATTGACTCACGCTGGCTCCTGGCAGTCAGTCTGGGTCTGCAGCAACAGACTGACAGAATGATTCAGTGTGATTAGAGGTGGCCAGGATACAGTGTTGTACTATATACAGTTTTGTACCAGTTGCACCTAGATCACGATGGATGCACTCATCACGTCTGTAACTGTCCCTTTCCTGCACCTTGATTCTATCTCTGGGAATGAACTGTAGCATTCAACAGGCACCATCACATCTTCTGGTCCGACCCTGTGCAGCGCAGTTACAGATTCAGGAGCATGCTTTTATTAATATAATGCAGCTAATGTGTTGGGCAGGCTGCTTTAAGAGCCTCTACTCCTAAAAAAACCCCAAACTAAACAAAAACAACAAACAGACAAACAAAAGCACACAAAAAACCCCCACACCAAAACCAACCAAATCCAAAAAACCACAAAAAACAAAAGTCAAGCAGTCTAATTAACTACTGCAAAATAAAGCCCTTCCCTTCTTTCCGACATACCTGCCAAATATTAGATAACATCCTCTTACATCCGAACTGGGACAGACCCCTGCACACCTTGGGCACATAGAGCCTCAAAGCAACTTTTCTTACACAGGGTATGAAACCCAAAACATTTATGCAGAAATATGTTTGTATGAATGTGTTTATGTTCACATGTAATTACGCAGCAGCCTTGCATTTTACAGGCTTTTCTTCTCTCTGTCTCCAACAAAGATTGTCTTTATTGTCTCAATGATGTACCAGTTCAATGTTTACATCTCTTTTTATTGTGCAAGCAATTGTATGATGTCTGACAGCAATATTTCCTGCCTGTTATAAGCAGCACCAACAACTGATTTTCATTTCCTTAAAGAAGAAACACACATTTGTGCTCTCTGAAGGCAAAAAAGTGTATAAAACGTGTTTCCTGAGGAGTAATTTCTGGGCATGATGTGATGCCAGTTTCGAGCCCTGATGCTGAAAATTGTTGCTCTGCAACTTATTACTGCTAGTTCCTCCTTTAGCTTGCAGATGAGAGCGCACATACTAATAACTCTGCAGAATAATACATGTGGTAAGATATTCAGTAATATTCAGTTTTACCCATGCATTCTTTCTCCTCTGTTTTTGTACAGAGTTCCCCTTCTTCTTACAGTTAAGCCTGGACATATTTTTCTATTTTAAATTTTCCAATGATTTGTACAAGAGAGTATTAAATTGCTAAAGGGCATATTAAGTACTACAGCTCTGTTAAACTTGAATGAAGCAATACAAGTCTGGAACGCATTTAATAAATCTGCAGCTTGATAAGAAAACTTTCTTTGCCGAATCTGACATTCCATTGCACTAATCACGTACGTGAAAGAGCTGCCTCTAATTCTTTTATTCTTTTAACTTCCTCACCTCAGGACCCAAAACAGCTGCAGGCCTCCCATTTTCTTGGCACCGTATAATTTACAACCCTTCCCACAGCCTTCAGAGAAAGGTGTGCGGGAGCTGGCTGCTGCGGGGGCTGCTGAGCTGTCCACATGGCCTCACTGGAGCACTCACTGGAGCACTCACTGGAGCACCCCTTGCTTACATTTTTCCATGTTCTTAATTTTTTTTTCAAGTTGGAGATTGAGCACATAGCACATTTAGCTCTGAGGAGGACTCACAGTGAGAGTGTGAAAGTTGTATCAAGAAAACACCTATGTCAGTGAATGCAGGGAGAAGAGATCAAACCAGGCCACCCAGAATTGCCTGGGAAAGCTTGGAGACTCAAAGCAGACTTTTTATTTTTAACTTTTCTTTTTTTTAAATTGATTGTTCTTTCACTTGAAAAGCCTGTAGGTCATTCCCAGGGTGATTTGCCTCCTTAATTTCACCCACAGGTGCAGTGGCTGTTGGATTAGGGTCAATGAGGAAAAGCTTGTGCAATGTGAGGTCATTACAGTGGCGATGTAAGGGTGGCAAATCAGTTTTGATGTATGACAGCTCTTCTAGAAGGCTTTTCTTTGTGTTCTGATTTCTGTTGGTGGTGTATCCCCTGTCTGTCTTGCTCACTGTACTTTCTTATCTTACAGAGTCTTTCTGGCCTATTTGCTGCATCCTATGCTTATGCTTACCGTATTAAATGAATTAATCTGGGAAGATTATGAAATCCACTTCAACAGAGATTTCATGCCTTAGGATGAGTCTATATAAACTCTCAGACCTGTTGATTAAACAACAAATATAAAAACCTCTAGGCCTCTATAATGAAAGCTTCTGCTTTCTTGTATTGTATGATAAATAGCCTTATTACAGTCAACACTTTTTGCCTGAGATAGCATCTTGCACAGCCTTAGACTTGCTCTTGATCCTAAACTAGAGGGGAAGGCTGACAGTGGCAGAGCATGTACACAGCCACATCACTGCTGTGCTCCTGGAAGAGCTCCTGACAACTGCTTTACTCTTAGAGCTGCACCTGTGGCGAGTCAGTGAGTTGAACAATTGTTTGACGAAGTTTAATTCCTCTATTTGACATCCCTCTTCGCGATGTCTCATAGTAGCTTCATTTTAAGTGATGTAAAGAGCGACAAATTTTTGTGGCCCTGCAGTCAATAGTGCTTCACAAAGCAGAAGCACTGTTCTTCAAGGAAGTGCACCTGCTAGAGGATGCTCAAATGGCTGATGTTGCAGCACTAGCAAACTCAAGGGGAGTTTCTCAAGTCCTTTCACGGCTGGCATCAGGAGCCAAAACATTGTGGCTGTTGCCCAGAACGCTGGGCTTTCCCTGTGGTGCAGTGTGGGGCAGTCAAGTCTCCAGGGACTCCCAAATCCTCCTCACAGGCCCATCAGCACGATGATGTCTGTGCCCATTTCTCACTGCTCATCCATTTGAGAATGTGCCCAGCTGTGTGTCACTGTACCCGGGTACTGCCTGGGCACTCAGCTTCAAGCTCAGGAGGAGCAAGACAGGAGGGTAAACAGACAGAGGAGATGACAGGGTGCCTGCCACGTAGTAGACAGGATAGAAGGATAGGACACAACCTTCAGGAGAAGGGCAAATGGTGATGGCAAAAGGGTAGCTGCAGCATTGATGGCTGAGTCCTTGAGCTTAGTGAGAGGAAACTGGGTGTCCTTCTCCTTTAAAGTGAATGTACAGTAGAAGGTCCCCGTGCCTGTGCCAGACTGGCAGGACAGAAAAGGAAAGCCAGTCTGTGTGAAGAGGGCAAGTACTGTATTGACAGCAGGAGCACAAGGCTCCTCATGCTTTTCTGATGACATGCTTCAACCCAGATCAAGCTCTTTAGGAGTGAGCTGCCTCATGTGTCACAGCCCTCAAATCCTTGGCCTCTGCACTGAGACTACCAACGAGAATGCCAGCTATGATAGTGGGTTTATTTTCACCAGACTGAATGGACTTCCCTCTCATTCCATAGAGAGCATGAGACAGCTGTAAGTTAGCAACAGCTTTTCCTTGGAGAGGGGCCCGAGGCATAAGATTTAAACCACCTAATCTCTCTCTGTGCCTGTGCCCCAGGATCTATGTTCTGTCCGGACCAAAAAAGTGAACAACAAGGAACCATGGGTGAGTTCACCTAATGATAATTGCCCATACTACTCTGTACGGTGCTGCTGGTAATGGGAAGGGGTGAAGGTATGGGGGGGAAGACTCCTATTTAAAGTGAGGTGCTAGGAGGAGACCTAGGCTCCTGTCCCTGAAGTGTGAGACTGCACAAGTCACATGCTTCTAAATGTACCCTGCAAAGCTGGGGTTCTAACAGTCAATGGTATTGAGAGAAAGCGATAAGGTTTAGGCTATCCGTCTTTCCTGGGCTTTGATGTCACCAGAAGAAATGTACCATCTGTGCAGAAGTTTAATTTGTTCTTTTCACTGCCAAAAGTCCATGGGAATATGGTTTTGCAGGTTTTACATTTGTTCATCAAAGACTGTTGAAGCCCCAGCCTGGAAAGGTCTTTTCACATACTTCGTTTCTTTGCTTGGCTCTTGAAAGTGAGCTGTATATTATCATTTCAGTACGCAGCAAGACACTTCCTCTCTCTTCCTCCCTCCTCGAGCGAGCCTGTTCTTGCTGTGATCTCCAGAGACGCAGCCACTCCCTGGTTTTCCTCTTCGAAATCCTGCCGCATTTCACATCATCTCCCGCCTGGAACCTCTTGCTTTTCTGGGTGCCTGGATGCTCGCTGCCTCTCAGAACCGCTTGTTTGGCAGCCCTGGCTCTGTCCGGGCTCTCTCAGGCAGTTCACTTCAGCCAAAAGCTGGTCCTCCCCCTCCTCGCCGGCTGCTCCGGGCTGCCCGAGGCCCCGCAGGTACCGGGGCCCGGCAGATGCAGACGGGAGGGCGCGAAGCAAGCCGGGGCGGGCTCGCTAATCCGAAGGGAAACCACGGAGCCAGATCCGAGTGTCTGGGGTTGCTTTGCGAGCGGGGGCCAGCCCCGGTGCTGCTGCCCCTGCCCGGGCGGGAGCTCACGGCGGTGGCGGCGGCTCCCTCTAGTGCCCGCCCGCCCCCGGCCCCGGGGGAACGGCCCCAAAGGAGCCCTCCGGGGCCCGGTCTGTCCGCTGTTTTCTGCACAGTAATTCGGGGGAAGAGGAAAAAAAAAATTCCACCCCCAAACGCCGCTAAGGGGAAAAGGAAGACCTTCACCTCTTTCATGGAGAATCGTTTGTTCGCTTTCCCCCGCTTCTCATTATAGAAGCTATTTTTCCCCAAACAGGATGTTGGGCCAGGGAGAGGTAATATAAACAGATGCATTCTTTGAAAGCTTGCAGTGCATTTTTGTGGAGCACAGGCTCTGCACAGAAATGCAGAGACCCATGAGGTGTGGGAACAGGGGACTGCAGCAGCCGGGGTAAAATCCCTTCCTCTGAGACAAGTGAGTCAGCTCAGAGCTTCCCTGGACTTTAGCACTTTCTTTTGTTGTTTTTTTTTTTTTGTTGAGAAGCAGAGGGCACAAAGTTGAGATTAAGAGATGAAGAGAACATTTAAACAGAGCTGATATTGGCCAGTTGCTAGAAGAAAGCTTGAAACTATTAGAGGCAGCCTTGCTTCATTTTCTAAATGTGCAGCAGTAGTTAATTTGCACCAGCAGTGGCCTTCACTGATGGAAACCAAAAGGAAGAAAGGATCCCGTCTCTACTCACCTCCCCTCAGACTGGCTCCAGTACCTGAAAGCCAATGACTTCCAGGGTTATGAAGCAGTTTCACCTGGACCCATCACTATGTCAGGACTTGGGCTGAATCCTTTCCCTGTTGTTGTGTGCTCATTTTTTATCAGGTGTGGGCTTTTCACAAAGTGAAAGTGGCAAGGGCAGGCAGAGTGGAGCCCAGGAGGCTGTGACTGGCCTTTCTGCCAGCTCCCTTATGGATATCCAGCTGCTTCATACCTGCACAGGGAGTATCTTTCCACATCTCCCCTTGTACCGGGTTCTGCTCCTTATGCCTCATCATCCATCTCACCTCTTTTTTTTAGTTTCTCTGCTCTGGTCTCCAAACTTCTTTCAAACTTCATGGAAACATGGAAACAAAACCCTTCTGTCTTTCATGTCTAAAACCCCTGTGGAACTCCAGAGGGCCATAGCTATTGTTTTGAAGCTGTACACATATACCTGCTTATGTTCCTACACAATGCAGAAACCTAACACATACTAACTGCCTAACTGCAGTGCTGTGGTGGGAACTTGCATGGCACACACATGCAGTGTGTGCCAGTCTGGTTTTGCTCCACTTGGTTATTTCAGATTGTGGTTCCCTTTAGGGTGGCACCTTCAACAGGATCTCTTGGTCCTGAGCAAATAACAACAACCATTTAGGCAGTCTCCAAGCCTGAAGCCCAAACAGCTAATGCGTCGCTTCCCTGAGAATGAGCAATGAAGTCCCAGTGCAATCTTCAGGGCTTGTCCACACGATTTCTCTGCCAGGTCTTCTCTTGAGAAATGCAAATGGGAACGATGAGTAAGGGAGCAATACCTTTTGACTCACCAGACTAAAACAAACTGCTTTTGGAGGGACAGGCTGGAGGAAACAATGGATACTTGGGTTTGGCTTTGCTGCTATTCTTTTCTGAAAGACTGTTTCATCTAAACTGAAATGACTGGCACACACTGGAGGGGAGGGAAGAAGGAAAAGCTAGCAACTGCCCAGGCACCGAGCACTGCAGCCTAGGCCCCCTCAGCAAGAGGCGCCCACAGTTTATCTTGCATTCATCCACCTCTTGCATAAGGTTTCCTCTGCATACAAAGCATTTTTTGGTTGTTTTCAATTGCAGCATCTACTGTTCAGCTGAACACTAACACTGTGAGGTAAACACAATATTATTGTAGTTACTATTAGTCATTGCTATTACTATTTCATCTTAAATGTTGCCTGTAAGAGGAATCTTGAAGGATATGACGTGACACTGCTGGCTTCACAGTACATCAGGGCTGGCCAAAACCTGGAGGGAGGTTTTGGGGAATCATAGAATACTTTGGGTTGGAAGGGATGTTTGAAGGTCATCTAGTCCAACCATGCTGCAATGAGCAGGGACATCTTCAACTATAATAGGTTGCTGAGAGTCCCGTCCAGCCTGGTCTTGAATGTCTCCAGGGATGGGGCATCTACCCCCTGTGGGGATTCCCTGTCCTGTTTCAAATGACTTCTCCTAGCTCGCTGTCTGGCAGGAAAATGAGGAGGTTTTCCACGTGGATAATTTCCCAAGGGAAATTCTCAGTGCCTCTTTTTTATTTCCAGGGGAATATAAAGTAGTGCAAAGTTTCCGAGTGGTTTAGAGAGCTACGTTCAGCTGCCTTCCAGTGGTGGTGTCCGGGCTCCCTTCTGAGCCTGGGGCTGACACAGGAGAGAGGCGGAGGCTGAAGTTGCACCTCAGCTGGATGTTGAGCAGGCTGGGGCACTTGCTGCTGGGATCAGTGGGAGGCAGAGGAGCACAGTTCCTGCCTGCAGACACGGTGTGTAAATAAGGCAAAAGCGCAGGCGCTGGGGTTTGCGAAGCCTGGCTGCACTGCAGCTATTGTGATCCCTGTTATTCAGGAATTCTACAAAACTGTACCAATTCTCATAAAAGTTCTGCAGAGCAGATAAATACTACACTCCAGCCTTCATGGTGAGGGGAAAAGGAAAGCTTTAAGCAATTAGGCTGGGCCACACAGCGATTCGGCAGCAAGCCGGGCCACCAGCTGTGTGGGGCTCCTGAGGCGGAGATGCTGCTGCGTCCTTCTCTGCTGCCTGCGACAGCACGGGCACAGCACGGGCACAGCACGGGCACAGCACGGGCACAGCACGGGCAGCGCTGCAAGGGAGGGGCTGGGGAGGGGGCACTGCCGGACCACATACATTTCTTAAGGAAAAGAAGTGCCTGACCTTCCACGAAGCAGCAGCTTTCTTAAAAGATGCCAACCAGGCGCTAAAGGCTTTTTCCCCTGTTTGCACTGGATTGCTCCAGTGTAAGCTTTGCTGTTTTGCACTTTTCTATCTATTTTGCAGAGAAGTTAGAAGCTCTTAACTCTGGTCAGAGCTGTTCTTGGCCGAGGCTTTGCCGATGCCTCCGTTCCCTTTCCTGTGGTGAGAACAGAGAAAGGGGCTGGCTCTCATTTTGCCTTCCTCACAGGAGCTGGCTGCCATGGTGCTCTACCTGTGGAAGATGAAAATGCTTTGGGCTCC
The DNA here is from genome assembly GCF_964273445.1 of Streptopelia decaocto. Classification (NCBI taxonomy): domain Eukaryota; kingdom Metazoa; phylum Chordata; class Aves; order Columbiformes; family Columbidae; genus Streptopelia; species Streptopelia decaocto. The sequence goes on along the minus strand of NC_138656.1, from coordinate 53,231,786 downwards.
TTTGTGGTGACCAGTACATGCTCAGGAGGGATCAGAGTAAGTTTGAGAGGAGCCCCCTTCCCCCAGGCAAAAAGAGGACATTCTCTTTTCTTTCCAAGAAGCAAAAAGCTTTTTCCTTTGACTCAAAAGATATTGTTTTGGAAAATCAGAGCTGACCACATAATAATTCCATCTCCTTCTCCCAGTTTTGGAGTGATAAGACATGCGCGATGCTGCTTGACACTGTGATATTTATAAGACAAAGCAGAGGTCAAATTTGCTGAACAGTTTCCAAATTCCAGTGAGGTTTATCACAAAGAGTCCCATGCACGGACCCAAGTGGTGTGACTGACAAGGGCTGGATTGTGGAGTCACTAGAAAGCTCAGTTTCCAGCCAACGCTGATGGGCCAAATCATGTTCTTTGGGGCAAAACCTGCTGGAAAGCTACAATTACATCAAGACTCCAGGGAGTTTTCACAGCAGAGTTTCTGACAAGAAACCCCACTGTGAAGAGCTGGGTTTTCCTGCTTCAAGGAGCAACACTGTCCGCTATCAGCACTGTCGTGCCTGGGTCTGGTGAGAACTAGCCCAGAGCTCAGCCCCCTGTGGGGAGGCAGGCGGAAGGCTGCTGCTCTCCCTCCCCTGCACCCTCACATCTCCCCTGCATCCCTCCAGCCTCCTTGGAAGAAAGTTGCTGCTGGGCTCTCCTTGCCAGCTTTCTGTCCTTAGTAGTGGAGGAAGAAAGGTTTTTCCCACAGCAAGTGCTGACAGGACTAGCACAAACTTGTCCAAGGGAGATTTGGCAGAAATGCCCACCAGCTAGCTATGACTGAGAAACTGGCTCCATTTCCCTCTCCCCGCTCAAACATCAGCCTCCAGGGCTGCTGCTGACACCGAGTGTCTCTTCACGTCAGAAGACTGGCACTGTGGAGGCTTCTTTGCACCCTGATGCGCTCACCTGCCAGTGTATTTCAGCCTCCGGCCTGAAGCCAGAGGGGACGGATTTGGCATTGCTAAGCCTGAGTTATTTCAACAGACAGGCCAGGACTCGCCCTAATACTCAGAGCAGAAACTAGATCTGGAGCAGGAATGAAGCTGACACCTACAAGGTAGGCTCAACCTCAAGAGCCTTCTCCCAGTATCAAAGTTTAGAGCAAGGCTCAGCAGCTCATGGTCCTCCATAAACCACTTGGACACAGGAGTTTGGATTATGTCCCTCTTTGCTCTTGGTTCCTTAAGATGCTCCCCAGAAGAGGTTGTCAAAAGCTTCAACAATGTGTGCTGTTCAGGTAAGGGAGGGACTGGGAGGAGATGAAGGGAAAGCACCAGATCTCCCAGCTGAGAGGCAAGTACCCCTGTCTGATAGCTGGAGAAGCTTTCTTGTTGATGGACACACCAGACAAAACCAGCTACTCGGTGAGCTGGGTGAGAACTGTCTTTTCACTCTGTGTTGGTGTTGGTTGCTGAACAGCAAAGCATCGCTTCACGTTCTGGGTTTCTAAGCACTGTGGAAAAACAAAGGAAAACACAACTTAGACTACATACATGAACACAGGTTTGATGACTTTTCAGGTGGGCTAAAAGCACTACATATTTTGGGAGAAAATGTGACCATATTCTTGCAAACAGCTAAATTTGGGAGATGTGACTTCACCCACCCATCCATGTGCTTATCTGCTCTTACTGCTACAGGATCACCTTTTCCAAACATAAAGCTACTTACAGCCATGCCAATTCTGCAGGTGTTATGGAACTAAATAGCTAAGACTAGGAATTAATCGTTGTTCCAAAAGAACATAAATGGTCTGCTGAAGGCTAAAATGTCATTCATGTTTAGGTGGTTACTTGAAAAGTTTGCAGAGTTTTAGGGAAAAGATAAGGGGAGACAACTCCATATAACTAAAATTTTCCACGGTACTTGTCTTGCCTTCTAAAATCCAGGACTGGAGAAATTTCAAAGATTAATACACTTGGCTAAATTATAATCAGTGTTTTTTCACAACCTTCCTGTGTGACATTGGGAATATCGCTTACCCACTCGCTGTATCCCTTCCCAGTGTATGAAATGGGGATAACAGCACTTTGTTACCTCCACTGTGGATAAAAAGGATAAAGACAATAATTTTCCAAGACACTCAGAAAATATGGTTAGTGCAGAAATACCCTACACAGATTGACCTTCGGAAATACACCAAATACGGCCTATGGTTTGTTCAAATAGAAACAAATGGATAAAGTGAAAACGGAAAAGGCTCACAGCCCTTCGCTGAGGTGTAGGTACCACATTGCCACCGCTTCTAGCACAATTCTCCAGCATGATCTTGGAAATCTTTTCTTTGGAGAATCAGAGACTAATGACTGGAGTTGATTTCCCCTCCTTGAGCTTACCACCCCAAAAACTAGACCGGAGGCTCCTAGAAGAGAAATTCCCATGTGCCCTGGGAAGCCATACCCTGGCCTGTCGCTCTTTCATCTGCCACAGACTGTACCAGCCTCTGTTTTTTTCCTGAATCCACACTGCAGATGACCATGACTTCAAAACTGGGAGATGCAATTAGCCTTTGCTACCTGACAATGCTCCCGTGAGCCCTGAGGTTATCTAAGGTCTCTTGCACTGTCATGGCCTGGTAAACTGGAAAACTGCGTGAATACTTTCCCTTGTGGCACAGTAAGTAAATATTACTCCGCTCACTAGTGGCACCGCTGTGCTGAGAAGGATTTGTTTCACTCAACTCCTGCCTTGCACTCAACCTGGAGAGAGGTTTGCTGGAGGATCAAATCTATGTCTCAGATCAGCTCCTGCACATCAGATACAGGTATAGGCTGTGTGCTTATACTCTGCCAGGTTTCTGAGGTAGAGTGGCAATTCAGCAGTGCAAGGAAAAAGCCCCAAAATGCTAACTTGAAGCAGCATTTGATTTTGAAACATGGTCTCAAGTCTTCCAAAGTCATAGAGAAAGAGCAGTTTGTGCAATATTTCTGCTGGGTGCTCTATGCCATCCTAGCATTTAGACTGTTATTCTTAACCTTGAATAGCATCACCTGCATGTATTCCTGCTAATCTCTTCTAGCCAGCACCAATTCCCCCCATGGTGTGGCAGAATGCTTTGCCATTGGCCTTTTTGCCCATGGGATCTAAAGAAGGGAACAAAAGGATAACAAAGTTTGCACAAATCACGGTCCTACTATGCCTGCTTGACAGCAGCGTTATTAACTTACTCTTTCAGCCACAATTAGTTAAATACAAAACCAGACTTGCATTCTTCCTTTACCTACTCAGAAAAGGAAATCCACGTGTTTATATTCAAAATCCACATCCAAATATACCACTGGTCAAATCTTACCATCTTACATCATCTGAAAAGCCAAATATGTATTTGCAGAAAACCTCCCCCAGCTTCACCATTCCCTATTGACCCCAGAACACTCTTCCACCCACCTCCAGGCTCTTCCAATATCACAGTATCAACCATGGATGCTGGGACACAACCGTTATGCTGTGCTGATGCTTCCATTACACACACCTATTTTCAAAGGCTTAGGACTGAGCTTTGAAGTTCACTTTATGCTGCAGCTTGGCGTGTAGCACCATTTCTGGACAAACCGAAGAAAATGTATGACAGTTTTACAGTTGTGAGACATCAGCAACTGATTTATGCTGGTTGAGATTCAACTTTTGACCTTCAAAACAAGATCCATTCCATCCACTTCTACTATTTTGCAGGGGATTTTTTCACCCCTGAAATGGCTCCTTCCAGCACCCTTCTCACCACACCTGGAAGCACCTAAGCAGAGCCCAGCTTTGCAAATGCTCCCTTAGGACAGACCGTGCAAAAGTGGTCCCAGTGGTTCCAGCACCACTAGACAGGGACTTCCAAGGCTTGGTAACACTTTTTTGTTTTTTTCCCATAGAGTCTGTGTATGGAGGTCAATATGTAACAACGCTCAGTTATTTAACCTGGTCTTGGATCATGCAAGCGGATTGATCAACAGTGTTTTATATGTTTGCTGAACTCTTTGCAATAAAGGCTGATTCCTTAAAAATAAAAGAGAAGGAATGTTGTGGTATTTTATTACAGTATTCTAGCTCTCAAAAATGTTGCTGTGTTGTTTTAGGCTATGGTCTAATGTCACAGATATTCCCTTACTTAAAATGGAGGGAAAGATCAGAGCATCATTACCCTTAACTGGGAATTACAGACCTTTGTTTTTGAGAGGATGCAGTGTTTTATTCTTTGGCAGACAATGTTTTTTTTTTCATTTGATAAGAGGATCCAAGTTGGCATGCAGTGTAGTTCCCTTTGTTACTTTACATTAAATATTTTTGTTACATGAAATATTGAAAGGAGGAAGAATTCAATGGCTAGAATCCACAGATCTCTTCTCCAATGTTTAAAATGTGTAATTTTGTTTGTGTCTTTATGATACTATGTAACATTCTGTATTATAACATTCAAACACTTCATCAAAGGTTCAATGATAAAGACTCACAAAGGAATTAAAATGTTTCAAATACACCATCAGTTTCACTTACCTTCTGTTCTGCTGAGCTACTTCTCTGCACAGAAGTAGAGAACATTGCAGACACTCTGACTTAGCCTTGCATCATCACAATTTATGTGGAAGAGAACTAAATTAAACAGGAAGAAAAAAACTGCACCATTTGTCACTGCCACTTGAAAGTTTAAACTAAAATTTATTTTTTCCAGAGTGCTGCATTTTAACAATGGTTGATTCTCTCTTCAGTGTGAAAGCACTGATATTTCACTTATATTAGTAATAGAACATTGCTTTGGACTATTGGAGCTTTACTGCCTGGCCAACAAATACCACATCTGGTAAAATGCAGTGTATGGGGACCAAGCTCTTTCTCTCCTGCATGGAACTTCTTTCTACTTAGCAGCTGTAAAACACAAGAGACAATCTATTTTGGGTACTTACTGCACACCTCAAGTGAGTAAAATAATTCCACCTTGACTCTCATACCTCCGGACAGTTTGGGACAGAGAATAACCCAGGCACGACCTGTCCCGGGTCTCACTGCCAAGGTGAGACTTGCAGATGACGAACCCAGCTGTGTCCAGCCCAGTTCTGCAAGGTGCAGCTCCAGCCGCTCACCCACCACTGCTGCACCCAGGCAAGAAAACTGGTGTAAGCAAGTGGACTACGGTACAAGGAAGAAAAGTACAAGTTTTATTCTTAAACATCACTGGACTGAAAAATAATCGTATGGCTTATTTATATTTCAGGAGATGGTAGTGAATAAGTTAAAGAATATTTCATCCCAAAACATACATTGCTTTCATTTATAGCTAAGCTAATGTACACATATGTTTTCTTATTTTCATAAATGTCAAACACCCACCTTTTTCCCTCCACAGAGATTTACAAGTACATGCATGGCACTTCCTACAAAGCTGTCGTGGGCTAAACGCTTACAAAAACTTTTTTTTTTTTGAATAAGAAATATTCATCAGACCAAAATATAATCATTTAAATCAACTTCTTCCTGAGCAACTTAGAATTTGGAATGTGCTGAAAAGTTTCAATAAATAAGTCAAAGATTAACCAGCTTAAAACGTACCTTTTCAAAAGTAAAACACATTTCATGACAGACAAAGAGTCTGTAGGACCAGGAATCTTAGACACTATGTGCCAGATAAATTTATGAAGTACCATTCAAGGAGGAGAGGCCAGGTTGATTGTTACGAAAAATACAACAACATTAAAACCTAGCGAGTAAATCATTAAACAGGTTTTGTATTTAGGTTATAAGTAGTGATGGCTGAAGATACCATTAAATAAACAGATTAAAATAGACTTTATGGTAAGCGGCAGTGAACTTGCAGGAAGGGTGACTGTGTTAAGTGACTGATTATTCTGTTACAATGTTGGTAAAAAGAATGCAAACAGAAATTATGAAAGGTGCGAATATTAGTTTTCTTTCCAAAATGTAACAACTCCACAGTGTGTAAACTAATCATTACTCTTTCAATGTAATTTCACAGAAACCACTTAAAATATACAATGCAGCAGATTTGTATTTTAGCTAGTATGTTAGTTGTTATCTGTGCCATTTTCAGCTTTCTTTAATGTAGTCCCCCATGGTAGTGCATTGCTACCACCAACCTGGGATGTTAATAATGAGAACAGAATCTTCCACATAATATTTTCTAGAAGTTAGCATCTTGTCTTAACACGATTACACTTCTTTATTTTTGTTCTCTACGTGTAGGTACAGTAAAGACTGACTGCTGATGAAGATGGGCCATAACGTTCATGGGCTCTCAGCAGGCTCATGGAAGAGAAAACCCTTGGAAAGAACATTCGAGCTTAGCCCGAGTTTATATGCCTCGTCCATCACAAAATAACTTTTGCTTATTATTTCAAACTGCAGGATTACCTTGCAGTCAGCAGATAAGCTGCTGAGGCAACCACAAAATAGGAAGCAAAACTTGCCTGGTAGATGTTTGAGAAAGGATGTGAGTTGGACAGAGGTGCGTTGCCCCTGAGGGGTTACTGGGGCTCGTCCTGGCAAGAATTGCAAATCCTCAGCCCTGCTTCTTTCCTGTGCCCTGGGACAGGAATTTATTGCTATTATCCTCTACTCGTTCAGCTGCTTCTGGTCAATAGAGATGTACGAGAGGCCAAGGCCTCATCAAGCCCCTCCCCAAGCTTCCCTATTCTGCCTTGGAGCAGGTGGCCAAATAGCTGTGCCCATTGCTGCGGGCAGGCCTGTCGCTTCTGCGCCACCAGCCCTGGCTGGCTGTCGAATAGCCAGCAAGGCTGCACCTCACAGGGAACCCCGGGGACACCCACCTGAGAGACAACAGCATGTCACATACCAGAGCTATTTCCTTTTCCCCTAACATTTGCTGATAATAATTGTGATTAACAAGGGCAACTTTCACAGTGACTATCTTACCAACCTATCACTGAATCAGCTTTGGTTTCACAGTGTATGCCGCCTTCTTTGTTTTATCATTCTGAAATATTTCACCTAGAGATGTTGTGTATGCCTGTATTGTTAATTTAACTTCTTGCCACGCTAGAAGTCTGGTGTTTGCAATGGTGGGGCAGCTGCGTTCAGCTTCTGATGTGAACAATGAAACTCTGAGATTGCAGAAATACCAGTCACGCTTACTAGCAGTTCCAGATCATCTACATTTTTAATGAGTGACTTTTTCTGTATCTCTTCGGATTTGTGACCCATATGAAGAATAAAAATTTACAAATACCCTTCCTGAACATAAAAACCATACACAGCACCTTTTCCTTCAGAGTCTAATAGAAACATACTCAACTGCAGAAACAATACAGTTTAGGTAACCCTGCCTTATGCTTTGCACCCAGGTGTTGCCATTCACTGACCAGGTAACTTTTTCTGCTCTATGAACTAGAGGGGTTTGCCAAAACCATCTAGTATCTGTAACTTGCCTTATGCCCACTAATATTAATTTGCAAGAACAGCAGCCTTGCTCCTTCCACAGCAGGTAATTCGGAAGCCATTATCTAGCCCCCTTCTGAGCCTGTTATCCTCCACGTGCACGGACACGGTGATGGCTCTAGCCGTACCACTGGAACCCCAGTGTGCTCTGGACAGAAAGAGACACTCTTCCCACATGGCTCACTGCCCATAGTGCACACTGCCGGTAGTCAATGCTGTAGTGATATGCAATGAAGACTTGTTTCTGGAGAAAGAAAGACATGAGTTTGTAAAATTCACTTTTCAAGACTGCCTCATTTATTCTTTTATGTTTTGCAGGTTCCCAGAGGACTATTGTGCACTCCAAAAGTTATTTTGTGATGGACAGTAGATACTTCTCTCTTCAACTATGCTATATAGCAATGATGATATAGAGCCAACACCCTACAATGAAACAAACCTGCAAAAACAGGTATCTCCTAATGGCCCCAGCATGTGGGAATGGTCTCCTCTGTTCAGTTTCAAATGCTGCTGCGCATTAACTCAGTTCCTCAAGGAATTACTTTTAATAACAATTAAAAAAATCTTAAGCTCAAGGGGTCCCCAGAAGAGAAAGGATAGCTCTTCCATCCATCACCTTTTATAGATATCCTCTAGCCACTTTTCATCATCTTCTTCATCGTCTATAGGTTCCTCTGTTTCCAAGGGAGAAGGAATGAAGAACTCGGGTCTGGGACGTGGTTTCCTGATATGAGACTTCAGTCCAAACTTGCGCTTTAGGAGGTGGAACTGTTCTTTGACATAGTAATAGAACTCGTATTCATATCTCATGCGTTGGTACAGGACCTGTACTGCTTCCGGAGATGGGACGGTCTTTTTCACTGTCACAGTCAGATTGCCAAGTTTCCTATGTTCTATAAAACAAAAACAAGCAACATGGTGTGTGCTGATTAATGAGACCAGACATAAACTTTTTTTTTTTTTTTAAATGATTAAGGCATGGCCCTACTGCATCACTGATACAAATGAGCTCAGTCTGTCTCCTTAATGATGGATTTACTTTTAAGAGATGAAAAAAATATAAATGTTTGAAGTTAGACTTGCATGTTTAAATATGGCTAGTTTATACATGGCATTTGGCATTGCATGTAGTCACCAAAGATCTTAACTGGTAATGGTTACCCAACAGTGCAAACTGGGTCATACAGTTTATAAGCATAAACTACATGTCCATGTAGTTACAAAAACCCACATAAACCCAGTGTCTCGCCTGGCTTTGGAAATTTTGCCTGGTGCACGTGAAGTACATATCCAGCACACAGCTGAGCTAAGCTAATCAATTATTTCCTCTCTGGCATACTACGGCGTGTCTCAGTTGTGCTTTATCATTGCTCAAACCTAAACAGATACATACCAACCTGAATCCATCTCAGGCTAGCACCAAAACATTGCTGGCATTGCCACACGACACCTCAAGACTGAATGTGCCTGTTGACTTCCTTGTCCTGTTATACCTGTTCATTAAACTAGACTCATCTTCCTTTTGTGCCCTGGGACTGGAAGATTTCAGCATGTTTTTCTTCACCTGACAACATTTACTTTGGTAAACTGAAATAAACCACCTTTACTGTTGATAAAGAATTAGAGTTACTAACAAAAATATTGAATTGCCTCTTTGACCCCTCTCTTAATAGATTATTCTACCATTGGAAGCTAATGTATTTGGTGTAAAGCAAACTCTCAAGGCACTAATTTTGCTGTTTTCTACCAGATGGCAACAGGCTGCCAGATCACCCTAAGTATTTTCTTCTCCAAGACAGAAACATAACTGAAAGTCAGCTGTGATGAGAACAGAAAAAGCTGGAACTACTAACCTGTAGCATCAGTGTATCCCCCCTAACAACTGCAATATTCTTTAGGAGCAGTGGAGATGAATGTTATACTGATGAAGTACTATTATAGCTCCTATAATTAGGTTTTCCAAAAGCTCAGTGCTCCAATCCAGTACACCTCACATGTTACTCTGAGAGAACACAATGCCCATGGAAATGACAGGAATAGCCTCAGAATACACCTGGGTCCAGACAGGGCAAGAAGAAGGGGCTTGCATGGAAGCAAAGAGAGGCCAGGTAGACATTAATAATAAATGTTTTTCATGGCAAGGATAGTGAGACAGTTCTGTAGAGCATACAAGTTACAAAAGCTCTATTTCTGGAAGATTTTAAGAGCAGATTAATCGATTCTCTCCTGAGGGAAGACACTCAACTAGGGGACATCTTAAGGCCATTTTCCATGACTCTAAAACCAACAGATTAATTTTAATCTTGTCAGTCCTTACTTCACTTCCTTGCTCTCTGCTACAACAGCAAGGTCTGCATGAGAATTTATAATGTCTTGGCTTCTGCTGCTCATTCTTTCCTTAATATTTATATCCTCTATTTGCACTGCCTAAAATGCCAAAGAGAAATCCCCATATTCTACATGACTACATAGACAAACTACTGCAGTGAAGAAGAGCTGGATTTTGATATGGAAACTTACTCCTTATTGTAATAGCAGTTCTGCAAGTTGAAGGAATTCAAAAAGGTCAGGCCATGAAGCATGGCAAAGGAAAAACTTAGAAAGAGGAAGCAAACGACAAAGAACATTTCATACCTCCAGAGTCCCAGCAGCAGCAACCACCCTCACTTCCAGAGAGGGTCCCTGAATCAAAATGGGAGTTTTGCTCCCGGGAGCAGTCCTAAGCGAGTTCTTCCAACGCACCTGCCAGCAATGCCGAGCAGCTTAGCAGCTCTGCAGAGAAACATGCTTCCACAATGGCTTACACGTGAGGCTAAGGCATGGATCAATGCTTCCTAATAGTAAAAGTGAGTTGTTCTTGGGATTCCACAAGCAATCCATTCATCCAAGAAAAATAAGCAAGAATTATTTTTTAGGGAAGAGAGGAATTTTAACCAAAGGAAACCCACTTATTTCAAGAGGTAATAAAAGATGAGTAAATTCAGCTAGCAAACACAACAGCAATGATCTTTAGACAAAAAGTTAGTATTATGCAAGATCTTAAATCTTGAAAAGTACAACAGAAGAGTGAAGCACAGCTATGTGAACATGAACTGCTTTCTTTACATTTTAAACTATTAATGTTCATATAGCCTAGGATATCCACACATATAAACTTATTCTAATTTTCAGACCATGGACATACATTTTCCCACTTCAGAGTAAAGGAATTAAAGAAAAAAGAACTGAAAGCTGTTAATTGTAATACTATGTGAGACAGCACGTGCTGCTGGGCTGGACATTCGCATATTCATTTGACTTAATTGTGTGACACACATCTGGCGAGGAAGAAAAAAGTTACATCTGAAAGAGGTCTTCTCCCTCTCAGTTTTGCTTACCAATTACAGCAGAGTAATTTGAAATGTAAGAAAGATACAATAGACAATAGGTTAACAAGTTATCAAACATAACGCTGTTCTAAATCACAGAAAAAAATATGTAAAGCATTAATTTTATTTTGCATTTGTACTTTTAATTCCTTCTCTAAAGAAAGAATGGTTTTCATTAGTTGGTAAAAATTAGAACATGCTGCTCTGTAAATAAATGGAGATTGTACACCAAACTTTGTAGTTCTTTACACTGAAATCTCTGTCTCTACTTATATATCTAAGTAATTAAACAACTTAGTACACAGAGTTCTTTGTTCTTTAATTACAGTGATATATGCTCTATGCTTACTGGCTGTTCACAGTTTATTAACTCGTATAGTTTTATTTAGATAGGAGTAAAATGATTACAATATACAAAACCTGAATCAAAATAAAGAAGTGATCTTTAATGTGCTGTCTAGCTAAGAAAAAGTTTAAAGGAAGGATCATGAAATTCCTGCATTTAAAATAGACATTAGCATAGAAAGCACTCCATGTCGCTAGTGAATAGGCAGATTATTTTTGGTGAAAATACTCACATTCCCCAAGAGCTTATTCTCTTCTACACCACCTTTACCAGAGACCAGAAGAGACCAGAAAATGTCTCATCTTTTTAAATTCTCAGACATGTTCACATTGCTATTGATGGGTATGAGATGAATACACTCTGGGAAGGACACTACTCAGTGTCTGTCCTCAGATGAGACAGCAACTGCCTTCTGATGACTGAGTATTTCAAGACATTCCTTTTTTTTGGTGCTTAGTCGGTAGCTTCCACCAGCTTTGCAGTCTGGTTTTCTTTACAAACTAGGCAGCAAATATACACTACTAAATATTTCATTTATTAAGCTTAAGCCTTTATACTGCTTGCCAACTTCATTTTTATTTTACATAGGTTATTTCTGTCACAGAAAAATCCATTTACCTTGCTGGAAAAAGCTCTTTACTTCTAGGGTCCCTCCAGGACTCTAATTGGGAAAAGCCCCTTCTTGCAGCCCCAGCTCCCTTTGGCGGCTGCTCCCCCAGCAGAGTGGGGCACTCGTGTTGGGCCCAGGAGCGCTGCCAACCACAACAAGGTGACAAGCACCAGGTTGTTTTCTTGGGGAGGTGATCGGCACGGGGCAGGACCAGTCACAAGGGAATTTAGTGGTGGTGTCGCAGGCAGGGAGCAGCCAGGCACTGCGTTCCACCCTCGTGGCGAGCAGTGAGAAAACAGCAAAACAGATCGTTGTCAGGATTTGCAGTAGTCACGACATAGAGGATTCCTGGATGCGTGCTATTCTTCTTTGGTCTATGCACACACTTATGTGCATAGATGTATACACACGTACAGATAGAAACACCCAGCCTTCGGAAGGCCACAGGAGTGACAGAGATTTCTATGGCTTCTGTTGGTTCCCCTTGCAGCGTAACCACCAGTAACCACAGTGCGTAAATAGCTAGGAGGTGCTCATTGTCAGATGGTGTGAGTTGGGGCTGTGCCTGACTGCAGGCTCAGCCTTTTGATAATACAAGTCAATTTTGCTTTTTCTTTTTTGCACTTGAATTTTGTTTAGACTGGTTTCTATTTTTAAACACTCTTAGAAGGCTCTTTAATACAAATATGCATGGAACTGCCCCTTGAAGTCACCTTAACCACCTCTCCTCATCACAGAAGCAAAATGGAAAAATTAGGTAGATCTGGCTTAAAGCCAAAACAACAATCTGCATATGCTACATAAACCCAGCTGTCCCACCAAAGGACCCCCGTTTAACGACCTTTGAGACAGCTAACCATATGGAGGGCAACAAACTACGCCATTTACCTTTTAGGGTTATTTTTTTTTTAAACTGTGTTTGCTTTGGCATTCTTTTAAATTACTAAAAAGAATGTACTATACAGCAACCCAGCCTCCCAGTGCAGGCTGCTCATGCCTTGAATAAAGACGAAACACAGGGTATGCAGATATGGATGGAGAAAATTAAATTCTTTTGTGTTACCAGGTGATGAATATTTAGCATTTCTTTCCCCACTGTCACTTTTTCTTTTTTCTTTAAAAAAAAACAAACCCTAAGAAATTTGCTTTACTTACTGCAGCAATCCAAACCATAGGGAAAAGTGGTTTTTATACTTTGTGGCTCAAAAAACCTTGGACTGCCATATTCAGACAAAATGATCCTAAAGGCATTCTCCACCTCAAAAGAGAATTTCGGAGTGACGCTCTCTGCAGCACCCCGCCGTTTCGGCTGGCACGAGGCAGAGGCCTGCTCCTGGATGAAGGTGCAGGGAGCTCAGCGCCCTTGGGGATGCGCTGAGGAGAGGTGAGCCGGGCTGCAGCCAGCGCGGGACGGCTGTGGGCGAGCGTCATCACCCGCTCCCCTGGCAAAGGTTGTGGTGGAAAAACCTCATGCCGAGCTGTGCTGCGTTAGGGCTGTGTGAACACGATGGCTGTCACAGATACAGTAAACTCATTTCCTGGAACTACACAGGGAGGCCCCGCGTTTCAGTTGTACACAGCTGAGCTGCAGCACATACCTACTTCTCCACAGTTTAAAATGGAAAGAAATGTATGTCACTGTGGTTGGATGTGACGTATGAATCGGCGAGGGCCTCTGCTTGATATGCCGCTCAAATGATTGCTGCGGTGCTAAAACAGGGCTCTGATGGCTATGCTAGAAATGATCTCCCTCCTGAATATCAAACTGCAGCTCAGCAGAAAATGTTCTGGCACCATTGATCTGCTTTTCAAACTTGAAATTTTGGCTCTTGAAGGATATCTGGGAAAGGCTAGTTTTGGACAAACAGATGTGATGCTGATGTGTTTGGCTCACATGCTGTCTCTCCCATGGCCACGGGGCTGCTGCAGCTGAGGAGCGTGCGGGCTGGGGCAGCGGGAGGAGGGTGCTGGCGCACTGCGGCCGTGCTGCACAACTGAGCACCTCGCGTGGGCTCACACTGGCTACAGGAAAGCAGGGACTGTGGAGAACACCTACCAGAGGCACAGACCAGGAAGAAGTGTATTGAAAAACAGATTTGATGAAAAGGTGAGCGGTAATTTGTCCCATAGCATCTACTAGCTTTGTCTGTCTGACATACCATGAATCCCAATTATTAACCTCGTTACTGTTAGTTTACTCTGTTCTCAGTTATGCACATCAACAAAATAATGTTTAAGTTTTAATAACATGTAGATAAAGATTAGACAAGAGTGCATACTGAGGACAGTTACACCAGGCTCACCAGCAATGCTTGCTTTGTTTTCGCATTTCTGTCCTGAACTATTGTGCTGCTTTGATGACATGGAATGGCTCCTAACTCCAGGGGACGAGAAGAATTCCAGCCCGCTGGCACACAGCTATGTCCTGTCTCCTAAAGTTTAGATAAGGATCTCTCTAAAAGGACAGCTCTCCAGGGGTCATGGAAACACCCAGAACTCCAGAGACCTGCAGTCCTAGGCAAATCGGATGTCCTCTTGATCCAACAGGGACTTTGGGAGCAAATACATCAGACTGCAATTAGCACAGACACTGCAAAACGATGGCTTCCAATGATAGAGACTGAACTAGGTGAAATGGTTACAGCAATGCTCTTTCTTCTTTCTTACCACTGCAATGAATAGGGAAAACAGAGGGAAGAATAATGTCACTATTAACCTAATATAATTTCATTATTAACATTAACATGGACAAAATGCAGGGAGCTCAGAGAATGATAACCTGACAAATAAAAACAGAGGGATACCAAAATAGAGATTAGCCAGGAAGATCTCACAGATATAATCTAAAAGACATATAATAAAACAACTACTAATGCTCAAGGATGTAAACACCAAGGAGGAGGCATGGCACAATTCAGAACAAGGAAGAAACATGTTAAAAACAAAACAAAACGACAAAAAAAGAAAGGAAAATGTTAGTGATGAATGTAAGAAGTACCTTGGGCAAATAAGGCTGAAAATAACAAAAGAAACCCCTTCCTACGGTATGCAAGTAACATATATTTGGAATATATTGCACTGGTCTGGCTCTCAACTGGACAACGTAACAGTGATATGCATCCAACAGTGCTCTGAAATACTACTTAAGCTATTAAAGGCATTATATCACTATTATGAAACACTCGCCTTACAACACACTCAACAGTGCAAATATATAACTTCCTCCATACTTTGTAAACAGCTACACTCTCAGAGGTCTCTTCTCCAGCCAGGAAGTATTTATCATGAAATCTCCAGCTCTCCTCTTGGAAACTTCAGTGTTCTGCCTTTACTCCCGCCAGTTCAGAGCTGTGGATCCAACAATGTGGATTTCCAGCCGCATGGGACGCCTCCGCCGACCCCCTGTACCACACATGGCCTCTGCTGCTGCCCCAGCCTGGAAACCTGCTGTATCTCATGCATGATCACATAGCAAATCTCAACAAGATCTTCTAAGAGACTCCTTTGTTTGGCACACTTTAATGTTGCATTCCCAGTTAAGGAAAGTTAACACAAAAGGGAAAAAGAAAAAGAGCTGAAAATTAACCCACATTGGTAGAGTGAAAAGGCGGATTCTCCTAAGAATGTGGCCAGGTACTTTTATTGCTGTTAAGCAACTTCTAAGTTGAACTAGACAGAGTTGGAGGTGCCAAAACCAAAGTCATGTGCAGAGGAAATGCCAGGATTCTCTAGTTTGAGTTGCTGAGAGAACAGCTATAGTTCAGCTCATGTGCAATTTCTAATATATCTTTTATAGCTGTATAAGTATTATTGAATGGATCTAGTCAAATCTACATCTGACAAAACCACAATCTAAAACCAGGTTCTTACAGATCGCCTGTGAACAGTGTTGTATAATAGGTTACACAGATACTAACATTATTACTTTTTTGCAGGCAGAAGAGCAAGTTGCAGTGATTGAGACAAATTTCAGCAGCACTCATGAGCAGGAAAAACTTCACCACAGGTATGTTACACAGAAAATATGCAGAGATATAGCCTGGGACTTGAGAACCTGGAGCAGGCATCTTGCCTTTGTGCTTGAAGTCACAGTAGACTGCGACCTGTGATTTTTGTCCACAAAAAGGAAGCGGTGGGACCGACGTGCTGTGGAAGCTTAAGACGTCTATGAGGGATGGAGCGAGGTGGAGGTGCCTTTATTTCCATATATAGCACTGATGAGTGCAACACTGGCATATAGCATCCAGTTCTGTAACGACATCCTAAATCAGATGGGGTGTGAAAACAGCCTCAGAATGAATACTGGGGTTGGAAGGGACACCTTAGAGAAGGATGATAAATTAATTCTGGTCAGCTTACAAAAAAAAAAGATTGAGAGGTGACTTGTTTGCAGCATCTGCATATTTTCACAGTGAGAAAATTATGGATACTGAGGGGTTGGAACCTGAAGCCAGAGAAATGCGGACTGGAAGTAAGGCACAGCTTTTTAAAGTGATCACCAGAACAAAATAAAAAGAGTTGATTTGCTATCACTTGATATTTTTACATCCATGCTGGATAACCTAACCAACTCCAGTTACTAATCTCTGTACAGAAGTAAGAGAAACTGTGTGGCCTGTAGCACACCAGAGACAAGCTGAATGAGCCAATGGTCCATTTACGGCTTTCCTTGATGCAAATTCCAAAAGTCTTGCACGTGTCAGAGCACCACTTTTGAAAGCCTTTGTGTCAGTACCTTTGAGATACCTCAATGTGCATGCCATTTCAGGAAGATGTCTGAAGACCTGATTTGCTACCTTTTCCAGCTGCTGGCTGTTCAAACCCAGTGGTCACCACTTTGCAGTATCAGGCCTTACAGGACTGTGAAGTAACACTACATTATTAAAAAAATGGCCTTAAAAAATGTTAATTCTGCGTGCTGCCTCTTCCTGTCTTCCTAGAGCATACATTTGACTGCTTCTTGCTTTATATAACTACTGCGAAACAAAAGCAAAACTACTAACTAGGACTAAAGTAATGGCTAATAGTAAAATTTACGCACTGCTGAAGTAAAACCACTACTGATAGGGTATACAGGACTGGAAGATGTACATTACTGTATGAAAGCTGCTATTAAAATGGAGAGGAAAAAAAAAAATCAGTTCTCTTCTCCCTTGTGAGAAAACTGCCAGTTCTAAGAAGATTTTCTCCCAACTATGCCTGCACACAGACAACTAAAAGCCCTGAAATTGCTTTATTTCTTATTATTGCAAGTTACAGGCGGTCAAGAGAAAATTCTCTCTTTTGCCCTTAGGTTCTTTTGTGTATAATGAGTGACTGAAGGCAGCCAGAGGCTGAGGCACTGGCGAAGAAGGAAGAATGCTACCAGAGCAGAAACAACACACTGTTCCTTTCAAGTTCACCCCCTTCTGGCTCACAGCCCGACTGCCTTGGCCATGTGCCAGGGTCTCGGGACAAAGACTTCCTCCTCTGGCCAAAACCGAGGAAAAGGGTCCGTTGTTTAACACAGGCAGACTTGTTTCAGCCAGAGAAAAAACTAAAAAGAAGAGGAATTCTATTAACTGGAAGTCCTGGGAGAGGAGAGTAATCTCCTAGTGTGGCTAATACAATTCTCACCCCATGCTTTTCCCGGAGAGGGAATGTCTTTATCCTCTACAGTTCAGGCTAGAAGGCAAAGTATAATGTCTCAAAGCCCTGCTGCTGCCAAGGTCTTTGCATCCCCCAAGGTTACTATCACCAGAAACAAGAACGCATGTTTCCTCCTTCCAGGAAGGCCCAGGCAGCCCGCTGTTCCCCTCCATGCCAGCACTAATCAGCTCATGTGAAGGGTGAGCATCCTTACTCACAAAAAGACAGAAATTCCTACGCACCTAGCAGTCTGATGGATAAATAAGCCAAATGTTTAGTTATACCAGGACTTCACAGGGATCGAGGCTCCTGCTGGATTTTCACAGTCATTAAACCCACGTCAAGGTGAATTCACACCTTGGCTTTTTGCTGTCTCTGCAACAAAGTCTGCAGCCCTGCTCTGCCATGGGGAACTTGGGACACTCGGGTTCCTGCAACTTGAGAGGTCGTGTCCCTCCCTGAAACCTCCGAGGCAGATGCTGTTGCAGCGGTTAAACAGAGACGCAGTGGCTCTTCACGCCAACCTCAGCACTTCTTTAGCAGCACAGCCACAGAAGATGGATGGGGACTTGAAAAAGGTAGAAGAAAGTCCCTAGGTCTGGTGCGACACATTTGATTTTGAGCACCACCGTGCCTGGGTGAGGTGGGCTACCTCAGAGGCTGCATCACAGGACATAGCGTCTCAGTGAGCTGTGGCAGGAGACTTTCTCTAGCAATTATTCATACATCTGAGAGTTTTCAGAAGCAGGTCCCAAGGAGAAGTGCCATTTCAATCTGCTTGGGTTAATATAAATTAATACAGGACATTTTAGGTGCTTAGATGCTGTTCAAACACCATTGAGATTTACACATGCATGTACTGCTCTGTATTCCAGGCAACGGATTTTACTCCTGAAGGAGGGGGAAATGGCATTTCTGAGACCATTTATGAGACAAAGATCTGTGCAAATGAAGGCCTCCCTATGCACCCTGTGCCTCTGCACCAGACTAGTAGCAAAGACAGCCAACTCCACAGTACTCCCCATTTGTCTGCAAAGACTTACATGACCAGCTCCAGCACACCTTGACCATGCCGGCTCGTGCGTCAGCGCCAAGAGCAATCTATTGAGGGAATGGTGTATACTCAACCATCCTTTTAAATTCCACTTGCATTTAAAGTCACTGTACTGAAAGGAAAGAGATACATGGGCAGATGGTTCTGCCATCTATCACCTTGTTTACAGGAAGTATATTCTCAGTAGCCTTAACTCTATTGCAGGTTAAAGGAATTAGCTGAGTACTGTGAAAATATCCATGAACCAGAATGGGAGGTTTACACGGTATGAAAAGCCACTGCTCCTGCACTTAGTCCTACAAATTGTCTTACATCTGCAGTATTTCAATTAGTAGTTTCATTCCAGTGTTAGAGAGACTGGCTAGTATTAAAGTTTCTGGGATGACTGCACTGTTTTGATTTAATGACAATACTAACCCTGACATAATGACTACCATGCTTCAAGGTTATACCGTATGAAACTTTCCCTTGCCCTTAAGCAAACAGGAGATAAAATGACCCACTGCCTTTTTCCATTTCAGTATTTATGGGCACACATAAACATTGACCCTTCTAAATGAGGATAAAATGGGTCAGAAACCAGGAAGGATGTGACAGCAATTAGGAAGCATTCTTCAAGAAAAAGCAGTTTTTGGAGTGAATGAGGTTACTAAAGAAACCCCTAAACCTGCAACAAACCAGGCTTTTCCTGAAGAACGTTGCCTTTTGCTACATTGCAATCTTCAGGAGCGGCAAAATAATGGCTCCCAACACTATTCACATGACATGCAACATGAAGAGTTGCATCAAGATAAAGAGAAACCCTGTTGTGGTGGGTTGATTGCAGCCAGCGGCCACTTGCTCACTCCCCCTGACCAAACCACGGGATGAGAGAGAGAACAGGAAGAACGGAAGCGACAAAAGTCCTAAGGACAGTTTGATACATGGGGAAAAAAATAAACGATGCAAAGGGTATCCCTCACCATCTTCCACAGGGACTAGTGCTCAGCCAGTCTCTGAGCAATGGCCACCTCGGAAGCCAAAACACCTCTTCTTCCTCCTCCACCTCTGCTCTTACTGCTGAATATGATGTTGTATGGTATGGACCATCCCTGTGACCACTTTGGGTCAGCTGTCCCGGCTGTCTCCCCTCCCAGCCTCTTGCCTGTCTCCAGCCTACTGACTGTGGGTACAGAGCGAGAAGCAGAGAAGGTCCTGATGCTGTGTGAGCTCTGCTCAGCAACAGCTGAAATCCTGGTGTGTTGTCAGCTTCCCTTTAGACACAAGTCCAGAACACAGCACTATATAGGCTGCTCTAAAGAACACTAGCTCGAACCCACCCAGAGCCAGCAGAGTAAAAGCAGCTGCTGTCAGGTGTGGGCAAACCTTACACATCTGTCTCCACAAAATTTAAAATACACACAAAATACATAATGCATGTAACTGGCGCAATGGATCAGCTGAAGTACCCACTTAGTCACTTTACTGGGTATTTGAATGGTGGCCAGTAGTGGATGCTTGGTGGAGTGGCCAAGGCACAGACCTCATCTTCCCTCTGGTTCTGGTGCTCAGCATCTCTGCACCCCTTGAGCCAGGAGCCACCTGGGGGGCTACAGAATGCAGTGACACAACGAGTTTCTCCACAAATGCAGTGGTTTTGCCATCCCAGCAAGGTTCTGGTCATCAGCATGGTGTGCTGCAGGGAGTTCCACACTGTAGGCATTTGTTGGTTTAAAAAATACAACAAGCCAAACCACACAAAGACTGCCAACCCTTTATGTCTATTTTAAACTTTTAAAAACTGATTCTCCCTAAGAAATCAAGACTAATCATTCTGCATTCAATCTTTTTCTACTTTTTGTTTGTCCCACTTCACTTGTCTTTTTTTCCAAATTCAGAGGTCTATATATTAAATTCATTTTCCTATGAAAGACATTCCATGTCCCTGACTATTTCCCTTGTTCCTGCTTTGTACCTTTTCAAATTCTGTTAGATCGTTTTTGAGATGGTGTGATTAGAGCTACAAATAATTAGTGGAAAATGCTGCAATTTTTGGTTAAAAAGCCATACAACATTTCTAATTTTAATTTTTTTCATATTTAAGAATCAGAAGTAAATTATAACTTATGTGTCTTTACCACCGATTTGAACTGTTGCTTATCCCAAAGCACAGACTGAGATTACCTCTTTAACATAAAGGCAATTCCAGGACAAGAGACGACTTTGACTAAAGGCTAATTCTAAAAGCAAGAGGGGAACGTATAAGTAACTTTAACTTATTTGGTAAACATAGAAAATATCATTAAGAAACAAGAGTTATCATTTCAGTGCCCCATTTCAACAAATATTCCTGAAAACAACAAATCTGGTTGTGAAGCTATGTAATCTTAATTCAATTCGCTAAACTTACCAGAAGAATAAATGCCTGAATTTTCACTCCTGTGCAACAGTTCAAAGAAGTCCCGAAACCATAAATAATCATCTTTCTAAAGTCTGCAGACAGAATGCACTATTGATTTAAACCAACCAAACAAAAAACCCAAACAGAAAATTTTAATGAAGTTCTGTGGAAAACATGATGAAAAAGTTATCTGAGAGAATGGTACATTCAGGGTTTCCGTAGTAACAAAAACAATTAAAAAAAAATAAAAAAAAAAATAAAAAAAGGGAGCTTTGTAAAGGCTTGTCCAAAAAAAAAAAAAGAAAAAAAATAATCTCTAGGAGGTGTGATGTATGTTTACATAGGAGGGACACCTGCTCTGCTGGATGTGTATACGCACTTACACCTGGTGGCAGGGCCCCAAGGCCCAGCTTTTGACCCAGGTTCAGCACCCACTGGGAGCCCAATGCAGGCAATCGGGTTTTGTCTTAGTTCTGAGTATACGGGTCACAGAACCCAGTTCAATGTCTACATGGAGGCCAAGTTCTCCTGTGAGCTCAAAGGTGCTGGGAATATGAAATTGTGACTCTGAGCTCTTTAAAAATACATTCCTCACAGGCTACTCTGGTGTGGCCAGTGACTATGGTCACTGGTTTCTAAACAAACACGGTAACTCGGGCACATCACGTTCAGCTGACACTTCATCCATCTGCTTGCTACAGTGGTTGACAGCACTTCTGGCACATTCCCAGAGCATTTAATTTTGTTAAGTACATTTACTGAAGAACTGAAAACCCCTTAACTGAACAAATATAGAGTCCTCATAACTACTTTTTTTTTTCATTTGGTCTGAATAACAGTGGGAAATGAAAAACCACAAGGCTGAAGGAAGTGAAGGGACTATTTATGTAGCATGGGAAAAATTAAACTGAGATTCAACACTTTAAAGTGGGTGACATCTGTTTATCAAAATAGTTTTGTTGTATCTCTTTTGCCTTTGATTATCCAGTCTGTCTGCTAGAACTTAGAAACAGGGATGCGGTGCTAGATTGGTCCTTTGATTTTAGTGGCAATCTGTGTAAGTCCTGCCACTACTTTGAAATAAAAATGTTGGTCTGGCATTACCAATTGCTAATAAAATATACCAATGTATCATGTGCCATTCCTTCACAAAATTACTCACATGTGTATACAATATGAAAAGATGTGTGGGACTTGGAGATTTTCCCTTTCTGCACACGAGAAATGAAGAGTCTATGTGCTTTTTATTTCTGTTAAAACAAACCTGTTGAACAAGTGGGGTGTGCACCAAGATGTAGTCCAGAAGGATAATAGAAGCAGCGTGTGAGCTAAACAGCTGAATTAAGCAGAACTCAAACCATTGGTTTCTACAAGTAGCTTGCAAAAACATGCACCAAGGAAAACAATTTTCAGCAATTCAAAGCAGAACCTTTGGCTGAGGGGTAAGTCTACCCTTAAAATAGGCTAAATAATGTGTTCTGCAACTGCACGAAGTACTGGAGCCTACCAGGGACCACATGCCATATATTCCACCAGTACCAGAAGGCAGTGCCAAGTAAATGCTGAAATTCGATATGCAGACAAACATGCTTTGCAACTTCACTGCTCTTCTGTCACTAAAAGTTCTAGAAGAACTGGGCTGACATTTTTGGCAAGCTGTTTGCTAAAGTGTAAGATGACAGGCCGAGGTTTTACTGCTCTCGGCCATCGGCATTGGTACAGTGGCAACTAACAGGCAAAGTTGTGCAAGCTGCAATTTGTTCCTGTTATTTTCAGCTAATAAGAGCTGAAAATGCTTGACTATGAAAAGGGTTTGCAGTCCCACAAGAGCTATTCTCAGTAATATCAGGAAGTATATACATGTATATGCGGATGTGTGTATATGTGTGTATGTGTATGTATGTGCCTATCAGGATAATGTCTTTCTTTCAAGGGCTTGGACACCAACAGCACTCATCATTTTTCACTGTGCTGACTGGAAAGAACAATTTTCCATTTGCAAACAAAACAAAATAGTCCTAACAAGAGAAAACTGTTTCATTGTGCTTAAAAAGATTATACATCCTCCATGCTAAGCATCTCACCTGGTTGTTAAAGAAAATAATTTGGTTTAACACACAAAATCATGGACTAAACTATGGATCCAAAACCAGAAAACCTCGTCAAAGTGCTATGTGGCAACCAGGATTCCCAGATTGTATCCTGTCTCTAATGCCTTTAATTACCATCACAGGTACTCAAAATTTAACAGTGAATTTACCACTTACTGAATTAAATTAAGAATGGGAATGGACAGGATAAGAATCCAGAGGCAACAAAAATCCTCACCGGAAATATCCACAAATCCTGAAATAATAACCCTAAGGAAGACACAGAAAGCACTATTACCTGATACCTTTATGGCAAAACTGGACAAACACTAGTCCATGTGAACCAGGATTCAGTGTGGAAAAGCAGCTTGAGGACTTCTCAAACACTGAAATATAAGCTGTGGACGGTGCAAGACCAGAGACACATCTCATATATGCTGCATCAAAAAAACCTTGGAGAGAACATGGCAGAAGCAACTGGTGAAATTACCTTGCTGCCTAATACCTGAGCTGGTTTGTTTGACCATCCTCCCCTATCCCAGCTGGTCCTGCCATGCTTCACCATCTTCAGGATTCCTTCATAGTTTTACTATCCAAATACCTTCCCCAGGTTTCCTGTCCTCTGCAGTTCTAAGTGCTCTTCTAGCAGCTGCTTTGGTGACCATGCAGGAGTTTCTTGAGAGTTTACTAGACCAAGTTTTCCTCTTCATTCATCTCCTTTGCTCTTGGCAAGGAAGTCCTGGCCTTCTGCTGTGTTTCTTTTCTCCAAAGGGAACTAGGTCATAGTTTGCTTCTGGAAATGCTGCAGGAAAAGATACTACCAAGGATGCTAAAAAGCACTGAACAAACCCCACAAAAACCCTCAAACTATTCCACCAAAAGCTTAGATCAAATAACACTCAATGATGCACAGATTTATCTAATGGATAGACAAGGAGAGCACTAGGAAGGCATGATACAAACTTTGCTTTTATATGCATACTTCATCCTTGCTCTTACAAACACTACTGTGCCAACTCCTTGACAACATCCATCTCTACCCAACTGTACACCCGTATACAGCACGAGCGAGAAATATTCCTGCTGTGGAACTCCAGGCAGCCACTCAGGGCATCAAATGAATCCCCAAAGAGAGAAACAGTCATTCACCTCTCTTCACTGATCATGCAGAGAGTTCAGTTTACCTGGTACATTATTTAAGCACCTGATATTAAGCAATGTCAATAGCCAGTGAAGTAAACGAGGTTTGTCAGCTGTCTGAAGACCCTTCAAAGATGAGTCAGAGCTACTGTTGAGATTGGCAGGGCACTTACAGGGACAGTGGAGAGTGGAAGAAAACTTAAAAAATAAAATAAGACTTCAATACCCAGCAAAATATTTAGTGGTATTTAGGCTAAAACTGAGTTTTCTGTGAATATTTTCTTTCAACATTTTAAATAAATTTGCTTTGGCTATGCTGTCATTCCTGTCATGTCCAATTTCCACTAGCTTTTAGGACATGTATATTATATATCAGCCACATATTAATCTCACGCTCTCATTTTATGTAACAGAAAAAGCACAGGTTCTTGCCCAAGCAATATACCTCCAAACTTGCTAACATCCCAAAAGCCCCGAGAGCACAGCTCTGCAAAGCACTGGGGGCTCCTTGCAAGGGAGCCATGTACCAAATACTCTGCTGCAGCAACGTCAGCATGCTACACGTGTTCCCCCAGCACAGGCCCAACACAACTGGCCACTGGGCTCTCCCAGTAGCTTTTGCTGCACTTCTTTCTGGCTAGGAATAAGCAAACAAGAGAACAACCCACCCTCGCTCTCCTCTGCTCCTGCTAGGTCCAATGGTGCTCTTTATCCGTCTCCTTTTCCCCCATCCACCCCACAAAAAGCAAGACATCACATCATGTAGCTGACAGTTTGGAAATGAATCAAAGCAGTCAAGCAGCAGGAGGAGCAAAGACCGAGACAAGCACACAGATTTTGTTCTAAACCCCGCATTTGCATGCTCTGTAATGCCAAAGATGTAATACTCATAATGACTCACAAGTCCCTGTGTACTCAAGCACAGCAGCACATCACGCAGTAACACAACTTCACAGACCCTCCAAAACTCAATTGAGAGAAACACTATGGAAAAAGACAGACCCCGACAATTACCCTAAGATTTTCACTACACAAAAAGTATTAGATGGGCTCATACTGCAAAAGGCGCAGCAATAGGGTACATAGTTCTATCACTGATCTAGCAAAACACAAGAAATAAGGTTTCTCCCTATGGTGGATGCTCAGAGCTAATTAATCCCATAGTTACAGGGAAGTGAGACCAGAGGAGTCAAAGAAAGCCATGGGGAGCGTGAATGGATTGTGAAAAGAAAATTCCAGGGCCTGAGAGCAGAGCAGGAGTGCTTGCGTGGGTGGGCAAGAGATGCTGCTCCAGACTTTCAGCAAGCAGCAAAGCAGGGAGAGATGGGTAAATGCTGGGGTTTATATGTCATTTTAACTGGAGCAATTGGAGGAAGATGACAATTTAAAGCACTTCTCCCTGGATACCTCTTCTATTCCTCTTGAGCCTCCAATTATTATTTTTTGCTTTCTCTTCAATACCCTCATTTCCCCTGAGTATGCACTCATCAGCAACTCACATTCCCCAGAAATCCTCCCACTAGCTATCTGGAAAGACATCCATGCTAGAGGGCATAACGCTCTTCTAACATGCCTTTAAAACCACAAGTCATTTTCAGTAACCAAATTGCACGGAGGTGCATGAAGAATTCCTCCAAGACCTATTTTGGAGGCAAGTGAATTCAGCCAACTCACAAACATCAGCAGTAATTTCAGTCCAGCAAGAATGTTTGGTATTCTCCAAACCTTCCCCCAAACCACACACCTCTTTGCACGTGCACTTCTTTCAAAAATATTTTATTCTTGGTCTGTTTTAATGCTCACTTTTTGCCCTCAGCCTGTATGATAAAAATGTTTTCTGGGTGAGCCCTGGAGAACCAAGCAGACCAAACACTAATGCTCATATGGAATTTATTTAGAAGGGGGGTAAAAATCCCTTAAGTTGAGTAGTTATGTTATTTTGAACTGGTTTTATATTTTATGCGTACATAGTGGAGCTGGAATTTCAGGGCTGGCTTTTGTTCACATTCATCATGAAACATTTGTTATATGAGCTGCTGCTACTGCTACCAAAACAGCTGCTGCTCACTGCTACAAAACCAGAGACCAACTCAACTGTTTCTTCCTCTGGTAAGTCTATTATAGCTGGCAAATGAGGTCTGGTGTTTCTCCAGAAAATTACCTTTATTTGGCTTCACTGTCATCCTTGCCACCTTTTTGCCTAGCCAGAACATGGGACTTGAGAGAGAACAGATAAATTAGAGCAAGAGCAGGTACGTACTGATGCTCCTGAATCACCTACAATTAAACATAGCTCAGCACTACAGCTGTATGAACTCCCTGCTTTGCAGCTAAGGGAGCACCTCAAATGTGAATGTCTTTTCTTCAGCTGCTCTTGAGATTTAGCCTTTTAGCCAGTATTTAGCCTTTCCGTCCTGTGTCACCATTTTCCACCATCTGGAAAAACTGAGCCATGGCTTGATCTAGCTTTGCATAAAAATCTCTTTGCCGCAGAAATGCTGCTGCCCAGTGGCTAGGGTGATCTCCAGGGGGCTGATTTCCTGTGCAGAAAAGAAATACCCACCCATCTGACAATCTGGGTACTTTCCTACCAACCTGGACACAGACCAGGACCCAGAGCATCACTGTACAGCAGTCCTGAGTGCTGAGGACAGACCTCATCAACTGCATGTGAGCTGAATTTAAATGTGTTGCTTTCTTTGGATGACTAAAACACTTCAGTGTTGTTCTTTTTGCTTTCTGGTAATTTCATATTGGTAGTGACCTCTCTCACCTCGGTTGCATCTTTTTATGAGAACACTTACCCCAGGCTGTAGTGCAGTCTCTGTGGGATTCCCCCGCTTGTTTAAAGTAAGGGGAGACCACAAAACAATTAGTGCCTACCTCTTTAACCAATTTTATTCTGCAGGAGAACAGTCTCATATCCTGACAACTCATTTTCTTTAAAAGCTTTTGGGTAGAGATCCTGCTGAAAATCACAACTGTACCACAGCATATCCTTGTGCTTGCTGGCTCCTTTGAGGAACTAGCTGATTTGTCAGGCTCTACAAACACCATACTGACTCTTCCCAACTGCCTATTAATCCCATTCTTTATTATGGTTCCTACCAGTCAATAACTGAATTATTTCTCCTGTTGCTGTCCAAGTGATCACTGCAGCCTTTTAACAGCTGGGAGTAATGTTAACTACCTTCCATTCTTCCAAAATAGCTGCTGATTGAACATCAGGACATGTTGCAGAGTTGGCAATTTCAAAGAGATCCTTGATGAATACTAGTGATAGCAGCACTCCTGACGCTTCCAAAGAGGAAAGATAGCTGAGGAGAAAAAAAGGCCACATCCTAACACTAAATCGGTTATCTGCATTATAGATGGCATCTGCAAGTCACCAAAAAGTTATTCAAATGGAGTCCAAACAGTACAATTGCAACTCAAAAGATGAGATTTATAAAGTGCAGTAACAATTGTGCAAATGTTTGAGATAGAAAAAGCAGCACACTGGAAAGAAGGTACTAATTAAAGAACACAAAGAAAGTGCAATTTAGAAGAATGGGAGGAGACAGGGAAGATGACCCTAGAGAGGGGAGGATGCTCTTTCTTACTACATATGTAAATTTGTCATTCCACTCCAAGAACAGAGAAAAATAACAAAAAAGGATTCTTCCCAGCCATATTTAGTAAAAACCTTCTTGGAGAGCAAGTTTTTGAGAGGGACAGATTAAAAAAGGCTGGGAAATTCCAACCAGGAAAGGAAGTAGGGAGTATAAACTCCAGGAAAGACTCACTCTTGGAAGAGCAAACAGTGTCCAGGGCAGGTAAAGCAAAGGGGCTGGGAGGAAGGAGCACAGGCCTGGTGTGAAGCTGTGCTCAAGGGAGCAGATGATCCCCTCAGGAGCGATAGCTGGGAGACATTCCAAAAGGACTCCTGTGTAGCAGCTGAGAGCTACACTGCTAATACATTTCCTTCATTTTTATTTTTATAACATTGAAATCAAGGGCCAACCCTTGTACTTTGCTGAAATTTATTCTACTAATTCTTTCCCTTCTTTTCTAATAGTAATAACCGTGGTCTTAAAGATGACGTAGAGTGCAATACGCTGTGTCCTCTGGGAGTAATTGGTCTGTTTACAGTTGTACTCTGGGGATGCCTCTTCCCTGAGAGTGCCTCCCTGCCACCTCTGCCTGCTGCCCACGGTCTCCCTCTCCCCAACTCTCTGGTGGGCCACCTACTTCTGATATAGTTGAAAAAAATCATTTAGTATTAACTTTAATGCCTTCAGCAAGCTGCGTGCCAGAAAGCGCCTTGCTATAATTTCACACCTAGTTTGTCAGAATTTATGCTCCTTCATGTTTTCCTCATTTTAATTATTACAGCATTTTAATTTTTATAGTAGCTCATTTTTATCACTGTAAAAACTTGATTTTAAATTGCAATGTTTATATGAAAACCCAAGTAATTCCTTAGGGAGGGCTGCTCATCTCCACTGTGCATGAATTACAAGTAAAAGCTTTTTTTAATAATGAATTTTCTTCTCTGTAGTTACTTTACCTTCAATATTTTTCAAAACATTTCTGAGCAATCAAAGATACTGTCTCATGGTATTTGCATTGCTCTTCCAAGATGCCTCAGGAATAAGAATAATCACTTTAACCTGTAGCCCATTCTATCACTGAAACAATGGATAGAACCTATGATTAGCCCGAGGGAAAAATACAATAGCCTTCTTTGAAGACTTACAGTATGATTATGCTCCTACAAGCAAAGTGAATAGTCAGCTCTGAGATCTGCTCCATACTGTTCCTGTGTCTTAAATTGCAAATATGCTCAGTTTTCAGTTAAAAGATGTTTCTTCCCAAACACTGACCCTGAAAATGTAACATGGGACATAATGAAAATCAAGCTAAATTCTCAGTTGTTTTGGTCCTGTTATTAACAAAAGCTTTTCAGATTCTAGCCTCAGCCACCTTGTGCAACTTGCTTGTTTCCATGTAAGTCAAATGAAGACCTGTGCGAATGTACTGGAGTTGCGGCTGGGAACAGAAGGAGGCCTATTAACTGGGATTTAATGGCCATCTGCCTCCTCCTCTGTGTCTTCTGTTGCCTCAATAGAGGTCAAAGTTGTCAAAGAGGCAATTTGCATAATCTGTTATTGCTATAATTTTTATTCAAATGCTTATTTTTAAAGTAGAAGCTGTAACAGAGGTTTGCTGAAATATTTCTGATTAAAATAGCTTTATGATTTTATTTAGTAAGTTAGTCAAGAAGGAATTAACTGTTGTTGCAAGTCTTATCTGTCATTAAAAAGTTTGTGGTATTTTGTCATCAGTGACCCTGAATTATTTATGAGATATAGCTAAGGCTGTATCTGAATGCAGCTTTCCCTCTGTGCCAGAGCTTTAACAAAGCTGCTTGTCCATGGGTTTTTCATTTTGTTATACTAGGAACAGGAAACATTCAAAAGATGCATTAGGGAATCAACCTCAGATGAATAGCAGGAGCACTGTTACAAACCATAACGTCTTTAGTGATTGACACGCTCATTAGATAAACATGACAGTTGCTTGAAAGATACCAGCACCAACCTTTCAAAATGATCTGACACACAAAAAAATACACTTGAATTCTTGATATGTGGGATGCAAGGGTTTGCCTGACTAGCCCCTTGGGATTTAGACCACAAATAAGTTTTGTTTTTCCTGCAACAAAGTATGAAATTACATCTGTGTGGGTTTAGTCCAAAATCAGACAGCCCATCAGTAGATCTAATGAAAGGAAACTGAAACAAAGCAAGTATCACGAAGATGTGGGATGAAATGCAAAATCTGGAGGCTAAATTCTTTTGGAACTGCACTAAAAGCTGAAGACGATGCTGTCAGTGGTCTCAGCCTTCATAATCCTACAGGTATGAACACATTATAGAGAAAGCTTAGAGAGGGGAAACTCCACTCATGACAGAGAGGCTCAAACAACAGCATGCAAAAAAATAGTGTATTTGTCTTCAGGTAGAGACCCTGCCAGTTGATGGGAAAGACCAATATGAAAAAAGTGGTGGAGAGGAACAGGAAAAAGGTAGCACAAATTCCATATATACAATCCGCATTGTAGCACAAAGATTCAGTAACTATGAAAAAAACTTAGTCTATCACTACAATACATTGTAGGTTGTCAGAGCCAGTCTATGAGCTCATATGACCTGAAACTCTAGTAGCAGAGAAACACTTGATATAGGTTTTTCAAAGGATGATTTAAGGGAACATGGCCTTCACCTTCTGCTACAACTCATTCTGAGCACAGCCTTTGCAAATTCAATGGCTATGAAAATCCAAGCCAAAAATAAGGATCTAAAAATCTGCAGTGTAACTGGCAAGCAGAAAAACCATATCCCTCTTTGCCATATTCCATGGTGAGACACGGAAGGTAGCCAACCTCTTTGAACACCAGAAGTGTTGGGCACGGGCCCTGTGGATCAGCACTGGCCCTGCTGATTGCCCTCCAGTTCATGTACCATTCTCACCATCCCAACCTGCCAATATGAAATCAGTTTCTCATCCGATAGAAATGATTATTGTTGGTGCTGCTGTACTTACAAAGTCAACCAGTCACCTTGGCTCTAAGAGAAAGCAGAACCATAGTCATATGTTTGGCAAATGGACCTGTATATAGCGCTTCCCTGCACCGTAAGCTCAGGGAGCAGATTTACAGAGTGTGTCATTGTCAAGTCAGGCTGTCAGCTATCCCGCTTTTCATCTGAAAATGCACCATTCATTTTGGGCTACAAGATGTATTTATGGGCAAATGCTCTGCTGCATAACCATGACCACACGAGCTAACTCCAATCTAAGAAGTACGTGCCAGCAGGGAACAGTAAACACAGTGGACCTGAGCCTGGATGCCTACAAGCTCCACGTGGGCTTGGAAAGCCATGCTCCTCTCTTGCCACACCTTTACTGTTGCTTGTTTTTAGCAATGAGATTGACACTATCTTGGATAAATCTTTTGGTGCCACAGTTCTGCCTCTCATGCAACACACATATAGTCTGGAGTGGCTTCACCTTCCTCAGCAGAACAAGAACTGCAGCTGTTATGAGCTGTCAATCTTTGCTGCAGAACTTGCCACAGAGAAGTTCAGCTTCTGCAAAAAATCTTCCAAAGACCTAGTGGATCTTTTGAAAAACACAGAGTCATGAGACAGCCCAGAACTGCTCAAATCCTTCCAAGAGCTCCTATTCTGAAAACTGCTTAGTTTATTCACAATGGGATTTGAAACCTCCGAAAGACAAAAACCAACATATTTTCCTTGTATGGAATCAGAAAAAGAAAGGATATTTCCACTGATTGTGCTTATCACTGATCAGTGCATCCACTAACTTAAAGGCATCCCACATCAGGCAGCCTGGTTTTGTCCCTGCTCTCTAAACCTTTATTTTCCATGGCTGAACAGCTAAATAATGTATCTACAACTTTTGAGACTACCTTCAGCTTTATAAAGCAAAGCAAGGAGCAGATTAGTTGTGCAGAACATCCCAGATGCCATCGACCTAATTGTGAAAAAACATCCTTGGGATATACACTGTGGCTGTTCCTCTTTCCCTGCCTTTCTTGCACACAGCGAACAGGGAATTTGTTTTACAAGAAACAAAAACATAATTAAAAACTATTACTAGAGCTTAAACTGCCTGTTTCAGCAAACACATTGTTTTACAATGTCCTTCTATGTAATTTTGAAAGTTCAGACTTCAGGAGAAGAAAGAAACTATTTGTTCACATTTTCTATTTTTAATTTCAGAACAGGATGTTGGGTGATAAAGAAGAAAACGCCACCCAGGCAGAATGTAAAATCACATGGCAAGATGTTAAAATCCTCTGAAAGTCCTTGAAAAAGCAGGGAGATTACACCACCTTCTGGACAAAACTTTTTAAGCTGCAAATACAGATTGCTTCACATAATGGATGGGAATGTGCCATGGAAGTGTTATGTGGTTACTTATTTGCCAAGTCCAACCTCACATTTTACCTCTGCAAGAATTTTAGATGCAAAGAAGTGATGCAAAAAAATCTCAGCATTTAAATTGAATCTAATCCAAGCTGCTTTTATTCTCACATCAAAAGTGCAGGTGTTTGTAGGAGAGAGAAATGTTGTGCATTTGTGCACAAAAGTTGAGTCAATATATTCCCTGTTCACATACCAGTCACAACCCTCACCAGAAAGTATGGCTCATGAGAAGCAGGCAGACTATTAGAAGCTGCAGATCACTTGTCCTCATTTTTTCTTCACTTTCATTTGTGCTGAACAAAGGCAGAATATAAAATTATCACTATTTAAAGGCACTGCACAAGAAGCACTGCCTCTTTCCACCTACCTGGACTTGTGCAAAGCATTTGACACTCTCCTGCATGACATCCTTGTCTCTAAATTGGAGAGAAATATATTTGATGGATGGATCACCTCATAGAAAAGGAGTTGGCTGCATGGTCACACTCAAAGAGTTGTGGCCAACGACTCTGTGCCCAGCTGGAGACCAGTGACGAGTGGCATTCCTCAGGGGTCAGTATTGGGACCTGCACTGCTCAACATCTTTGTCATTGATGTGGACAGTGGGATTGAGTGCACACTCAGCAAACGTGCTGATGACACCAACCTGTGTGGTGCGGTCAACATGCTGGAGGGAAGGGATGCCTTCCAAAGCGACCTTGACAGGCTGAAGAGGTGGGCCCATGCAAACCTCATGAATTGCAACAAGGCCAAGTGCAAGGTCTTGCACACTGGTTGGGGCAATCTCAAGCAAAAATACAGGAGAAGGGGTGGAGAATGGTTTGAGAGCAGCCCTGAGGAGGTCTTGGGGGTGTTGGTTGATGAAAAGCCCAACATGACCCGGCAATGTGTGCTTGCAGCCCATATAGCCACCTATATCGTGGGCTGCATCAAAAGAAGTGTGACCAGCAGGTCGAAGGAGATAATTCTTCCCATCTACTCTGTTCTCATGAGACCCCAGTTAGAGTGCCATGTCCAGCTCTGGCGCCCCCAACATAAGAAGGATGTGGACCTATTAGAGCAACTCCAGAGGAGGCCACAAAGATGATCAGAGGCTGGAGCAGCTCTCCTATGAAGACAGGCTGAGAAAGCTGGGGTTGTTCAGCCTGGAGACAAGAAGGCTCCAGGGAGACCTTATAGCAGCCTTCCAGTATCTAAAGGGGAACCATAAAAATGCTGGAGAGGGACTTTTTACAAAGGCGGGTAGTGACAGCACAAGGGGTAATGGCCTTAAACCCAAAGAAGATATACTTAGATTGGATATGAGGAAGTAATTCTTCACCGTGAGGGTGGTGAAGCAGAGAAGAGGCTGCCCAGAGAAGCTGTGGATGCCCCATCCTTGGCAGTGTTCAAGGCCAGGCTGGATGGGGCTTTGAGCAACCTGGTCTAGTGGAAGGTGTCACTGCCCAAGGCAGTGACGGTTGGACCTAGGTGATCTTTAGGGTCCCTCCAAACCCAAACCATTCCATGACTCTATGACTTCTTTCAACATTTCTTACTGAGAGTTTTTGCTCTTGGAGGTTGTGCCCGCAAAGACATCCATTCCTGTTTCTCAGAAGGAAAAAAAAGCACCATGGGATCCTCCTGCCCTACCTTTGCCTTCTTCATATCACAGCAACTTTTCCAGCAATGACTCTTAGTTCCTAAGTATTTCCAAATGCGTAGCATCCGCATGTTGCCAGAGCAGCCCAAGAACAGGGTGGGAGAAAGGCTGCCACAAGAATTTAGTACTAAAGGTATCAATCAGAATATAGGGAGCACCGCTAACAAAGTGAGGGCCTGGAAGAGGGGATAAGGAAAGAAAGAAAAACCTCTTTCAGCCTTTTCCACTTGCAGAGAGTTTTATTTTGACAAGGAGTGGGAAAATGCTCTCTTCCACTTCCAGCACAAGAAGCATCTGAAGTCATGTCCCACCTTCAGTCGTGCCTCAGCACAGGAGCAGTCTTCAGCATGGTGCAAAGACTTCAGGGTTGATCCCACCCTGTTCTTAACTCCATCAAAAAACGCTTCATCATCTGCCTCATGGGACCTCAGCCTTACAATAAAGACAAATTGCAGGAACTCTCTCCTTACTGTGTTTAAAGAGAAGGTGAAGCTTATAAATAGAAAACGTCAAGGCCGTGTCACTAGCATTCATTAGTAGAATGGATGTAAAACATCAGCAAGTTTATATTATTGGGGATAATATTACTACTACAGTTTAAAACATTCCCTGTAAATGTGATTCTTAAGAAGATTCACATTTTTGCTGCATTTTCAAAAAAAAGCAAAAAAAAAAGAGCACTTTTTACAGTTTACCTGAACAATATAATTTCTTCCAGCTGACAGCATGAGTAATTTCATTGCACTCAGTAAAATTCAATGTTTGAAAACCTTAAGTCAGTCTTTTGCTTTGGAGTAAGATCTACACATTCTCCATGCAAAATGTAACCTTCAAGAAACAAAGATTTTTTTTCTGGTATTGGGAAGAAGTGTTTTTATAGGGCTTCTGGTGCCAAAGAAAATTTATAAATTCCTGCAGAAATGTGAGAGGATATGGGTTATTTCTGAGGTGACAAAAAAGATTTTATTGCCTATTCTTTTACATAAGATGCTGTTAACTTCTACCCCATGCCACGGAAGTTGACAAGGTAGAAGATTCTATCTTTTGCTGTGTATAATGTGTATTTTCTGCCTCTTAAAAACACCAAAGATATAAAACCCACATGTGGCCATTTCAAAAGAAACCGTGTAAGTATTATCTGTGTTCTGACTACCAGCCAGGCTATGGAAGTGAGCTATGGCCAGCAAAAATTAACAGGACTGACCAGTTATTTTTCTTTCAGGTTCTTTCAGACCAAGGAGATATTTTATACATAAAGCTACACTATAACTATTTCAGGCCTTTCAAAGAGTTAAGGAATACTTCAAAATTTTGAAGTACATATAATCCAAAGCTCTGCAACTGGATCCTATCTGCTCCAATGCTGGAGAAAAAAGGACAGAATTTTGAGTTAATTTTACTGTGCTAACAAAGAAATCTAGTAAACCCATATATATAAAAATATAAAATTTATTCTACCCATGTATCAATCCGTCCATGAATTCCACAATCTGACTGCCACCCTCTCCCTGCCTCCTGCCCTTCCCTTTTGATCTCTTGTCAAAGGCAGTTCTGGCTGTCAAGACAGGAAGAGTTTGTCACTTTGGCCAAGACAAGCAACAAAAAAGAGAGTCCTTTTGCAATTCTTGACTTGGTATCAACATTAAGAAAATGCTTAATTCCAAAGAGAGAGTGGAAAATGAGAAAAACAGGAAGCCTGTAGCTCTAAAGTATTCTACAAGATAAAACCAGATTGGTTCCAATGAAAACTTTAGCACCACAAAGAGCTTTCACATTTTGTTGTGTATTGTTATAAAACACACAAGTCAAAATATTTGGCATATGGATTAGCTGAAGGCAATGTTTTTATTAATGCAATGAAGAAATTTATCCTCCTAGTGTCCTCTGACACTAAAATTTCCTGTCATGCAGAACTGCCAACTCTTTAAAATTCACAACATTTGAGAAAAAATTGGTGTGCATTTCAAAATGTGACACCATCAAAAAGAAAAGGCCAGCACAGAACAAATGCACCACAGCTGGCAACCAAAACACATTGAAAATCTCAATAACTAACTGTTAGTGATAATGACTGAACAAGTCAACTGCATTTCACTCTCTCATTTTTTTTCTAGGTTACCTTTCTTCAAGGTTTACTTCTGCCAGCTTATGTAAAACAAATCATTAGCATCACTGACAAAAGCACTCAAGTAATCTTGCATTTAGCAGTTATCTGTGTCATTACATGTATAGACAGACACCTGCACTCACATTTCTGTGCTCTCTGACGTAAATGTCCCACTACCATTCTGATCAATAGAGCCAGTTTTACTGATCTTCTGCTTCAGAACAATGGCAACAAAGTGTTTTTGAAGGTAAAAAGGCTCCAGGCTTTGTTTTCTAGCTAGAAGGAGGACACTGGGCAAGAGTTCCTTAACAAGCATTGTTGCATGCTGCCTCAGATGAGGAATTTTACTACTAATACAGAAGAAACAAAGAAGCTTGAATATAGCTTGCATGGTTAAAAGAAGCAGAGATGAGAAAAAGTTCCCAGATTTTCTGATTTCTGTTAGCATCAACCTACACTGAAGGCTCCTGATAATAAGAAGTTTGCTTGGATGGGTGTATCTGGTGGATCTGCGGTGGATCTGGTGCCTGCCCAAAGAACCTGTAAGGAGGAAAGAGGGCCCCAGCTTTGAGACGAAGAAGATCTTTAATCCAGAACTCTTGGTGACATATATTAAATGCCTATGTGATTTTATGGGTTTGATAACATTCAGCAGTCTGCTTCCTACAGCAAGAAGTAGGTGCTTTTAATTGTGTTTGGATTATGCTTATTGCAGTGGAGTCTGGTGCAGAGATTCACTGACCTGGAAGTGAATCACCTTTCTGTACATGACCCTTCAGTCTGTTTTTTTAATCTCAATATATTCAAGTGACAAAAAATAAGTTCTGGAAAAGTTTTACTTTCTTCATACATAAAAAGGAAAGACTGCCATAAGAGTATCTCAGGTAGAGCAGCAGGTCAGCAGATAAAACTGTAAATTGTATGGATTTAATCTGCAAGTGTTAGTTGCAACAAAAGGTCAGTTTTGGCCCAAATTATCTGCTGCTTTGTGGGGTCATCACACAGCTGGGCAGAACAACATCTCTTCTTCCCAGAACTTCATGATGCAACAGCAGAGGGTGTTGCAGATCAGGTCTAAGGTGCCCTGAGGAGAACGATGTAAGACTTCTTACACAGAACTTCAAATTTTTTTTTTTCTTTCTGGCTGATTCTGTTAAGTTTTTTGTAAGCTTAGCATCAACTCAGAAATAACATGAAAATAATTATGATTGGAAAAAAAACCCAAACATAAGCATGTATGAAAAGAGGAGGAGAGAGTTGACACAAGGAAACTGTTTCCTTTCTATTCTCCTTTGTCAATAAATGAATGGGAAAAATAAACCAAAAGTTTAATCCACATGGGAAATACTGAAGTAAAGAGATAAATCTTCAGACATGACACAAGATCAGTCTTACACATGGAAACCCAGAGGAAATCACTGTCCTGAAACAGGGGATCAAATCTTCCCTAGATACTGGAATATACACAGAGAAAGATTATCCAGCACTTCACAATTCTGGGAGATTGCTTATTTTACACATGACAATTTCTAGGGCACCCTGATGAAAACTGAGACCCTGCGTGCTGTTTGTTAGCTTCCCCCATCACGAGAAAACTGAAAATCTATGGTGCACTGAGGAAGTCCTACAGATTCCCAGAGAAAAGTCTGTTCATTGCAAAGAGAGCATCCTCCAACTGATCCCCTGCCTCCCTCTTGTCTAATATCCCCACGATAAAACCTTGGGGCCTGAATTGTGCAGACATTTAGGAAGACTTCCATGTATTTCCACTACGTTTTATTTTTTAATTTATAAATAAAAGAGAAATAACTGATCCAAAATTAGGCACTGCTCCCATGTTGATACCATACAATGCTCTACTTACACCTGTTACTGAGCAAAATAGTTCTATGGCTGGATATAGCATCATAAGAAAGTAACACACCTTCTAAATAACTGCCTTAACTGCCTTGCTGCAGGCAGATGATGACCCACTGAAATCACGTTTAGAGGAGGGATGCTACAGTTTCCCTGTAACATTGATATCATTGCTAAATAGAAAATTTTCAAAGATGCATCCTGGAAGCAGGGATTGGTGCACAGTCACCTGTGATTTCTGGTTATGGACAGAAATCTGTAGTTTATCCCAAGTAACTGAGTACTGTGATAGCTGCTCTCAGTCAAAAGCCAGCCACCAGCTGCACTCATTACAAACAAAATTCAGTCTTTGATACATTTGATTTTAATATACAACTTGGTACAAAACTCATATTTCAGTGGCTGCAGGCATTTCACACTGATGTGAATGCAACTGAATCACTAAGCAAGAAGGGAAGTTTTACCCTTTCTTGGTCCATACGATGTTGATGGCCCAGCCAAAGCAAGCAGGAAATCAGTTCTGCCAGAATGACATGCACAGCCCCACAGAAACATCATATTTCTTGGTTTAGGTATAGGACACAAGATTCTG
This sequence comes from Streptopelia decaocto, assembly GCF_964273445.1. NCBI lineage: Eukaryota > Metazoa > Chordata > Aves > Columbiformes > Columbidae > Streptopelia > Streptopelia decaocto. The sequence goes on along the minus strand of NC_138656.1, from coordinate 53,193,551 downwards.
TTCTAAATAAGTTAGCTATAAATAAGTGTTGGGAGGGATGGACAGATGCAGGGAAGAGATAACCCTTTCAAACTGACTGCGGGGTCCAAATTAAGAGGCAGATTAAGTGCGCTCTGTTTTCATTTCTTTAATCAAGTCTCCTAAGTCTTTTTCCTCAGCATGCTTTGTACTTAAAGTGCTGTAAATATGTGTGCTTATTGGTACTTTATCTAAACTCAGTTTAACTGGAGGTTCTTAGTCAAGGTTGAGGGAAAATAAATATCCTGGTACTGGAGAATTTCCAAAGTGTCCATCTCCCCAAACCATTCCATGAAGGTTTACTTAGGCAGATATTGCTGACAACATTTTGAGAATATTTTGACAGTATTATTTGAGAGCCAAGTATGACAGAATTAAAAGAAGAAAAAGCCATTTCAGTGGTAAACGGGGAAGCTTTCTGGCGTGTGGCAAGATCACTGTAGCACCAAGTACTTGCCCAGGAATGAAAACCACACAGCAATATCAAGACTAAAAGCAGAATACGTACCCGTCTCTATCAATCAAATCTTTTCCCTAAAAAGGAATTAAAACTCTTCATTGAATCCAGATATAAACACATGCCTTTCACCAGCCATGCAGATTTTGCCAAAGTTTCTATAAGAATAGCTTTTTAATTGAAAAAGTTACCTGGATTTTTGTAGATGCTAAGCACATCCTTGAAATAATGAGGTAAGAATCTTTCTAATAAAAGCAGCACATCCTCCAACTCCTCCAGAATGCCCACAAGCAGGAAATTTTCATTAACATTCAGCTTTGCTCTTTCAAGGGCCCATTCACCAGGCTCCCTGTATGAAATTAATGGAAGGAGAGAGAGGGAGGAAAAAAAGAAAGAGTTTAAATATGCATTTACTTGAGAAATTCAAGTCAAGAACACAAGTGAATAAAAAAATGTTCAATGCTGTATGTAGCACATAACATTAAAAAACCAAACCAAACCAAACCAAAACCAGACCTGAGTGGTTTACTGAACATTTCCACACAACATCTATAATTGGTTTGGCATGTAAACACACGATCACATTAAAAGGAGGCTGATCACTGCCTGGAAGTGGTCCATTCTGACGTTATCTTTCACCGAGTTGTTTATAGGCTCAAACTTGTGAACTCCTGTATTTTGACTTGGAAGCACAACCCATCTCAGGGGAGAAATCACTTCCCTGGGTGACAAAGGGTGCGAAGGGGTGGTGGTGTCACAGAATCACAGAATGTCCTGAGTTGGAAGGGACCCATGAGGATCATTGAGTGCAACTCCGGTCCCTGCATATGTCAATGTTGTGTCCCTGAACAACAGCAGAACTGCTGCCAGCAACCATTGCCTGCTGTTGCCCAGCGAATGCCACACAGGAGGCCACCGGCCTGTTTCCCACCTTATTCTTCATTTTAACTTCTGCCAAAGTCTCCATGAGCTTCCCTTTCCCTGCCACTACCCCTGGCTGCCCTGCGGCTCTGCTACAGGATTCACATTTGTTTGCTCTGACTGATACTGGTTTTGAAGATCAGTTTAGGGTTATTCTGTCTTTTCCCCCCGTGGGCGAAGCTGGTAGGACACCAGAACATCTTTATGCTTCTCTCATAGTTTCATGCAAGCACAATTAAGTTTGAAAAGTATATAAATCTTAAGTCTCTTAGATGAACATATTAATTTATGTCCTGGGAGTAGCAATCAACATCCGTTATTGATAAGGGATATAATGCCAGTGTCTCAAAATAAAGGAAATTAGCTGTTTCCCAGGGTCCAGCTGGTATGATGAACATCTAAGTGACACAGGCTACCTGAGAAGGGCTGGCGATCATACCTCTGCCTTGACTTGCATTAGGCTACTGCAAATTCTATGTGATAGTGAACTTCCAACATTTGTCAGAAGATCATCTGATGACATGTGGAAAAGCTTATTGCTCTACACTCCCACTAGAGCAGACTTTGAGCAGGTTTTTCATTCCCTATCACCTTCTTTGCATTGGTCCATTTTCTGGAAGAACAGAGTGCCCTAAGAAACACTATGAGCCTCCTTCTTGGAGCTCCTTGTGAGACTAGGAAGCAGCTGAAGGAAGCGCAAGGGCATAACAGGAGATACATCTATAACAAGCTACAAAACAGTACTTCAATATACTGCTCAGAAACCCCATGAAGATATGTGGTGCAAGTATTCAGACATGCCACCGTTGTTAACGGGATTACTCATATATACAAGTTAAGTGTGCAAATGTAAGCATTTGCAAATGAGGCCAAAATACCTTAAGAAAAAAAAAGTGTAATGAAAATGAAGTAAGGAATCTGTTTTGCGTCTCAATCATACCCTCACGTATGCCATAAAACTAAAGCAAGATTTTAAAGCAGAGGTACTTTGAAACTGGGACATAAGAACAAACACATATTCATTTGTTATTACTTCTATGAAAAAGTATGGCTTTTGAAAGACATTTTTCAGAACATGTGCATGTTCCACTATGGAGAAGCAGTAACAATAAATAAATAGAACACCTTGAAGTTGAACAAACCTAATAAAGAACATGCTGTTACCAACAATATGAAAGTACTTAAAAAGAAGAAGGTATTTAAAATTAGTCACATATAATTGCATGAAAATTTACTATGCAGTATCAATAATACAGAACTACGAGAATGGCATAAATAGACACAATAAAAATGAACTAGTTTAATTACAGCACCAGAAGGCTGCACTTCACATAGTTTTAAGCACGATTACTATTTCTTACACTGACATAGAAACCTGAAATTCCTCAGACACAGACCTGATACAGCATCTAAGCAGAGCTAAAACGTATATTACGAAATCACGATGCAGGTAAAATGAAGAACGAGCACATAAGGTCACTGCCATTCTCACCTTGCCAACCCAGAAAAGAAAAATCCACATGTTTACATCCAGATTTGATGAATTATTCAAGTATTAAACCAAGAAAAAAGAATAGTACTACATTTGCATTACTAACCTTACTCCAAAAGATATGCATGCAGTTACCACATACAATGCTACATGGTATTACACTTTTCTCTTGTACTTCAAAATAACTGTTGCTTCTTTATTACCAGCTTCTGACAAAACATTGGCAATAGCTATATCTGAACAAAGCGGGATACCTTGTATATATTTACCTGCATCTTGGATGCTGTCCACAGAAATATGGTATGATGTAAAATAACCTGGGATTGGAACATTCAGGGTAGTTTTCAAGGATACATACATTAATGTCCTGTGGAAAGGAAAACAAAAATGAGGTTGAATACCACATATTCTTTTCTCTATTAACAGATTTTTTCTTTATCTCATACTTTATGCAATCACCTCCAAGAACTGTGCTGAGGCTACACCAAATACCTTAAAAAGTCATGTACCAGTCAATTTGTCTACTTCTAAATATCATTAGAAAGTTTAAGTAGGAAAAAAAAGAGTGATTTTTGTCCTAGAGGTTACTGAATGATTCAAAACGGGACACATGGATCAACTTTCATACTGAGTTATATTTAAAATATTCAGGAGATTATTTTCAGACTCATCTTTGTTCTAAACACACCCTGGGGGAAACTTGAAGTAGCCAGAATAAATCAAACTGAGACAACAATTATTTTCTTTATATCTTTTTTTATTCTGCTTCATTCAATGACTGGAACGAATGTAAGCTGTAATTTGCACAGCTTACTCTTGATATAAAAACATACATCACTTTTGATTACAATTTTGTACATTCCTCAGATGTTCGGAATTGAGCTTATTGTGTAAACCCTCACTGAGAAAAGGGTTTATTCGAAAGTATTTATCATTTTCCTGATGTATTGCTTATCTAATTAGTAGCTATTTATCATTTTTCAAAGACTAGGCATAGCTACGGAACCCTGAGAAAATGTATTCAATTTCTAGCTTCACTCTGGCACAATAATAAATGTACCTGCAAGCGGGATTGAATTCCCCTGTCCCTATTTAGTGTAAGAGACCTGTACTCTGCAAGCAGACCCATTGACTCCAAAGTGGTGCACAGGGCAAAATAAAAGGGCAAGAAAACAAAGATGAAAGAATCTCATCTTTGCAAAACCAATCTTCATTCTTATTTAAAGACACATGGTTTTATAATGCAACAGGCTTGACACACATCAACATCAAACCAGTAACTAAACCAATTCATACTTCATCAAGTAAATAAAATGCGATAGAGGACACTTGAGTGGGCAACGTGTTCTCTGCCAGACAGAAGTGCTGGGCAGGGTGGGAGCCAGGGAGAGCATCCCCCGCTCCCCCAGGCAGTGGGGTGTACTGGGTACGGGCCTCCAGCCACTGCATCCGCTTCTGAGACCTCAGAGCAGAAAAGCTCCTCCCAGAACTTCAGATCTCAAGCTGAACTCCATCAGTGTCACAACTGGGTCCGTAAGCCTTTCAAAGTATATTCCTGTTTCCTCCTCTGCCTTATGTATATGTAAATCAGATTTTATACGCACATCAGAAGATCCTGGGCTGGGAAGTAAATCACATGGAGAGGAATCATCAAAGAAAACAACAAAAAGATTGCCAACTGGGATACAAACAACCCACCTCCCCTGCTCCCACCAGCGTATTCAAGCATATAGAGAAGGGCTTGCCTTAAATACCTACTAGAAGATTAATGGTGAAGACCTGAGTTTTGACATTCAACGCTCTGAGCTGAAGCCACCCAGCTCCCCATTCTCAATGCTACGAATATTACTAAGAAATCTACTGGTGGCACAGTGAGGTGACACAGGCAATGTGTCCCTCCTATCATTCCAATAGCTTTTTTTTTTTTTTTTTTTTAACCATGAATTAAAAATTGCAGTTCTTAAAAGGTTTATTGTGCTATTACTATAGACATCACCAGAGATGTTTTCAGGGATGCATATTTTCTGCTTTTATAAGAACCCGCAGAGACTTGCAATGAATTCATAAATCTCTTGGAACTGGAAAAAAATGGAAATACTGTCTTGAAAATATTTTAAATTATCTCCAAGCCAGCTTCCACTTGATTAATGGATTAATTAGAATGCAGAAAATCTTATGTAAGATTTAAAAATCATCAGTATTACCCAACTAAGAGCTGTTTCTCTTTCCTTGCTCCTATATAAAGATGAAGTGACATTAACTCAAAACAAAGAAACTTGTTTCTTTGCAAGAATAATGAATACAGTGAGTCAGAAAATATTCCTAGAGATAAATAAGTATCAACACCCAATCCAGAAGCATAACAGGGATGTTCTAGTCCTTCTGAAAGCGATTTTTGATTACTATGGCTGGAGAAACATCAATACGACAAAAGCAATGTGAATTCATGTGGAAAATCCTGCAGCTTTAACAACCGAACAGCATACATTTAGTCAAAAAGAGATTTTTAGTGTTCCTTTTTATGTAAACTGCTGTAGGATCACTGAAACAAGTGGGACAGCACTAAACTATTGAGTGGCAATTCTCTTAACATTTGATTTGTGGAAGAAATGCAAAAGGATGAGAGAGCAAAATTTCTCCTCCTCCTCATTGATGTATGTGGCGGAATGCAAACCCCCCTCTCTTCCCCTCCCTCCTTCAGTATGGAAGGAGTAGGCACATCTCCCTCTCTCTCTGCTACTTGAGGCTAATAGCTTCTTTTGTTTGGCCCCAGAGCACCCTGGCCAGGGCCATTAGGAGAAGGGAGTGCCGAGGTGCCACTGAGCCGCTGGGCACCTGCGGCCAGTGTGGGGGATGTTTGGAGGCTTCAGGGGCACCCACAGCCAGGGTGGGGGTGCAGGGAAGCTTCTAGAATGCCTGCAGTCACATCTGATCAGCCAATATAAAAACGGGATTCTCGTCGAGACTCCGCCCATTGTCGCGGGTCTCTCGGAGCACGAGCAAGATGCTGCCGCTGAGAGCCCCCCTCCCCGGGATGGAGACTCCGCTTGCCCTGCCGCCACAGGTGTGAGTAAAACTTCTCGCAGGATTGCGAGTATATTTATACCTTCCGTGCACATATGCATGTGTAACTTTCCGTGCACATTTGCACGCGTAACTTTCCGTGCTCAATACGAGCACGTGTATAAATTATTTCCTCGCACAATCACGAGTGTATTTTCCTCCTGTGCTTCCACATGAGCACGTGTAAAATTAATCCTTGCATAGTCGCGGGTGTATTTTCCTTCCGTGCACATATGCACGTGTAACTTTCCATGCTCAATACGAGCACGTGTATAATTAATCCTCGCAGAATTGCAAGTGTATTTTCCTCCCGTGCTTCCACATAAGCACGTGTAATATTCCGTGCACATTTGCACGTGTAAGTAAATTAACCCTCGCAGGATTGCGAGTGTATTATAAATTTATCCTTGCAGAATCGCGAGTGTACACTTCCCGTACTCACTACGAGTACGTGTATCTCTTTAAAAATAATCCCACACCGTGTTTGGGCAGGTGTGTGCTTCTCCGGGACTCAGGGCCGGCTCCGGCATTGTTTTGAGTGAAGCCACGTGCACGCACACTGTGGACCGCCTGTTGTATTAGTTGCTGCCCCTTAATAATTTTCCTCAACTGATATCCGAACCTTTATTTAAGTCACTTTTGGAGTGCTAAAACCCTGTTTCTCACCAGTTTAATAAAAGTTGTTTTGGACCCTGTTGTCCCTTAAACTAACCTCGGGGTGCCTCCGTGACAATGTACTCAAGGTTTAAGATAAAGGCCAGGAATGTTTTTATAGGAACCTTAAATTTTTCACCACACAAGGGCACACATTTGATGTTCCTGAAATCAGAAGCACAAGGTTTACTCTGTGCTAAAAGCACTGGCCCTTCCCAGTCTGCACTTCACCACCACTGCTGTGATCCACGATACAGTGCTGGAGAATCCTGCTGCATTTGCAGCATGTGTTCGCTTTCCCTATTTTAATGTATTAATAATTTGTGAAATAAATCACTGGCCACCACTTATCCCCTCAAAGGAGATTTTACTTGATAGTAATTATGCAGCTCCATGAGATGTGAAATCACAGTTTTTAACTAAGAGGTGGTATAAAAGAAAGGCCGGCCTGAGGTGTGCTGGTCATTCCAAAACTTACCCAGAGCTGAAGGAAGCTGCTCTTTGGTTGCTGCTGGGACTTACAGGAATTTCTGGGTTTTTTTCTGAGCATGAAAGCTAAGGTGAAATTTCATTATTCTAGGCAGTGTTATTCTGTTATTAATGCTACATTTCCCAGTTTTCCCTGCATGTTTTCCCAGCAGGACACATCTTTCAGAGTAGAAAGGTCTTTATGTGACACAAAAAATTGCAAGGTGACAGATGACAGCCTTGCTCATTTAAATCACTGGAAGAGCCCTATAAAAAAGATTCTTCAAATACAGCTGAGAAGGATAGAGAAAGAAAGAAACAGAGCTACTTTGATCATACTCCTCCACAATAAAGAAAGAGGAATTTTATTTTGTTCCTCAGCTCCTGGCTACAATCCACACCACTCACATCCTGCTGGGCTTCTGTCTCCAGCAGGCAGAGGGATGCCCAGGAAGCAGCCCTGGGGCTGCAAGTAACAACAGAAACAGCCTTTCTTTTTAATACTACTATATTTTTCTATTGTTACAATTTCGGCTGAAAAGGTAAATTGGTAGTGTCTATTTCCTTCTTCATATAAAAATCACAGTGTGCTCTATTCTATTAACTGGTCAACAGGCCAGACTACTCATCTATCAGAAATATATAAAAAGTGTGTTATTAATATATTTTTTAAAAATTATAACAAATGAACCATTTTATTTGCCCTACTGAGCTCACACATGCAATGTATGAAGGAGGAAGTCTGCACGTGATTAAAAATACCTCATGAATATAAAATTCCTTTGGGAATTTTAATGTTAACACAAAAAAGAACAAACTTTAAAGTATTTTCTGTAAAACAATAAGCAATTTACTTAAGTGAATTTCTTTAACTCATTGCAAATACTGCACCATATACAAAAAGATGTGATCTTAGACTGGAGAGTTCTTCCCCAGCCCCGTATAAAAATAACTAAGAACACTGGAAGAAAGAATCATCTCTTTTTTTGTTCAGAAGAAACACTTAATGTCTTTGGTGTTTTTTTGTTTATTTATTTATTTTTTGTTGAATAATTCTTGGGCTTCAAAGTATTCCCCATTTCTTGATCCTCAGTGTCTGAATCAAAAAATTACAGAAACGCCAGATTCTGCCATGGATGTATGGCATTTCTTAGTATCCCTAACAATTTTAAATGAAGAATCATAACTCAAATACGCCTTGAAAGTATTTTCCTATTAATCAGCCATTAACCTATGGGAAGCCAAAGAAATGGCCTTTCCTTCTCTCACAATCAAAATGAAAAATATGAGTGTTTCCATGCCCTGCCTGAGTGGGATACTGCAACTCCAGTGAATCCAGGAGACGCTGCTGACAGCCCAGCCCCAGTGCCTGATCCTTACTTAAGTCTGAAGGTTGCAGATGGGAAGTTGAGGTGTGTCATGGAGGCTACAGGGGAAGCAGTGACCTAAATAAATACCTTTCAAGTTTCCAGAAAAGGAAATGAAATAAAATGATGCGGAAAACCAGTGAGTGAGCCCAGTCTACAGTGACCTCTCCCACTTACAAGGCTGCTCTTCATACACTGCTACAGTCAGTGCTGCAGTCTAGTCCTCTCTGTCACCAGCCAAGCAAAATTCTTCTGCTCTACTGAGAGCCCCCGAGATTCCTGTGGCTTGTAAAATGTTTTCTCACATACTTGCTTGGTGTTTGTGAAGAGGTCAAGCTGACCATTACATCCCTAGGAGAACGTTGCATCATATGAACTAAATATGACAACACTGAAATAAAAAAGAAATCCGCTGCGTTTTGTGACCCCTAGTTAGGGAGCTCTGGGTGGCCACAGCAAGAGGGAAGAAAATGTAAACACGACGGCTCAGGAAATGGCTCGCAAGTGTTAATATGAAATGAAAGAAGGCAAAGAACAGCTTCCTACCCTGGAAGGTTGCAGGAAGATGTACCTTGCTTTGGAGACACTGAAAAGTCAAGGTATAGTTGGAATTAAGGTTTTCAAATACAAATGTAGTGTGACTTAATAAATGTTATTTAATAGCACAAGTTATTTACATATATTTAAAGAAAATAAACCACAATGCAATGCTCATTTTTAACCCTAATTAGAGAGGTTTTTACTTCATCAGGTGATACTCAAAGTTTCTATTCAATCTCAATCCAGTATTTAGGTAACTAGAGTCATACAGCAGCAAGATGACCTTTTTCTTTCAAGTTCTGGACACATTTGGTCCTGGTTTGTGCACCTATGCTAAGGGCACTCACAGCAGGTTGCTGTGGGGTGGACAGGTGCTGGGCATCCCTTCCCAAACCAGCACCACCAGCACAACTGAAGCCAAGTGTTTCCCAGCCCATGCTATTGTGGCACTGAGCTCCTCCAAGGAGGGCTGCTAGGTGGGATGGATTGTGCCAGACCGGGTGGGATGATGGTCCTTTGGACAGAACAGCAAGCTGGACAAGCCTAATGGGACACCAGTTGTTAGACAGGCTGCAGAGCGAGCAGTGGGCACTTCAGGGAGAAGCTCCACAAGATGGCAGAGCTGATCTAGCCAACCAAATCATGGTTTTCTGTCCCTGGATGTCCCCTGCACCAGCTGTGAGGGCACTTTCATTCCTCTGCAGAGTTCACCAGCTCAAAACCAAACAGAAAGCCTTTTATTTCCCTCTGTTGCCTTCTGGTCTTCTACCAGAAGAGCCAACAACACAGGGCTTGCTCACAGAAATGCTGTAATGCCAGCACATCTCTCTCACAGTGACACAGGCCGTGTTTAATGACTTCAGTCACCCTGTTAATTTCTTTTAACGATTTTGCCACTGCGGTCATTGCAATGGCTGGGAAGCCATCACTAGAGTATGTGGCAGCTTCACATCATCACAGCCTGTCCCCTACCCCCAAATACTGCCACTGCTGCAAAACACACCCATGGTCCCAGCATCTCTGTCTGTGGCACTTTGCAATCCATGGATACCAGGGACTTCTGTCTTCTGAGCTACCTGGCAGATCTTGGGTAGTTACTGACGAGACAGAAGAGGTGGGACTTGCGTTTCATCCTATAGAGGAGTGGCAAGGATCTCAACTGCTGTGAAAGAGAAGACTACATTGACCAGAGACACCTAGTAAAGCCAGTCCTCTGGTGGGTCCATGCAACAGATTTAGGTCTGTCCTGTGAAGACAGATGCTACAGCCAGTGGAAGCCAGTGACAGGATTTTGGGGACTGAAGTACAAAATGATCAAGTGCCTGGGGTGCCTGAACAGCCTGGGCTGTGCTCCCCAAAGACATCATCTTCTAGCTGGCTTTACCATGGCCTTCCTGCTGGAAGGCCAAGAGGTACACTGTCTGCTTCAACAGTTTCAACCTTTGAAAGCTGAGCTGAGGTTTGCATTTTAAAACTAGTTTCTAGTCACAGATAATATTCCTTTCAATTTTTTCTAGCTTGGAGTGTCTGCTTTTGAAGAGATACACTTCTGAATGCTTTGTATAGCTCCTGAAAGGCCGCAGTCATCTCACATCTTTGCAGGTATTAAAGTGCCTTTCCTGCGTGTATTTGTCAGGAGTTGAAATATGCTTTTTAAAAAAAATATCCTTGATCTCTTTAATTCCCTGAAAATCCTCACTATCGTTTCTTCAAAAAACCACTATTTGCCTTCATCTAAATCACCTATTCAATAAAAAGCAGCAGCAAAAGCAACTGGAGAATGAAAAGAAGGGCCCTCTCATCACCTGTCCTTCTGCAAGGCCCGGTGCCCTGCTACAGAATGGGATAGGTTAACAGCCTGTGCAGAAGATCAGAAAAACATCTTTCAGGAAGTTTCAGGGACTCCTCATAGCAGCACTTTGGATGAGCAAAAGCATTCTGTACAGCCAGTTCATTAGATTCAAGCTGCTGCCCTCCCGCCATCTTATCTAAAGGTTAGTTCAAAAGAACAGCTGTCCAGTAAAACAAAGTGATGTGCTTGTAAAAATGTGTTGGTTTTTTCCCCTCCCCAAATAATTTTTCACTTATTATTACCTGGAAACAGACTCTCTTCCCTTCTCCTCTTTTCCAATTTTTCAGATGCTTCCTACAACCACCACTTCTGCCAGCAAATCATCAGTCAACCACTTGCTTTGACATGTGGGGGTGTTTAACTACAAGCTACAATAAAACCCCTTTCTTACGGCTGACCGGCTTTCCCATAGGTGAGCAGAAGTCCTGGGGACCAGAAGCAATGGCCACATGCTGTCAGTAGCCAGGGGCTACCAAGGCTAACCTGATGTCTTACAGAAAGCCCCTGGGGAGTCCCTGGGAAACAATGAGGACAACTGAGAAGATTGGACCCTGCTGTGTTTTCCTGATTATTCACAGGGCTATTTTTGAAAGGGCTCTTATGAAAAGTTAACACATACACAGTTGTTCTGTGGAAACAACAGACAGCTACAGGCAGAGGACACGTTCAAGTGACCATATTTCAGCTCTTCTCCATATTGACCTTTTGTCAAGCCAGGCTACAGCTTGCCAAAAGGGTCCAAAGACATTTTGTTCACACTCTCAGAGCAAATTCCCTCTCTAGCATTACTGGTCTGGGTAGTGAGTCACACCAATATGGTTGCTTCAAGTCAGTCAACTATGTGTACAAGAAAAAACACACTAAAAAAGTGGGGAACATAAAGGTCTTTGCTTTGAAAAAAAAAATATTTAAAGAAAAATGTTCTCCAATGTTTAAGCTAAACAAAATTAAAGGAAAGTAAGCATTTTTGTTAATTCTCTAGCAAGGAACTCACTCTCATGAGCAGGACTGCTACACTTCCCTCTTCTGAGTCTCCAGAGACCCCAACAGATGGAGAAGACAGGCCAGACAGCTCTCTTTCCCTCCAGGCAGGGGGAAGTCCACCCGCCATCTTGAGAAAGGGTGAAGAGAACAACTGTCTGTAAGTGCTCTTAGTTGACTTAAGCAAATAAAATTTAGAAGTACTTCTGGTGCTTCTGATAAAACCTCGGGAAGCCTGGAAATTATGTGTATATATATATATATATATATGTGTATATATATTATTTTTTTTTCCCCCCAGTTTCATCTCCAGGGAATGAGTTTTCACCAATTTACATGTTCAGATTGAAACTGGACTTACCTCTGTACACAAAAGAGCATCCAAACTTAAAGGTTTTAGTAGATATGTCTGCCATTGCCCATGTGTAGTATGACGGCTGTTCTCACAGACAAATATGGCTTTAATCTAGACAAGCATACGGTCACCTCCTTGCTGCCCCATCTCTTTGGGGTGTGCACAGCACACCACCGCCCCAGGCCACTGAACAGCAGCAGTGCTGTAATTCCCCAGAGCTTTCTTCTAAGCTCACCTCACCTGCAGTTACAAGACTGGCTTACAGATTTACTACTAAATTTTTCTGTTTCACACGCTCCAGGGTGGCACATCAATGATACATTTGAGAGAGGGGGTGGGAAGCTTACCAAGCCCTTAGCAACTATAGATGATTTGAGATCAACCCTAAATATCAGCAGAGGTAGCATAAAAAGGAATACAGAATCATAGAATGCCCTGAGATGGAAGGGAACCACAAGGATTATCAAGTCCAACTCCCATCCCTGAATATGACAACCCCACAGTTCACACCATGTGTCTGAGGGTGCTGTCCAGTCTCTTCTTGAACACTGTCAGGCTTGGGGCTGTGACACCTCCCTGGGGAGCCTGTTCCAGTGCTCCACCACCTTCTGGGGGAAGAACCTTTTCCTAATGTCCAACCTAAACCTCCCCTGGCACATCTTCCTGCCATTCCCTCGGGTTCTGTCATTGGTCACTAAAGGGAAGAGATCAGTGCCTGCTCTTCCTCCTCCCTTTGTGAGGAAGCTGTAACTGTGATGAGGTCTCCTCTTAGTTTCCTCCAGACTGAACAAACCAAGTGTCTTTAGCCGCTCCTCATACGGCTTCCTCTCCAAACCCTTCACCAGCTTCATTGCCCTCTTTTGGACACTCTCCAGTAACTTGATATCTTTTTTATCCCATGGCGCCCAGACCTGCACACAGTGCTCCAGGTGAGGTCACGCGAGTGCAGAGCAGAGCGGGACAATCACCTTCCTCACCCGGCTGGCCATGCTGTGCTTGATGCACCCAGGACACGGGTGGCCCTCTTGACTGCCAGGGACACTGTTGGCTCATGTTCAACGTGCCATCGACCAGAACCCCCAGATCCCTCTCCATGGAGCTGCTTTTCAGCATCTCGTCCCCCACTCTGTATGTACAGCCAGGGTTGCCCCAGGTGCAAAATCCGGCACTTGCTCTTGTTGAACTTCATGCGGTTGGTGATTGCCCAGTTCTCAGATTTGTCCAGATCCCTCTGCAGGGCCTCTCTGCTCTCAAGTGTGTCGACAGCTCCTCCCACTTTTGTGTCATCAGCAAACTTACTAAGCAATCCCTCAAGTCCTGAGTCTAAGTCAGTTATAAAGACAATGAATAGTGCTGGCCCTAAGATGGATCCCTGTGGAACCCCGCTAGTGACTGGTCGCCAGCCTGACATAACCCCATTTACTAGAACCCTTTCTATTACTAGAACCCTTTCTATTACTAGAGCCCCTTCTATTCCTCTTCTCAAAGCTTGATACTTTTCCTCAGTAACTGCATCAGTAGGCTAGACATTTATACTTGCAAGTTAATGAAACTTCATTTTGTTTCATAGTATGAGATAATTTTTCTTTCATTAAAAAAGCCTGTACTGCAAGTGTACAATTATTCAAGAGAAAATTCTGTTATTAAAATCTGGAGAAAAAGAGAAAATATTTTTAAATGCTAGGATATGAAGGCTGGTTCATGTAAGTCATCTTTTAATTGTGCTTTAATGAGGAAACTTGTCTTTTTAAAGCTACCCTAGGGTAGCCTATGGTTTGTTTAGATTCAATCTGTGCTGTCTGTACATCAGCACAGATTTCCTTTTTTTTTTTTTTTTTTTGTGGTAGAGGATAATTCTGCATTTTGTTTGAATTTACTTTCCAATCTTGTCCAGCAAAATACGTGTTTTTCATTTTTTCCCCCAGACCACATAAGCAAATAGGTTGCCAAGTTTAATTCCCACTTGTTTCTTTTTGACAGACTCTTTTGGCTGAGCTAATTTGCCTGTTTTTTCTGCCAACAATGTATTCAGCTCTTCTTCCTGGCATCCCAGCAAGTGAAGCAGCAGCTAATAAAACAGCATTTTCTGCTGTCTACAATTTAATTTAGCGCAGGCATACATTATTAATTCATATACAAACTTCTTCTGGCTTTAACGTAACAGAGGTGATGAACTATGCCCACAATGCTACTATCTGGTTTGTGATAAACATTAAACACATTTGTAGATCCCAATTTTCTAACTTATAATGATGTATAACATGGAGAAAATGCATAGGTGGATATTTTTCTCTCTTCTCTGTTACAAGAAATCGTATTATTAATTTGTCAAAGACCAGTTTTACCAGTTAGAATGGAATCACCTACAGTTTTAAACAGGCACTTTCTTGTATCTTTTCCATTGCTTTTGTATTTTTCACCTCAAACTGTCTTAGCATGGGAAATATATGAAAAAAATATAAAGAAATTATGCCAAAAAAGGGAGAGTGCCTGCCAGCTGGAAGAAGTGTATAAGCATTAAATAACCATCCTGTTACAGAGGGCACAGATCCAAGGAAGACCAAAAATACAGACCATTACACTGCAATCAAGAATGAATCCCAGTAGCAACTAACAGCAGGGAGACAGTACATCTGTTAATTCTGTTTACTAACACCTATTCATTAAAGAACCTGGAAAATTAGTCTGCTCGGATGATGACCCTTAATAAAGTCAATTAGTGATGGCATACATTCAATTCTGCAAATGCTGAGCAGGGAACACCCCCCATCTCAGGGATTTCTCAGTCCTCCCTAATGCAGCACTGCTGGACCCCAGCCAGCAGATGCCTGTGAGAAAAGCGGCAAGTCGACAGATACATCCAGCAATTTACGCTCAGAAAAGATAACTCTTGAGCACAGATAAAGATATTCTCTGACAGACGATGGTCTCAGCCTGGAGCTGACTATGAGGCTGAAGTCAGTGGGCTTGAAGTGGACACAGATGTAGATGGTGGGTGAGCGTCCTCCTGCCAGGGTGGTTGCACCCGTACCCAGCGATGCAACACAGCCCTGGCTGCTGCCCGTCTTGGGTGGGAAGGCTGCTACAGCAAACCCAGGGCCTCAACAAGCATTTTAGTCCATCCTTTGCGAAGGGAGAACCAAGCTTATCTAAATTTCAAAGTGTCATTTGTCCAATCTGTTCATAAACATGGTCACATCTCTCTCTAATTCCTACCAGTGCTTTGCTGCTCCTACTGTCAGAAAACCTTTACTGCTATCTGATATGGAAACACCTTAATGTAACTTAAGGAAACTCCTTTTAGTCTTGGTCTTGATGAACACAATGAATAACTGAAGGACACCTTCTTCATGGCACATTTTTATTCATCTAGAGATTTGCATTTCTCTACAGTATTTCCTTTTTAAGATCATCTTCTGGACTCTCTTCAATTTCGTACAAGTCCTAAACCAGAACACTTTCTAACTTAGGCTTTTTCAGCTCAGAGTAAAGCAGAAAATACCCTGCTGGTGTCTCTGAACAAGAAAGCGCCATGGAGGGAATTACGGAATAATTTCCTGCCTCTGGCTCCTGAAGCGCAGTATCTTTTGTTTGACCTGAAATGCTGGATCCCAGAAATCATTTGTGCTACACATTTTTAAAAAACCAAATTGGAGAAGGTAGAGAGGAAATCATCATGCTACATTGCAGATCATCACCTCTCTTAATACACCACACTGTTAATATGTTAAAAGACTCACTGTCCAGCCAAGCACATTATAATACTAAGACTCGGTGTATCCTGGATTGAGAGCAAGCCCTGCTCGCAACTGAGCAGTGATACACACTACAGATTGCTCAGAATGAAAAATCATGCCACGAAAAACACCGTAGCAGATCTGGGATGCTTTCACATACAGAAAAGGGTCCTCTAGAGAGCATGTAAGTCAGGAGAAAAACAGTATTGAACTGATGTGACAGTCAAAGATGCTTTAGAAAAAATGGATAGTAGGAACAGAAGATTGCCAGAACCAGGTAGTATTAGATGACACTATAATGAAAATGAAGAAGGGGAAGAATCAACATCAGCAGAGAAAGTTATGCCTCTCTAGTTTCCAGCATGTCTTTGATTCAGTCACTAAAGATGTGATAAACACAGTCCTGTGTTCCTAAATTCTCAGGGAAACAACAAACAAAAACAGAGGAGAAGCTGAAAAAACTAAGGAGATGAATAAAGTGGCTGGTTTTCTTAGTGGGTCAAGACACTGAGTAGGGTTGCACAGCATCAGTGCCAAAACATCTCTCATGCATAACAAAGAAGGGTTAACAGTGAAGTAGCGAATTTTTCAGGGAATCATAATGAGAGCAGATAAGAAATCTGACCTCAAGGAGTTATACAAGGGCCCCATCCTTGCTGATTAGGCAATAAAATGCTAAAAGAAATTCAGTGCTGGTAAATGCATACGTCCTTGCAACAGGATACTCTGCATGACAAAGGTACAACTGGTTTTAAAACAAAAACTAAGTCTTTAATAATAATTAAAAAGGAAATGATAAAAGATATATTCATAGAAGAAAGGTCAATCTATATGGAAGCAGTGTTTTTCTCAGGAAATTGGTAAGTAGAAGAACGTCAGGAGCTGGGAGGACACTGGAGGGTAAGCAACCCTTTAGCCTCTGCCCAGCTACTGACTTCCCCGGCTGGGCAGGATGGTGCTCATGCCTCAGGAAAGTTTAAAGCAGAAAGTTCACACCTTTACATATGACACAATGTCATTTGCACAGATATCCCAGGAGTTCAGTGTTTTGAAATATTGCTCCATTGCTACAACACAGGAACAGATATTTTAATAACAAGGCATTTCTGTAGTTCACATTTTTCTCACGTTTTCTTTCCCCGGTCAAATGTTCTCATTCCTTTAAAGCTTGACTGCATGCACAAAAATTATGCTCAGCAGATTTTAGTAATATACATTTTTGAGGTTTGGGCTAACAGAAACACATTTAAGTTCTATGAATGCCACATCATCTTGAAGCTAGCATTACACTATTTTTAGTAGAGGTCCACAAAAAATATTTCCAACAATACCAGAGTGTAAAAGAGGCTTATTAAAACAAGTATTAGAATTCTGGATGTTAAAAATGTCAGAGAGAAGAAACCCATGAGCCAAAAGGAAATTAATTTAATTGGCAATGAACATTAAATACTATTGCTCTGGTACATCCCACCAAGACAGAGGCAAAACGAACAAGAGAGATCATTCTATTTGCATATATTTTTACAGAATTTCAAGTGAAAAGAATTAGGGAGGAAAATGCCTACTTTATTCAATATAAGTCTTCAAATTGAAAGAGCAGACACATGGAGAAGGAAAGATATGCCACAAGAAATCTTAAAAAATATTGCACTCTTCAGAAAAGCAGTGTTTCTTTTAATTATTAAGCTTCTTTCATCTGCATCTGCTGCAAAATTTTAACTAGAGAAAATGAATACTGGCTAGCTGCTGCATCTTCAAAGTTTTATTTCAATATACCGCTCAGTTATACTAATAGCTTAGACTATCTGTTGTCATGAATTCCAGTGATGCAATTCCCTTTCAGTGATGCTAATGGGAGAGGGACTGTATGCAACAGCTCGTGACGTGCACCTGAAATAATCCAGTCACATCAAATACACTGCTTAGCAAAAAAGAAACCTGCTGCTGACCTCCCCATTAAGAAAGAAGAAAATATATGACAATTATAATGCAGTACAGGTTATAAATTTATTTGGTTTCGCCCATTGTTTTAAGTCAGATGATAAATCTTAAAAGCAGAGTACCAACTTTTAGGAAAAAAATAACTGTTTTCCTCTTAGCAGTAAGGTCTAAATGTCTTTTACGTCCCCTCCACCTACTACATTCGTGGTGGCACTTTACCACAAACCTTTCGAATGGTGAGAAAGGAGCTAGAAGCGTGAGTTGTGTTCTAATTCTGCTTTCTTATCACCCTTCTCCCCAGCGTCACCTGTCTTGGAATCTCTCCCTTCATCTCTCAGGGCTGAAATGCAGGAGCTGCAGAGCAGAGAACACCACCACCTTGCTTCTGCTGGCCGCCTCCCTGCTGCTGCAGCTGGGGGTGGTTTCTGCTCTGCTGCCTCTATTTCCTTTCCCTAGTTATAAACTTCCCCGTGCTGAACAGTTCTAATGCTTTTCTGGAAAATTACTGATCCTCAGCATCATTCGCAGCACTGCCATTCCTCATGGCAGCCACAAAATGGAACAAACATATTGATTCCACTTTTCAGACAAGACTATCACTCTATTGACAACTCCAAGTATATAAACGCTCCTAAAATTGAGGTTCAGAGGCATAATTGATGTTCCTATTTGCCTCGTTTTTAATTTTCTGAATCTTGAGTTATGTGCTGAAGTTCTTTCTACCACTGTGAAAAACAAAACCATGCCTTCCTCCTCATATGGGAACCCAGAATCTTTCAATGCCCTCATCTCAGGTGCTAAAAAGCACAGCAAGTAACAAGATCAATTATAAGATCATGGAGGTTAATAACCCTGCTGGAAGGAGAACAAAAAGTGTAAAATCTGCTTATTTTCTTCCTGTTTTTCAAAGACATCATCCCTTCGGATTAGATTTTATTTTTTCCTGCAACCACTGATGAGAACTTTAGTTCTGTTCACTTCCTTTTTTTCTTTTAAAGAGAACAGAAAATTAATTTTTTTAAAAAAATCTCATTATTTAGCAGTCCATATTCACCATGGAAAGTTTCCTATTTGCCACTGGTTAGTAGATTTTTCCTCAAGAAAAAGGAAATTACTCCTGACAAGCTCAGTTATGAATAGTGGCTGACTTTGCTTGGATTAAAGTTCATAGGAAAAAGTTGTGTTCGAGGTAACCTGACTAGACTGTGTTTCAATAATTCACTGAGCAGTAGGCAGCTTTGCTGAAACAATGGGGCTCCATTTTTCCAGAGTCCAGAACAACAAATAATCAGCTAAACACCCTTTGTTGCAGGGTTTTTTGGTGCTTTGTTTTTGATTTTATGTAAAGCAACTACAGTTACAAGGAACAGAGGAACTTTGAAAATACTAGTCAACAAGAAAAAAAAAAAAAAAAGAATGCTTAGAATAAAACCAGAAAAAGTGAACACTGCTTTTACTTCAAATGAGAATTTTCCTATCTTGTTCATGGGCAATGTGTTTCTCAACTGACAGAGAAGGTCTGCCGCTTATTCTGAAAGATGGAATTGTACCTTTTTATTCAAGACAGGCCCCCACCATTCCCATGACAGCTCGCAACCACACAGTCTTCAGCAAATTGGCGAGGGACACGTATATTTTCGAGTAAGATAATTCAACTTTAAATAGTCATGTTAAAGGAAAAAAAAAAAGCACATTTGAAACAGCTGATACCTGTTCCTTATGTTCGCTCATTTCTTTCTTTAAATAAACTGGAATCATAAGAACGATGAAAAAGATGAGCTCCTGACAGCAGTAGCCTTCCTTACTTGACTGACTATATGGAAACAATGGCCAAATACCCCAAACCCCAACTCAATGTCAACAAATACAGGTTTGCAGTTTGTCACAGTCTATTCCCTCATGTTTTCTTCTGGCAACATCATCTCACCAAGTTATGCAAAGCTGCTTTTATACTTCTCTTTAGAATTCAAGTAACATCCACCACAAAAAGGCTGAAGGAATCAGGGTGTGCAGACCTTTTTGAAGGACTCCTGTGAGCATCAGTATCCCTCAGATGCCTAGGGTTATTTCCATTGGGTTTCCATTTCATTAAGGTGCCAAGATGCCTTAGAGCATGTGGTTTGAAACCATCCTCGTTTCAGGGCACAGAAGCCATTAGTCTTCCCAAAGCTCCTGCACTAAGCAACTGTCTGGCAAAGAAGACAATACATCGTCTCATTGTCCAAAGTCCTTCATCCTTTCATATTCCCCCTCAGTAAAAAATGGTAGGAGAGGACATCTAATGCAAGCCTGGAACCTCCATACTAAAAAAGTTAATTTAACTAAAGCCGTTAGTATGCTGATAACCTCATAACACAAATAACGTTCTTGCAAAAAAAATGAAACAAACAAAAAAATATACAAAACTCTACAGACAAAAAATAAAAACAAAAGCATCTGCAGCAGTATCCTTTATGCCACGATGGAAAATCTGCTTTCTGGAACATCTGACACCTGAAGAGAACTCCTGTGGGAAAGCACACCAGCTATTTGCCAGGCAGGGCCAAGGAGCTGGAGAGAACATCCCAATCCAGTTGCCAACACAAACCTATGGCATTTGGTTGTTGTTTTGTAGAAACATGAATGCACATTCCTACATCACAGGAGCATACTGAAGCATACAGAGCAAGACTAGACAGCCAGCACCCATTTTTTGGAAAAAACTATTCCCCAGTTCAGATCTGCTCATTTTGTAATGAGACAGAAACAAAAACTAAATTTGCACCTTTGTCCTTCATTTTCCCCATTGTACAAAAGGTTCTTTATCTGCGTGTGTGTAGTCAGTCGGGATTTGTAGTCAATTTTATTCTTAAATGAAGAGAAAAAATAAACACTACTCAGTATGCAGTGCATTGTGTTCACAATGTTGTGAAGACAAGACCCTTAAAATTTAAATCTTTTCATCACATTTACTTACTACTAACGCTACATTGTCTTCATGTAGCTGTGCTCCAGCAGGCCCTGGGGTCCATGCGAGATGGAACCAGGCACAAGGTTTCACTCGGTTTGACTGAATATGAGTTAATTTTCTTCATGCAGTTAGAAACCCTTCTTTTTCATAGCTAGCATGGTCATTATTTGAACTTAGTTTGAGAACAAGAGAGAACACCCTGGGACAGAGTCAGTGTTTTTAATTGCTCTGGTCTGAGTGCCAAGGATGTTCTGAGCACCCTGTTTACAGGTGTGAGGCGTCAAGGAAGTGGGGCATGGATAGGGCAGAGCTTGACTGACATCCAGACTGATCAATAAGAGTATTTCATCCCATCAGTGTCATGCTTCATATTTTAGGAGAGCTGGGATCTTCTGGTTGCTCTCTCTCACTTCTTGACTTTCTTCGCTCTCTTTGTCAGAGCTGGGAGAGTTCTGTTTGAGACGTTTAGTTTGGCCTTTTGCCATCCCGCTGTTTTGCAGAGGCCTCTGGGCCTTTCTGCCTTTTTCCTCTTTTCTCTCTCTGGGATCGGCTGTTGGGACCAGGTTTTGCTTCCTGGGACTGGCTGCTCAGTGTGAACGGAGTTTGTGAGGAATTGCATTGAGTATCTTTTATTTTATATTCTATTTCTATTATACATATATATATATATATATTTACTAGTAGTATATTAGTATTTTGTTATTCTATTGAACTGTGCTTATCTCAGCCCAAGTTTCTCCCTTCCCTTTTGATTCGCTCCCCTATTTGGGAGCGTGGGGAGGGGGATGATTGAGTGGCTATCGTGATTGTATTACTAGCTCAGGTTAAACCATGACAGTAGCCTAGAATAAACCCTGGAGACTTCAGAAGAACTAGGACAAACTAAGTCTTGAGTATGTCTGGGCACCAAATGTCCTTTTTTCCTGCAACATGCCATCTCTGCTTCCATGTGGTTTCAAAATAAACTACTTCAGAGCCTTAAAAATACAGAATTCACAAGTGTGACCCTGTCATTCTGCAGTCAACAGAAGAGTCCACACCACTACCAAAAATTACATGATAGGAAAATATTTTATTGACAACAAACACCTAAAGCCCAGGAAAATCTTGGATACTTTCAGAAAAACATGGCTATCCATCACCATGTCAGCCACACACCACAGGCAGGCAGTTCTCCTAACCCCACCACCCTGAATTCTCCCTGCCATCCACCAGCTCAGAGCTTCAGCTTTGCTTTAGCTAACGAGTTACAGAGATCAGGATTTCACTTTATTTCACTTCACTGGCAATGCTGTAAGCCAGAAAACTCATGTATAAACCACAAAAAGGAAAGAGGAAGGAGAATGACAGACAAGGAATAAAACGGGCTAATAAACTCGGTTTTATTCTCATGGGTTGTCAGTTCCTGCAGGATTTGACACCTATAGAGTGAATATCTGACTGCTTGAAATTACATTATCACGCCACAGCCTGAACACGTTCAATATATTGGCAGTAAGGGGATGGTTGCCTCTCTCTGCCCTTCCTCTATCAAGAGGACTAAAAGGTTCTGCCGTTTCCTTCCCCATCACACTACCAATAAAATAGTTTTCATTTAAGGTGGTTAGAGCATAAAGTAACAAGAAAAGGGAAACAGGTTTACTCCTAGCAAGGAGTGTACATAGAAGGGTGTTTCGTAGGGTTTTCTAGGGAAGGCTACCCTGATTTCATTAGACAAGTCTTGAAAACATTTTAAATTAAACACAAATGCAATACCAAACATTTCAAAAAGTCAGACTTCTGCTTCTAAATATACACCCCTCCACCCCATAAGTCTATATGATCTTTTTAAAACAGACTATTTGCTGGTCAATTTGAAAATTTATACTAACTGAAACGGAAATTGGAGGCACTCTTTTCTTCTGGATGATAAAACATTGAAGTTCTAAAAACTGTTCTGTTTCAACTTTAGACAAACAAAATATATAATTAATTTTACTTGATGACTGCTAAAGACTACTCCCCACCTTCACAATGCACAAAATGTTGGACTACGCACTGAAGATAACATTCACATCACACAGATTCTCTTGTTTCCATTCACCTGCAATGGTTACTTGCCAGCTAATTGTCATTAAGTCATCACTTACTGGGAACCATTAAAGTGTCTCCTTAAATATGTCTTCCTGTTGCTTTCACATTAACAGAATACATGAGAACTGAAAATGCAAATACTCAAATCAAGACTTACAAAAACTATCAAAACACCTGAAACTCACCCATTCCGAAACTACCGTACATCAAAATCAAGAGACTCTACTTTGTGGAAAGCATGCACTGAAAAAAAAAACCCTTAAAGCCACTCTCTTCAGGATTTTCACATCTTCTGTTTTGGTACCTTTGCTATTAGCAGTTCATAAAGTAAACTTGTAAATGAATTTCACACTTGAAATGTATTAGTATCTTAGCTTTTTAAGATAAATTTGAGAATAGTCATGACAACATTAACAATTGAGAGCTTAAACGTCAGTTTGGAAATCGCAAAAAATTCATTTGATGAGCAGAGCTGTAAGACAATGAAACCTTAGGCACTATGGCATGATACCCAAGAACACTCAAATGCTTTGAAGTCAAGATACAATGCATTCAACCGGATATGTCTCTAATGGTAACTATCTTATATAAGTCACCTAGCAGTAGAATTCATTTTTAAGTATGTAATGATGAAGTTTGGTTTTGACTTTCCCATAGCAGTCACTAATTTCAGAAAATCAGTATGGGATATGAGGAACATCTACTGTATGCACGGGACCCTTTTTTGGATACACCTGAGGCTCTGGCTACGCACTCACCAGAGATTTTCTGATGAAGAGATCTTGCCTTCATCATTAATAACCTTTGAGGGCTACGTATTTACTATTTTAAAATAGAACAGAGCAGAGTAGAATAGAATATTTCAGTTGAAAGAGATCTACAACGACCATGTAGTCCAACTGCCTGACCACTTCCAAGCTGGCCAAAAGTTAAAGCATGTTATTAAGGCCATTGTCCAAATGACCCTTAAACACTGACAAGACTGGGACATCGATCACCTCTCTAGGGAGCCCATTCCACTGTTTGATGATCCCCTCCGTAAAGAAATGTTTCCTAAAATATTTCCTTTTTGAATACATATAAACTGTTATCCACAACAACGTTCAGCAAGGACTCCCACAGCTTAACTACATGTTGTCCAAACCATTGCATCTTTCTGCTCTTTCCTGGATCTGGCAACTGCCCATTTCATTTGGGATCTTCTAGGTCTTGCACTGAAACAGCCCACAAGCAATCATCCGTGATGCAACTTTTCCATGCCTCCTGCAAATGTGTCTTCTCATATCCTTTCTCTTGTTTACTTCTTCCTCATCTGGAGTCCTAGTCTTCATCAATCCTTGTATGGAAATTATTCCATCCTTTCATCATTGCTCCTCCCTGTTTCTGTGTATTTTCCAGTTCTTCCAAACCCATTTCAGGAACAGGAGATCACACATGAGAAATGAAAGAAGTCAAATGCAGCGACGCTACAGATTTATACACAATGAGGTTCTATGTTTTGTTCTCTATTGCTTTTGATTTGTCTTTTTCTGAGTGTTACTGAGAACTGAGATGATGCTATGGTAGAATCATCCACCACACACACAAGATTGCATTCCTGTCTGGCAACAGTCTTCTGAGAATCCATCATCTTCTATGTGAAATATGCATTATTCCCCCCATCCCCCAAACCACTTTCCTGCGTCCACTGAAAGCAAGGCTGCCTTTTATCCCTCGGCTACACAATAATGCTCCTTTCTGTTCTTGTTTCAACCTCCAAAAATATATCTCCTGAAAACATACATGGATGTACCCTTTTCTCTTATACAGTTTATGTGGCCTTAGAAGGCCAGCATCAATACATTAGACTCTTTGTTCTGTGTTTGGGATTTTCCACTCTACAAACAATAGCTTCCTATAGAGAAACTGGAGAAAACTAGTTCCTCAGACTACCACAACATGTAAAAACCAAAAAAGAACATCAAGAGCTATCCCACATTCATGCTCAGAAAGGCATAAATAACAAACTTGGCAGAATCACCATAAAAATGAAGATTCATAATTCTCAACTTACTTAAAAAGGTCTTTAAACAAATTACTATGTATACAAAGGTCTTAAATAACATATACTGCTTATTGGTGGTGCTAAGACCCTGTAATAATGTTAAGTTTAAATAAGAACGTAAGTACTTAGTAACTGAGACTCTGCTGTTACTTGGCTTCTAGTTTCTTGTGTTTTTTCTAAATATTTGCAACAGCCATAAATTTTCAGACCAGTACAATGTTGCATGAAAAAAATACTTCAAGTTTTTACATTCTGAATGAAAATATTGTGGTTATCCTGCATCCTGCCTCCACTAAAAAGACAAGGAATGGTATTAATAAAATTCAGATCTTTTTATTTCTTTGCGATTAATATAAGTATGTATTATGAATTACAAGAAAGATTTTAGTGCTGCAATCTTAACCAATGGTATATTGCTTATTTATAATGTGTAATTGGCTCAGACCAGTAAAGGAAAACAGATTAGGAAGGCATATTTTTTCACTCTCATATAATTGCATAAAGCTGCAATATTTGGAATGCAAACTCCACAGGGGAACATTAAAAAATATTGGTTTGTAAATTAAAGTCACGGAAAAGTAAATGTCTAGCCATGAAAACATTTCCTTTAATATTACATTTTATAAGTTGTTTAATCAGTCTCTCCTCCAGCTGAGGTCTGAATTATCATTAACTTTGTGGCTCAATAAATTATTAATACAAAATGGGAGAATCTAAGGGAAAGATGGTGCTTTAGAGCACAGACAGCAGATGAAGAGTTACAAAAACAGGCCAGAAATTTTGCTGTGGAGAGTTAATGCAGTAAAAGGGAACAGCTGGAGACTATTAACAGCTCTCATTGGAGGGAAGAAGCAGCAAACTGTTCTGCTGGGGTCAGCTGACAGGTGGCTGCATTTCTGCCATGCCCTCCTGGCAGCCCCATCCCCACCACAGAGACTGATGCTACTGTGGGATCCCCCAAGCAGCTCCACTCCACATCGGGACACCTTGTGGGACGTCCAGTGATCAATTCAAACCATCTCAGCACCGACATATAACACAGGGAGCAAAATGACTACTATATGTACGGAGATAAGCTAGGGAAAACACTGAGGACGCATAAAATGTTTAGTCTCTTAACTACAGCTCAGAACCCAGCTGCACTTTTTGATGTATATATTTAACTCTCTAATATCTGGTTTGTGCTGCACAGACATAGGCAATTTTTTTTAACCTTTGCATGCCTTAGATTTCCAATCTGAACAATGTTAACCAAGTTCACTAGACCCTCCCCAAAAGTTCCAAGGTTCAATCAACAAACACATGTAGCCCTTTTGTGACGTACTCAGCAGAAAAATCCCATATAGATATGAAACCTCTTCTCCCCGCTCCACCAAACCAGCAGGCAGGCAATTCTCCCACTGCCTTTTTTTTATACAGAAACACACAAGAGTGACAGTCAGGAGGTGCAGGCATGGATTCCATACCATGGTCTCTCCTGGAGGCCATGTCCCTGGCAGACTGAAAAGCTCCGCGAAATGTACCTAAAGTCATGAAGGAGAAAGCTCAATGTGTTACTACTGATGACAATTCACAATACAATTAGCCATGGTTAAATATTTCTGTTATCCAGATAAAGACAGGAACCCAGACAGCTAGCTGCCAGCAGAAAACCAATGCAACTTGTAAAAGAATATTTTTCATTGTAGATAAAAATTTGGAGATAAACATAATAAAACTGGCTAAGCATATTTAGTGAATATTCTTATGTTAATGAAAAACAATGTACTCATAAATATAAATTCTCAAAATTCGGGAATACAAAAAAAAAATTTCTATGGAGTTTAACCATTCAGCTTTTTCTATAAGTTCGTTTGAACTTCAGGATATAACCTAAACAACATTGGTTTAAATATTTAGCAAGAAAAGCCAATCTTTGCCACAAGAAAGGTCTCTACTGCAATAAATTTGACTTGTAAGTTCCCTGATGTTCTTTGAATTTTACCTCCCTCTTTTGCGGTAATTCTAAGACGCTGTTAACAAATATTTTAACATTTAATTTAAAAGACAAAAAGACCGGTGCTCCTTTATGGGATTACTTGCATGAGTAATCTTTAGTGTAACCAAGGCTGAATATTGTTAGAATATTTTTATTTTTACCTGAAGAAAGCATATTTCTTTTCAGAGGTGAAGCTGAAAGACTATGCTGAGCATGACAGAGATGTGGTGCAAACTCAACTGCTAACTGTAACAAAAATGTGAAACGTCCTATAGGAAGATGAGAAGTTAGTAATTTACTGAATGATCATTTTTTACACAAAACCTCTCTCTTCTGAAAAATTAGCTCAAAGACATTTAGATCTTGTACTTGACTGAGTTAGGAGCCATGCTATTCATGAGCCTAACACAGATCAGAATCGCATATAACCAGATTTCCTCCAATCCAGGCAACAATACACAGCCCACACTGCTTCACACACCCCTTCAGCCTTAGCTTAGATCAAAGTTTTAGCAAGTATTAAGGAAAAATGAAAACCCCATACATACCTTTTATATTTGATGCCTCACACTGCAGTTGTAATAAATACTAGGTAATTACTAACAAACCTTCTGGAAAGGACAATTTTAATATAAATTTTCAAATATTTATGGTAGTCCCTTTCTTTACCAGGAGTACTTGCTATCTTCTGCACTTTTAAGCCTTAAACTAAATCATCTGGTGCATATTTTTCTTCTGCTTGGTACCAGCTGCACTGATAAGGGGTTACTTGCTTTATTGAAGTGTATTTACTTGCAGTACTCTAGGTCAACCTCAAACACATTCACTACTATGGATTTAAATTAACTTATATGAATTTATCTCATCTTACAGGACCATAAGGTAGGGTGACACTCACATGAATGTGCTTGAGACTCAACCTGAGGCGCTCGCCACCGTTTCAGACCATCACCTCTCTGCCATATTCCAAGCTAATGTGTTGCCACTATTTATTTTGGGGAAGCCTGGAAGTGATCTCTTTAGGTGACTGACAGTAACTCACTCTAGCAGAGAAAGCACTGGGTCAGGGCAAGGAACTGGTTGACCTGGGTGGAAAATCTCACATGGCAGCAACTGCCTCTGCCGTATCTGACTCGTGAATAAAGGGCTTGTTTTGTACCCTGGCTTTCAATTAAGTTTTGGTAAACACAGACATTTAGCGAAACATTTAAGACAATTTATCTGACTCCTGAAGGAGTAGTTGTTTTCTCTGGAACAGAGTCAAAGCCTGAAGCTCTATTCAGAGAAAATTTCAAATGATCAGTGAATGGTGGAAATTTCTGTCTCCATTTCTGATCTTTGCAATGTCAGCAGTTCAGATTTAAGTTAAACAGTGCTCCCTTTTTTTCTTAAGAATCAGAACTGAGGAGAGGGAATGCCTCCATTAAGGATATAACAACCCCACAGCCAAGCAGGAGTTCATCAGGCACCATACCTGATCTGCAAATGCGTCTCCTCTCTTAAGAGCTCACTTTATAGAGGTGCTGAGCTCCCACATTTTCACACTACGATTTCTGAGAGAAAACATGCACTGCCCCTCAGCTTTTCAAGGGAGAGGGCCAGTGTTGGCAGCTATTGACTAAGGTGCCAGGATGGCCTGGAAAGGTTCCCAGTTGCCCACACCACCTTTCCAGAGGTGGGAAGGCAGGAACATTATGGTTGAGAAAAGCACAATTAGCCCCTAATATCCCAGTTTCAAAAGATGTATAATACACCTTTCTGAAGGCAAAGCTGTCTCTCCCGGTAAAACAGAGGAGCTACATGCACAGCTTCTCCAGTCCATCTTGTAAGCTGGTAAGTGATGTCAACACAAGGCTTCTCATGCTCTTTGGAAATGAACTCAATGTTGGGGAGCAATCAGCAGTTTTGTATTTTTCTAACTGTTGATCAGAGGCATGATGGAAAAGTAAAAGCTGCTTCTATCCCTCTCCCGCTTTCACATATCTGCTCACAGTCAGGCAACACCTCATCCCAAATTTCTTGGGTTTAATACTTTGATCAATATAGAAACAAATACGCTAAATTTAAGCTTATCCTTTAAATAGTCCCCTGTAAAAAAGCAATGCTTTATGGTGAGTTTTCAATTAAAAAAACCCCAAAATTAGGAAAGAACTTGTGAAAGGTAGGAAGCCAGCAATCAGGCCAGTCATCAGTCCTGTGATAAAGGGCTGTAATAGCTCATGCTCGGAGGCAAGACCGGCTGCTTACTTTCTTCATAGCTAGATTAGGCAATTGATTTAGCAGACTTCTGAGGCTACCATTCCACAAAACCTATTACCTGAGTTTAAAATGTATGCCAGCAGATTTCCTTGCACCACTCAGGAAGAGATTAAAATGCAGTCATGCAATATATTATGTGGTTGGATAGCACAAGTCTTAAAAATGCTTAACATTTGGAATGAGGGGCTTTTGTTAAAATGAATTTCACTGGCAGGTAGCCTATACATTACTGCGACAAGAGCAACTGCCCTCTTTGAGCAGTGCAAGTGACAGGCAAAATCTGTCAAGGAGGGATGGAGGACAGATTCCAAAAATGTTTCTAGGATTCCAACACTGACTTACCAATAGATAATAACAAAATGAAAAAGCACAAAGGCACCATCAGTGCCTCAGACCAACAAACTGCCTTTTGACCAAAATGACTACTGTCCTCAGATGGCCACTTTTTATTTCCTTTTCGTTTTAGCTTTCATACTGATCTGTGTATGTGGACACGTCTGTGTGCATGGAAAGAATTGATTTCTTAACTAATATCCCAATGCAAACAAAAATGCAAGGTGGTTTCTATTAACTTTTAAACCAAAATAAACAACAGGAATTAGAGCTATTCATTTCAGTTCTGCTTGAAGTAAAATTTCACTGCCTGTACACATCACATCTTAAACTCCACAGGCACTACTGGATTAATACCAGCTTTTACAGAGTCAGTCAGTCATGAGAGGTGCCTATCAATGCATGTTCCACTTCAAATGAGAAGCAGAGGCACTCAGAATGAAGTACAGACTGTACCACTCATTTTCAACATTTTCAAAAAAGAAAACATGACAGTGCTAAAAAAAAATATGAATGGAATAAAACATCCACCTCGCACTCATTTCTGCAACCCCCCTGTCCCGGTCACAGACGAGGAAGCAAAAGTCCATGCACATGGGCGTGCAAAGCTGTTGGGACTGCCTTCCAGCTCTGCACACCAGGAGGTCAAAGCCTGCTCAGCTGATGCAGAGACCTCTTCAGTATTTCTAGACATATAGCAAATAAGGAACCCTTTTCATCATTATATCCCTATAGTAGACACCATTAAAGTTTAAGGCTATACATAGTTATGCTGATACCCTCGCCCATTCAGTTATTCAGAATTATCTGTTCACAGGGCTTTGCATGACAAACAACAGTAGTAAAGTACGAAAGAAATCAACACAGCCCTGTCTTATGGAAAAATATCCAGCCCTCCTTGGATCCATGTGACCTCAGCTAGGACTGAAAGGTGTTGCGTGGCAGTCGTTCAGAGCTGTGCTCTACGGCTCATCCACACTACACCTTGTACTCTACTGCCCCTCCAAAACATCATCAAAACATCCTCTCTCTTTGGTCTCCAGAAGCCACAGGGGAACAGCCCACTCTTGTTTTGACATTACATCTGGCCTGAAACATTTCGGAGCAGACCATCAAGCTGTCCTGTCACCGCTGTGTGAACCATCTGCAGGTTCACGTGTGGCTGAAGGCTGAGTCAAATCAAACTGGATCTCCATTACAGAGAGGCTAAGAATTAATTCTACCATTTTGTCTTCTTAGGGAAGTGTTGGTGTCCATGCAAAGAGACCAGTAGCAAACAAACCAACCACCTCCCTAACTTCTGTGTTTCTAATTCAGCTTGTATAGAATGCCTACTGCCATGGGACCTCATTGGTGAAAAAGGCTGACAGGTGTTATGACAGTTCAGCAGCTGCACAAAATTAAAATTTATTATGAACAGCTTATCCAGCATTATTGCCACCTTCTTAATCCAAAAAGGCAACAAAACCAAACCAAGAACTGAGATCAGAGCCCTGGTATAAAGGACACTACGCACAACTTATCAGCAAGAACATTTAGAGGCTTGGGCTGAGTTGCTCCCTTTCCCAATTTTCCTCTGAGGCTGCACAGTTACAGACACAATTTCAACCTAAAAATCTGTCTGAATATTCACAGTGCTAAATTTAGGCAGAATTATTACGCCTGACCACTATAAAGTACAAATCCAATGCAGTGAGGGGACCATAATTCAATGGTGGCAACCTGGGACTTGCTGTCAGTTTATACAAGATCAAACTGGATCACTGAATTCATCAGCAACACTCTACATACTAAAGCTGACCAAACTGAGGACCAGGCAAGACAAAAACAGAGGAAAAAAACACAAGACGGAAGATTCCTCAGTCTCCCACTTTTCAAGCATCCAGTTTGAACATCAGCATTATGTAGTGATGCTGGGAAATCAGTAATCAGAGCCTTTCGTTTTAACATACCAGATATCTTTCCTCCTGTCTCATGCTGGGGGTACGGATCATGTGATTCTGTTCTCCTCTCCAGTCTCCGAAACGTCGAAAAAAATAATTGGATAAAAATCGATTGACAGGATCTCTAATAATATTGATGTACACTGGCTGGTCTCCTCCAAACCTGGTGGGAAGAAAAACAGGTGAATCTCATCAGAAGGTTCCACACAGGCACACGCATCCATTTCTCATCTGAATGTTTTCAATTTACTCTCTGCAGAAGTTCAGATTTTTTACAAGGTTAGGAGTGAAACTGAGAAGCTTACAACTAGCTACCAAAACTTTGTAAAAGCATGCAAGATCTCTTTAGGAGTAATCGTAAGTATGATACCAAGTTGTGTACTACAAACATTTTATTTTAAGACTCTTTTTTCCACTGTGTCGAAAGTTTTGTTTCTTGAGTTTTCTCCTTGCTGTTTTTCAGATGAAGAACCTTCTGCAGCTGAATCTAAGGATGAGCATTTCTTCTTCTCCACACACGTTTCAAACCTGGAAAGTAACGTCAGAGCAAGCACTGCCTGACACCAATGGCCATAAGGCAGCCTTGGATCACCTTCACCTGGACAGTGAGCATTGTAACATGCAAACGATTTTGCAACATTCAAGCCTATTTCAAAATGCTTCCTTTGGATGAACTGACAGATATGCATGGAATTTTCATCTTTATATATGCTGTATCTTGTGCAGACCTTTCACCCCCAGCCTGCACCTCTGGCTGGATTTGAGGTTATTTCAGGGTAATGCAATGGCCTATCCTTGTACTGCACTTCATGAAGATTATTTTTTAAAAAGTCAATATGAAAATTCCTGCTTCAAAAGAGAAATTAAGTATCAATTTCAAGTACATACAAATCCAAGGAAAATGAAAGGGTAAAACCAGCTGTGATCAGGCTCCACACAAAAGCAAAATGCAGCAGAGGTACCTGCAATTTAGAGAGGAGAAGATACCCTGTTTTCCCCCAAAAAAAAGACTGACCCCAAAAATAAGCCCTGGCATGATTTTTCAGGATTTTTGAGGATGCTTGAAATATAAGCCCTACTCCAAAAATAAGCCCTTGTTACAGTTCACAAAAAAGTCAATTTAAATAGTATCCAGGCAGCTATATGTGTAAAAAAGTAGTAAGTTTTGGAGCAAAAATTAATATAAGACCCTGTATAATTTTCAGGGAAACAGGGTAAACCAGAGTAACTTCATCAGCTCAACTTTACCCTCTTGTTTGCCTCCTCTTGGTAGTTAATGACAAACATCTTCAGTTTAATAGGTAGGATACAAAAAGAGGAAAGGAGGAAAAGGGAGCTTGAGAAGGTCTGTGATGATACCGTGTTTTCACAGTGCTAAAATATTGACTGAATATTTTATGTCAATATACAGCAGCAGGAGAACAGGCCTAATGAAGTAAAAAAGAAAAGCTGCTTACACTCTTCCATGGTCAAAACTGGAGGATGGACACTTATGCTATGAAACAGACTTACAGACTACATACGCTGTGAGATAAAGCAGAAAATAAAACCTTTTTGGATTGAGAAGTTCATAGGATAAATTCAACTTGGAATTTGCCTGATTCAAGAACATTAAATCATTTTGGTTGGAAAAGACCTTTAAGGATTATCGAGTCCAATCATTAATCTAACACTGTCACTAAATCATATCCCTGAGAACCTCCTGTATGCATCTTTTAAACAACTTCAAGGATGGTGATTCAACCACTTCCCTGGGCAGAGTGTTCCAATGCCTGACAACCTTTTCCATGAAGAAATTTTTCCTAATATCCAACCTAAACTTCCCTGATACAACTTAAGGCCATTTTCTCTCGTCCTACCACTTGCTACTTAGGAGAAAAGACCAACACCCTCCGTGCTACAACCTCCTTTCAGGTAGTTGTAGACAGTGATAAGGTCTCCCTTCAGCCTCCTTTTCTCCAGGCTAAACAGCCCCACTTCCCTCAGCTGCTCCTCATCAGACTTGTGCTCCAGGCCCCTCACCAGCCTTGCCCTTCTCTGTACTCTCTCCAGCACCTCAATGTCCTTCCTATGATGAGAGGCCCAAAACTGAACACAGTATTCAAGTTGGGACCTCACCTGTGCCAAGTACAGGGAGCCAATCACTTCTCTATTCCTGCTAGCCACACTATTCCTGATACAAGCCAGGATACTGTTGGCCATTTTGGCCATCTGGGCACACTGCTGGCTGATGTTCAGCCGGCTGCTGACCCACACCCCAAGGTCCTTTTCCACCAGGCAGCTTTCCAGCCACTCTTCCCTGAGCCTGTAGTGCTGCCTGGGGTTGTTGTGACCCAAGTGCAGGACCCAGCACTTGGCTTTGTTGAACCTCATGCAACTGGCCTCAGCCCAACAATCCAGCCAGTCCAGATCCCTCTGTATGGTCCTTCTACCCTCCAGCAGATCAACACTCCCATTCAACTTGGTGTCATCTTCAAGCTTACTGAGGGTGCACTCAATCCGCTCATCCAGATAATTGATAAAGAAATTAAACAGAAATGACCCCAAGACTGAGTCCTGGGGAACACCACTCATGACTGGCTGCCAGATGGATTTGACTCCATTCACCACAACTCTTTGGATCCAGCTCTCCAGTCAGTTCTTTATGCATAGCAGAGTACATCCATCCAGGCTATGAGCTGCAGCTTCTCCACTAGAATGCTGTGGGACACAGTGTCAAAGGCTTTACTGAAGTCTAAGTACACAACATCCACAGCCTTTCCCTCATCTACTAAACAGGTCACCTTGTGATAGAAGGAGATCAGGTTAGTAAAGCAGGACCTGCCTTTCATAAACCCATGCTGAGTGGTTGTCCTGTATGTGCTACATGATGGCAGTCAGGATGATCTCCATAACTTTCCCTGGCACCAAGGTCACACTGATAGGCCTGTAATTCCCTGGATTCTCCTTCCAGTCCTTGTAGATGGGCCTCACATTTGCCAACTTCCAGTCAACTGGGACCTCCCCAGTTATCCAGAACGGCTGAAAAAGGATGGAAAGTGGCTTGGTGAGCACCTCTGCCAGCTCCCTCAGAACCCTTGGGTGGATCACATCCGGCCCCATAGACTTGTGAACGTCAAAGTGGTGTAGCAACTTCAATTATGTTTCTTCCTTCTGTTCCCTCAACTTAGGACAACAATTCTTACTTAGAGCATTAACTTATGCTTTATTTTTGGGAGCTTGAAGACATAGCCATACTTAAGTATTTAAATGCTGTTCTGATGATTTTTTGAGTCACGATTTATATATTTTCTTTTAAAATGTAAAATATTAAATTAGAAGAGAGAAAACTGAAGACACGCTCCACACCAAGACAATCCTCTTGGCTTCTCTTTAACTCTTGGGTTAGATGAATAATTAAATATGTATAATAAAAGATTAGGGCTCTTCATAAATATTAAAGAACTAGCAAAACTGTTTAAAAACTGAATTCTAGTAAAAGAGAAAAATTCTATACAGTTTCAACCTGATTTTTATTCTCCATGATTCCCCAGACCACTAAATACAGTCTGCAATGGCTTGTCTCATGAATAACTATGCATATCAGTAATCTCATTGACCTCAATGTTGCAGGTTCACTGCCATAATTTGAAATTGCACAGACAGCATAAAACTTCCAAACAATCCAATTAAGAAGGCAGATGCTTCTTGCTTCCTCATTAGTGCATAGCCCAGTTTGGACTTGGGTGTGCAAGGGAAGTATCCTGAAACGAGTATCTTGAATTCTTCTTTGAGCTCGTCTTTGCTGCTTTTTGTCTTTATACAGAAATAAAACCTAAATTAAAAAAAAAAAAAAAGGTATTCTTGCAATTACCATAGGACAACGAGGACATTAAGCTTTGACAATAATTATTCAAATAGAAAGCTTTTGGTGAACACCATGGTGGGTAGCTGTGAAAAACAGATTTTTCAAGTGTAATTGCTGGCAAGAATAGGTTGCACCTAAATTACTGAACATATTATCTTCCCGCTGCTTGATACAGATCTGCAATAATCTAAAGACAGAAGGGAGTGGAGAAGAGCAAAGAAAAGGGAAAGGAATGAAGACAGCAAGAAGTGATGACCACAGCAGCAGATTGTCTTAAGACAGAGACAGAAAGTTTACAAGATCCAAAGAATCAAGAGAGCAGGGACATCCTGCCTGGCTTTTGTAGAGGATGCTAAGCCTAAATGCTCCCTAGAAGAGAGAAAACAATCAAAAGCAGACAGCTATTAGTTGGCTAGATAGAAATATTCAACACATATTGTCTTTCTGAAGAAAAAAGGAGGGGGCGGATTGCATAACCAACCCACCGAAGTGTCAGAGCCCGTCCTTTTGCGGGTAAGGTCATGTCCCTGAACATGTGAACCGTAAATTCAGTACTGACAGCTCTGAGAGAAGAGGCACATGCATGCTCATCTGTCCCAAGAGGACAGATGAGATGAGAGGTCACTCTTTCACAAAGAGCTACAGAGGAACTTCTCATTTCTGAAATGGAGACTGTGCCCCCCACAAACACAGGATAAGCTCAAACTTCTGACTTCCTACACACTGTAACCAGCCTGGTCTACAACCAGCTCCGGTTGCTCCACCAGGCAACAAGCAGGGAATCTTTAGAAAAATTAAGTCTGGTCTGGCTCTTATTCAAATCTGCATTTTTTTAAAAACATAGTTTATAATACTTCAAATTCCAACCATTTGTTTCTACAGACTGTACTGAGACTCTTTTATGGAATCTAAGCAGCACTCACATGGCATAAAGAATTCTATTAGTTAAAAATCAATAAACTTAAGCTATTTAGAGAAAAAAAGGGGGAAATCAATGCTCCATTTGTTCAGGTATGTTCTGCATATTTTTAGGTACCTATCCATCACAACATATCAAATATTACTTAGCTCTAGAGAGTGAAACTTTTCAAATTAACAACACCCACATGAAAACGGTCTTGCAAACAGTAACATATTGTGCTTTCATTATACATCATGTCACCTTATTTATATTCAAATACCTATTGTTAAGGATTCAAAAAAGGACATAATCATATTTTCCTAAGCTTGGGCAGAAGGCTTACCTGCTCTGAGTGCAATCAAGGTTGGATCCTGCATGATAATAAAGGTACCTGATCATTCTTATGCCCAGCAGCATGTTGCCACAACTGGGTAGAGATGGTGGCCATGACACCACCAATCCAGCAGAGCACTGAAAACATACACACCAATCCTCCGCAGAGCTCTCCCCTACTTAACTTCTCCTTATTTATTTAGTATACACTATTAAATCCCAGTAGCTTTAACCGCGCTGTTGTGACAGGTATATTTTTAGAGTTATCAGCAAAATAATTAGCATATTTGCAGGTTTCAATCAATGATATTTAGGTTCATTAATAATATATTCCCCCATCCTTTTTTAAATAAAACTGAATAAAAAGGCCTGAGAAGTATGCCAGATGTTGCAAGTCTGCCCCTTAGAAGAATGTCTCAAATGAATTCCAATTTTATTACTTACATGAACAAAATCTTTGTTCAAAATCTGTTACAAACCCCTTACGAGTTTAAAAAAAAAAAAAAAAGAAGAAATAAATAAATAAAAATAAACCAAAGTTATTTGCTTAGCTGTAAAATAGAAGATCTCTCAGCTTCTATGATTTTTCACTTCAATAATTTTTAAGAAAGGTTAAATAGGAAGGTATTCCTGTCACGTCACTTCAGAAGGTACGTGCATTTCCGTTCAGCACAAAACTCTTTGCACAAGCAGAAGCAGGCTCCTCCATCCCTGCAGGCAAACCACATTCCTCGAGGAAAAGACAACTCCCAACCTATCCTCTATAAGAACTTTGGCTGCCTCTTACTCATTTAATGTAAAACATCTCCCCTTAGACAAATTAGTTGGCTGCTAGAAGTTCAATATAATGGAAGCAAAGAAGAACTGACATTCACCTAATATTAATATGGATAGGCATATTGTGTCCTTCTTAGAAAGGAAGCACAATTTCCTTTTACAGCTCTGTAAAAACGAGAATCATGCACTGGAAGAGCAATTGCCCAGCAAGCTTTACACATTGATTATGTTACGACTTCATCACCTGCTCTGCAGCACAGCTCCACAGGGAGATCACGTAAAAGCGCTAATATATAACTTTCACCTTTTTAGGACTTAAATAAGATACAATCACATCAAAATCTGTCTTCTGAAAAAGGTATCTTGAAATGGAAGTTTAACATCTTGTATTAGCATGCACTTGTGACAAAGCAACCCCATTCTGCACACAAGGCAGCGGGCACCTCTGGGGTGCTCCAAGGACTCTCTCAAGGACAAGCTGCTACATTCTCTGCAAAGGTTCCCAGAGGAGTGGGCTGAGGTTCTGCCTGCCTGGGACTAAACGCTATTGCCAGCCTCCAAAACTAAGGAGTTCATCTTCTTGCTTTTGTCTGTAGTGCCTTGTTTCCAGCTTTTGCGCCTTCACCCTACCCTGTGGCTATGTTTCCAGGCTTTTCTTTGGAATTACGAGGGAAAAATGGAAAGTGAGTTGAGATAAATCTTTCCATTTCAAAACTGCACCCTTGGCTGTGGTGGCCTTGAATGGGAGGTGTGTGTGGGGTTCCAAAATGCCCAGTGGTTCAAGATTAACAGTAAAATAGTGCAAACTGGCAGCAATCTGCTCATTAATTACCTTTTCTGGAGCTGTGATTTCAAGAGTAGAAATTTCAGCTTCTAAAGTGATGTGTCTGTCTAACGTCATTGTAAAAATCACAACTGAGTCCTCTGGCGATTGCTTAGTAAACTGCCTCAGACCAGTGAATGGCTAAAATATCACACTATAAAGCCCTATATTTCTCTATTTAATTATCCTGTAAATCTCCAAGAATATTTTGTGTTGTGTTTCTGTCAGTCTTTTACATTTATGCATGATAAACAATGAGGGTTTTTTTTCCCTACGCCTTTCATTATGCTGAGGACATCAAAGTATTTTAATATATAAATGCATAATGAACAGCAAGAACAGTGAGACAAATCCTGACAGGTTCTGCATAGCATCCCCAACTCAAGAAAAGGCAACACTTGAGACAGACATACTAATTGGGATCTCATTTATGTGATGCAAAGTTACAGCTGGAAACAAGTAAGAGACAACACTAATTCTCTACCAAACACTAACAGCAGCTACAGTCAAGCTCTGCATTATTTCAAATTTCTTAATTCCAGATACCCTGTATTCAAAACTTTCCAAAGATCTGGCTCAGGATCTCTCTGCACCTTGAATTAACATATCACTATAATTCAGAGATGCAAATGTTGCACATTATATAGAGGAACAGGAAAATTAATTACAAATTGTTACAGTAAATTCCCGGCAAATAGTAGAACAGCTGATACAGCTCTTTGGAAAGTATCAAATCAACAAACATGGTGTGTTAGAAAGATACATCTTCAACATTGGATGAGATCACAGATTTGGCTGAGATAGTTACGTTCACATAAAATCTTGGGGCTTGACTTTTTAGGGAGGTTATAACACAAAACATGTTGCAAAGCACTCGGCACTGCACATTCAGCTTCTTGTATGAATACATTTCTCAAGAGTGTCACGGGTGATTCCAGCTGTCTTGTGGAAATGGCTTTTGTAGAGAGCTACTCAAGATAACGCTAAGAATGTCCATATGGAAATGGAGCTACAGTAATTCGGGTATAATAAAAAAAAAACAAACTGTAACTTGGTGGTACGTATAACGTATACAATGTACAAAATATAAAAATCAGTGTAACAGAAATTGAAAACATGGCTGACCTGTTCCACATATGAAATTTTACCTAATCACTATAAAATACGGAGCTGCGGATATCATCATGCTTGAGTCTTTGAATCTACACAGTTTAATAGGATAATTTGTGATTCAGAAGTTTAGTGCAAAACTACTGATAACACTTTCAGAAAACAAAGTTGCAGAAGGAGAGAATAATGAAGGAAGTGGTTTGCTGCTGAAGAGCCACTTGAGCCACAGCGCAAACAAGACATAAGCAAACATCATGCACTGTAGTATGGCAAATAAAATCCAAAACATCTAGAACCAGAGGACAGTCACAGGGAAGAAGCCATTCTGGCAAGGACTTCCATACCTCCACAGATTGTCAGGAACATGTGAGACCTCACAGGCCACAATAATCTTAGTTTCCCTTTTTCTGAGAAGCAGGAGCAGAGAGGAACAAAGACCCGGCACACCACTGATGTGGCCACTGACAAAGTCCATTTTAAGGAAAGAATGCACAAAGTTCACTGCAGAGTCACAAGAAGGATGAAAAAATAATGCCTTGCAATACAAAAATGTCAAGAAACTGGAAACCTTTAGCTTGAAAAGAAAATAAGGGAAAAAAACACAGAGAAGGCTGAAGTGACTGTACCATGGCATGTAATTACACATGAAAGCTTACATAGGGGAATAATGGGCAAATGTAGTCTGAGATCCAAGGAAAATAAGTCAATTGGATTTCTCTGAAGACTTAAGAGGAAAAGTAACTCTCAGTTTACAACTTGAGAGACCAATTCAGTACTGAAGAATTTACCAAGAGCAGTGGGTTCTGCATGGTGATTTTTAATCAAGACTTAAATTTTCTTCCTGAAAGATGAAAGTTTTAGCTTCAAATCTAAATACTCTGTATTGTGCATTACACAATGGTGAGAAAGACTAGAAATGACTTAGGACTGCCACAATTCATCTTCTTGCCTAAAGGGGGGATCATCTATGTAATTGCTACTACCAGCTCCAAAATCCTTAACTACAACTTATTCTGTTTTGCTGTCCTATTCAAACCTTTTTCTAAATGTCAGATCTTTCTTAAGTTACTCTCAAACTAGTAATATAATCTACAGTGTGAATGTGAGCACAGAAACCAGACAACAGTAAAAAAGGATAATTCAGGTGTTATGCCTGATCCCACCTTCCGTAACCAAATTTCAAGCAACCATCTCCATTCTGAGAATGTATTACCAGCTGAATGCAAGCTAAAAAGCCTATTATGTGAAGAACATGGGAAATCTAGGCAAGCAAATTTTAAATCAGATTATCTTAAAACCTGTAGAAAAAGCTCACCATAGAGTAATGCTTTCTAAAAAAATAAGCCTGAAAAAACCCTTAGACCACATAAAGGTTAAACTGCATATTAGATTTGTGTTTAGTCTTCCATCAAGCCACAGTTAAAAAACATCATTATACACTCACATCATTCAAAAAAATTTTAGTATAAAAACGGAAAAAATATGTAGGAGGGATTACAGCACCGTGTGGCCATTCATGAAAAGAGTACTTTACAAGGCAGACCTCACATGACGGTAGAAAGTGTTTCATGATGTGTTAGCAAAAGGTGTAGATTATAATAAACATACATAAAGACACAGTGTTAACACTGGGCACATAAGTTTATCTGACATTTCCCTACTTTCAAGAACTTAGCCAGTGCTTACCCAAATAATTTGTTACCATATTTTAAATGACACTTCCTAGGTGTGTATGTTTGGTGGTATTTTGTTTTGTTTGTTTGTTTGTTTTTAAAGGAGGAAAAAAATCCACAACACGAAACTACTTTAGTAGATAATCCTGGGCTGCAATCACCGTTTCAAGATGTTGATTCAATAAGCCACTCCAAGAGCCCAATCCCTCCCATGGCTGAGCTGTACAGATCCGGTGCAAGCTGACTCAGGCACTGCTGTTCATAGAAAGTACACTGCAGCATCTCTCTAGTCCAGCTCCATGCATTTGCCCAGCATGCTGTTTTCAAAAGCTAGTGGAGCACAGTTAAAACACATCATAGGCATATTCTACGAGACACCTATGTCCTGTGTAGCATTACTTAATCCAGAGAAAGGGAGAAACAAGAATCCCCAAGTTACTAATAAATCTGAGTGTTGCAACAAATATTCCATGACTCTGTTTTTAAGTCAATGAAGACACCATCACAGAATCACACTGGATTTACTGATCTCTTACCAGTCTATGCAAAAATTTAAAAGTGAAATTTTATTTCCAAATCAATTGACCAGAGACACATACATAAATTAAGTCATGGCAAAGCAAGATTAAAAAAAATGGCAAACACACCATCCAACCCTTACAAACTACCAGCAGTCTAAGACACAAGGCTTTCAAACTTCGCGCTGTCAGCACAGAGTGTGCTCCTGCTTTCAAACATGCAGCTTACATGACACACAGTCAAGTTAATTCTTCACCATGTACCTCCTTTTTTGTTTGTTGGATACAGATACAATTTACAGTGCCCGAGAACACTGTAGTGTCAAAGTGCTGTGTTAAACTGCAATTCTTAAAGCTGCTTCTGCATGAGGAAAAACACAAATCTGATGAATAACAAAAAAGCTGAACAATACTGAGAAACTAAGTTTAGTTTTGGGCTTATCCAGACTGAATCTCTCTCTGTCTGTTTCTGCCTTGATACAGTATGTGCTACTCATAATACAGAATTCAGGTCAGAGTTGAAGGAAAATGTCTGAACTTATCAGGACTATTGCATGTGACACTGTCTGCCACTGCAGCAGCCTGATTTACTCATTTTTATTAGTTACTGTTGGCCATTATGTTTGTTTAAAAGAGTAATATTAGAAAAAAAAAAATCAGTAATGCTGATACAAGAACAACAATAACCTTATATATTAACTCTGCTAATTAATGAACAACAGAAAACCAGAAATATTTATTAAGTTACCTCCAGAGACCAAAGGCAAGCACCTTCCAAAGCAGAAGATCCAACATATCTTTCTCTGCTCCCCAAAAACCATCCCTCCACATCCTTCATGCTCTAAGCAAGGGGCTGCCCTCCAAGCAGGGCACAGGGAGGTGGCTGCTGGCTGTGGCCCAGCATAAGGCCCAGCAGTTCCATTTTCCTTGGCTTTCCCTTCAGCAGATGTACCTGCAGCAGCGTGGTTGTCTCAGAGTCTCCTGCTGGCCTTCCAAATTTAGTTTGAAGCTGGCCAATGGGTTTAGAAATTATTTAGAAAGCAGCCATGGGGGGAAGCTGGAAAAACACGCAGAATAGCTGGAAGCACTGTATGAGTCTTATTTCCTTAGAAAATTATGCTAAAAGGGAAGTGTTGTCCCCTCCCCTCGAGCACAGACACTAAACACGCCGCAGATACTAAACTGCAGCTGAAAGGAAGAAGAGGGCAGCAGCCCAACAACGCAGAAAAGACTCCTTGCATACTAATGCTGGGCAATAATTCATCCCAGCTTTGAACAAATAAGATATACTGAACTGAATTATAAGGGCTAATTAAATGTAAGATTAAATTGAGTCCATGCTTTATCTCTGCATCTCCTTACCACATCATAGGAAATTTTAAAGGAGATAATTCCCCAGTGGCCTATAACTACTGCAGAAAGTAAAGAATTCATGGCTCCAGTGAGACATGAAAAAGCCTGCTTCTGTCTCTGGGTGGTCTTTCTAATGCTTCTCCCTCCTATGACTTTACCCTGACCTAATCAACCAGCCTTTAAACACGCAAAAGTCACTTACCACTCACTGACAGAGACACGTCTTTAGGTTTTTATATGTTTCCCTCTAACGTTCATTCAGCCTGAGACAGGAGGGAGCAGCCAAGCTTCCCGCTCTGCCCAGACGGGGATCCGTGAGTGCATGATCTGAAGATAAGAGTTTGTTGTCAGAGAGGGGAAAGCTGCCTTCCTGTGTCCAAAATGAGAGTCACACAATTCCTCCCATTCTTGATTCGCCCTGACCCAAAGCTGTGGCTTCACTATCCCCCTGTGCATTCCTGCAAACATTCTTTCTGCTTCTCTGAAATCTGTGACACTTGGAGCAAACGCCGAGCATCTTGTCCGGCTGCCCAAAGGCAGTTACGGTTACGTAATTCCGTAGACTACTAAAAGGTCAAGTGGGGCTTTTCCACAAACTTGAAGCTTCTTCCTGCTTCATTTTTTCTCAAGCTAAATAAATAGATGACAAGCCGCATTTATGATAAAGCACAGCAAACAACCTGCGGCTATCCTAAAATAGCTTTTTGTCTCTCTGCAGGCTAAGATCCTGTACTGCTTGGATTTATCAGTAACACCTGCAATCTTAGCAAATGTATCAGCATATAAATATTTACCTGCTTACAGTACAGACACTTTAATATTTGCTTCTGACTAACATTTTGGAAGCTTTTCCCAGGAACATTAGCATATAAACTTCAATTCAGAAGGAGACAAAAAATTATCAGTATTTTTACTAATTTAATGGCTCCCAAACTTATTTTTAAATACATGCAACATTGACTTTGAAAAGGAACGGGAATATGAGA
Source organism: Streptopelia decaocto (assembly GCF_964273445.1). NCBI lineage: Eukaryota > Metazoa > Chordata > Aves > Columbiformes > Columbidae > Streptopelia > Streptopelia decaocto. Next base: position 53,149,804 of record NC_138656.1, on the reverse strand, counting down.
AAGATAAATGACAATTGTCACCCTGGTCCTGCAATGTGCCCTTTTTGGGCACACATCTGCATGGAGCCAAACCTCCTGAATTCTGCACAAGTGAAGATGGGTGCCTCTACCCTGTGCACTGCAGACCACTGCACAGGTTATGACTGGCAACTTTTAGAGTGCCTTGGGCATGTGAGAAGTTGTGTATATATATATATATATAATTTTAGATTTATTGTTTTTTTCAAACATAAGTCAATTATCTCAGCATTCTGAGAGAACACAAAACTATCAAGGGCTTGTTTTTAATTCTAAGAATTTACTGCTTCACAACATCTATTGCAGGAGGATGGCAGCTAGTTATTTTGCATGCATCATGTTGCTCATTTTTTTTTTCCCCTTGGATAACATATTTAAGAATAAGGAGTGAAGGCCATTTCTACATAATAGGAAATGGCAGCCTGGTAAACAGTAACTAGGAAAGGATCTAGGAAACACACTGGAAAAACAACTTGCCCCGAAAGCCCAGATCACTCTGGCACAACTGTAGTTTTAGAAGGTGTAAGTATGAGGACTGCAATGGTGGTTTTTTGTTTGTTTCTGTTTTGTTTGTTTTTTTGGTCTATCATATACAGCATTAGTGAAGCTGATGCAGATCCAGAGTACAGTTTTGATCCTTATACTTAACAAAGTCATAGAATCACTTTGGTTGGAAGAGACCCTTGAGATCATTGAGTCCAACCATAATCTAACTCTAGCATTAAACCATGCTGAAAAAAACCTTGTCTAAATGCCTTTTAAACACCTTCAGGGATGGTGACTCCACCACTTCCCTGGGCACCTGTTCCAATGCCTGACTACCCTTTCTGTGAATAATTTTTTCCTAATATCCAACCTAAACCTCCCTGGCAAAACTTGAGGCCATTTCCTCTCATCCTATCACTTGTTACCTGGGAGAAGAGACCAACACCCCCCATGCTTCAACCTCCTTTCAGGTAGTTGTAGACAGTGCTAAGGTCTCCCCTCAGCCTCATTTTCTCCAGGCTAAACAGCCCCACTTCCCTCAGCTGCTCCTCATCAGACTTGTGCTCCAGGCCCCTCACCAGCTTCGTTGCACCACTCTGCACGCTCTGTAGTATTTCCATGTCCTTCCTATGATGAGGGGCCCAAAACTGAACACGGGATTCAAGGCGGGGCCTCACCAGTGCTGAGTACAGTGACACAATCACTTCTCTATTCCTGCTGGCCACACTATTCCTGATACAAGCCAGGATACTGTTGGCCTTTTTGGCCACCTGGGCACACTGCTGGCTGATGTTCAGCCAGCTGCTGACCCACACCCCAAGGTCCTTTTCCACCAGGCAGCTTTCCAGCCACTCTTCCCTGAGCCTGTAGCGCTGCCTGGGGTTGTTGTGACCCAAGTGCAGGACCCAGCACTTGGCCTTGTTGAAGCTCATACAATTGGCCTCAGACCAATGATCCAGCCAGTCCAGACCCCTCTGTATGGTCCTTCTACCCTCCAGCAGATCAACACTCCCACCCAACTTGGTGTCATCTTCAAGCTTACTAAGGGTGCACTCAATCACCTCATCCAGATCATTGATATAGTTATTAAAGTCTATGGAACTACTGGACAAATTTGGGAGAAGAGTCATTGAATTATTAAATGGATGAGGAAAACACCTGTGGCAAGAGGTTTGAGAATACCTGTGATCAAAAGGAATAGTGAAAGGTGTTTGGAGGCAGTAGTGGAAGACAGTTGCATGGGGAGAAACACCAGGGAACAAAAATGTCATTTCAGTTAATAAGGAGCAAAAGCCAGAGAAATTCACATTAGAAATTAGCAACAATAATTCGACAGTAAAGCTGACAGACAACTGGAAGCAAGTGCCCAAGGAGTGGCAGAGCTGGTGTAACTCCATGCCTTCAAACGCAGACTGGATGCTTTCACAGAAGACTTCTGAGAAGTATACTCTTTTTTCCCATCAAGAGCAAGAAAACCCCATGCTGTGCTAGCCCCCGTAGCAACAGCCAGTATGTAACCAAAAAGCACCTAAACGTTTGCCTCCGCATGTAAGAACATTTCCAAGTAGGGTCATTACAATAAAGCCAGGTATGGAGAGGTCAGTCTAGCATTTAGGATGAAACGAGCAGGATGGTGACCACAGAGCTGTAATGAAAAGCCTTGCCCAGGATTCACAAGTAACAGAGAATTCAATAAACAGAACCACCTTCCCCAAAAGAAATGGTCCCAAAATGGACTGGATGGAGCAGTCACCCTTCTGAGGTACTGGGTTGTCTCCTAAAGCCAGCCCTAGCTGCACTGGAGAGACTGGGAACAGAAGCTGCAAACCACTGCGAATAAAGCTTTTCCTGTGATGACAAGCACTATGTAGAAATTCACTCACATCAAAGAAGAACAAGAACCTTAGTTTTCCATCTTCTGTTTGAAGCTGTAACTAATTAGATTTATGTCTGTAAAAATTCACGTAAGATTTGCTTTAATGAGTCCTTTCAGCATTTGCCTTTTTGTCTGCCTCTTTGCACTACTTTGTCTTTTAGTTCAGTGCTATCTTTTCTCAGTCCAAAGATGTAGGAGAATAAATGAGGATTCATTCACTCAGCTGAACCAGCAGGCCCTCTTAAAACATTGTTCAAAAACAAGGGGAAAATGTCCCTGGCAAGCATTCAGGTCAGGATGAGATTTTCACATTTTTAGAACTTTGTTCAGCAAAGCGACTGGTGCCTCAGAAACAGGCATGTGCTCAAACTCACCACGGAAGGCTTAGCTCACTTACACTAGAGATTTTTTTTCTGGAAAGACAATATAGTATTTTTTTTTCAGTTGGAAACATGAGTAAACGCCATGATGCTTTTCTGAATAATCAGAGTGCTTTAAGTGCTGACAGGTTTATAAGCAGGTGCAGCGTGCAAATGGGGGAAATCCAAGTGATTTGTCATTGCTGCTGTTCACATCAGTGATGTTAAATAAAAGTCAAGTTTATTTTTCTTACTGCTGTTTGGGAAGCTGAGAAGCACCTATAAGCAAAAGCAAAGCAGACTCCTGTTTTGCACGACTCCGCTTACATTTTCTCTGCTTCTCCAGTACCTTGGTGATATGCTCCAAATGGCTTAACGTAATTCCTACAGATCTTGAAAGCACTGAACCAGAGAAGTGCAAGACAGTGGAAGAGACTGTTTCTATCCAAACAGTAACCTTCAAGCTTAACCAAAAGAGTAGCAAGGAACGAAGGAGAATAAAGCATTCCTTATGTCTTCCCACAAACAAAACTTGGTTTCAAAGGTGAAAAATACCAAACAAGAGAGGTGAGTTTGTTCACTGCGTTAGTCCCCAGGATGGCTGCCCCTGCAAAAATTCACAGTTTTCAGTAACAGCTCTGCTACAATGTTATGTTAAAAGCCTCATCTCTTCCCTTGGGAAGGAGCAAGGGGTTTCACCAAAGTGGGGTTCTTCAGGCTGAACTCTGAGCCTTTCAGGGATCTGAAGCTGCCCTAAGCCTGCAGTCAGGACTCTGTTGTCTCCTACTGCACTGCCTGCTCATAGCAAGCTGCTGCCTGAGGTCTTCAGTTGTCAGCCAGAAAACACCACATCCATACTTTGACCCTCATTCTTTTATTTTCTAGAGTATTGCATGGCTTCTGCGTTGAGCGGGCAGAAAAACGGAGGCAAATGGGAAGAATCGTATTTCATAGCTGATTTGAGTTCAGCTATCCACTAGAGATGATATATAAAGGAAAAGTTTCAAAAAAATAAAATCAAGCAAAACTAAGCCACTTTCACAATACTGTAATATTTATAACGTATTTAAATCATATTTATGAAAGTTATGCAAAATCACTCCCCAATGAAATACATTTTTTTTAAAAAACATCACCCTAGAATTAAGGAAGAGAGAAAATATTCAACATGTTACTTCACTGTTAGATGTAACACTGCCAATATATTTTGAAACTATAGACTAAAAGTCTCATAAATGTTTAACTTATCAGAAAACACTTGGAAATGCTAAACCAATAGTGAGCAATGTTGATGCACTTCAATGACATCTCATTTAAAAGACTCAGCCTTTTCACTTTTATACAGCTAAAGCAAGCATCCTCCTAATAAAAGTTTTCACATTTGCAAGGAACAGCCAGAAAGGAAGCTGCAAATACTTTTATACATCTTATATAATTTTTATATATTTTCACAAATTCGTATTGGAAGAAAAATGTGGAGATATCACATCCTGGATACACTACAGAAAAAACATGTTACCTATGTAGCAAGGAGGTACCATATAGAAAAAAAAAAATTGAATCTTGGGAGGAGCAAGTGGTAACAATATTCAGCTTTTTGTCATGTACCTAATGTTGTGTACCATCTCTGAAAAATCAGTTTAATCAAGAAACATTCCTTTGACACATAGGTGTGGCTACCTGTTTGATCTTGCATTTCAGTTGAGAGAAGAGATGATTTACCAAATATGTGAAGTCCCACCCCAATAAGATTTATTCTTTAAAGACAATACATTAGAAATTAAACCATTATGGAATCAGAACAGAGAACATAGAAGATCAAAGTTTTGTTCAGCTCTTCTTGTTGTCATGTAACAAAATCATGTCCATAGTTAAGTTATATATCAAGTGAATTTCCAATTTCTCCAAATATTCTATTTTCTAAAAAAACCAAAACAATAGCCCCTCACAAATTTTCATTTTTTACTACATTCTCTGCCCATGTCTGAAGCCATACATTCAAAGGACACCCACTGACATTACCACGTAAACAAAATGCTGGGAAGTTAAGCAAGCTCTTGCAAAGATCTGCAGAAAATTCACACTTCTACAGATTTTTTTTAATCTAAATGTGAGGAGTCCAGCCTAGTGGCACAGATGGCATAGTTCCTGAATATAATTTCCTAATTAAATTTACAGCCTGGGAAATAACCATCTGCAGTCAGCTTTAACCTCTGTGTCCTGGCTAAATGCTATCTGGCATCACTCATTTGTGTCCTTCCAAAAATTCCTCAGAAGTTTCATCCAAATTCAATTTTCTTCACATTCTGTGCTATAAATGTCTCTAGAGTCTTGCTGCATAGTTTTAAATAGCTGCCAGAAGGGACTGCACTCCCATGACACAGAGCATAATCTGTTTGTGTGGCTTATAAATACTTCTACATCCTGTGGAAGGGGGACTGTTTTGTCAGAACAAAATTAAATTGGTTAAATTGGTGAAGAGTCATTGCAGGTACAAAATTAATGAACTCAGTGGAGTTTTCAGTCTCGTATTAGGCTATGCAGAGATGAAACATTCACAAAAGTGTGCTGCCACTGTTAAAACATGAGTGCACAGTTTAAAGATCCAAGTTATCACCTCATGTGTGTTGGCTGGAAACATCGTAAACCAAGATCATCTTGGAGGCAAAGACATGCAAAAGCATCCTGGCTTTTCCCAAACATACTGCACATAACCGTTCTGTAGCAAAGAGAGGGCAGGAAAAAAACTCCAACTTCGGAATGTGACTTTCAGTGCCAGAAGGAAAGGGAGGGGGGCAAGTACATTGTATTGCTCCTATGCCAAGAAGAAGGGAAAATGTTCTATGCATTACAATTAATAGAAATAAATGAAAAAGACTTTTAACTGAAAAAATGCCTTACCTTGAGAAGTTGAGGAAATGAACATGTCTAGTGAATAAATAGGGCTGCTCAGCAGTGCTTATGTTTTTAATCAATTCCATCTAAAAAAAAATCAACAAATCAAATTTTCCATGTTATGTCAATGTGCATTTTAAGACATATATAACTCTCAAACAACATATGATGATGTAGTTCTCAACTCTGAATTACTCAGGGACTCCTTCCCCACTATCCCTCCCAAGCACTGTCATCAAGACAGCATGACTACTACTTCATGTCTAACCAAGAAAGGTCAAGCTGCAGACACCATCCTGCTATCGTGGAGCTTGTTAACTTCCAAAAGTGGGTATCAGTTTAAAGAAAGGCATAAACTAAATCTGCACCAGAGCTTTACAAGTGGCAGCTGCCCTCTGAAGACACTGGCTCTATACATCAGAATGCCAAAATGCAAAATGCCTGAAATTGTAAAAGAAAATGGGATCTGAGCCAATGACCATATAACAATAAAAATGGCCAACATTGCCAAAGCACTGATTGACTAGGCTGTTTAAATACAGGAATCAGTACTTCCATTTCTTTTACTATTACAGCAAATTCACACTACAAATTAAATGGGCAATCTTAGGAAGATGATGCCATGTTCTAGTTCAGGCACATTCACCCATTTTTTTTTGTTTTTAATAAATGATTTAATTTCAGATCACTGAAGTGGAATAATGTAAACAGCATATACTGAAGACTGCACACCATGGATATGAATGTCTATGTTGTGTAAGCTGAGCTGTAGCTATGACCTACATCGGGGTATCAAACTCACTGTCATCGGGGGCCACATCAGCCTCGTGGTTGCCTTCAGAGGGCAGAATGCAATTATAGGACTGTTTAAATGTAGGAGTAGTTACATTTGTACAGTCCTAAAATTGCTTTTGGCCCTTTGAAGACAATCGTGAGGCTGATGTGGTCCCCGGTGAAAATGAGTTTGATGCCCCTGATCTAGCGAAAGCTGAAAGTGGCTACAGGAGGATCATGCTAGAGAGTTGAGATGTTTCAGATAATTTTGCTTCCTTACTATTAACTTCCTAAGATTTATCTTCTGATTTCCTGTTCCAGGCTTAAATGCCGCCTATAATATGGACACTGAACACAAATGCATTTTAAATGATAGGTTTACTGATTTTATAAACTGAGTAGTATAAAGTAAGACAGAAAGTAACAGACATTCATGACTGGGAAAAAAAAAGAGATAAGAGAAGATGAATCAAACATTCTTGTTTGAGTCATATCAATTCATGTACTAAACTTAAACACTATTAACGAGACATTAATTTAAAAAAAATTTCCTAAAGCTTGAGTGCTAGAGCTGACATGGACAAAATAAGGAAAAAACATGGGGCCCAGCCTGTTACATGGTGAAGATAAAATGACTGGCATGTGATGAGTTACTGCACTAAAAGCTTGAAGACCATGGTAGCATGTCCCTGCCATAACCAATATTAAACTACATTTAAGTGACATCACCTTTTTTTTTTTTCTCCTTCTATTTCCCAGTTTTGTTATACTGACGTTTTGCCATGGTTTTTACACTGTGTGTCAGGTTTTACTGTTTCTCATTCATCTTTCATTCGCCATTTTTCCTGGGATACATAACCTGCTGTCTTCTTTCAGACTACACAAACTACCACCATTTAACTTCAAGAACCAAATAAAAAAGTGCACACACTAATATGCTTTTCCCTACTTTCACTCTGCCTTCAACAATTTTATACACATACATCTAAGATGAGCACTGAAGCAAACAGTTCAGTTTGTTCATTTTCTCAGGATGAGGCTTTTCCTGTCTAACTAGTTTGAGTACCTCAAGCTATACTAGGTATAGACTGTGTATATCAAGGTATATTAGGTCTGAGAAAGGCTGTAAACCCAAGGAAATGGAATGTAAGAAGAGACTGCCAAAAGAAAGACAGTATGAAAGGAAAAGAGAAACAAGGGAAAACAGAAAGATGGAAAGATGATGTGTGATTTAAACCCCCTCCCCTCCCCCCCCCCCCAAAAAAAAAGGTCTGCATCAAGAAAGGAAGGAAGATGGCAGAAAGAAGGTGTTGATGTGAGATAAAAACTCTATTCATGCTGCTATGGTCATCACTGTAATTCCATCTTGGAAAAAATGAAAAAGTATCCTAAGAGTATAAATGTGGAGAGATAAAGATAACCTACCCATACAAAGTAATCCAACTGAGTTTAAAAAGACAGGAAGCTCTAATATAATACTGCTAGATAAATGTGTGGGTGGGCATATGTGTTACAAAGTACCACAGAAGCCTCCCTTGCCCCTCAGCTCACCCTGGGGCTGAACAGGTTGCCCAGAGAGGTGGCAGATGCCCCATCCCTAGAGACAGTCAAGGTCAGGTTGGACGAGGCTCTGAGAAACCTGATCTAGTTGATGATGTCCCTGCTCATTGCAGGGGGGTTGGACGAGATGAGCTTCGAAAATCCCTTCCAACCCAAACTATTCCATGATTCTATGATCGATTGGCTGACACCAGGAAGATTCACATCATACCAACACCATGTTTCCCACTGCACTTCACCTGCTGTCAGTGTCAGGCTTGTGTCAAGCTGGTGCTGGACTGGCACAGGCCCTTCTGCCTCAGGGGCAAAGGGAGCCTGGAAAGATGCACAGAGAGCAGGACAGCATCTGGCTCCTGTATTGTTTTTTTTAATCTCTTGCTACCAAACTCAACCACTTGAGCTATGATATTAGTTTAGTCCAAAGCAGACAAAGAATTCTGCTTTGACTTAAAGTACCTTCATATTTAGACACTTAATGATCAACTGGACTTGTAAGCAGATGTGGATAAAGCTACAATGTGCATATGAACAAACAAGAAAAAGCCATTCTTTTTAAAACCCTGCCAAAAGGGTAAGTAAGGCTCAACAGAAACAACACACAGATGTCAGAAGGGAAAAATAAATAACTGTAATGGCTCATGGCCACATGCAAATTGTGGCCATACTTCCCATGGGTCTCTCTCTCTGACCCCACTGTGCTGAACTGATTTCAGCCTAACAAGCCAAACATATAGTTCAGAAAAACCTAGTGATCTGCCCCTCCTTTTAAGATGATATTAAAGGAAAGAAAAAAAAAAAGCCCCAAAGAGAAATCTTCCAATGTCTCCCAGAAGAGTAAGGTCTCTTCTCTTGTTGTTGTTTTGTATTGTTTTTCCTTTGTTTTTGGTTTGTTTTTTTACAAGGTGACTAACGTAGAGGACTAACAGAGAGGAAGAGTGAGCTAAGGGTGAGAGCTGAGGAAAGCAAGCACCTTTGGATGGAATGAGTGATGAAAGAGAGAGGTATGAACCAGAATACACCCATGTTTGGAGGGAGAATCTGTAAAAATATCCAGAGGAAGACTAAAAGGAGCACATGTCCACTAGGATAAGAGGACACAAGGAACCATTCCTCTTTTTCGCTGCTGCCTGGATCTCTTGTGTTGGTATTAGGCCATTTGTGTGAAACAGTACTGAAAAAAACAGTAATTTGCTTTTGAAATTAATTACATTGCACCAGAGAGTTAATGCTGCTAAACCAGGATCCCAGGAGAGGGGAGTGCCAGGACACAAGAGCATATGGGGGAGGCAGAGGGGTGGCAGCCTCAGCCCGCACCCACCAGCGCAGCCCAGGGCACAGCCCAGCCACCTTAGCTTGCCCACCACGCACAAGCGAACCACAATCACGGGGCGCCCTGCACTCCCTGAGGAAAGGGGAGCACGTACACTGCACGGCAGGAGTCTGCAGAGATGATAAACCACAGCAAGCAGTAGCAAAGACCTCTGTGGTGCAGTCAACACACATTTGCTGTCATTCCACCCCCTCCCCCTCAAACAGCAATTCACTGTAAGGAACAGAGCTTTTAGTCTAAATGCTGATTTGCCCCCTAGTGTAAATCTTTCTGTCACTGTGGCTCCTTGCTTAAGCTTTTATTCTAAATTTTTCTCTAAAATCCATTTTCTGCATTGACTTTTAAACAGGACCTTTAAGGAAGACCAGATGCACAGAAAAATCCTGTAAAGCACAAGCTATTTTTGAATTGTAAAGCCCACCTGAGCAAAAGCACCAAGAGGCAATACTCCAAGAGGAACGATTCTTCCTTGTCTGCTGTCCCACCCCACCACTGTGGGATCTCAGTTGGCCATACCGAAGAAACCATAATGGCTCGGCAAAATCTGTGTATTTGTACTCAGCCATTGCTGCATTGCAAATAACAACCCAGCAGATGGCACAGTGAAATGACTCTGAGAGACACTGAGAGACACAAGGCCCTCCCCAAAAGGGGAGAAACGTGGAGAGATGGCTTTGCTCCAGCCATGGCATTGTCCCTGCACAAAAACTCAACTTGGGCTTGCAAGAGAGGACACCTTCTTTCCCTCTTCTGGAATCGGCCAGCCCCCGACACTGACTGCTCAGAGCAGTTCTGTTTGGTTGGAGATTTGCAATAGGTAAATTCTGCTGGGAAAAAAAGGAACGTTCAGATAATAATCTCACCCAGACAACAGCCAAAACATTACTAGTTTTTTTAAGCTGCTGTGTTTCACTGGGAGAATTTGAGGTCAAAATATATAAAAATGGTAAGGCAACTGGGATTTTCTGGTGAGGTCAGCTGGATGACAATATGGTCTCCACTAACACTGATACAAACAGGACAAAAAAATAAAGTCTCTGTCTTTCTTGTAAGTTCTTTACCATTTTATACTGTTTTCAGTCTCTACTGAAGGCATGTAGGGTCCAGGAGGCACAAGTATCTACAGGTATTTTGTATATCACTTTCATCTCGGTATTCATTTCCATAAACAACTCACAGGAATGAGACTAGGTCTTCATTTTCAGCTCTCAAAAATTTGGAATAGTTTCAAGAATTACTTCAGCTCCCCAAGCTGCTAAGACCAATCTTCTCTCTTTTAAAGCATTTAAGAAAAATTAGTGATGGATTTTTAGTGTGTTAAAGTGGAATTATATATAAAGCTGGCTGCGCAGCCATAAGGATTAGTGCTGGAAGGAAACAATATGAGGATAAACTATCAGTCACTCCCATATGTGATTGGTATTTGTACACCTATAAGCATACTCATTCTTACTACTCCAAATGCAGAAAAATGGGGGTGGAAGAAGAAGCCAGGGGTGAGGAAGAAGTCATTTTGCAGTAGTTAATATGCCATTTTAAAGCCACCATCAACTAGACTGACTTTGTATACATGAATACTACATATTATTTTCTGTATTTAATTTACTCAGAAATATTATAGCAAACCGTAAGGCACAAATTAATACATTTCCTTCCAGAACTCACTCCCTTATGCCCATAGGATGTTCAAAGGCTGCACTTCTAATTGCTTGCAGGCACACAGAATTCAGGAAAATTTCTTAGTAGGAAGGAGACTGGAAAAGGCAATGAGAGTAAGGATTCTAGTTATGTGCAATCTCTGCAGTCATTAAGAACACCTACGTGCTTAAATTTATTTAACAACAGCAGACTGCATAAGCTAAATATTTACAGAAAAGTCTTGGCTTGATCAGGGCTTTAACCAAACACAGGACAGACAAGTGATGGAAGGAAGAGAGATATATCATCAAGAGCGAGAAGCCCATGCTCACACTGGGAACATATAGCCCAGCCCAGCTCTCTTTTCTCTTGTTCACTACCTGGAGCCTGAGGCCATTCATTCTCTTAACTTCCTCTTGTGTACACTGCATCAAAGGTGAGAGAAAGAATTTTTTCATATTCTGATCATAAAAAACAAGAAGACAACTAAAAATACCCTGAATGACAGAACAGTAACTGTTTCCAGGCATGTTTCCTGGTGATTAAAGGCACTTTTCAGTAAAAGCACTCATTAAATCATGAACCTATTGTAGCTATGGCAATAAGTCATAAATTAAAGAGACTCAAGTTATAGCAGGGCAATCAGCTAAACATCAGCTCTATAGCAATACTTCCAGCACCATCTGTGTTCCAGTACATTTGCTGTCCAGTAACCTAACAGTTTCTGGAGTACAAAAAGTAATGCAGATATTTATCCTTTGTCAGTTTACTTGTTGCATGAAAAACAAGTCTGGGCCTCTCTGGAGGAGCATCTTAAGACGCTGGACTAAAGCACGGAGGACTACTGAGACGTGATCTTGTATCATGTTTAACAAAGGACAATCTGCCTAGCTGAGAAAGGCAGAACAGAACTGAAACAAAGCGGATGATGAGGGTAAGAGCCAGTAATTATTAATGCCTGAAAGGTTTTTTCGTTTTATGATGTGTCTCCCCATCAGCAATGAAACTCAATGGAGGACATAGTCAAAACAAAACCCAAACAACCCAAAACACAAAAGTAGGTATACCCACAGAAATCCTCTATCTCACATCCAACAGTTAAGCAGGAAAAGTAACCAGGTAGACTCTGTAGCACATTATAGTTTGACCCAGACTCAATGGGACCTTTTTGTGAACTCCCCAGGCTCTGTGGTGCTGCCGGTGGGATACACAGAGGGATGCTGCAGCAGCTGTAGCCCAGGGCTCTGTCCCTTCCCTCAGCCACAGACAGGGGCAGTGGGGGAGACACTGGCGTCCTCCACAGCCTTTCTCTAGGGTGTCACACCCAGCTGTGCACAGAAGCCTTTGGGCTGGTGTGACAGCCCTGGCTAGCTGTTTCCTGCCTTGGGCTGAATTCAAGTGCTGGGTAGGGTTAGGTGAGCCCGCTGCTGGCAGCACCCTCGTGGCCACCTTGGAAGGGATGAAGGTCGGACCTCCAGGAGCAATACATGCTCCCAGATTTCCATGAACTGCTGTATCTAAAGTAACAATCTTATGCTCATAAACAGTCTAAAAATAAATCACCCCCAATCACAGCACAATGCCACTGGCAGGCGCACGTCTGTATTTTCCTCATCGCAGACATCCTTTTGTGGTTTTAAGACTGCTATTCCTAGAAGTGACGCAGGCAGTTATTGAGACATTTACCTGATCAGCAGATCAAAATAGCAGCTGTGGGTAATGTGTGCAAGTCAAGTCTATGGCCTCTGACTATATCTGTACACTTTGGAGTCTGAGGTTTTTTATATTACTTGCACCAATACCCACTGATGGCAGTGATACTCACAGAGGGCAGATGCTTACTCTAAATACAAAGGAATTTGGAAACAGGATCTTTTGTGGAATGAAAGCTGCAAAAGCAAAGCCTTCTACAGCTTTAAGGGAACATGAAAAAGGGTGTCCCTTTTCATGTGGTATTTTTACTTGATTTAGCAAGGGTTGTGCAATAACATGAAAAAGGCAGATGAGCAAGAGGCTGAGATAGGATCAAGGACATGTCAGATTATAGCAACATGAGTTAATGTGGCCCTGGGAAACAAGTTTCTGAAGCATGTGGTTACTAGAAGTGAATTAAGAAAGTGAGAAAAAAACCCCAACCCGTTAGCTATTATTTACTCCTGCTCTGCTTAAAGAGATCCAAGCCAGGTCTGAATAAGCTGGCCTGCTTATATGATAAATGGCTGTGCCCTGTAGATACATTAATACAGGTCCCAGAAACTGTTAGCACCTACCTTCACTTGTACTAACCCTGCTTGCCTCTCTGCTGGACTAACTGCTTTGCTGACTAAATTCAAGAGCTGGCTCACTGGAAGGTAGTTTTTCTGGTTAGTTCCACATGATGTTGTTCTTGGCTATACCATCCATTTCTCATATTAACTGAAGCCACTTGGAGGAGGATGAATTCTGGCTGATTACTCAGGTCAAAGTAGCAGTACACCTTTTCAATGTGATTTCTGCTAGCACAGGCCCTTGTTTTGCAGTTTCACAAATATAATAAGAAAACAGGATCTAAGATGACACTTGCCTGTTCATTTTTGGTCAGTCTTGTTTTGTTATGGATGTCAGACGTAACCAGGTTGAATCCATGTTTCTCTGATAAAATTCTCAAAAGCAAAACCACAGTTCGACTCCCACACTTTCCAACTCTGTTGTAGACCACCTGGCTGGGGAAAGGAAGTACCTAAATAAAAATTGAAAAAAATAGAGTCAGAATATTGGTATTTTTGTTTCTGTGTACCTTTGAATCACAGAATATTTTGACCATAAACCAACAGATACATAAAGGAGAATTCCTAGGACCCTACCCAGGTCAGGAGAATTCACTTCCAACAGCAAGCTACAAGCTCTTCAGAATAGAAACACATGGCTCAGGAGATGGCATGCTGAGATTTCCCCCCCATGATCCAGCTTAAGGTAACAATGCAGATCGGTAGCTACTCCACAAACACTAAACAACTGCTGATGTTTTCTAGTGAAGATGATGAAGGTCTTAAGCTTTTTGCTTGTAACTGCAATGCAAATTGTCAGCTCTAGTGACACCTCCCATACAAAGAATGAAGAGGAGTGAATTTGCACTACAGTTTGGCAACTCAAAGTGAAGTTGACATAATGCAAGAGGAATGCTTGAATTGTGAAACTTCAGTTTAAAAAGAAGATAACCCACAAAACAACAACCAACCAGTTGTATAGAGCTGAAATTAATCAATTCTTTCAATTTCAAACATAAATAAGAATCTTCCAAAAAGACTCGGAGAACAAATCATGCCACTGGCTAGGTATGTTCTGGTGGAATAAACTACGCCAGGGGCCACAGGTGGCCTGGATGCCAGCTGGCACAGTCTGGTCACATCTATACAGGTAAAGCTCACTAAACCTCAGAGCACAACAGCCACATCCAACCTGCCCACCAGGAAGGGTCTCCAGCCCATGCCAACTCTTGTGCCATGCTCTCCTCCCTGGATAACTAGAACAAGCAAGTGGGAATTCACTATCTTGAAGTGCACTGGATCCAGCTTTGTTTTGTTCCTGGACAATGCCCACTGGCTATTCTTCCAGTAAAAGGCATTCTGAAGTCACATTGTTGCACTAGACAGGTATTTGATGTATAGCATACAGCAGCAGCATTTGATAATATAGGCCAAGAGGAATGTTTTCAAGCCTTTTACATTGGCTGAGTCAGGAGCTCGCAGTTTCACCCACAGCGATGGCACTCACTTATGGAAAGCTCATTTTTCTATTTAAGACAAAGGACACAAAATATTTCCTGACATGGGGCCCCAGTTTCAGGCGACATTTGTTCAGCACAAAGAATGGCTGATGTGCCAAAGTGATTGCATGTCAACTTGTAGTTACTTTTGCTGTTGATGCAATCACAGTCTCCCAGCAGAAGGATTTCTAGCACACAAGCAGTCAAATGAGGCATATGGGCTTCTGGCACTTCTCACTGTAACAGGTCTTCATCAGGGAAGAAAAATTATTCCTTGGGCAACCCTTCAGATTACTTTCAAATAAGACTGAAAACTAGAACAAAACCCAACCAACCAACCAACAAACAACAACAACAACAAAAAAAGAAAAACAAAATAAAAGGAAAAAAAAAAAGGAAAAAAATAAAAGGAAAAAGGGAAGAGAGGAGGGAATACAGAGGAAAAAAAAATAAAACAAAGAAAGAAAGAAAAAGAAAAAAATCTAGATTCCTGGATTCCCTTATGTATAATGGGAACATACTGGCACTTTGCTATCAGCATTACATTTCAAGACCAAAAGAACATTACTACTGTTACGAGCTGCAGTGTTTAGGATACCCTTCACTGCAACATAAACACGGAAGCCGTCATTCTCCAGATTACCTGGGGAAGGTGTAGGTATTTGGTGTTCACAGCCTTGGTTTTCCAAGTTCCAGGATATCACATCTGCTGATTTGGCTCAGATAACACCCACAAAACACAGTAAGTCTTACTATTTTGTAATGTTTTTCATAGAGTTTTCTACAAGAAATCTAGCCCCCTTATTCCTTATCAATCTTTCCTTCAGAAGCCTTGCTTCCTAGGAAATGCAAAATCCCAGCCTCAATGATTAGAAAACTCCACAGGTGATGAATGTAACATCTCTATGTTACAGCTGTAGTGAACCTTTCCCAAAACAACTGCTAGTGATGTCTGCAAAGTTAACAGGTGAACACATTTTGTTTATTATACCACCAGGGACACCATATTGAAAGTTTTTCCTATTCAAGAACACACAAACTGTTTTCTGGATCATCCCCTTTTTGATTCATTTCTTCGCATGACAAAAACCAACATCAGCATTTACCATGGCCCTCCACACAACAAGACTGTAACTTGTGGAACAGGAGCTTCTCCTTTGGTCAAACACTTTTTGTGTATTTTGCTGTCCAGGTATGCAAAAGTCTTCAAGAGAAATATGAAGTAGATGCAGACAAGTGCAAGTGAATAAGCAAGAGCACATACAGCATGTGTTCACTTAGCATCCTGGAAATGTGATAAATGATAAGTCTTCGTAGGACTATGTAAATGTTTAAAAGTGCTTTATAATTATTAACGGCTTTGATTTTCATAGTAGAGGTACATTTTGCAATATAGGGAGCAAAACTTTTTCTTCACTCGTACTTCACTCATTTCAAGTGGAATTCTGCTGCACCCATTCAAGTTCTAATTAAATCCCTGGCTTAATTATCTGGTAACTTTGGATCAATCTTATTAATACCATTCTTTAAAAAGGAAATAAAATTAAACCAGGTCTTTGTAAGGTCTCTATTCTAAATGCAAACAACTTCACCAGCTAAAAAACAAGTTTGGCCAGTTCTCACCTTTGTTTTTGGGATCCACCTTCCTGTGTAGCACACAGACAATAACCATAGCAACCCTCAAAAAAAACCCAACCATAACCAAATACTCACTGCAGATAGAGAAAACTGAAATAAAGGGCTATTATTTTCAGACAACTGTTTAGCTTAATGGAGGCCAATATATCAATGCCTCGATTCAGTAAACATCTGAATGCACTTAGGTAAAATCAGACAAGATTCAAGATAAAGGCTAAGCTAAAAGCTCACTTCAGAAGAACACAAGCATTAACAGTAATCAAAACTTCACTTGCAGCGCTGCTGGTTGTGGTTTTGTTACCTTTAGGGAAATGTTGCTGAAGGTTTGCTCATGTTTCATCTGTTTACGTCACCATTCCACTCGCACACCTCAATGGACCAGGGAGCGTGCCCAATACACGAAGCCACGCAGTACACAGGCTTTTGGTGCAAAAGCAAGTATTTGTTTAATGTGACCAATTCTCTTTGGACGCTGTAAATCTGCTTTCCACATTTTAGAAAGTGTCTAATTAATTTCTTAGAAAAATAAATACTTTTTCTAGAAACTGGAGTTTGTATCAGGCAAAGTAAACAAGAGACAAAACTTTTTCAGAGAGGCACTTTTAACCCTCACAATACACATAATAGCAAGACTCAGACAGTGTAAGAGATGATGACAGAGGAGGCACTTTAAAGGAAGGCTCTATATTAGCAGAAACAGCAAACAGCAGTTGGAGATTTACAAAAATGCTAATTGGATTACATTTTATTTGACACTAAGAATATGTATCATGTAGACTGACTGACTGCTGAGGTGACGCTCTGGTAGCATGATATTCATGTAACAATAACCACAAAATAATTAGAGTGACTTTACTAAGCACTGCATCAACACCCAGAGGTAATATAAACAAATCAAACATGTAATTCACTTTGGAGTTATATGAATTAGTACTCACAGCTGTAAAAAAAAGCAAAACCCGTGGTATAATTACAACAGCTCTCTCCAAGGGTTTTAGAAAGTTATATAGCAATTTACTTGTCAGTTTAAACTGAGGTGGGTTTTTTTTGCTGTTCCACAGTTAAAGAGGTCAAGAACCATTGCAAATGAAAACAAGGAGAAGAAAAGGCAAGTTTATGCCAAAATGCATTTGCATTATGGATGAAAACTGCTCAAGCAGCTCTGTGGGCAGGTCTGCCCGTGTCAGGAGGGGAACCATTTCTCAGCCTGACAAAAACTGGAGCTTCCATCTTCAGTAGTGGCTTTGTATCCAGGTGAACCTTTGCATCATTTAAAAAAAATCAGACTGGATAATTACTTGCAGTGTCAACAATTTAGGGATCCATTCAAAGGACTAAATAATTCCACTTTAACTGTGCCAAATCCAGTATAATTTTGTCAATTTGCAAACAATCTCACAGCCCAGGTACAATTGCCTGGACAAATAACTCATAGCAGAGATACACATTCCCAGAAAGCAATCTATTATTTCCACAACTTCTGCCTGTGACCGACTGTCCCCTGTCCCTATTCATGAGAGGGGCCAGACGTAGGTGCCAGACCTGGCTTCCCCTTTCTGTGCAGACACTAACCTCTGATCCCATAATGTTCCATGTTTTTTCATGTGAATGAGCCCAAACAACACAGACAAAACTGGTCAGGTCTTGTGAGCAATGAAACATTTGCTGACACCACACATCTCACAAACTCTCAATTTTTCTTCCTGTCCAACTCAGACAGAATTATTAAAATTAAAAAATGGCTTATTAGGTCAAAACAATGTCCCATTTGGCTCATGAATGCTGGAAGATGCTCGTTAGGCACCCACAAACCTGACCACCATCAGTAGTTCTCTCCAGGATCTCTCCTCCTCCTCCAGATACTGCATATTGTATATGGGATGTTAGAAGGCACATCCTTGTGCCTGAAGAATTTCTGCCACAGCCTGATACACCAACAAATTCCAGAATTTTCTTATCCACCATGCATTTCATTTGTAGCTCATCTTCTACCATTTCCAGAGAATACCCATTCTTGCATTGTGTGTTTCATGAAGACAGATCATATAGTTCAGCCATTAGCTCTGATATCTTCTTAGATCCATCGGATGCCTATTTTTTAATTAAAGTTTGTCACAAGCATGCCATGGCTTATTGAAAGACAAACACAAAGGCCACTAAGAGATAACATATTCAAAACCTAACTTCAGGAACTGCTGCACAAAATCTCATTCCAAACAAATAGTAACTTAATGAAAAATTGCTATCACAGAGATAAGCCAGCAGAAAACATGACTGAAAGATGAAAAAGAGAGAAAACAAAATAAATCACTAGTTAGCCTCCTTCTTCCCCAGCCAAACCACACAGATCAGTTATGTTGAGATCCATGTGTGGACTGCAGTGCCATGGAATAGAGACAAGCTTCTGGAACGCACCAACTCTAAAGCAGACCAGACAGCATGATTTTCTCTGTGGGTCACTCAAAATACACTAAAAACTGCAAGAACGGTAAGGATGAAGTTTGTTTGTTTTCAAAGTTTGAAAGCCATACAACTTCAGTGGAGAGCTGAAAAGAAGGCAGAAGAAGAAACAGAAGATTCTTCTGTTAAATTTTCATTAAGCAACTAATTTAATTGAAAAAGGATGACTTCCTCCACCCCCCACCACAAACAATGCATTTCATCTGTGTGGCAGCTGATACATTTGGAAGAATAAGTTAAAATCTGTTCTCTAATGATTCAACATCCTTAAGTACCAAAATTGAAAACATAAGCAGGCAGCACAAGAAGCAAAAGGAGGCTGGTTGTAGACATAGTCCTCAAACTTATTAAAACTAAAGAAAAGCATTACTATGAAGTGTCTGCCAAAGCTAATGGTTCCTGATGCATCCCACAAAACAGATCCGAAGAGCCAACATCAAAATTTCCAATAATTATTCTATGAAGAAGTACTGCACCCTTGCAAATCTAAAAAGAGCTCAGTCCAAAGCATAGTAAAATCTCCCTGTTAATTCTCAGATCAGGTCCTATTACAAGATAATATGGATATACATATAGCAAATTGGAATTACAATAATATCAATAGCAACCTGGGAAAATTATGAAGAAAAGGTGAAAGAACAAGCTTTCAGTTTTGGATGCATCCTGTCAGCAAATTTTGTTTTCCTGTTTTTATACCTTACATCTCATTTATCTTCCTACAACAGCCACTCGCAGCTGGGCAAAACTCTACTTCTGCAATCTGCTGCACAAGATTCCCTGCCAAAGAGAGCGCAGAACCAGGTGTATTTCAGGTATGTGAAGTCACAGCAACGTTCAAATTCAGCACATGTACTCAAAGAGACAAATGGATTGGTAAAGAGCAGATGCTCAATTCACTCAGCAGTTTCAGGTGGTCACTGATGTCGGGCAGCCTCCAGAGGTATGAGCACATGAGCAGGACTCTTGGATTTCATCACTTGGCAACACTCGCTGTGTGCAAGGGATGGCAGCTCCAGCTCCTCAGGGGTGAAGGAGGTGAGAGGGAAGCACCCTACCAAACACGTAACTGCTTAACCAAATATTTTCCTTTCACCCTTTCTTAACACAGCATGCTTTTCAACCTCCTCTTCACTTTTCTTGCTTTCCTCTGCAGTTTGCAACTTGTTCACCTCTTCGGGACCAAAACTAGACACAGTGCTTTATCTTGTCACCTTATCACCTTAGTACCAGCAAAATTGGAGCAGTTATCCTTTATATTTTGCAGACATCCCTTTTTATAATATATCTCAGGATGGCATTTAGAAGAATCAAAGCATATAGGACTGTTGCTGGTATAGAGAGGGGTGCATAACAAAGCCACTCTTCTTCTTTTTTACCCTACATGAGTGTATGCAGATTGGAACAGAAAAAGGACATGAAGACCCTCACTAGTGTTCTTGTGAAAAGCGGTATTTTCATCTCTTACTTGTAAAGTTCATCACATTATCAAATCGTCTTACTGATATGCACCTATCTCATAACAAGATAAAGGAGATAAATGATACAAGGACATGGTTCACTGACGCTGGCATTTGTTGAGGGAACTACCATGAATAAAGCTAGGTTAAGAATTTTGGTGTCACTTTAATTACCGAGTTTTGCACTGGAAGGTTCTCCATGCAACATCAAAAAACCCTTAAGCTGCAGAATTTGTGCAAGCCAGATTTTAACTCCAGAGCAGCTTCACATTATATGTATATGTATCTTGGAACTGTAAAGCTTAAAACTGCTGTTTTTCCTCCTGAGCCCAGGGTTTTGCACACTCTGTGATGTGCTTAGAACACACTGGCACAGTTATTCTCTGTTTAAGTAGTAAATCCTATCACATCCAACACACATGTTTATATTGGATACTTACAAAGTGAGAGATATTAAGTAGCTAAGCCTGGTTTTAAAACTTTTTATAATACATCATGGCACTGGTGTTCCCTTAAGTAACCTAACTACCTTACAGTAGCTTCCATCCTTCCAATGCAATATTCACAAATTCATAAATTCACCCTGGGAGCTAATAATATTGGATTTGATTGTGGTGAGTGGTGGACTAAATAATTCATTCCTCTGTATGCACTTGTCTTTCTTCACATTAAGGTTTAACCCTTTTGTACCTGTTGTGGTTGGCTATCTATCAGGCTACAGCTAGTGCAACAAGTCACTGTTTCACCATTGCCAAGGATCTGTCATACTGTGTTTCAGTTTGCTCTCCTGCCCGTTACTTCAGGCTCCCTTCAGTAGTTTCAGATCTTATTTTCATGTCTCCAGCATGCTTTTCTTTCCCACTGCACTGTGCACAGGCACTTTATGAGTCAATTACAGTATGAAGTAAAGGTTGTTTATAGCTGTAACTGCATTATAATTTGTAAAACAGGCCAGTTCTGCTGGACTGTTACCCACACACTTGTTACTGATGAGCTGGCTCTGAGATGCTCTTGCTCCACATGCTCAGAGGAACTCAAAGGGACTGAATCTCCATCACGGCTTCTGCAGTTAAAAGATTCAAATGTACTTCATGACAATGTGTCACCACCTGGAAGGAGCAGCACCAAGAAGCACCTACAGGAAGGACAATGTGCTGCTGGTCAACTCTTCCAGCAGAGCCAGAACACAGTGGAAGTCCCAGTGTCATTCCAAATTACTTGCAGGCCCAGAATACCTTCCCCGACTGACCACGGCCCACGTCTGAGTCACAAGTAGATCCTGCGGCATTGGAGATGCTGCATGTCAAAAGCAATAATAGATGAGTCTTGGCATCAACTTCTCCCATTTCACACTTCTGCAATCTGAAATGATTAATCTGGCTTGCTCAGGCAAACAAAACCTCATTCCCGAAGACTGAGGCAGGCCTCCTGTTGTAGAATGGCCAAGAGAGAAAGGGCATGAGACCCTCTCTACGGAGAGGATCTCTTCTAGTTAGCATGAGTAGGCCTCAGTTAGCATGAGCTGAGCAAGGGTGGGTGAGAAGGTATTGCCTGGGAAAGGCCTGCATAAACAAGTCTCACAGTCTCAGGAGGCAGCTCCTGAGAAAGGCCTGGATAAACAAGTACCAGGAGGCAGCTCCGAGATAACGAGGGAACTCACATACCAGGGGGGCCACAGAAGGGGATGGACTCAAGGGGATGGATTCATTATGTATGTTGGGATGGGCTCATTACGTATGCTATCAAATCGGTGTTTGACAAGTAGGCATAATTAATAGAACTGTTATAAAAGCCAGTGGCTTGTGTCAATAAACGAAGCATGTTTATCATCCGCAACGGATGGCTGTATTTCTTCCTCCGTCGCCGTAGGCCCGAACCCATGCCGGGGTCTTGACCCCCGACAGCCTCCTTTCCATTTCAGAGGGAGATTTTTCCTGGGTCGACTCAAAATCCCCAATGGTGGCAGCAGCAAAGGCCTCCACGCTCCCCAAAATGGTGGGGCATCATGGGCACTGTCCTGAGAGTTACCTGTTCATATGCCCCCTGCCCTGTCCTTACAATAATCCCCCAAACTCCTCCTTCACCTGAATTACCATGATACCATTAGCCTCACACAGACCCCTTCAGCCCAGTCAAGACACCTCTATTTTCCTGACATTTTGACTCTATTGTTGACCACTCATGGGTGAATTCACAAGCTCATTTTTGATTAAAGCTCACAGCCCTTACTAGAGTACTTCACCACTATATACTACTTCCTGAACTTTGTAGTTTTGTAAAGCCATGACCTACCAGCTCATCTTCAAAACCATGAGGCTTTCAGAACAATACTAGAATTTTTGTATAGGCATATTTCCCTTCCCCTCAGTACTGCAAGCCTCCACAGCATCCCAAGTTCCACGTTTTCAATTTTTTTTTTTTTTTTCTTCAGGTCAACTGAGATTCAGAATTGTTCAATGGTAACAGTTCAAGATTTAAGGACAGCATCAAAAATACAAGACTTGTGGTAAAATCACGAGTGCTACTCAAACTGAGTCACAAGGCTTAGCAACATCAACCAAATCAGTCTGTCACTCTCAAAAGATACCCTGTTATGCTACCCCTATCCAAAATGGGAGACTTTTGCTTTTCCACAGAAGGTTTAGGTCATCCAGACTCAGCTGTAATCGGACTTTAGCATTATAATCCAGCACTTCCTAATAAAAAGATAATGAAGGTAATGAAGGTGGCCATGATTGAGTGGCTATGACATCAATAAATTAGTATGAACAAAATAAACAGACATAAGCAATTCAGTACTATTCAAATATTTTTATGACCCCATTCACAGTTAATAGTACAGATCTGATTCTAGCTTATTGCAATATCTCTGTAATACTAGTGTGCTATATCATTCACCAACTGTGGCTTCAGCAGTACCAACAGACAATGAGGAAATCTTGTGTAAAATTGGATTTTTCTTCTCAAGCGATACTGTCATTTATAAGAAAGCAGAATGAAATTTAAAAAGAACATAAAATAATTATTCCAAGTATTTCCACAATTATTTTTCACCAACTTTCCTAAATGAGGGAAGTGGATACTACTTTTTTTATGGACTGTACTATGCTAAAAACTCAGCTATACAATTAAACAGTACTTCAAACTATAAAGGGAATCTTTGTGGTTAAGGCCCTTAAATGTAATTTATCTATGTGCTCAGGGCCTTTATATGTACATATCAGCTGCACCAAAATGGGGACATAACCCTGATGCTCTTGCCAAGGCCCGGGGGAAAACCTTTCAATCAATAACAACAGCAAGTTTGATAAAGATCTCATAATTTGTCCTCAAAGGTCAGCCTCACCATCTTGGATGAAGGAAAAAACCTCAAGAAGTTTTGCTAAGGGAATAGCTAGCCCAAATGCTGGAGCAAAATACACCTGTTTTATTAGCTGAAATGCTCAGACCTGAAATAAATCAACTGAACATCCTCAGTCACTAATGAACATCAATTCCACAGTGTTATTTAAAAACAGGCTAGCATAATCCATAGGCATCACTCCAATCTACAGAAAAAGGATAAGTAAATGATCACTTTGGAAATACCTTAAAATTTATAATTTCAGATGTGTATTAAAAAAACCCAGGAGGTAGTGAAATAGAGAGTTAAACCAGGAAATTCAAGTGCTTTAACTTGAAGAGTTAATTTTTACTGAGTAGGAGGTTACATTTGGGTCAACTATATTCCCTTTTTATCTGTCACACACTAACACCATCAAGACCAGAGATGTGCTAGGGTTACTGGAGGTTGTATCTACCAGCAGAAAAGCACACACAGATCTGTCTTAGAACTCGTGAAAATCTAGGGTTAGTCAGTATCTGGTCAAGTCTTTGGTGCCTAAGGACTAAAGAAACGGCCTGTGCCAGACACATTACCTTCAGACCACTGCTCATCTTGAACAGTCAGGTAAACTTTTACTGGGGGAAGACATGAAAAACTGGCTAAACTGGCCTTAAAGGGAGAATCAGAACCACATCAGCGATATTCATGTACAGCAGCGAGCAAAGCTTTGCTTCTCTACTCACACTAAGAAAATTGCTGTCGCCACCTTTATTTGAAAAAAACAGCCCAGTACCCTCATCTCCTGAAATGTGACAACGCTACTTCTTATTCAGAGAATAAGTGCTATTTTCAGTTCTTCCACTGGGAGAAAAAAAAAACCACAACCCCCCCGTCAACATAGTATTAAAAAAAAAAAAATATAGTTTTGGCACTTAGCCATGACACAAAGCCAAAACTAATACGATTTCCAACAAAACACTGGAATTTATTCTGCAAAACAGCTACAGCCCAGTGTGTATCAACTGTTGGTGGCCTTCCACTACAGCTAACTACATACCACCTATATTAGCTATCAGTCATTTAAATCCTGGGCAATGGACTGTTGTTCATTATCTTAATTTCTAGTTTTTAAAGCATTTTTAGGCAGACACATAAAATTAGAATCCTTTTGACTCTAAAACTTACTTCCTAAACATACCAAATGCCTCTCGCACATTTTCATTTCATTCAGGGAAGGCTGTAATTCCCTCTGATGAATAATGCAGGCACTAGAAAAAAACTGGAGAGCTTCACATAATAGTGCCACATAGGACTGACCACAGGTGAATGGAGCAGGGCAAAGTTATGCTGCCCAGGGTAAGTCACCACCAGGATTGAAAGAAACAAATAAAGGGTTTTGTCATCTGCCCGTTGCATGTGCTACTAAGGGAAGGTGCATCATGTCATCTGTGCTTTGTGAGCATCACAACTGAAAATACTATTTATGATGAAATTCTTTAAATGTTGGATTCGGGATTAATTTCTTCTGACACCTTTTTATATGTCAAATTAAACCATTCATTGATCTCAACCATCTACTAGTTTAAATGTAGACAGTTATCTAGTCATATGAATAGAGGCTACCTGAAAGATAATGACAATTACAGAGAATTTAGTTTCACTTGCACAGGCAGAGTTCACAGTTTAGAGCTGAAGCTTTAGAAGGGTAAATAATTGCACTTAGCCAATAATGCAATATGTGAGATTTACAAAGCAAGAGTATACCCACGCAAAACATGAGCCTAAGCAGATACCAGGAATTACTAATATCTGCCCTTTTTACCAATCCCCACCCATGTTTTGATTAGAAGAATGAAAAACAATACAACCTACCCAGGAAAAGCAGGTTTGTCTCTATATTGTCCTAGAGATGACTGAAACGTGCATCCATCTTCTATCGATGTTTCTAAACACATGAAAGTGCTTCAAAAAGCAAAATATCTGTAACTTATACAAGGCTATAGGCTGCTACTCCACTGAGTTACTCACCAAAGTTTCAGGAGTGAGTAGGAGTGAGGATGATTATGGAGGAAGCCCAATAACTTTACTGACTGTGAGTAATTAATCAAAGAGTACCTATGCAACTAATCAATTATGTAGGTACGTCATCAGCTGGACTTTCTACAGGCACCTGAGCTGCAGCTGGATGAAGCTCCGTGAACACAGCCCAAAATTACAGGTTTAGACAGGCAAAAGAAATTTTCATAATGTAAACAGGAAAGTTTCTGAATTGCATAATTCTGTCCAACTGCTACTATCCACTGGAGCGTGGTTCCTATCCATGGCACCATTAATCAGTAATCCCAAAAGACCAAAATCTGAACAAAGTTTTCAAGGTTAAAACGTCTTATCTACATTACAGCCTTTTCCATACTGGCACAGCTGGGCATTTCAGAATGCTAACGCAAGTGCGAAAATACAGGTCGGGAATCAGCAATGCTTTACTCTTTGGAGCTGAGGGTTCAATGAGGGTTTATGAGAAACATAATGCTTTACTCCCTGCAAGCTGCTGTACTTCTGGGAAAGAGAAGCAGATGGTACCCAAATAACAGAGAAAATATCTTTCAAGAGCATAAAGGGTACTAAATAAATTTTAAGTCTCAAACATTTGCTTAGCCTTAGATTCCCCCCATATCAGTTAATAAACTTAAAAATTTGATCTTGTCACTTCTGTCTACATCCACTTGTTTCTCTAACTGTGGATACAGAAAAATTTGTGTTAAAGAAGAAGAAAATCAGATGTACATCATCTCTCTTTAATTGAGCTGTCTGAACTTTAAGAATGTAACAAATTTCCACCTTATCAGCTGAAAGTTACAGATCTCACCTGCACACAGAGTTTGCAGCAAAAAGGTGAAGAAACCCAGACTACTGTAGCTTGCTTTCACTGATAACTGAGCTGAGTCGAATTGCTTTCCACATTACCCTCCCATTCACCAAAAGCCAACTGCTTCACCCCACTGATGCACATGTGGTTTAGCATTTTAACTCAAGGCCTGGTGGCTCAGGATGTGATTTCATGGTCAGTTTGAACAGAGATGAGTAAGGACTATCCTCAGAGTGGTTCTTCACATCTAGCCTACCTCCAACTACTCATTCCTGCTGCACCAGCACTCAGAGCAGGGGCAACATCTGCAAAATAATCTGTCTGAAAATCAAACTAGAAGACAGATGTGTTTTCAGGTAACTGCTTTAGCTCACCCACATGAACACCCAGCAGGAATCCTGCACTACTTTCATCAGACTCCACTTTTTGGCTTGAATTGACCAAGCAATCTCACCATTTCATGGGGAGTTCTTAAAATAGGTAAAATTTCTACTTAAAGACCAACAGGAGTTAAAAAGCATCCAGGCATCTAAGCTCAATTAAAACACTATTGCTTGAAAGGTTTTATACTAAAGAAAGCCGTAGGCTATATTATATAAATCAGCCTACGGCAAATTATTAAATCTCCCACTCTGCTTCTGCTTTGGTGTTTTATAGGTAACAATATCACAGTGAGAATTCTGCATAATTTGGAAAGGAAACTTTCAGAAAACTGCATCTTCATGTGTTGCAACTGCACAGCATAAAGACTTCAAAAATGTGAGTTGTTCTATCCAAATACCTCAATAAAATACCACACTGTACCTACAGATATTAAGAGAGTCTGGAGAAATAAAGAAGTGGCAAGTGAATGATGGGGTTTTTTGTTTGTTTGTGGGGTTTTTGTTGTTTTAAGTAGTTATTGCACAAAAGGAGTTACAACAGCTGTCTGGAAAGACAGACACGAGATAGTACCAAGTCGTGTTGTAGAGAATAAACCAACACAGCGCACAACAAAATAAAACAAGGGACACTTAATGCTCGTTTCATTTTTCCTCTTGAAGAAACCATCACAATGCTGGTCCTCATCTGAAATTTCATGAGGTGCCATGGTGATGGTGAGGGACAAGTCAATGCTGCACAGTCATACTTGATGGGAACAGTGTACCCTAACACTACAAATGGATTCATTATGCACATTCATTAAATATACCCTACTGCTTTGCTTGAATGCATTGCACCTACGGCAGAGCCCATATTGTAGCAACTGCTGACAGCAAAAAGCCCACATTCACTCGCCTTAATAGTTCCAACTGCAGTGTCAGGCTGTCCTCTCAATCCTTGCAATGCCATAACCATATTGATTTAGAAAATGAACCAGTTAGAGAGGTTCAACCCACCCCTAGCATGGATTGTTTTCCCTGTGACAGCTGAAAGAAAGTAGTTCACCAGGAGGTGACTGGTTCCATTTGCAAGCAAATACTTCAGAAGAAAAACAACGATTGCAGCAATTGGTGAAATTTCCAAAGCCATTAAAGGATGCTTGTCCAACAGAGACAAGTTATGTTTTTGCATGAATATGCAGACAGACGAAAATCACTAAAATCCTGCCTCCCCTTGACTCAATGACAGAAATTCCATTAGTTTAATCACACAGAGGTTTAACCCAAGTTACTTACAAATGTCTAAAAACACTGGGGGGAGGGGAGGAGGGAAAGCTGGAAAGGCCACGTTCTGTTGATGTAAACTCAGCAGAGCTGCTTTGCACACAAGTAAACATAAAATTAGTTAAAAAACAAATCCAAAAAAGCAAGAAGAAAGCAAATGCAAAATAACAGTAGCTCACCTTTTGAGGGGGTGGTCCGTGGTCATCCAAATAAGTGGAATTTCCTACAAAAAGAAGAAGGATGCAGATAAACAAAAGTCATCCAACTCAACTTCAAAATTTGTCAGTTCACAGAACCAGTGTATCTCTATTCCAGTGGTTCTGTGATGTCCAATAATTCAAAGAAAATAAAACACCCTCTGTTTAAATTTTTTATTAACAAGAAAAAAAAAAGTAATTTGTTTTGGCTGTATTTTTTCATAAAAGATTAGGTGCACATTGTCATTTTAGTATAATACTAAATGGACCAAGGCAACTTCAATTAAATAATCACAGCATTCAATTATTTACATGACAAAACGGTCAGTTGCATCCTTGTACATTTTAAGCAAGTGAGCACAGTTAATCTCAAAGATTTCTTAAATAATATGTATCAAAGGCCTTCACCAGATTCTGATTTGGAGTTGACAAGCATTGACTTATCTCTCTTCTAACATGGATTCTCATGAGCCTTCAAGCTAATTCTTTGTTCCCATACAGTGTCAACTGAGAGTTGTATTCTGATATAATGACACCTGCTCTCTTAGTTTGGATGAAAAGCTTCAGAAAAAAAACCCAGCTTCTAAAATTTTTAAGTGTCCCCTTTTTAGTTAGCTATAATGAAGAAGGCATCAATTTCAGACTTTTTACCCATTACTTACAAACACCCACTGCTACATACAATATACCCTCCCACACAACCCCATAGGCTGTTTGCCTGCAACTGTCCTTCCCGAACCCTTCTCCTGAAGGATCAATCAGGAGCTCTTCCAAGAAGTCCCAGCAGAAGATGAGACCTCGCAGCAAGTCTAAAAGTTGCCCTTGGGCCACACATGCCTCTCCTCTCAGTCATCCTCGTACCAAAGACAGCAAAAATACCTCTGTTCTAACCTTACATCAATACACAGTAGGAGAATCATGTTTACAAATGCCTACTAGATATCCAAATGTCAGATGGAGACAACTTTTTTTTTGTTTGTTTTACAGCACAGTCTAGTTACTACTATGTCCACGTAAAAGATAACAGTCCAATTTTGGCGCATTTTATGAAAACTTTTTTCATGGCAGTCGCTTCTTCAGATCCAGAAGCAACTAACAATGATAGAAACTAACTGCCAGACAGACACAAGTGATCAAGGAAATTTAGAGTACTGATTTGAAACCTAGTCAGAATTACTTAGAAACAAAGCGCAGAGGAAGGAAAGCTGCAGACATTCCCCTCATGCTGCTTCATTGCCCCGTGCCGAGCCACCTCCCATCCCCTGCCTGAGCTCCTGCTTGCATGTGCTGCAGAGCCCATCTCAGCATCCACAGCACGCCACTTCAATTCAATAGTCTGAATTCTTTTGGGTTCAAGTATAAAATGAGTATTTGTTTTCGGTAATAAAAGTGAAACCTTTTGCTGCATGATTCATACCCTGCTCTGAGTAAAAAACAAAACAAAGCAAAAACCCACACCACTAAAATAACTCAACAAATCCAGCTGCGATGGAGTGCAGCAGGCAGGCTCTGGGGGTACACGGGCCAGATCCTTAACAGGGGCCACACTGCAGGAGCCTTAATGCACACAGAAATATCCTGAAAAATGTGCACCTAGGTCAGAATATTTATGTGGAAAACCTGCAGGAAAGATAATGACTTTCTAACATAAGTAGAGACCATTAAAAGCTTATTAAGCATGACTCCCCTGTTGGGTATTTGCAAATCTTATGAACTTCAGACAGGATGCTACTTTCACACACAGGACCAACTTTACAGAGAATACATATCAGACTGGGTTAGTTCAAAAACAAAAGAAAAATTCAGCATTACAAATACTGCAACAATGGAAAAATACTAAGGTAAAGTCACCCTGTGAAGTATTGTCCGCTAAGAGATGACAAAGTAGTACAAATAGGAAAGTCCCACAGTAAAAATGTGGGACTTTGGAATGAAAACCATAAATACTAAAACCACTGTTCATAAGTTCAAGTGTTTACTGTAACTACACCAAGATGACAAGCTATCTGTGATGGAGAACATTATGCAGCTTTTATATGCTCTGGCACAGACGTGTTTGACATCACCAAGTGCCACAAGAAGAGAAGAAGCTTTCTATGGTGGAAATTATAAACGGATAGAAGAGGGGTCATCTTTCCTCATGAAGAATATAGCCCATTGTCCTGAAACAACCTATGTCATTAAATTATTAGGATGACTTCTCTGAAGTCTTTTAATAAAGCTTTACTAAAGACATTATTGCTCTTGTCTGCTGCTTTACAAGACACTTCTAGATTTATTTTATTTTTCCTGGAGAGGAGTATTTATTCTTTAAAATTGAAATTTTCTGCCTTATAATATATTCTGCCTTCCTGTAACAGTGTGAAAGTCTAAAGCATTTGAAACAAGTCAGACAGAATAATCAAGTCTCAAAACAGTGGTATTATGCATTCCACAAACATGCTCAACAGCACACTTAAGCTGACTGAACACAGTCTCCTCCAGTCTCTGCCAGAGGAGGAAAAAAAAACCCTTCAGTTTTATTACAGAACATGGTGAATACATGGAAGCAGTCCAAATTTTTCCATAATTTATTATCTTTGAGGTTAAGTGAATCAGCTGTATGCAAAATCTTTGGGGAAACCTCATGGTTATGTTCCTTTTTTTCTTGGAATCACTGAAGTGTGGGGGTTTTGCTTGAAGTGAGCCAAGTTTATACAGAGAAAGATGGTCCCTGACCAGAAGTACGGACAAATATTACCGTGTCCAGTTCAGAATCACACACAACAAAACAAAACACCAACAACTGCAATCCTAGAAAAAAAAATCTAAAAAAAATCTTTTCAAAAAATGACTGAGGAGTATGGAAAGATGTGGTAAATGGGCCTGTGTATGAACTGAAGATCCTTTGATAGCAAACAAAGCAGGATCACTCCATTTGAACAATTTAGATATCATGCGGAAAGAATTGAGTAGAGATGAACGGAGAAAGCAAACATGGAAAATGTGGAGTTTTGACCGTTTTCCTGGAGCAGGGTTTTCCCTTGGTGGGAATCACAAGCAGCAGTCTAAGGGAGATGGGATCCAGCTACTGCCCAATTTCATGTGTTTTGTGAAAATCCTGCTTTGTTCTCTTCACTGGGTCACCATCTCAAAATTCCAATACAACCTTTACTGGCATCCCATCCATTAGTTCATCTGATGTCTAAAGGAAGGGAACAGTTTAATAGTTGGCTGATGAATCTTCTGGTCTAGAAATTGAGACGCTGATGAATAACTTTCCCACCAAGAACCACTAATCATTAAGAACTGCACCAACTAAATAAACGAAAGTGCCAGTGACTAGTCAGAAGAGGATCAGTTCTGCTCTGCTTCTAGACAAAAAACTATTTAAGCAAGAAAGTGGAAAGTCACCCACTATTAAAATCAGTTCAAGGCTTCCTTGTTCTTTTCTTTCCAGCACAAAATTTTTCCCAATACAGAAAACATCTTGGGGGGCTCCAGTGACAGGAACGTTAACTTGAAGAGGATGCCCATGGCTGGCAGCAGGCACCTGGGCCAGACAGGACTGCCCAAAACAACATGCTGGGGGCAGCTTCTGCAGTTTATTCTAAGCCTCTTACATTTTTTAAGTGTTGGTCTCTCTTTCCCCTACACTTTATCTTTTTTTTTTCCTACCAGTGGAGCAGTGGGCATCCTTAGAGATTTCACAGATTTTTACACATCTGAAATAATAAGATGTCCTTAGTCATCATATCATAGGGCCCTTTGCAGTCCAAAGGCAGGAAGAGGGCAGGGGACTACAAACTGAAAACCAGCAGCTTAAGCAGAATGACATTGTGCAGCGTAAATCCAACCTAAAAGGAAAACTCTGCTATTGCTGAAGTCAGCAGAGCCATACCAGCTTTAACAGAGGGAATGCTTTCAGAGGTGTGTGGAGAAGATAAACATAGTAAAACACAGCAAAACCACACTGACCAGTCTGCACTGGAATACAAAGTGCCTTATTGCAATTTCTTCCATCGTATGTAAAAGACCGTGTACCTACAACTGGTTTCTTCTGTGCAAGACTAACATCCTGTCAAAATTTTCATTCTGACCACAAAAAAAAGTAGAGTAAGCATTATTTTTTTAAAAAACATTCCGAAATTGATTTTTTTTCTGCTTCCTTTCTCACCTTTAGAAACATTTTGGTTATTCCTCATTTTAAAAATCATAAACACCAAAAACAACCTAGCCCCAAATGCTTCTAACACAATTAGGAGACAAACTGGCAGACATAAGCACGGTTTCTGAAAACTTACTGGTAATTCCACATATCTAATATATATAAAAATAACACTGGAATACAGATGCAAAGGGCTTGGAAAATGGTAAGTTCTAAATCTATGCAGAACATACATCAAAGAAAGATTCTAAATGAAGAAAAATACCTTTATGAAAACAAATATTAAAGAATACTGACTTTCTGTATACTTGTTAATTTGTCCAAATCTATTAGGGTTTATATTTATACACTTGCCTTTTAACATACTTAAGAGAAGAGTGTTAACTTGTTCCATAGAATGATTCCTTAGGAAAACTGTCCACATTGACTGTACTTGTTATAGTCAAACATAATGAAATGTATAATTCAAAAACAAGAATTTCACAACTTTCAGTGGTTTCATTCAAATTAGAAAAAAAAAAAAAATCAAAGTTCTGATATGACCCCATCTATCCAAATGATGTGATCTATAGCAAGCACTATGACAGAAATATCACAGACAAAGGGTTTATCAGTGATGTTCCTGGTGCTTTTGCTTCTGCCCTCTAATGACAGACTTTCCAGCCTATAATTCTACAAGATGAAAGCCCCATTTTAATGAACATTCAGAAACATTGGCTAGATGAAGTCCAGTCTGAATACCTAATAAGGGAAACTCTTGGCTAAAACTGCTCTCAAATAAAGAGAAAAATCCTTCCATCTTACAAACTCAAAGACAGACCTAGGTGGCCTGACATCAGAAAGTTCATAATCTTCCTCCTACAAGCACCCATGTTGTCAATTTGTCCTATATACACATCAAGCAGTTTAACATTTTGTTCCAAGACTCTTTTCCTAACAGTTGTTAAACACTAGCTCCTAATCTTCACTCTGGAAGTCTTCCATGACCAGTTCACACCTATTTTTTTGGTGTGTACTGGCCTTCAGCACTCAGAAGACTTCATAGCCCAATATATACAGGTCCCAGCCTAACGCACCTACAAACAGCATTCTTATCCTCTGCATTACTAGTTCTCAGCCCTGTTCTACTCCTCTGAGATCCTCCTCACCCTTCTCCAAGATCTTTGCAGGTTCAGTCATCCTTCCTGCACCCACCAGGGCCCATTGCCTGCCCAGCTACCCCGGCAAGAGCCTGACCTGCCTGGTCTTGGCAGGAGCAGCAGAGAGGTGATGGCAGGATGGAGAAGGTGCACGCAAGGCATGGCCCTCCTGCAATGAGAGAAGTCTCCAGAAGGCAAAGCTACTCGGAAATCACAGCTCTTCTCCCAGGTGCGTGGTTAAGCCTTGCTTCAACACACCTTATACAGAAAAGTGACAAACACTTCAAAATGTAGAGACAGGTGTTTTATTTTATTGTTTGCTTTGTCAATCAACTGCTTTATTACTACTGGGGGAGGTGAGGGGGGGTGGGGAAGAGAAAAAAAATCAATCAAGTAATAAAACCACTCCCAACAGGTATTTTCTTGCACTCAAAGGAAAAGTAGATATGCAGCGCTCTATCATGACTGTGCAGAGAAAACCTAACGACCAAACAAAAAAAAAAAAAAAAAGGTGCCATTAAGCCAAACTATTTCTATTTTATTTAAATGCATTTCACTATGAGAATGAAGACTGATCTCTCTCTGTGGCCAGCTCTTTACTAAATCACAATTTGTTCTTCACCTTCACTCAACTTTTCAGCTGGTTCTCAAATTGAGCTTTCTGGTATCACGTAGCAAGTGGACAATGATTAAACACAGGGCCTTTTTTTTCTTTTTCCCAAAAAAGATTTTTATCCTACCTTCTGTCACAACGTGTGCCAGAGATTTTGCAATGACTTTTCTTCTTTTCCTGATTTCCTTAGAAAGATCTACCTTAACAAAAATGCATAGTCAGTTCTACAAATACACACAGGACTACGTTTCTTAGTGTCTTTTGGGGTCTCCCTGGTAAAAATTCTCCTCCCAAAATGTGTGGTGAAGCAATACTTAAAAGGTAGGCAACTACAAGCAAAGCTGTTCAAAATTTAAGGGGCAAGTTGGGAAAAGTGTACAGTCTGACAGACAAGCTGCCACCCACTGACATCACACAAAGACTGGCCCCCTACTTCATTTCCTTACCAGCTAACATGAGAAGAATAGTGGAAACTGTGTCAAATTACTACGGCTGGATACAAAAAGGATCAGTGTAGCATAGAAACTAGCCAGTTAAAGAGCAGTTAGAAACATTTGACATTTGGAAATAAGCTGGCCTTAAGGACAGTCAGGTAGCACGCTCAGGAAACTGCCTGTTGCAGGCTTCATTAACAAATAAAGATCTTTGAGAACTAACAGAGAATGAATGAGTGAAAATCTGGCTGAAAGACAGTACTCTGAAAGTAGTTATCAAAACCCAACACTCAAACTGGCAACAGAAAAGTGTTGCAGTAAGTCAGGAGGATGCAGACTGGGGATGCAGACTCCAGGCCCGATCAGGCATCTGCCAGGAACAACCCAGGTGTTGCCATGCTGCTTTAGAAGCAACACACAAATTAAACTAGCTCCTATGCCAGCCCTATTTGTTTTCAATGATTTCTTTCTTTATAAAATCAAGCAAACTTCAACTAGGTGTTGTTCTGGGTCCTATTACTCAATATTCTCATCATGACTTGAAAAAATGTATTAGAGCACTGGTATTAGATTTGATAACAATACCAAATGAAAGGATTTGGCATCTGCTGAAACTCCAGGGCAAATGCAGAAAGACACTGATCACTCAAAGAAATGGTCTGAAAACACAAGATGCAATTCAGTAAAAACAAGCATAACATTTTCAACTTGGATGAGAGCATCATCTTCATAAAAGCAGAATGGAAACAAAGGGGAAACTGCAGAAAAGAGCATGGGAAGACACCATGGGAGGTGAATACCCATTCCCTTCCTTTGGATCTGTTTGAGGACTCCAGGAAATATTTTCAGGAAGATCTTTCCATTCCAGCTGAATGTACAGTGACAGTTTCCCCAGCTTGGCAAGAGATCTGTTTTAATTAATTGTCATATGAAGAAACTTTTTAAGGCTTAGGGTTATTCTGTTTCCTCTTTTTCCTCCAGAAAGATAGATAGGTACAAGAATATTTGCAGGTCATTTGCCTTCACCAGAGAATGCACCATGAGAATGCAGAGAATGCTACCATGCAGAATACACGATGCACAGGAAGAAATTTTGTGGGACAAAAATATGGTGGCAAGGCCATGACACTTCCCCTCTCAACACACACACTCCCCCCTGCATGGAGAACAGCACACCAAACCAAATGCAGGAGACTTCTCTCTGCACATCTAAGTACAGGGCTGCAACTCCACAGAAAAAGCTTCTCCCTGCAAGGCTCTCCTTACTAAATGATGACAAGTTAAAGACAGGGTTGAGGGCTGGATAAAGGACATAATGCTGAAGCTTCAATGAAGACCCTGTCACTTTGAGGCCACTTCGGCTCACTTTACTTTGCCATTCAGGCTACAAACTCCAGGGAATCTGTATCTGACCAGACACCTTCTCAGATGATACCAGTCTCAAGACTTTCCTATTACATCAATACCAGACATTGGCTCTGCACTTTTGCATGACATTTCTCCAAAGACAAAGATTTTATTATTTAAGCTTAACTCAACTTGGAAGCTTTATTCCTGTCCATTGCACTTATGCAGATATTTTCAGATACATCCCTCTCCTTCCCCCCTGCACAGGCAATCTTGGAAAACAGCAAGTCAATGAATTTTGGAAAACACCCAGCTGGCAATTCACCAGTTATTCAAGGAAGACTTTTATTACTATTATTAGTATTATTAAGTACTATGCTGCAAATGCTGTCCAGAATGGGCTGTTTGTTGGGCGTTTGGTTGAAGCTTCTGTCCCTGGAGGCACATTTCCGAGAAGCTGCCTAGGTCTGTGGTCTGACCCCAGCAGCACCTTCCTAGCAGAGAAGAAATGAACACACTTCACAGACAATTGCTTACATAAAGCTTTAAAGAATTATTCATACTTTTAATGTGCGAAAGCCAAATGAGTTTCCCTTGCATGTGCTTTTCACAACATCTCTGCAGTCATACGGTTGCTATGATTTTGTCATACTTCCTTATAGAGACAGTTGCATTAAGGATAATGGTCCCCACATATGATGCAGCCTGCAGAATTGAGCTGTACGCCTGTATGGTTTTCTACTTTCTTCACAGTACAGGTTCTCTTTCTATCTGCTCTCAAAAAGCACAATTGAAAAGAAAAAAGAGCCTTTTTACAAGTCTGTCTTCTTTCCCTTCTCTCTACCATTTTTTTTCCCCTGAGAAAATAACTGTAAAACTCTTCTCTATGCTTATATACCTCTTGAAAATCAAGAGTGCTCTATGTAAGAAGTGGCTATCTCTGTATCATTTTCTTCTCTGAATTTAAAAATTATAAATTGTTCATCCATTATTAGCTTCCCATCCTCAAAAGGCTTAACAGGCATAAAACCAGAAGCAGCATTTCTTGCCAAGCTCTGTTAGAAGCCTATAACTGTAAAACAATATATAAGTAGGTCAGATAAGGACCTTACTGTACCTAAATGAGCTACTACTTCTTTATAACACATTAGCATAAAGTTTTATTAATCTCTATTACAAAAAAAAATACTAAAGCTTCAGATGGTTTTCTAGACTTCAACATGATTTAATACAAATATTTTCCATTACTATAAATGCTTTGGCCGAACTGCTCGATTTTCACACTATCCAGCTACTGGCTTCTGTTCATGAGGACGTTTTAACTCCTTTCTACCCATGCCTCAAACAGATGCATCTGAGTGATTAAAAGACTTCTCATGGCAAGTGTTCTGTATTTTAAGAACTTCTATATAGAAAGTGCATGTTTAAAAATAAGAGGCAAGATTTAGCAACCACAGAGCATCAAACATGGTTTAAACCTGTCTTTCTATTTCAGCACCCTTTACCTCCTGCAAGTGTAAGAGGACAGGATTAATCCCATTCCTGTCATTCCAATCCCTTGCAATACATACCTTCTACTTCAGATTTCAGTTGTTATTGAGAAAAGAGTCACTTTAGTACATGGGATAGGTAACTTCAAACTCAATGTTTCTGACAGAATTTTCTTCTTCTACGAAGCACTGCAAGTGTCCAGCACAAACATCATGATGTCTAGACTTTTCCTGGCTTTTGCGTCATTGCTTATTATCTTAAACAAGATTTGTACCAATTTCTGATTTGTTAGATTGATTCTTAAAAATTCTGTAGGAAGCCTTATAAAAAAAAAAATTGAATGTATTGTTACAAGAACTGTTGCTCTTCAAAATCTGATGCTGCCCTTATCACTGAAGCCTAAGACCCAAAATGCATACACAAAGCTTACCTGTATGAAAAAGACAAGACAATCCTCATGACTTTCATCAACTCATAAATGTATTCAGCAGTAAATATAAATATGTACTGATCTTTTCTCCCAGATTATGAATAGCAAAGATTTGGCTATAAACTATAAAGCATTTAGTATGCTTTCCTTTTTCAAAATTTCAACTGAAAACATTTGGAAGACAACAGACACATGAAGAGTTTTCAGATGTATTGATTAATTCCAGCAGCCTTAAGCTCTCCAACAATTAAAACCGTGTCTCTTAAGTATCAG
The DNA here is from genome assembly GCF_964273445.1 of Streptopelia decaocto. NCBI lineage: Eukaryota > Metazoa > Chordata > Aves > Columbiformes > Columbidae > Streptopelia > Streptopelia decaocto. The sequence goes on along the minus strand of NC_138656.1, from coordinate 53,111,660 downwards.
CAATGACATGTTCTGCATTAACATCTTTATGTTAAAAGGGTAACTACACTGGATTCGGTGTCATATAACCACAAAAGCAGTCCAAGTTTCATCAACCTCATCAGAAATAATTGGCACTCTCTCTCTTGTGTTCTCTACCTGTCCCAGATAGATTTGCACTTTCTATATTTAGCGCTAACTTAACTGGTGAGTAGTTCACTCGATGAAGGTACTAAGAAGGCCTAAAATGCATTTTGCCTCACTTGGATAAGTGTTTGTTTATTCAGCACTGCTTTTGGGTGCTTTGACCGCACTTATGAACTTTAAGATGCAAACATTTACTACTGGTAACAATTACCTAGGCGTGCTCTTTCTTTTTAAATCATTTTCCTGTGTTTTATTTAGCTTGAAGAACCACATCAGGATGTCACCACTAAGATCTCTAACTGCCACTCACCAGCCCTCCTAAAGACCATGCTTCTTACAAGAGACATCTTAAAATACATGAGAAACATCTGTGCCATGTAGACTATCACTATATAGTAGCCATTGTCTAAATTCAGCTTCTAAGTGTACTCCTCCATTAGGAGGTTGTTTGGTTTTTTTTTTACACTGTATCTACATATAACTGTAAAAATACATTTATCAGCATCAATCTCTGCTTTGCTTGAATGGCTTGGAAACTCCTAACCAATATGAAATCAGTTGTTTAAAAAAGCTAAAACAAAGATATTCATTTTGGCACATACTACAGGACAGTATAACTTAGATGTATTATTGTATTATATTATTAGGTAGTGTTTTGGTTTTAGGACATGCCTGTCAGCCTTCTTTGCAAGAGCTTTTTAATGCCAGAGCTTTTCTGGCAATACTTTAAACTTCTGCTGAAAGATTAAATTAAACTTTCTGTTTCAATCATAAAGCAGAAATAGTGGTATTATTCTACAACATTTTAAAGGATCATCTCAGTGACAGTATTTCATTTCTACAAATTCCCATTGAGCTTGGCTGAGATACAGAGTAAAGAAATTGCAGCATACTGAAATTAACACTCAGGTTCATGTAAAATGCTATTCTGTATTAGATTCTACATTTCTCAGAAAGGTGACATTTGGTCACCAATAATGACAGAGCAATCTAAACTAGAGAATTATTTATTGTTTTACACAAGAGAAACTTGAAGACACTCTAGAGCTAAACCAGGCTTACTGTTTAATTTTATCTAATTGCCAACAGCAGCAGTTCTGAACGTGAATTTATGGAAAGTTCATGACTAACAACTAAATATGGGTTCTTCTAATTTCTTATAGCTGAGAAAGCAAGAATACAAACAATCATTAACCTTATACAAATTTAATACATAAGTAGTATGTTTTACCCTATTATGACATTTAGTTGTCTTTTTCCATGTATTACAAACTTAAATACTAACTTACATATAATTATAGCTCAATTTAGTGTTACACACTATATGTTTCCTTAAGTAAAAAGATTCTTACAAGGCAAGTTAATCCAGATCTCACTCATTAATTTCCTTATGGCTTTGTCTTCCTTCACATGGATTTCTGTCTCATTACAGCAGAGGTTCTGTAAGTACAGTAATTCTGAAGTTAAACTATTGAGTTAATAATTCAGCAACTTGTCGCAAAACTCACTTCTCCTATGTGAGCCCCATTTAGCATGACTGGTTCACACAAACACCACAGAGGGAAAAAAAAAAAAATCAAATCTCATTCCACATATTGAAATCTTCACTGCTCCCAGGTTTTGCCTTTTTTTCCTCCTTTATATATATATATATATATATATATATATATATACACATATATATGTTTTAAAGGCATCTAGCAGATTGGATACCTTGCATCTTGAAAGAATTAATTTTCAGATTTTTCTGAAGTGAGGTACCTAAAAATTAAGGAACCCAACATCTCCACACATAGAAACAATGGTCTGCAGTGTAAAAATCATCAGGACAGACACATATGTGGATGGTACCTGAAGTACCAATATTAGTTACTCACAGAGAATTTAACACTTCTGTGGATTGTCCTAACCTCCCATCCAAATACAGAGAGTACTTTCTGACGAATACTGAACTCTCCTTCAAATGCACTCTTATGAGAAAGGGATTTTATTTCAAACACCCAAAAATCAGTGTAAGGCCAAGACCAAAACTGTTTCAATCTGAATGCAGCCTTCACACTTTAAAGGAGTGCATTTCACTGAACTGCACTGCCAGAGCAGCAGTCACACTCCATTTGCTAACCTGCTATGAAGGTGAAATAACCTTTTGCTAATGGTTGTAGCAGATTTCTCAGGGCTGCAGAGTATTTGGCCTGAAAACACTCTAAGCTTTGGGACACGTGTCAGGACTTTTGTGGCCTTATTTCCCTCTCTAGCCCCCCAAAATTCTTCTCATACTTCCTACCCAAGTCATTTTGTTCCAAGTCTTGACATCCTTGTGGATCCACTGTCAGAAGCTCTCATGCTATGGTCGGCCAGAGTGTCAGCTCCTCAGCTCCTCTAACTCCAAACAAAACACAGCTGTGAAAATACCTCCTCTCCATTGCAACTTCACACAAGTCATTTTAGAGGTCTCCAGTGTTTTCTTCTTGTTTCCCACAGCAGTTTCCACTGTATTACATTATTTACGAATCAAGAGCCTTCTAGAAATTATTTTTGTCAAACATTAAGAAACAATATCAGTCCCCTAGCTGTTTTCTCAAAACCAGCACATTATTTTCTACTCAAATTAAAACAAACAGTTAATTATTAAAAAAAAGAAAAAAAAAAAGATAAAAAAAATCGGCCTGAGACAGACTTCTGGCACTGAAAATATACCAGCCCAAACCGTTGAAAATTAGAGAGCTGAAAATGGGACCTTAGGGAGGTAAAACTGGGGTAGAAACCTTGACAAAACGCTGTGGCACTGAGATTACCGATATTCATATTTCAGAATACATAAATGTATTTACTCAGGCTGAAATGTATGTTCACAGCCAAGGCATGAGCAATAAAGTGCTTCAAATGACTCCACTGGGCCCAGAGCTCCTATTCCCATGCCAGGCAGTTTTCCTCCCTTCATCGAAACACGCAGAATCACAGAATGTTAGGGACTGGAAGGGACCTTGAAAGACCGCGTAGTCCAATCCCCCTCCCGGAGCAGGAACACCTAGATGAGGTTACACAGGAAGGTTTTGAATGGTCCAGGCGGGTTTGAATGTCTCCAGAGTAGGAGACTCCACAACCCCCCTGGGCAGCCTGTTCAAGTGTTCTGTCATACTCCTTCCTTGCAGTCCTTCCTTCAAACATCTCTAAGAGCAACTTTTTTTCTTCAGAGTAATCTCAAAAATCAAACAAATAATCATTTGACATATTTTGAAAGAGCCATTATAGAAGCAAACTGATCTAAAACCCCTGCAAAGGGCTACTTTAGTGCAATGGTTATTGCAAAGTCATGAGAGCAACTGATGAGATAAACTTTAAACCAGCAACACTTGCAGGATTGAGCCTTCAGATTAGCACCTCTCTGGAAAGAAGATACAACCTTCTGACGTGCTCATATAGGGCCCAGCACTCACCAGCTTCATGAACCACAAAGTTTCCAATATCACTAAGAGTTTTTAATTCATTTATTTAAGTCCAGGACTTCACATACTCTTTTTAATCTTTCTTTGGGATGTAAACAAGTGTTGCATTTGGCTCCTAAGACACCCCAAAATATGCTACCATTTTACCTCATGGAAGCTTAAAGGAAAAGCATAAATACGGTGACATCAGCTGGAAGATGCAGCCAGTGAGCACAAAGAGGATTTTGCACAGGCAGCTATATAAGGCTTATATAAAACTACACAATTTTACAGCAAGACCCAGAAACATACCACTGTTAGAGGAAAACTGGGTAGCTGGGTTGCTTACATTTTTTTTTTAAAACAAATGGCTTGGCACATGAATCACACCAGGAAACTAGAGCACACATCCCCCTCTTCCCCTTCCCCTCCCCCCCTCCCCCCCCCAAAAAAAAATATATTTCAACAAAACAAAAAGCCTGAAGCTTGACAGCAGAACCAGGACGGCCATCTTTGCCCTCATGCATCCTTTTTGGTTTTGATTTGTTTGTTGCTTCTCTCCTCCCTCCTCACCTGCCATTTTAGAAGTGTGTCTTTAACATAATGGGATGATACATTATTCTACCTGTAATCTCCAAGGGAAGAAAAGCAAATTTGCACTTGATATATCATGTTGTGTTAAGCTACTACATTTCTGCTTGGGCTGGGAAGGATGTCAGCAGGCTCGGCATACCCTCTTCCACCACCTTCAGTCAGGAAAAGATTTCAGGGCCTTCTGCTTCTTAGTAGCACTCAAACTGTGGATCTGATTATATTCTCCCTTTTTATATGGCAGCTGAATGACAGGATACATTTTCACCACATATTCTCATGGCACTCACTGAATGTTTCGCCAAATTTTAAGTACCACAACTGAAAGCCATTAACTAACAGAAGTCATCCCTTATGAATTCCCCAAGAGAAGAAAAAACAAACAAACAGAAACACGGACATCAGCACCTCATCACTGACATTCAAAGTCTCAGCCCTACGCTGCAGCCTCCTGGGCTACTCTGGCAGCTGGGCTGCTGCAGGTTGACAGACACAAGGAAAAGCCCAGACCTCATGCAAACTGCCAGTCTTGCTTCAAGAGGCTGGGCCACATCCTCAGCCAGCAAGAGAAGGACCACTTGTTTTAAGTTAAGTGTCTACACAGTCTCAGATGGCGTTTGCAACTGACAACATTCGCAGCTTCTAGGATTTGCAAGCCTTAGTTTGGACTGTAGAATCATAGAACCTTTTATGTTGGCAAACACCTTTAAGAGCATTGAGTACAACTATAAACCTAACACTGCCAAGTCCACTGCTAAACCATGGGCCTAAGCACCACATCTACATGTCTTTTAAAGATCTTCAGGGATGGTGATTCAACCACTTCCTTCAGCAGCCTGTTGCAATGCCTGACAACCCTTTCTCTGAAGAAATTTTTCCTAATATCCAATCTAAACCTCCCCTGGTGCAACTTGAGGTCATTTCCTCTTGTCCCATCACTTGCTACCTGGGAGAAGAGACCAATACCCTCCATGCTACAACCTCCTTTCAGGTAGTTGTAGACAGTGATAAAGTCTCCTCTCAGCCTCATTTTCTCCAGGATAAAAAGCCCCAGCTCTCTCAGCCACTCCTCATCAGACTTGTGCTCCAGACCCTTCATTAGCTTTCATTGCTCTTCTTTGGACATGTAATTTGGAGATATTTGAATGTAAACACATTGAAAGTTATTGTGGAAGCTAACACAGAAAAATGGAAGTGCAGATGTGTCCCAAGAAATGTGGAGCAAAACACTACAGAATCTAGTAGATCCCTCTCCAATTTTACCAAAAATGAACTGGAAAACAAATATTAGTAAGCTGAACAGTTGTTGAGGAGTTTTTGGACTTCCACAGTTGTTTCTCCAACTTACAGATTCATCAGAGCTGACCCAACACATTGACCAACATTGGTATCATTGCTGGGGCTAAGGCAGATGATGCACAAACAGCAAATAGGTTACACGATCACATTAGATAACTGTGCTCTAGCCACAAATCACAAGGAAAAAAAACCAAACAAAAAGCCAAACAACAAACAAAAACACACCGCACCACCAAAAACCAAAGAGACAAAACAAAACCACCATTTACCTAGGACCTCCTGATCTACATTTCTTAGCCATTCTGCAGAACAGATACTCAGGTCATTAGAACCCAAATTAACTTTTAAAATAATTTCTGCTGGAAGCCAGTGCTGAAACAGTAGAAACTTTTCCAGCTGCTTAAGTTTTGGTAATGCAGAACAGTTTCTCCTCTGAAGATGGATTTTCTGCACAGATTCGAGCTGTTATAAGGTGGACATTTCTGGCACTTCACTTTCCGTGCAATATTCTGACAATATTAACACAAAAATACCAGACAGTCAAGGCACCCTTTCTAAAGCATGTATGCATCCATAAGTTTACCACACACAATAAAAAGTGACTCTGAAGCTTCAAGAACTGTAATGTGTATATATTACTCTGTTCAATGTTGCCAGCCAGCAATGGCTTTGCATAGACAAAACAGGATAGCAGTGTGTATCAGAAGGAGTCAGGGTAGGTTGGGAAATGTGATTTCATAGTATAACTAAGCTCTAGGAATAATTTAGTCACTCAAAGATCACAAAAGGGAAAGCCATTTTACTCCTCCCAGCTGCTGACCAATATCCTGGAGGAGCTACAGACTCTGTTAAAATGATCACGGAGAACCAGGCATTTTACGTTTCAAAATTTGTCTTCAGTGCAGAAATAAGTGAAGGCAGTTCACACTTTTCAGGAAACTCATAAAGGCAGCACAGAAATGTCAGAAACCCAGCTACGATGTCTTTAATGATCAGAAAATTTCTGTTATTACAAATGGAAGAATATCTTCACGTCTAACATAACACTGTTTTCATACAGCTGAAATTATGGTCTTTTTTATTTCTTTGCCATTTGGCACACAACCTGTTTTGACTTTACTTCCGCTGTTAGTATGGTATTTAGTACTCAGAACACTGTGGAGTTCTGGTATTTTAACTATTTTTCTGCAATTACATCAGTTCCATATTTTTGCACAACTGACTTGTTATTTACTGTCAACCTTATTTTACTAGGTTGTTTTGAAATGTATTTCTACCCTTACTGGCTTTGACAATATATTTACTTTAGAATCATCTGCAATGTAATCAAAATGTTAGCTCTCCACTTTCTTAGCATTAAAGCAGATGTCACACAAAACCAGAGTATTGATTCTTAATAGACACCTTCCTTAAGATGTACATACGCCACTACAGCTTAGACCATGGTATAGGAACAATATTATACTCATCACCATTATTCTCATCGGTAAAGAATATGTGCTAACAGAGAGTGAAGGATAAATGATGTAAGGAAAATTTGCATCTATAAAACTTTATCAGGTTTCTGATTATAATTGCTGTTTTACACTCAAAAAATGCACTAAATGACACACAACCACATCCAGCAACTAGACCCTAGTCCAGACCAGCAGCATCTTCAGCACTGCAAGACACCATCATGACCAGCACGTGGCCATCCCTCTGCCTTCTGCAGACCAGCGCCAGGCTGTACCCGGGCCCAAAATCTGGCACTTGCATCACTGAGCCCCTGGTGCCACCCCGCAGCACCCAGACCGACACCCTGGCAGCATCCTCCCTCTGCTCCCTCCTCAGTGGTGCCGCTTTCCCTCCTGAGTGGGGCTGGGAAGCATCGCGCCACTCGCTCTGTCAGCGGCTGCCAACACGAGCACTGAGCACTGGAGCAGCAAGCCCATTGCTCCCAGCAGTCACTCTCTGGCTTCTCCACATATTGTGAGAAGCACTTGGAACAATAACATTTTTATGGCTGATGGCAAACTGTGTGATACTACATATGATTATGTTTTTAACATTAGTTAGTTTATGACTGAATCAGCAAATGAAGCTTTGAATGCTTCAAAACTATGATGTGGCACATATGAAGTTATGCATTGAGACAAAATTCTTTACTTTTGTTTCTAGCAGCCCTGAATTGAAACCATGCATTTTGGAAGTAGGACCCCTGATTAGCTGGTTACTTCAGAGTCTTATGATTAAATGTTAAAGTGAGAAACGATACATAGGAATTACAAAAGCTGTAATTCTTCTCTTTGTTTCTATGGAAACTGAAACCTGTTTGCATTCTCTTTCTACTGCTGCTTTTAGAAAAACTCAAGTATGTTCACATATCAATATTGCTTTTACTTTAGCAGAAATCCCTATTCTGATAAATAATTTAAAAAAACCCTTCTGGTGTGATGAAAGCATCCTGTACTAACAGTGGGAGAGCTGTGCTACTGCTACTGTCTGTGTCTTCCTACACCCCTTCACTCGTCCTACACTCTACTACTTCCTACACTCGTCCTAATTCATTCACCTGATCAGCAACAATAGTGGAAAACAGCACGGAGAGAGAAAACATTCCAAGCAACAGCTGAATAACTCACTATCACTCAATGATATTTGAGATTTTGCCAAATTAAACAGAAGGCCAGCTAAATTCGTCTTCCAGTATACTCCATCATATGTTTGCACTTCCTGTAAACACTTTAGCCATGACAATTCTGCACCTTGTTCAACTGTTAGGAATGCAGTTTTAATGCAATAACAAGAAAGAAAAGCTCTGATCCACAACTCCAGCTATATACTATTTAAAAATTATAGCTTTTGCTCGAGCACTACAGATACACTTCACTTGCAACACAAACGAAACTAAACCCCTTGACAGCCTCTTGTCACAAGTCATGGAGAGTGTACAACACAGGCCAGGTGGGCATGAATTATGCCTTACAGGCCCATCAGCACTTCAGCTTCCATCCTACTCAACACAGAAACTGAAGTCCCTGGCCAAGCTGAGCCATCACATTCTCCTCCAAAGGGCCTGTTACAGCTTTCCCACCAGCACCTGCATGAGCCAAACCTCACAGGGCCCCGGCTGGTAGCCCCACAGCAGCATTTTGCAAGCCTGGCCATGAGGGATACTTGTGCAAGCCCACCATGGAAGACCTAATGTTGCCCATGCCCACAGGCAGCCAGCAGGAGTTTCTGCCTCATGTGGAGGCACCACGGTCCTACTTGCAGCCATGGTGAGTTCGCCACGGCCACACAGGCAGCCACAGCAGAAATTAGTCCGAGGACAGTTCTACAGGGGAACAAGCCTTCTTGACACTAGGACAGGTCAAGGTACCCGTGCAACTGGAGAGCATTAGCGAGCATGCAATACACATACACGGCAGCTGCTAGAGGTATGGGGCAGTCAATTAAACAATGTTGGTAAATTCACCCACTGGGCATGTTTGAGCAAGAGATTAAACTTCACACCATCCACATTAGTAGTGGGTAAATTCCACTTTTGTCATATGTTCCCCACAAGTACAAAAGAACTACCAGGGAAATAGGAACAGCAATGAGTACCATGGACTCATCCTCACCCCAACAACACCACCTGAAATAGGGCATTTCCAATCTTCTGCTTTACTCCACGAATGAGCTCCCTGCACACAGGGCAGAGAAGCTTTCTGCCTGAACCACAGATGGTGTCATTTGCACACTTAAAGCTCTCAAAAATACAACTGAAGCATTTTTCTTTCCCTGTCCGGAAAACAAGGAATACCCAGTTTGCACCCACCTGCAAACACACTGACTTAGCCCGGCTGCCCACTGAAGCATCCGCTGCAGAGGCAAGAACCAACACCAGTCTCCAGAGGGGCACCAGTCCCACCGGCGGGAGGTTTTCCTCTCCCACCCAGCCACTCTCTGCTTCATTTGGGACCAGTCTTACACCAGCATCTGATAATGCCGAGGGCAGTCTGCCTCACTAATGCAACACAAGGTTCTGCACCTATTCTCCAGCTTCTCTACTAACACTCCTTGGCACCTATCACTGACACTTTGAATACAAGCTGTCTCCTGATTTTCCCTCCTTGGTGCCCCAACAGCACACTGCCCAGTGACTGCCTGAGTGGGCGCAGAATATCTCTTGCTCTTGGTGGCCTTCCCAGCTTAACGAAAGAACTACTACTTAACAAGGGTGAATACTTTTCATGAAAACAGTGTTTTAGCTATCAGATATTGGCAGCTTCATGTAGCACTATTAGAACTTTGCAACTAAATGCACTCACTTTTGCTCACCTCCTTCTCCCCGCCAAACAATTATTTTCACAATGTGATACAATTTCTGGCATCAAGTCATGTTACACACGAAGTTAAAGTGAATTTTTTCAAGTCTCATTATTTTCTGCAACCTAAAGAATGTAGGACAACTTTAAGCATTTTCCTTCTAAGGCTTTATAATCTACGAAGACTTAAAAAAACAGTGAACATTTATTTTGAAACACCCTCAAACTAGACATAGAACTTACAGCTGGAAACACAATCTGTTTTTTTTAACTGAGCAGAAAAGCAAGGAAAGCAAGACAACACATACAGACAAAAGCTTGATATTTTGCTATCCAGGTGGTTTTTAGTACACACAAGAAACATAATTATACAACAAGAAACAAAGAAATTTAAATTAAAAAGAACCTTTTCGCTGAACCAAAAAGTATCCTATTTTTGTATTTAATTGAATGGTCTCCAGACAAGACATCTGAATTCAATTAACAGAAGTTTTGTTTTGGGGGTTGCTTTTTTTTTTCCAAGTGGTTTTCTTTTGTTATTTTAAGTACTGAAAATTTAACTATGTGAACTCATTATTGCTGAATGTCAGGATCACAGGGTGGTAAAAGCATAATCCAAGTTTTGAATAGCTTCTGAGGAAAAGTTGTGTGCAAAATAAATGTGGAATGTGATCCCATTGAAATACTGCAGTGAGATATGCAACAGTTATGCTGTTACTGATTCATATATTCTGAATTTTGGTGGTTGTTTATCCTCAAAGTCTTGAGGATACAGATGATGTGCTAATTGGTTCCCAACTACCTCATTTTAATGACTTTCCTTCAGAATACAGATTATGGTTCTTTTTGTTCCTGGTACTATAAAGGCCACTCAAATAAAACTGTAAGTCTGAAAAAATGCATGTAACTAGGAGTTTTTTGCCTAATATTTCCATATATTGTTTCACACCTGATATGCAGAGATCGATACACAAACTTCTGATGTGACAATACAAAAATAGTCAGTAGCTTCTCTCTGCTGTCACTCATGGGAATTTTGGTTTCTCTGGAAGCACAACCCTGGTGTCAACTTTCCAATTTTTATTTGAAGTATGTCTCAAAGGCAACCTATAGGCTGGACGTGACCTAGAGAAGGATTCCTTTGCCTTCTTTTAAGAGGTGTGACTGACCACTTCAACTTACACAACGCCGTCCAAAACCTGCCACAATCCCGATTACCCCTGAGACAGAGTTGCTGTGACAAGACACTGAGGAGCAGAGTGGTCTGTCAAGTTAGTGACAATATGTACCGAAAGCCACAAAATCCTCAACACCCACAAAAACCCATAGCAGCATTAGACACAGCACATGGGAGGAATCACAGAATGTTAGGGATTGGAAGGGACCTCCAAAGATCATCTAAGCCCAACCCCCTGCCGGAGCAGGAACACTTAGATGAGGTTACACAGGAATGTGTCCAGGTGGGTTTTGAATGTCTCTAGAGTAGGAGACTCCACAACACCCCTGGGCAGCCTGTTCCAGTGCTCTGTCACCCTTACTGAGAAGAAGTTTATTCTCAAATTTAAGTGGAACCTCTTGTGTTCCAGTTTGTACCCATTACCCCTGTCCTACCATTAGCTGTCACCGAGAAGAGCCTGGCTCCATCCTCGTGACACTCACCCTTTATGTATTTGTAAACATTAATGAGATCACCCCTCAGTCTCCTCCAAACTAAAGAGACACAGCTCCCTCAGCCTTTCTTCATAAGGGAGATGCTCCACTCCCTTAATCATCTTTGTTGCCCTGCACTGGACTCTCTCCAGCAGTTCCCTCTCCTTCTTGAACTGAGGGGCCCAGAACTGGACACAATATTCCAGGTGTGGTCTCACCAGGGCAGAGTAGAGGGGAAGGAGAACCTCTCTCGACCTACTAACCACCCCCCTTCTAATACACCCCAGCATGGCACTGGCATTCCTTGCCACAAGGGCACAGTGCTGGCTCATGGTCATCCCCGTGTCCACCAGGACTCCCAGGTCCCTTTCCCCTACACTGCTCTCTGATAGGTCATTCCCCAGCCTATACTGGAACCTGGGGTTGTTCCTACCCAGATGCCAGACTCTACACTTGCCCTTGTTATATTTCATTAAATTTTTCCCCGCCCAACTCTCCAGCCTGTCCAGGTCTCGCTGGATGGCAGCACAGCCTTCTGGCGTGTCAGCCACTCCTCCCAGCTTGGTGTCATCAGCAAACTTGCTAATAGTACACTCTATTCCCTCATCAACATCACTGATGAATATATTGAATAATACCGATCCCAGTACTGACCCCTGAGGCACTGCACTAGATACAGGCTTCCAACTAGACTCTGCCCCATTGACCACAATGAAGATGGAAGATGGAATTGTCTTGCTAAACCATATTAAAACATAGGCAGGCTGCTATTGTCAATGAGACAGAGAAGCAGTCTGTGGCGGGTGGGTGGATTTTAGCTGCCAATACAGTCAAGTGATTGAATACACATAAAATATCTGTTTCAGATATTTTCAGACATGGATTAGTTTGTTAATAGATCACACTAGACTCTTCTCCCAGCTTCTTTACGGGTGCTACCCTGGCTGACGTGCTATGTAATGTTCGGCATCATGAGATCATTCCTCCTCCAGAGGCTGTACATGCAGAGATGTCTCAGACTGTTGTACCTTGCACAGGAACCATGACTACTCTTTTCTTATTAAAAATAAAATTAAAAAAAAAAAAAAAAATCACCGTTCTTTTTAATGTCTGATAAAAGTACACCAAATTATTTGTTGGCACCAGATCCACCTTCTTTTCCAGAAGTATTTGCTCAAAATCAAGAGCTGAGACAGAAGTACAGATCTCAGCAAGCACAGGGTGGGAGTAAGAAGCCTTTCATCAGTGTCCACATGAATACTTTTCTTTGCACAGCTTGAGCCTATTAGCTTCTTCTGTTGTCTCTACACTGTCTAATAAAAGTAACTAAATGCAGCAACATTTGTAGTACCCCATTATTTAAATGCAGGCATTTATGTCTCTCCTCCAGCTTTAACATGGCAAATTTCTTCAGATCAATAAACTGCTCATTGTATTAGATCTCCAGCTTTATGGGAATAAAAGGCTGAGTTATTACAAGGGTGGGGATGTGACCTGTGAGTCCTCTGTGAAACTGAAAATACAGCACAAAGTGCACAGCAAAATACTCAAACCACACAATTATATCACAATTCCTATCAGCCATGGTAAACCCAACCCTAATTTCAAACCATTATTTTTTCTCCAAAGTAGCAAATGTTGGTTTCAAAATCAACAGATTCAAAATTAGAGAAACTAGTTTATGCTCTATTTAACCAAAGTATGCACATTCAAATTAGATGATCAAGTACTACAGATGATCATTAACTTCCATGTTAGGCTGAGAAGAGTCACTACATAATTTATTTTGAGTTGTCTGTGTGACAAGCAACTGTCATCTCTAACATAAGAAAAATTGTTTCTGTGCCTCAGGTCACACAGTTTCAAATGACAAAAACATTTCTTCCCAAATTGTTACCTATCACATCTGACTTAACAGCACATTCACATGAACAAGTATATCTGTTTTTCTAAAACCATTCTATTTATAAAGTTAGCTTGCTTAGTGACATTCTAGGGGTAAACCCAAGCAAAAGCACTCTTCTAGTCTACCTTCAAGCAGATGACCAACTCACGGCTAACACTGGTAATGCTGGGCATATGCACACTGACATGTGAAAGCCCAGGACTAACTGCAGTATCGAGGAAGGGCAGCTGGGATTATTCATTTATGACAGAGGGCTAATCTCCTATTTTTCCTGCTGTTTTACACAATGGAATATAGGAGGAAAGAATCCCTCAGTATTTCCTGTTGTTCAAAACATTAAGAACAGCGGAATAAAAGGTTCAGCTGCCATTAGCAGAAAAAACTGCCACCCATTTGAAGAGAGCAGCTAGGATAGCCAAGGCCTCCTTAGAATTAAACCTGGCAAAAGGGGTCAAGGACAGCAAAAAGAGCTTTTTCAAATACATAGCAGATAAAACTAACACCAGAGGAAATGTAGGCCCACTGATGAATGGGGTGGGTGCCCTGGTGACAGAAGATACAGAGAAGGCAGAATTACTGAATGCCTTCTTTGTCTCTGTCTACTCTGCCGGAGGCTGTCCTGGGGAGCCCTGTACCCCTGAGACCCCAGATGAAGCCAGGTCAATGGAGGAGTTTGCTTTAGTCGATGAGGACTGGGTTAGGGAGCAATTAAATAGTCTGGACATCCATAAATCCACGGGTCCAGATGAGATGCACCCGCGGGTGCTGAGGGAGCTGGCTGAAGTCATTGCTGGACCGCTCTCCATCATCTTTGCCAAGTCTTGGGAAACGGGAGAGGTGCCTGAGGATTGGAGGAAAGCAAATGTCACTCCAGTCCTCAAAAAGGGCAGGAGGGAGGACCCGGGTAATTATAGACCGGTCAGCCTCACCTCTGTCCCTGGGAAAGTAATGGAACAGCTTGTCCTTGGTGCCATCTCAAGGCATATCAAGGATAAGAGGGTTATTAGGGGCAGTCAGCATGGCTTTACCAAGGGTAGGTCATGCTTGACCAACCTCATAGCCTTTTATGAGAATGTAACAAGGTGGATGGATGATGGCAGAGCGGTGGATGTGGTCTACCTTGACTTCAGTAAAGCCTTTGACACAGTCTCCCACAGCATCCTCACAGCTAAGTTGAGGAGGTGTGGTCTAGACAATAGAGTAGTGAGGTGGGTTGCAAACTGGCTTAGGGAGAGAAGCCAGAGAGTGGTAGTCAATGGTGCGGAGTCTAGTTGGAGGCCAGTATCTAGTGGAGTGCCCCAGGGGTCAGTGCTGGGGCCAATATTATTCAATATATTCATTAATGATTTGGACGAGGGAATTGAGTGTACTATCAGCAAGTTTGCTGGTGACACCAAGCTGGGAGGAGTGGCTGACACGCCAGAAGGCTGTGCTGCCATCCAGCGGGATCTGGACAGGCTGGAGAGTTGGGCGGGGAATAACCTGATGAAATTTAACAAGGGAAAGTGTAGAGTCCTGCATCTGGGCAGGAACAACCCCAGGTTCCAGTATAAGTTGGGGAATGACCTATTAGAGAGCAGCGTAGGGGAAAGGGACCTGGGGGTCCTGGTGGACAAGGGAATGACCATGAGCCAGCACTGTGCCCTTGTGGCCAGGAAGACCAATGGCATGCTGGGGTGTATTACAAGGGGGTGGTTAATAGATCAAGAGAGGTCCTCCTTCCCCTCTACTCTGCCCTGGTGAGACCCCATCTGGAGTATTGTGTCCAGTTCTGGGCCCCTCAGTTCAAGAAGGACAGGGAACTGCTGGAGAGAGTCCAGCATAGTGCAACAAAGATGATTAAGGGAGTGGAGCATCTCCCTTATGAGGAAAGGCTGAGGGAGCTGGGTCTCTCTAGTTTGGAGAAAAGGAGACTAAGGGGGGGACCTTATTAATGTCTGTAAGTATATAAAAGGTGAGTGCCATGAGGATGGAGCCAGGCTCTTCTCAGTGGCAAACAATGATAGGACAAGGGATAACGGGATCAAGCTGGAACACAAGAGGTTCCACTTAAATTTGAGAAGAAACTTCTCAGTGAGGGTGACAGAGCACTGGAACAGGCTGCCCAGGGGGGTTGTGGAGTCTCCTTCCCTGGAGACATTCAAGACCCACCTGGACATGTTCCTGTGTGACCTCATCTAGGTGTTCCTGCTCTGGCAGGGGGATTGGACTAGATGATCTTTGGAGGTCCCTTCCAATCCCAAACATATTGTGATACTGCAAGGTCAGTGCAGAAACTGGTACTGGTTTAGAATTGTTTGGACATATGAGGTGTTCTGGAGATGTATATAATATTAACTGAATATCTGCTCTTAAACCACAAGAATTCACGTGCTTTGTTTTAGATTTCCAACTTCACTTTTTCAGGAGGTCAAACTTCAAACTCAGTCCTATGCTAACTCTTCTTGCTGTTTTCTATGAAAAGCTCAAGACAGAGATCCAAAACAAGCACAAGCAAAACTTTCTCCTGGCATGTATGAAAATTTCCCAGGAGCAGCTACAATTGTTTTGCTGGTCACTTGGCTCCCTGTCTGGGGCAGCCCCACTCCATCAGTGCTGTCAGCTGCAAGACCTGGCTGGCTGGTGTGGCCCAAGGCAGCCCTTGGTTGCTGGCCATGCTCTGCAGTGTCCCTGCCAGCCTCCCTGGCTCTTGCTGTCTGCATCTGCAAAATGCGACCCGGCTCCATCAGGTTGAGGCTCAGTGAAGCATCCTCCTTTGCCCTTATGTCTCCCAAGTCTTGTTGCGCCCACAACCTTTCTTCCTCCCTTTGCAGCCAAAAGGGAGGATGGTCTTGAAGGTGTATCATGTGGGAGAAAAAGCAGATAGCAAACCATTCTAGTCAAGAAACTTGCTCAGTGAAAACTTGCACAGCTTGTTCAGAGAGCTCATGGGAAACTCCTTTCCCTGACAGCCTTGTAGGTCTGCTGGTGACAAAGTTTGTTAGAGCCCAGGAGCTCTCATTTTTCTAGCTCTTACACAAGTTACTTGTTCAAGGCTGTGTCATGAATAAACTATTATCTGCAGTTGTTTGCAACACCAAGCCTTGCAGCACCTGTATGCTGTAAATTCAAAAGTATCTAGCTCAAGCCAAAAATGCCGCATAAAGTTCAGATTCTTTCCTAAAATCAAAAAACATCTCCTTTCTCTCCCATCCCAAAGGTCGGAGAAGGTTATTCTCATATCACAGTCCTGTATAACAGGTTAGGAAATTTTAGCCCTAAATTATGGGCCAGGTCTCCCACTCACAGAGTATTTACAGAGACCACTTGCTTTCTGTGAGAGCTGCTATTTTTTAAGGCAGAAGCAAAGCAGCTCATACTGGTTAAAACAGTTCAAGTACATTTTGACAAAGGCTGCTACAGCCAGTTCTGTTTCAAAACTAAAGGGCCACAATGAGGTTGTAAAAAAATGACTTACTTTTGGAGTATTAAAACTGTAGCATTCACTGAAGAAATCAGCAGTATCTTTTTTTTTTTTTTTTCAGAAAAGACGTATCTTTGAGTCACTGCCACAAGAAATGTTTCTGTCCTACATTTTTTATAACCTCCCAGAACATTTTTCTCCTCCCTTAATTAAAAAATGTGGGTTTTTTTCCATAGCTTCTACACAAACAGCATAGGAAAGCCAAAATGTTTCTCATAACATGACTTCCAGTGAAGAACTTGCTACTGATAATGTTACAGCCAGATCCTCCACAACAGATTTTTCTCTTCACATATGTTTTTTCCCAGTTTTTCACATAATTGCATTATTGTTGCTATTTCCAATTCAAATTTATCTGACTGCAGCTTCCAGCTATTGCCTTCCTGTTATGACTTTCTCATGTACTGTAATTTCCTTGGTATTTTCTCCTTTCAAAGGTACGTGTTCACTGTGATCAAGTTATGTCCCAGTTTCTTTATGCTAAACCAATACCAAGTTTCACATTGCAAGGTATTTTTTCCAGCCCTCAATTTTTGCAGATTTTTTTTCCAGTACTCCTCCAGTTTGTTTTTCCTCCTAAAAAATGTGTCTGTTCAAAACTATAGTATGCACAGAAATAAATGTCACCTCACTGTTCTTCTGTTCACATGGATCAGAAGCACATAATTCCTTTTTTAACATAGCATCAGTCTGAAGGGCATGTTGATACACAGGACAAAGAACACTATATGTAACATAAATCTAAACTTGAGTGCTGACCTACACAATTGAGTAATTCTATATATTTAAGTACTTGCAAGGATTCTAAAGCTGCATGGCATAGGCATTAATTATACTAGTGATGTAGCAGCTGCTGCTTAGGCCAAAACTGTTTAACAGATATATATATATATATAATACCAGTCTATGTCTGCAGGACTAAGAAGTTTTTCCAGGTTTTAACAACCAAAATAAGTTTTACGCCTTAAACTACTATATTTGATACCAACAACACTAATAGCCAAGAGATGCTGAACAGGACAACGCTGTTTATTGGAGTTTCCAAGTATTATTTGTCCAACTCATTTTCAGGATTAGTCTTTAAATATTCTGACCTATGGACTGGGACTAATTTCCATTTGGTCATAAATATTTAAAGACAGAATCACAGAATGTTGGGGATTGGAAGGGACCTCCAAAGATCATCTAGTCCAGTCCCCCTACCGGAGCAGGAACACTTAGATGAGGTTACACAGGAATGTGTCCAGGTGGGTTTTGAATGTCTCCAAAGTAGGAGACTCCACAACACCCCTGGGCAGCCTGTTCCAGTGCTCCATCACCCTCACTGAGAAGAAGTTTATTCTCAAATTTAAGTGGAATCTCTTGTGTTCCAGTTTCAAACCATTACCCCTTGTGCTATCATTGATTGTCACAGAGAAGAGCCTGGCTCCATCCTCGTGACACTCACCTTTTATGTATTTGTAAACATTAATAAGGTCACCCCTCAGTCTCTTCTTCTCCAAGCTAAAGAGCCACAGCTCCCTCAGCCTTTCCTCATAAGGGAGGTGCTCCACTCCCTTAATCATCTTGGTTGCCCTGCACTGGACTCTCTCCAGCAGTTCCCTGTCCTTCTTGAACTGAGGGGCCCAGAACTGGACACAATATTCCAGATGTGGTCTCACCAGGGCAGAGTAGAGGGGAAGGAGAACCTCTCTCGACCTACTAACCACCCCCCTTCTAATACACCCCAGGATGCCATTGGCCTTCCTGGCCACAAGGGCACAGTGCTGGCTCATGGTCATCCCCTTGTCCACCAGGACCCCCAGGTCCCTTTCCCCTACACTGCTCTCTAATAGGTCATTCCCCAGCCTATACTGGAACCTGGGGTTGTTCCTACCCAGATGCCAGACTCTACACTTGCCCTTGTTATACTTCATTAAATTTTTCCCCACCCAACTCTCCAGCCTGTCCAGGTCTCGCTGGATGGCAGCACAGCCTTCTGGCGTGTCAGCCACTGCTCCCAGCTTGGTGTCATCAGCAGACTTGCTGATAGCGCACTCTATTCCCTCATCAACATCACTGATGAATATATTGAATAATACCGATCCCAGTACTGACCCTTGAGGCACTGCACTAGATACAGGCCTCCAACTAGACTCCGCCCCATTGACCATGACTCTCTGGCTTTTTCCCTTCAGCCAGTTTGCAGTCCACCTCACTAAATGTTAACGTTAAATGTTGTGTCTTAGTCAAAAAGACAGCAGGTACTGACTGATTCTAAGAACCAACAATGTATCTCTGTACCAAGTTAGTAATAGCTGTAATTTAATACTGCTATTTCTGTCAACAGCCATTGAACTACAGCTCACATTAGTCACTATCATTAAATATTTCTGAAGCCAAATACCACATCTATATTTGAAAAAATTAAGTATACAGCAGCAGAAGTCAAAGTATGACTTTTAACAAAATCTGTTATCATCTCTGGTCATCAGACAGGCATCATATTTTGTATGAAAACATATATATCCTCATGATTTTTGAAGAGTCTTCCTTTCTTATGGAAGAAATATTTGACTGAACGTAGCCTAAAAATATACAATGTCCTAAACCCCCAAAAACTTTATTTGTTGTATTTAATGTGTTTGAGCATTCTGTAGATTTCTTCCTCCTTTCTTCCATAACTAGATGTAATTTTATGTGCTATCATGGTGACTTAGACAGATGTACACAGAAGTGGCACAGGGACTTCCTGCCTTCATTTGGGCTTAGCTTTTAAAATGAGGCAAAAAATATAAATACTTACCATCTATCCTTTCAACACTTAAGGACGGTGCTCAGAGAATTTTTAGCTGATTCTTAGGTCTTTTAGTTCCTCCTTTGTATTTTAAGTTATCAGAGATTCTGTATTTTGAGTTATTCTTAAATACAGATGAAATGAATCTGAACTAGCAATTTCACATCCAGATTTCTCCAAATGTTAGCATATGCCTCTGCAAGGACCAGTTTCTTACTGATTTGCTGGCAGACATTTAACTCTTGAAAACAAGAAAAACATTTTTCTTCCAGAGGTTGCCAGTAGTTCTTGTTCACATTCCACTTCCATCAGAAATTCCTTCTTAAGAACAGCATTTCTTTTCTGCCGCTGTTGAATGACCCTCATGTTGACAAGTTACTTTCGTAATAAGTGATGAACATCATTAGAGCTGCCCATAAAGCTGGTGGAAAGCAAGAAGACATTTAAACATATTCATTCCTAGATTTTGACAAAATACGCACTGATGACAACACGAAAGCACGCAACTGTGGACACCTCTGTACACCACAGTGGGTGGTGCAGATAGCAAAGCCACACCTGGAAAAAGATAAGTGAAGTGCCTCGATGGCAGGCCAGCACTTGGGCTAAAACACTACAGAGCCAGCGTGCGCCGGGACGTGCCATGCTGCCCATGATACACTCCTACTGCCCTCGGCATGCACATGGGGAACACCTGCCCTCATCAGCACTGGTGACATCTCTGGGTGCTTAGTAGTGTCCCAGCACTGCAGGTCTGGCCTTGTACCACCACTGGGGTCTGATGGGAGGAGGCTGTAACACGGCCTTCAGCTTGTCTCCCTCAGCCCTGCGGCAATGGCAGCTGAGGATGGGCTCCTGGCTGTGCGTGCAAGCTGCAAAGCAAAGCAAACAGGTTCTCTGACACACTGAAGAAGGGAAATATTGAGTTCATTTGAAGAGCTAATAAGAAATCCTGCTCTCACAAACTATTCCTCTCAGCTAGAAAACATTTTTTTTACATATAAGTTCATTTCTTTAAACCCAGTTGTAACCATTATCTAATAATAACCTGGCCCTCTTTCCATAATGCTCATCTTCATTAGTCCCATGGCAGAAATGGAAATTTTTTTCATGTCTTGAAGGCAGAACAGTTCCAGTACTTCTACCTGAACAGTAGTGTCACTGATGCACAAACATATGGCTTCTACACCTGACATCAACACTCAGCAGAGCACTATGGATTTCATCCCTTTTATTTTCAGGGCAACTCTCTTTGATAAAGTATCCATAGTTAAGACAGTGGAAGATATGAGACATAATAACTTTCAGATTTGCAAATAAAAATAATTTCAATACTTATGCATTTGCATTTTTATAATACAAATATTCTCTTAAGTCTAACAAGAACATGTGTACACACGAAAAATCTAGCAGAGAAAGCAAAACTTAAAACCAAGCTGTATCTAAATCTGTGGTATGATGCTGAACACCCAGTTTCTAAGAGTTATAAACATGCATACCTTTTTAAAGAAATTGGAAAGACAAATCTATACAAGAGAAGTGACTCAAAGGCCATAACCAGAAGCCAGTGAGACAAACATGCCCAGCTCCTTCCCACCACAGCATTTCCCAGCCCACAATGAGGGGGTCTCTCTGCCTCCAGAGCTGAATGAGGAGTATGCAGAAAACTCTCAGCACCCCTCAGACAAGGGACCCAAGATATTGGTGGTAGAAAGACCAAAAGGTTCAACTTGTTTTTACTTGCAAACCTATCAATCATTTTTCTAAGTCTTGTTTTGTTTTGTGAAGAATGCAAAATAAGGAAGTTCAAAAGAACATCACTTTCTCAACTTCAACTGATCATTTCTCCTCTCTCATCTTTTTGGCTTATAAAAGAAAGGATGGGACAACTGCAAAGGCTTCTCTTTCCTCCCTGTTTCTCATGTTATTATCTACCATTTCCTTTTCAAACCCTCCAAACCTTAAATGCCTGTTTTAGAACTATTCCTAACCATTTCCAAGGCTAAAAACACAAAAATGCTTCCCCAGAGCCTGTACTTCTAGAAGAGTAGAGGTCATGGGATAACCACCACAGCCCTCAAAGTCACTGTGAGTAAAATTACTTATATAAACAACGAGTGTAGGCAGGAGGTGCAGGGCGGGAAGGAAGGCATCACAGCCCCTGAGAGGACCTGCCATAACTGCAAGTATCACATTCTCCATTGCTCGGTCTCCTGGCATCATCATCTACATCTGCACAAGCTCTCTCCTGCAACAGCCAATTCAACTTCTCCTCATCCTTCTACCTCCCCAGTACAAGAGTTTGACAGCACTGTTATTGAAACAGGTATTTCCTAAATAAAGGATTTAATTTTTTCTTCCTCCTAGGAAACATTAACTGAATTAATATCTTTCATTATTATACAGTTCCTATTATTCTAAGCAAGTTATTTGAACCTACAATAAGACCTTTAAGCACATGCATGAAATCCCACAGCCTGGGGATTCCAGCAGGCAGCAGTTTAATGCCTCTTTGTTGCTATTGTAACTTTCTTACTTAATCGCCCAACTATGAAAAGCCCAACATGTGTCTCTCATCTTTTTTGTGTATCTTCAAACCCCTTTGACCTACTTCACAAACAACTGCAACGAGCACGCTAATAGCAGAAAAACTTTCTGCTGGCTTCATACAATAATAATTTCCAGAGAAACAGCAGTAAAGCTAATACAACTCAAAGGCCCCCATTTTCTGGAATAAACGTGCCACTCAGAATAAGAAAAACTAGATACAAAGAAATAACTTTCAAAGAGAACAAATCTTGTTTCAAGAGAGGAAGCCTTCACCTGCTTGACAGAAGCAACACCTCTGATGCAGATTCACTGATGCTTAAAATCCTTCTCCCTGTACGTAAGGAAGTAAGAATGTGAAAGAAGCAGCTGCATATGCTCAAACACTTTAAAGATTGTTACAACGAGGACTAAATTCCTACTTTGCTCTCCATCTACTGGAGTACCAATTTCTACAAATATAAGTAACTCCACATATAATAGTTTTTAAACATTAATTTGTCTGTATCATGAATACAGATGGGAAACCTTTCAAGTTGTGTTTTTTTTTTGCACAAGAAAGGCTATCTGGTCTGAGGGAGAACTACTTGATGTGGGGGAGAAGTATTTAGCATCTCAGGCTTCTTTCAAGCACAAGCAGTGGATAAATGCTAAAAACCTCAACTGTTTTTCACCCTTCCCTTTAATTGAAGGAGTTACACAGAGAGACCTGAACAGCCACTCTCGTTAGCTGCCATGAGGCTGAATTTGCAGACTATAGCCATGATAATGACATTCCTCATTCCAGCAAAATCAAACATCCAGCCAAAGAAAAGCAGACTATGCTTAGGACAAACTAAACACAGTACTGTTTTTTCTTATGCAATGATTGCTGCACTCACCAGAACTGAGATGTGGCCAGGCCAGACAACCAGAAAGCTCTCAGGTCACATTTGCACTGACTCCCAAGTGAAGTCCCGTGGGAGACATCCAGCTAGTCATGGAAACAAGCCACTCCAATATTGCAGCAATTTCATTGCACTAGCACAATACCCTGCTTGAGCTTATTATCTTGGATTAGTGTACAAATTACAAAGAAAGTTTAGAGAGACTACAGATTATTCTCTTATTCTTCTCATCTTCAGTAGAATTGTGACATTCTTCCACTCCAGTAAGCTTTTTACATGACAGACATACTTGCCCTGATTGAGAACAGTACAGCCATGATTTCTGCTTTCCTGAATGACAGTGGATCTCCTTGGAGACCATTAAAACCCAAGACCTTGCTACTACTTTCTCTCACTTCCACTGCATGCCTAAATCTTCCTTGTTACATGGTATGAAGCACACGGCTTTACAATACTTCTGTCTGAACTTGCAAGTTTATACATCCACAATGCCTGCACGTACTGGAACAAAGCTTTCCATCCAGCTTCATCAATCAAACCAAAATTATCCATTTCCCCATCAGCTAAATCTGCACAGTCAGTCAGCACTGCATAAGGAAGGCTGTCTTGGCAATTCTTCAAAATCCATCCATACACGTTGAGTTTGAGATGTATCTAGTCATTAGTCATATGGCACACACATGACAACACAAGATCTAAAAAACAGCAGATCCCAGCCTGAATTTCCTACTGTTTCAGTCATTTTTGTTAACCTTCAGCATTAAAGATCTCAACAGGCTTTGATTCAGATACATTCTGAAAGACAGATACAGATGGCATTCTCTGCTCTCCAACCCTCTTCAGTTTAGCCTTCTTACTTCTGCAGTGGGATGTGAAACTAAATGCAATAAAACCTGCTATTTTCATCTGTCTGTCCCACCAGTTAATTAGTAAACTCTACCTAGTTCTTATGGCTTAAGCTGTAGAGCCGTGTCCTCTGGCTTGTACTTCTGAAGTTCTGATATGTAACACAATCAGTTCATATTGCTCCCCAGTTAAACCCTCTAAGCAAAATTTAAATATTAGGGAAAATATAGTAAAAACAATGAAGAGCCCTAACTTAGCTGAGGGAAGAGTCCCTAGTCTAAACATTTTTCCAGTTATTGTTTTCTGTCAACCTTACCATACATTTTGGGCAATGCTTCTTCATGACTCTCCCTCAGAAAGGACCGACTCTGTTCAATTTCTTGATATCCCACTGCATCTTAATCCTTAGCAGGCCAATTACTCAGGTATATCAAAGAGAATGAACTACTAATGTCTCAAGCATTAACTGAATTTCTTGTTGTACTAGAAAGCAAAGACATTATTTGGGAATAATCTATACTTTTCATAAGGTACGGGGAAGAGGCAAAAAGCTGACCTGTCTTCCTGTGCTGTACTGAGCAGCAAAAATATCAGTCAGGTTTCTTAGGGAGAAACTGTACAACTTTTACTGCCCTCAGCTCTGAGATTTGAGAAGTATTGTGAAAGCTATTAGAATTTTACTCCAATGCAACTTCAAATAAACCAGTTTCAAGTATGACACAGTGTCATTTTTCACAGTTTGCTTAGCTCAATCAGTTTCAGGCTAGAATAAAATGGAGAATTTCAGATACAAGGTGGCTGGCCTCACCTGCATTGCTTAAAAAACTCCATATTAAGCCATTTTAGATGGAAACACATTTACCCAGGAACATCAGCAAAATCTACCGATGCTGAGGAAGCTCACTCCTCCAATTTCTATTCCACCTTGAAGCCTGATCCACAACTCATTCTGTTCAAAGCAGGAGCTTGGTGGCCATCCATGCACAGCAACAGTTGAGAAGACAATCACAGAGAATAAAAAGGTGGTGGTATTAATACACACTATCTTCCCTTTACGCTGGGGACCTGCTTTACTCGGCTCTTAGAGGAAGTCCTGGCATGGAGCTCTACTTCACTGCAGCAGCAGAATACAAAGGCAACAATAATCAAAACTCAGGGCATCAGACTAACGCCAAACCCAAATCCCCTCATTAGTGAGGGCGAACAGCACAGAACTGAAAGGGAAATCTACTTATTGGAACTGCGGGCAAACCTCTCCCAGAGATTTCCAGAGGCTAAAAACACTAAATACCATCCACCACATGGGATGTACATACAGATGCCATTGCAGTTAGATTCTCATAAAGAAGTTGCTTCTTGAATTCTGTATCTTCCAAAAAACATTTATCTAACATTCACCTTCCTACACATCCATGATCACATTAGGAGTACCAATTGTCCATTTAAGCTACTACTACTTTCAAAATGGCCTAAACTGACTTCCTAACACAATTCCCTGCATCAGGTAAGACACTACCACCTGGTCAAACCACCTGGTCAGGACTGAGTGCAGGAACCCCTGATTGAACAAACCTGCAGCTTGGTTTCAGCAGCACTGAGCAGATTGCCCCAGTAATTCAGAACGCTTAGTGCACCTCTCAGCATCTACACAGCCATTTTGTCTTTTAACAGGTAGACACAATTGCTGTAAGAAAGCAAACCCAATATATTTAAGGCATTTGAGAAAGTTTTCAAACAGCAGATGTTACTTTCCAAGCAGCCCACCACCACGTTATCAACTGCTTGATTCAATAGGAGGTACAAGAGCTGATACGGCCACTCCAGGGCTACATCCCAATTAAGGCAATTAAGGCAAATCTTGCACAAAACCCATTTGCAAGTCCTTTTACTGGGGCTTTCTTGCCCCAGCTTGAAACCCACACTAGCTCTTCCTCTGCCTTCAAATTCAGGGACAAATACTACCTATTTCCAGCACAAGAAAACATTAGAAAGCTTTCCTTTGCTATAAAACAGGTACTTTGGCAACCTCGGAAAACACAAGAAGGTAAAACAGACCACCCACACATTAAAGCTCTACACAAAGTTTCTCTTGCAGATGCGCAGTCCTCCTTTTGCTTAGTACATCAGATCTCACAGATTTTACGAGGTAGAAACATCTATCCTCATTGTGACAGTTCATTTGCTTTAGCAGACATATAAAAATATCGGGGGAAACAGAGGTCAACAGTTAGAAATATATCACATTTTCAAATGATGGAAAGATACTTTGATATCTCACATAAATGACTCCATATGTTTCTCTGAAAATAAAGTCTTCTGAAGGCAGGCAATAATATCCAGAGTCAGATGCAAAGTATCTGGCAACATGGAAAAGAAAAGGTAAGCAGCTTATACCTAATACACTGATATTTTACTTGTGGTATTTATCCATTAAAAAACCCAGTAAATCACAGATATTGTAGCAACTGTTGAAACGGCTCCATACTGTCAAGACAACTTTTCAGCACGCTATGGTACAAAACTGTTCAACAACATCTCTAAACCCAAACCACATACATAAAAACAGCCATGACAGGAAATAATTACTTATATTAAGTTAGTTCAGCAATCTTACTCTTTATAATGATCTTATAAGATTGTGGACTACAAAACTAAGCTCCCTTCAACAGACATTTCTCAAAAATATCACTTTAATATTTTAAAAATTGAATTAGAAAAAAATATTAAATACCTCTAGTTCAGTGATTTACTAGATTTTTCCAATATATATTAAAAAAAAAAAATCAATGTTGGGACATTCCAAATATTTTATGTTACTACTCAAGAAATAAGTAACTGATGACCTGACAAGTCTCAAGATCCAGTCAGAGCAATCACTTATGCATGAATCTCATTCTTTTATCTTGAATTTGGTCTCCTGCAAGCTCTACCAGGGTCGTGGAAGGAATGTACTGAACCTCACACATAAGCTGCCACAGAGCATCTTCAGGTACAGGGCAGAACACATACACAAAATAGAGGGGAAAAGCAACAGTAACAGTTACCCAGTTCTAATTACGAATCCTCGAGTGTTCCCTGCTACCATCTGCCTCAGACTTCTGTAATTTCCAATTGTGTGTTCATATTTTACAAATACATTCGAAGTTATAAGGAACTGAAATGACAAATTCAGAGGGAAGGGTTTGTTTGATCTTAGTTTGATATTTGAAGAAATGCAGAATTGTTACAGTTTCACATAATGACCATAGTTCAGCACCAAAACAAAACACAGAATTTGGCCCTTTACTCTGAACATAATCATTTCTGCCTGAGAAAGACAGAAAAGAAGTTCGTAACTGTATAATATGAACCAAAAGTTGCACAAACCTTACTTTGAACATGCTGCAATCTATAATCAGAATGGCATAATTTTGGTAATTACTTTGGGACAAAGGTTAGGGCAGCTATAATGAAGCTTCCTGGTGACACGAAGCTGGAAGGAACTGTCAAGCAGAGAAGGATTACAACTCGGTCTGTGGGGAACTGTGGTAAAGCTGAGGATGAGAATAACAGAAATGAGGTGAAACTAAATAGTACAAAACCAAACGCTGAGCAACCCTCCCTTAATAGGACAAGAGCTTTTCACCTGGAAATAATGGATATCAATTAACATGTCCATATCTATAAAAATATGATAATGAATGTTAAGAAAGGCAAACAGGAGCATAATTTGCATCAGGAAAGTTATGTCCAGAGGAGGAAATGACTGAACGAAGTCTTTCATGAGACTGTACATAAAATACCATGAACCATTCTTGTCCATTTTGTTAAAGAACAAGTAATTCACCCTGTAACAGGTGCAAAAGGTGTTACTAGCACCACCAGAGGAAACAGAGTCCTGCCAGAAAAAAAAAAAAACTGCAGCATGGTTGGGTTTTTTTGTTTGTTTGGGTTTTGTGGTGGTGTTGTTTTTGTTTGCTTGTTTGCTTTACATGAAAGGACTACATTAGCTTTTACAAGCTCAGAAGAACAAGAACTATCTAAACTACAAGAAGACTGTAGCACAAGAACAAAGATGAATAAAGATGCCAGAGTGAAAAGTTTCAGCTGGAAATGAGAGGAATTTTCTAAACATCAGAGCCATGTTATTTGGTAACAAGTTTTCAGAAGGAATGCAAAAGTAAACAAACCTAACTGGCTTTAAAACTTTTTTTTTTTTTAATGGATTATAGGAGGTAGTTGCTTATAGTAGCAGGGGATTGGATTGTAGGGTCCTTCCCTCCTGTAGTCCTCGCTTTGATTTGTGTATTATTAATACATAGCTCACACCTCTCTACCTCTGCTCAACCATCTAAAAACTTAGTGATCCATGATTAGAAAAAAATACATTTGCTAAGCAGACAAGATTTCTAACTTTGGCTAACTCTAGGAATTGTAAGACCTGCACCCAAAAGTTCCAATACCATTACTGCTGCCACTTGTGTTCACAGGTCACTGCTTCAGAGACATGTCTAGGTAGACAGAGCAGGGATTCAGCACAGGATCATTCCCCACACAAATCCAGTCCTTCACCTTACAGCTCATTCAGCAGACAGAGGCATCAATTGGTATGAAATGCACAAAAGCCACAGCTAGAGACACACATTCATTTCAATAAAACCTACTTCAGATACTTCCAAAACAATTACCAACTTTTTTTTTTCTTCACTTTAAGTTGCACTTCCATTTTATGCTCTTCAATCTGTAACGAATGATGTACAGTGATTTGCATTTAAAAAAAGCGCTTGTAACAATAAAACATTACAAGCTAGACCATTTCTAATAATTGGGCTCAATCCACAAACACTCAATAGGGGAGCTGAATTTCTTCACTGCAGACTTCTGGCAAATGGTGGCTTCCACACGCTGTTGGCAATGGCCAGAATCCCCACAAGCGGAGTGGAATGGCTCTTCAAACACAGTGCTTCACTTCATTTATGGTGCTGAACATAAAAATCAAACTTGGAAGTGGTTCAGCATCAGATTTTTTCAAACTTATTTACAACTTTCCACTCTTGATAACACAAGAGGAGCTGACAAACAGAAAAAACCCTTCCCTCATGTTTTCAGCAAATTATGCCACATCATCTTGAAACTTCAGCTGAATTTTAAAACTCATGTGTAAGAGATAAAGTCAACAACTTCTAAACAGGCAAGATTGCTGATATGTGCTATTAAAAAGCTGTTCATTTTGGGCCAACTCAGACCACGCCAAAAAAGCAGTTTTGATTATGTTCAGAGTCTTTCCAGTAATTACACATCCAGAACCACCACGGTGTGGCTTACTATTCAAAAACAAACAGCTTAGCCCATATGCTTATTGAAAAGGAAAATAAAGGTAAGCTATTTTAAACAATGTATCAAATAAAGCCAGCAGGATAGGTATATATAGAATGTGGGTTGTCTCCCCCATCCAAAGCCTCTAATCATGTTTTCCTCCACTGAACTGTTGCTACAAAAATTCCTAAAATGTCCACAGCTCTAACATACAGGAAAAAATTGAAACAAAACATCTTAACCGCAGTATTGCAAAGGCTCTCAGCATCTGGGTAAGAGGCACATGACAGAACAGCGTTTTCACTTTTAGCTTTATGCTACAAATGCTTCTGTAAAGCTACTACTCAATGCATGTATTTTCAACGCTTCCATAAAATGTACTGAAGAAACATCTGACATCTGCAAAGTTCAAAGACAAAGACAGCACTCCCAGGGAACTTGGCAGTGCTCAAACTGAGAAGTTTGCTGCAATTAGTTTTCCACAGATCTAAAAAACAACTCCAAAATCTAATCCAGTTTATCATCTCCAGCTTTTGTAAATGCCACTCTCCAAGATCTGCAGAAAGGGCTCAGTCATGTAACGTAACTGATTTCTGGAATTCCAAATTGCCGGTTTTATTATCATCACACAAAACAAACTAGCAAACATTTACTTTTCCATTCAAGTGTTAACACAATCTGAAGCAGCAGGATAACACCAGCTAGGACAGATGGGATGTGGTATCATAATCAAGGCCAGAGTATCCCTTTTGACAGGCAGGAGGTTCATTGTTTAGAAAATTCACAAGTGCAGCCTCCCAACATTTACATCTAAATCCAAAGACAAAGGATAAACATCAGTAAATGTAGTTTACATATTCTTAATGTAGCCAATACACAGTTTATTTCCATATCTCAGAAAGTAAACCAGCTAATTTGTTCAATTAGTTTATCAGTTCGGCACTGTTAACTCCATGACTCGGGATGGGAAGAAAGGACACACATCTACGGGTGCATTTCAGCACCAGTGCAGGCACCCAGGTGCTGCACGGAACAGCACCCTCTTCAACCTCCGCACCCCCTGGCCTTATACACATCTTTTAGATTCACTGCAATACACAATTTTTCCTAACACACACCCCGAAAAAGCTAATGCAGAGCTATGGGGCACTGGTCCAAATGCAGTCAGTGTCATGGTGAGAGGTAATTGCTGGCCATCTAGTGCCTCTGTCAGAGCCCAGAGCAGACTGGGAACCTTGCAGATGGGGTTCACGCTTTTTGGAAGAAGACAAGGATTATGTAGGTAGCTTAAGTCCACTGCTCGTATGATTAAATGAACACCTTCTGGTAAATAAGCCACAAAGCCACTGTGCGTTTACTCCCACAACCTTCAAGCCATTTTCAGTGTTGATGGTAGCCTTCAACAGCCTAAGAGCTACAAGCAGCCTACAATGGCATCTCATCATTCTGCAATGGTCAACACAGATGATTTAGCATCCATCCAACTGGTATTACTCAGCTAAGAGAATTCAATGTTTTAACAATAGTACTGACTACACTATTCCTAAGTAAGCCCTTTGCATTACCAGAAAAATCATAGCTCTGGCAGGACAACCTCCCCAGTCCAACACACATCATTGGCACAGCCTGAGGGAAAGTGGCTTCTCCTTACAGCTGGCACTCCACTTGAGCTCTACAGGAGACGTTCACCAGACAACATGACCAGGACATGGCCTGCAATTACCAAAAGACACGGCTACAGCATGTCCAAACCAATATTCTCCCACATTTGCTCTGTTTATTTTGGGTTTTAAACATCCATTTTTTTTTCCCAACTGTTCATTATTACTAGAAGCTTTAATACAAAAATCTGTACTGCATTCTTGATGTCATTTCACAAAACTGAAGAGCTTTCTAATTTCTCAAAGATGTGCCTATTCCTGGAGCCATCAGATTTCAATAATGTCAGAAAAAACCAACTGAGTGCATGACATAACCAAATACAGACAAAATGCATAAATTACTATGGTTCCAGAGCTCTGAAGCAACAGAAAAAAAAGTGAACTACAATATGAATAAAGCTAAAACATCACAATTTCTGAAAAACCTTCAAAGCTTTATCTTGCTACTGCCGGTCTTCTTTTCTGCAACTTTGCTCATGTGCCACCACCATCACTCTTGCCATTATGACATATTTGAATGCTTTTCACATAAAAATAACAGTGGCCAGTATGTCTGAGACTCTCTTCTTCCTCTGTGACTAGAATAAAAAAAGTGTCTCACCTTTATTCTTCAGAGAAGCATCTTCTGTTTTTATAGAATAAATCTCATGTGAGCTACAAAACTAAAACCAAATTAATAGTTTTGTGCCTTCCATAATTTTTCCCTCTTCCTTCACTGCGAGATGTTGCAAAAACAATGTAATTGCAACCAGCAAAAATGGTGTTAAGTTTACTTTGTGTGTTCATTTCATCAACTACCTAATGTGAGCCCACAAGGATGACTTAGGACACTATCAATTGAAATACACTTTCAATTAATTATATTAAAGTACCATAATGTTCACAGAAGCTGTTACTAAACTCAGATGCCTATTTTGCCATGTCCTTTACAAGATTTGTTACCAAGGGCCATGTTAGCACCATTTCTCCATCTATTGGGGAACACTTAAGTTGGTACATCAGACAAATCATGCTTAAAGCTACACCCAGTGATAAGGACCACTGTTGTGACCAGAGGGTGCCTTGCAGCCAGGTGAGGCAACAGACCCCAGGGCAGTGAGGCCGGGGACAGATCCTGCCTGTCACCTTCCCAGTGAGGAAAGACTTTCCAGGAGCAAGGCATCGGTGAAGGTACAGACAGACAGATCCTGGCTGTATGTTAGCACCCCTGTGGAAAAACAATGTAAAACATTACTTTGTATGCTTGGCAACAGCAGCACCCAAGTTTCTAGAAACAGCAAACAATTTGCAATTGTCTTGCCCTTGAAAATTACCAGGGTTTATGCAAAAAACAAAACACCATATGCTCCTGGGAGGAGTAAAACCTACTCCCTCAGCAAACCAGAACTTTGTAACATGAACCCAGAAACAAGTTACCTCTTTGGAAACTAAAACAACCTCCACAATTTTTTTCCTGCATGACAAATTATATTTACACTACCTAGAAAATGTCAGTGTTACACCCTTGCTAAAATACAGCACATTGGCTAAAACATAAACAGGAAATAAATGCTCTTTTGGCTTGGAGCAAATAAAGCGTTAAACTTATTTTTGTGGAGTTCAAAAATAAGATACTGTATCCTGTGGCATGTGGAACAAAACACATAATAGTGAAGACGACAAAATGCTGTCAGTTCTCAGTAATAACTGATGGACTGAATACTATATAAAACTTGGAGTCACTTAAAGTAGTCATTGGAAGTCAGACTTTAAGGCAGTATTGAATTTATTATTTGCTAGAAGATGGTTAGTCAAGAGTTTGTAGTTCGTAAAAACTTCCCACCATATGATAAGCTCTAAGTACTTTTCAGTGATATAGAGAGTGATATTTGGCAAACCATCATGCACATAAAAAGCTTCATGAACGCACACCTTCATAATTATCACTCTTTATACTTACCCCTTTTTCTGATAGTACAGTTCCCCTAATTTTAACCACAAGCCATGTGCAGATTCAGCTGCAGTCTTAACTGAAACGTGACACACACTATTTGCTTTTTAATGAAGGGGTCACCCTGCAATGCAGAAGTCCATGAAGCAGAGATATTTTATTAGGCCACCACCACCTAGATGAGATGCCTTATAATCCAGGCAAACCAGGCATAAGGCCTTTTTGGTCAACACGTGCTCACCAAAGTTGCATCAGGGATGCTGATGGCAGAATGCTGGACCTACAATCCCTATCTGACAGACAGTGACTGTGACAGAAATGTGTAAGAAATGCTAGAATCACAAAGATAAGAAAAAAAAAAAAAATAAAAACACCCAGCATGAAGTTACTTTTAAAAAATCTTTTTTTTTTGGTCAAGAAATCTTTAACTCTACAAAACAGCTAGAAAAGCTTACTTCCGTATGTAAAATTACCCCAAAATATAGAATTCTAGCCTGAAACCAAACACCAGAAGAGCCGAGGCGGGCGCTGCTGCCTTTGAGCTATGCTATTTTTCAGAGCGCAGCTGTTCCCTCTCTCGGTTCTGTTTGTACATTAGCTGGCAGCTACAGCCGGCTGCATTTTTCAGAGAGAGAGACGGATTTTGATGCAAGTCCAACAGTAAGCAGTGGTTATTTGTTCTCTTTAGATCATGGGGTTTTCTTAATGGTTAGTAGCAAATGTCAGCTACGTGATGACAATTATATTTCAAAATCTATAGACCATATTGATATTCACTGTCAGAAATCCAGATTCAAATGCACATCCAAATTCTTTCTTTAAGAGAACAGTAAAAGAGATATGCAGAAGTTCCTGCAATTTCAAATATTCCTCCTTGAAGCTTAAAACACTGCTCACTTTCTAAAATATCATCTGATTCCTGGTTGTTTCTAGATACTTGTTCATGTGGTACAGAGAATGGCACACTGAAGGAAATAAGCTTAAAACTCAAGTAATTTCTCATTCTTCCTTACAGATATAAAAGGTTCCTTCTTTGTAGATTCTTGTCTATCTAAAACAAAGTTTGTTTTCAGGAAGCTTCCTTTGTATTTAATAATAATCATGAACATCATCTCCTAGGCGGTTTCTTCTTTCTGGTCTCAAACATTCTTTTTAAGATATCTGTGCTGGGTTTTTACTGTTGGTTTCTGATAGCACTGTTTCTACAACCTTGCTTTGATTATCTAGATTTGTAACTTCAAAACTTCTCCCTTCAGTTTGTAAGGAACTTACACTCCAAGTAGGACAGAACTTAAAAAAAAATCTCCTACATGTAAAAACCAGACATCACTATCGTTTTTCCAAACAGTAAAAATAAGTCATTATGTAAGGTACTGTATGTATTTTAAGAAGACAAATTTTAATTTCTGGTGCAACTTCAGAAGAAACGTTCTGTGCTATTGCTTACACTCCTGCATTTCCAAGAAAAGGTAGACTCAAAGAGCAAACACAGCAGATGCCCCCCATAAAGTTGCCATCTCACAAAGGACTGAGAAACCACTCTTACCCAAAGCTTACTTAAGGAAAATTTCCTATTGCTTGCAACAGCACATACAGTTCCACAGGACAACAAAGTGTAGCTTTGTAAAAATGGCACAAGGGTCTACCATAATAAAGCAGGACTGAATATTCACTTTACAGTATCAATGCTTATCTGTATTCCCAACTCTCTCTATTGCTGCTGTTTAATTCTCAAAGCAGAGGATCATCAGCTTTACACGAGCTCTGGTCAGTGGTACAGTACTGCTGGCCCCTTCCTCCCAAGAAGACCCTCTTGCCTGGCTCTTGCTTGCAGCCTGGCTGCTGGTGTCCACCAGCAAAGTCACTGAGCCCAGTTTACATCAGCTAAAGTGACAACGAAACTGCAGACAAGCTTTTCATTTCTTTCTTAAACACCACACTAAAGGAAACTGATCTTTTGCATGGCCTGCAACTAATGGGGCAGGTCCCTGCTCCCAGAGCAACAAAGCATTTGCCATTTTTAAGGGGCCATTACACGGGCCTATTATCTGAGAATTGTTACCCTCTTATCTACTTGATTAACTAAAATTCTAACAGACGGGTACCTTTCCA
Organism: Streptopelia decaocto; assembly: GCF_964273445.1. NCBI lineage: Eukaryota > Metazoa > Chordata > Aves > Columbiformes > Columbidae > Streptopelia > Streptopelia decaocto. Next base: position 53,076,851 of record NC_138656.1, on the reverse strand, counting down.
CAAAGGTCACAAGTTATCTTTTAAGTATTTAATCCATTTTATTTTCCTTTTTATTATCCTTTTTTTCCTAGTTTTGGGGTGTCAGGTTTTTTTTGGAAGCGTTCTTCACCCCTCACCCAGCACTGATTCTGTAGCAGACTGCATGACAAAGGCAGAGAAGTCACTGTTAGCTGGTTTGTCCTTTTGTTGTAACTCTAAGTCAAATATTCAGAGTTTTAGGGAATCAGGTGGCAACTCAGTGTAGGGATCTACAGAGAATAAAGAAAGCAAAGGAGAACATCACAAGAAAGACTTCTATGATCTATTAAGACATTTGAGGAAACAGAAGTGGGAGAAAAAAACCCCAAAACAACAGTGAAATGCAATTATACACCTCAATTTTGAATTATTCAAACAAATTCAAATTCTTTGTCAATTCGCAACACCACTGCATTCATTGAACCTCTGCAAAGATATCAGAAACCGCACAGATCCTTTAAGTCTTGACCCTTTAATGGTTTCATTTAAAACTTGCTTACAATCTCTTAACCAATTAACTAGATCTAGTTAACAGACACAATTACAGGGGGACTGTAGGAAAAGGGATGCAAAAGTACTCAGGTTGTTCTTCCTTCACTCCAGGAAACAGAAAAAGTGCTGGGGAAAAAAAAAAAAAAAAAAAAAGAAAAAAAAACAAGAAAAATTCTTTCTGATAGGAATGCTTACCACTGCCAAATATTAATGTCATATGTATAAAGGCAAATCTCAGAACATTATGGCTCATCTCAGTAAATTGATTTACACAACAGCAATTCCACTCTCAATCCACATGTAATTTTAAGCTAAGCTTGCTATAATTTTTTTAAAATTAAACTGTAATTTAAAAAAAAAAAAATCTTTGTTTTCTTTTGTCTCCTTAAACTTTGAGACTCCCATCCTTGGCACAGCCATCTGAATTAGATCCAACTTGCCAGAGGTATCAATTTCATTGAAACAAATCTGCTTCAATATTTTTTACTTGAAAGACATTAGACCATGCCTTTGTACGATAGAATCACACTGGAGTCAGGGAAACAAAAACAAGCAGTCTAAATTCTGTCCGACTTTAGCAAGGAGACTGAAGCATCATCTTCTGGAGTTAATACATCCTAGAGGCACAATGGATTTACTGTACTATCTCCCCATTCTAAGAAATTGCTCTCCTACTGACCCAAGAGGAAAAACACAGAGTAAGAAGAAAAGGGAAAAAAAAGTGATCACAGTAAATGGTAAAAGATAACTGGAATTGCTAAAGAGCAACATGATCATATACCCGTCCTCTCTTGGACTTCCTATCCATTCCTTCTCTCCCACTCAGACAGACACATCACTCAAGACTCTTTTTTGGAAAAATTTTATTTTGTAGCATACATACAGAAGCTAATCAAACAATACTAAAGGTTTTTCAGCTAAAGTAAATTGTAGGTCTAAATTATTTCACTTTGATTCCTAGACTCAAGTCCAACTAGATATTTAACTGTGTGTAAAACATAAACCCAAGCTTCTTACCAAAGTCATTATATATTTGTCTCTTTAATCACTACCTATACCCTTTGAGAATGATATGATGCATGATGACATATACATTTCAATCAGCTACTAAAAGAAACCTATGCAAAGAATACCACCGTCAAGAAAAGTTTGCAGTAGCATATTTCACCTTCCAGCTTAAAAAAAGAGAGTAAGATTCAGTGTCCACAGTTAAGCAGTTAGCAGCCAAGTAGTCTGTCCTTCCCTTTGCAACAGAAAAATTATGTTTTTCCACATTCAATTCATCAATTCCTGGAAAATAATTTTCTAGAGTCCTGAAAAAAAAAAAATTCAAGTCATAGAAACGATTCATGAATGCAACATGCAATTTCAACATATCAATCTCCTTTAGGCTGAGACTTACACTAGGACCCAAACTCTATTCCTAGACCTGCCACTAATCAGCAACATGTCTAGCTTGTCCATCTTCCTTAACGCCTGAACGTATTAAAGTCTAAACAGGACTACATAAAGTACAGTACCACAAATAGTGAAAGCTAGCTACATGGACTAGACTCTCAGTGTGCAAAGTCTTAATTTTACAAAATCACATCTACAGCAAGAAATACAGTACTACGATAAATGCTTTGTTCTACGCCCTTTCATTTCCCAGCACCAGATGGGAAACATTTTCTCCATGCTTCACGCTATAGCTGACTTTTCACTCCTGCTCTAGCCAAGTTTCTGAAGGGTCAGGACACACCATAAGGTTCCAGGAGCACAGCCCCACGGAGCAGCAGGAAGGCAACTCAGCAGAGCCTCTGGCCCGTATTGACACCCTACTCAGAGCAGGGACTGCTGGAGCAGGGTGCTCAGGGATGGGTTTTGAGTATAGACCTGTGCCAGTGTTCAATGACCCTCATGTAAGAGAGTGTTTTCTTATGTTTAAATAGAATTTCCTGTATTTCATTCTGTGCACACTGCCTTTTGTCCTGTCGCTGGGTATTGCCGGGACAAGTCCGGCTACATCTTCTTTACTTCCCACATGAGGTATTTGTACACTTTGGTAACATCTTCTCCAAGCTGAATGGTCCCAGCTATCTCAGCTCCTCCTCATATGACACATGATCATCTTAGTGGCCCTACACTGGACCTACTCCACTTAGCCCATACCTCTCTTGCACTTGCTGAAGGAACACTCTTTCTCATCATCCAGGTCATTAATGAAGATGTTGAACAGTGCTAACCCAGCAGTGAACCCAGGATACATCACCAGTGACTGCCTCTGTCTGGAGTTTGTGCTGCTGATCACAACCTCTTGAGCCTGGCAGTTCAGCCAGTTGCCACTCAGCCTCACTGTCTACACTTCATCAGTTTGTCTGTCAGGATGCCAGGGGAGACAAGAGTCAAAAGCCTTGCCAGTGCTGAGATAGACAACATCGGATGCTCTCCCCTCATCCACTGATTGTTGTCTCACTGCAGAAAGCCATCAGGTTGGTCAGGCATGATTTTCCCCTCATAAATTGATGCTGACCATTCCAAATCAATTTCTTGTCCTTCAAATGTTTGGAAATGGTTTGCAGGATTATCTGCTCCATCACAGAGATCAAGGTGAGGCTGGCTGGCTGTTCTTGCTTTTCTTAATTATAGGATTGACTTTTGCTTCTTCCACCCCTTAGGAACCACTATGTTTCAAAAGATAACCAAGACCGACCTTGAAGTGACACTGGCCAGCTCCTTCGGCACTCATGGGTACATCCCACCAGGCCCCATGGAGTTGTGTATGTTCAGTTTCTTTTAACATTCCCTAACCTGATCTTCTGCATCCGAGGCTGAGTCTTCTCACCTGAGATTCCTGAAGGCAAATCTCACCAGTAAAGGCTGAGGTGAAGACAGCATTAAGTACTTCAGCCTCTTCCGTCCCCATCCAGCTAGAGGCCCTCTTTTCCCCTGCTCTTCCTTTTACTGCTGAGATACCTGTGGGAGCCCTTCTTGTTCCCCTTCACATCCTTCACTAAATTCAGCTGCAGCTGGGCTTTGGCTTTCCCTTTGGCTAACCCCATCCCTGCATGCTTAAACAGTTTCTCTGTACTCCACCTAGGAAGAATTCAATACAGATCTTATCAGAAAGTCATCAGTAAGTTCACATGCAGCAACTGATGAAAATATTTAAGAAGTTTGAAGTATAAAGCAACTTTTTACAGGAGCAAGACATGCTCATTGCTGTCTAAGTTCCTAAATTCCAAGAGGAGAGCACCCAGACAAACCAGAGTTACTTTCAACAGCACCTCAGACCAATTGCTTCATAGGCACATTGGCATCTACATTCACAGGCAACCTGGCCATTTTCATCTTGAGAAGAATTTGTATGAAACAGATAAATCAGAGTATTTTGGATCAATCTATTGGGTTATTTAGTCTTTTTTATACACAAACATATTAATTGCTTCGACCCTTGCTTAATGCCAGTGATTACCATAGATGGAGGAGACTGATCAAACATTTCACACCTGAACCTCATGAATAAAGCAGATCTAATGCCAAGTGTTTTAATTCTTTATATTTATTCCTTATTCATTTTTAGCTCAGAGGGAAGACGCAAACACTGACAAGTAGCAAGGCAAAGAAGAAATCATGTGTTTAAACAATGTATTACACATACTTCAGCTTTATGTTGGGCATGAACAGTGGCATCCTTTTCACGTTGATTAAACTGTGTGTAACCTAGAATATTATTTCTATTTTCACACATATATTCACACACATGTATTATTGACACTGTTTTTTCCAGAAGCAGATTATGTCTTATTTCTATTATGGAGAAAGTCCTATAACCCAGCATCTAAGCTTTGCACCACCTCTACAGTCAAAAACATGCAGGAAAGAAATTACCATTGAAGAAACAAATCTAGCAGACCTTCCTCCTAAAAAAGAAAATATGGCACTACAGACTGAACTCCAAATAAAACAAACTGAAGATAGAGTTGCATAAATAAAATAATATTAAATAATGAAATGTAAATTCTAAGACATTTCAATATATGCCAGCATAATAAACCTACTTTGGTCACACACTCTATGTTATTTCTAGTTAAAGAAAATAAACATCAGGCCCTACTGAACTGTAATTCTCAGCAGGAACTTAACTTTTGTGTCACAGACAGACTGAAGCTAGGAAAACTCACATAAGAACCATTAATGCAAACTCTGCCTTTTTTGTTGGCTAATACAAAATTTCCCAGTTCTAAACTCCTTTTCTTTCCAGGATTTTTAAGCTGGTAAAGCAATTTTTTGTTGCTGTTTTTTGTCAAAGGAATTGCAATGCATTCAAGAGCACACAAAAGAACATTTCACAAATTTATACTTTCTCTAAATTGTTCTTTGCAGTTCACAAAGAACTCCAGCTGCAGGAGTCAGAACACATTAAGTCTCACATTAGTGTTAACACCACTTTGTTGTAAGTGTCCAAAAACACAGTGAAGGAAGAGAAAAAAATGCTTACAATTTTCCAGTTCCTTGTTCTTCCCTCCAACCTTCTCCTCCAGTTGAGCAGGAACATTTTCCAAACTACAGGTGTGACCAGTATAGTATGAAGAGCCTCTGTGCAATATGATCAAATGCAATACACAACTATGTACTAAGAAATCTATCTAGTCATGTGGGATCAGGAACTAGAAGTCCTTGGTTCTGCAATCCACAAACCATTCCATGCACCACCATGCCACTAAAACAAATAAAAGAGATTTACTGAAAACAAGAGAGATGCCTGGCCAGTGAGCAGGACCCAATGCAGTCAGAGATCAGGAGTGCAGTCAAGAACAGAAGTAAAGCATGGGTGTTTGGAGAAAAAGAGTGTAAACCGTACTTATGATGTTATTTATAAAGTATGAGTAAGGAAATATTTTAACCACGGCCATATTACATCTGAATAGCTAAACTAGTCATTTTTAACTTGGAATTAACTATAGATTGAAGCACTGTTGGTTTCCTATTTTCTTTGATGTTGACCATATTCACAATGGAATAATCTGAGACCACCACATTTATTTCTTACAGAAATGAAATTTCGAGCCTGAATTAGGATCCAGAGTGCTCTGCCTGCAAACAGAAAAATTTCAAACTCTGTGAGCCAAAACATAATCATGCTGCAAGCGCAAAGAGCTAGAGCACAAGCCGTTCAACTAATCTGCCTTGAAGTTTCATAATCATTTTGTGCTTGTGACACGGTAATGATTCTGTTAGAATGCGAAAATAAGTTCTCTGATCATTTCTCTCATACAATGCAACTATTAGCTCAGAATTAAGGAAATTTGTGAGTGTAAATCTTGGCCAAAAATAGCCAGAGGGCCTAATAGATGGACAAAATTTGCATAAGCTTCTCATTGACTCCCCTGTATTATGAGCTCCTTTGTATTAAAGATATTTCCGTCTTCAGAATAAATAAGTTAAGGAAACATTTCTGAAGCTGACTATACAGCTTTTAAGCTGTGTTGGCTACATAAAGCAGCTGTTTTAACATCTACCTATGCCACAAATACAACTTTTTCCATCCACAGCAGAGACTTCAGTGAGCAAATTCCACAGAGGTGTTGAAGACAGCTGCAGAAAGCAGGAAGAAACACTTTTCAGTGGGAACAGGCTCCTTAACATGCTATTTATCATTTACCTGCTCCCGCAGTACTACTCCTGTCTCTGGCAAGCTCATTTTAAGCAGAATACATTAAAAGGTATGCTGTTCTTGCTTAAATAGGGAAAGCTTTACCCAGCAACCTGTCCTCCTCTCACCCCACTTTTTCCCCTCTCAGCTATCACTCCCTCCCACACGCTTCCCTGTCATTCCAAGAGTCCCAAGCCCAATGCACAGCTCTGCAGCAGTGGGCTTTCCTGCTGACAGGAACAGGGTGAGGAAAGACTCTAAAACTTGCTGTTTGCAGACATGGAAACCTGAGTTTCCACACCTACGCTGGATGGAGGCTCTGTTGGCTAAAAGCCACTCCACAGTTTGGTACACCTGGTTTCATGCTTCCCTGAACCTTCTTCACCATCAGAAGCCACATCAAAAAAAACAACTTCACTACTTTTCAGGAATGTTGTGCAGATATGAGCCCCACAGATTGTGCAAACTCAAACCACCCCAGCCAGGAGAGGCAGGTAAGAGCTGAGATAAGGGCAAGCAGCAGAGGTTCCTTATTGCTGGGCTGCTGGTGTTTTGTCAGACATGCTGCACGTTTCCAGGCAAACCCCTGTCTAAGAACGCAGGGAAACATGGCTCTATTCTTGATATGCTATTGATCAGCCACATGACACCGAGAAAGGCACGTGGTCTATTGATGCTCTTCAAATAAAAAAAAAAAACCAACAACCTGTTAATATTCACCTTCCTCTTTGATCAGCTACATGGTGACTGCTGTATGAGGATAAAAACTGAAAGCTGTTACTCTCCAGTCAGCAGTAGCAGAGAGAAGAGGAAGTGAGTAGGACACTTAGGAGCTTCTTTTGCAGAAGATGGAACATTTCTTGGTCTATGACACCTAGCAGAAAATTTCAAGCTTGCTTTGCTTTTTTGTTTTTTTTTTTTGTTTGTTTGTTTTAAAGCAATACATTTGTATCAATGAAAAAAATGGCTCCAAAGGAACACCTCTAACTACGGAGAAGGGTAGCACAAAGAAATCTACTTTACAGGCACAGCTCCTACCTTGAGGACAGCTGGGTCCATGGGTCCCACAAGCTTTTTAACCCTCAATGACATCTTTCTGAATCTCATTTCTCTCTTGCACTAAGTGTGGGCAGCACACATGCCAGCATCAAAGCACACAGAAATGCGGAATGAAACGCACCAGCCCACGGAGATTCCCCACCAGATAAAACCCATCGGATCCCTCACCGCTGCTACATGCTCCCATGCTGGCCTGGCACGCCATATCCCTAAGCCAGAGTAGCAAAAAGTGGCAGTGTCGGCAGTGGCATCACAACCACCAGCACAACGCACTTGCCACACATGAGCCACTGAACACCTCAGTGTGGTAATAAGATCCAGTTACTGTCAACCTCAGCTGCATTTGAGATGGGGTCAGAAGGTGAAAGACACTACATGCTATTCAAAAGTCTTTCAGCTTCTAACATTCATAACCAAAACGTTCCAGGGGGAAAACAAAAACCACCAACAAAACAACCAACAAAACAACCAACAAACCCCAAACTGACCTGTCAGCTCTTTCCACACAGCATAGTGCAAAAAACAGACAACCACTGGGCTATAATGAATCCCAGAGCTTTGCCAAAATTTGCCTCATTGATAAGATGAAACAACTATCAGATTCAAAACTATAGAGGGGAAAATGCAATAGGCTTAACAGAGTAAGGCTGTTTATCAGAAGATTAAATAATTCACGATGAATTTGACTGACTCACCAGAAAAATATTATTGAATTGATGAAATCAAGTCATTGGCTTTGCTCATCATTAGCGAGGCACGTAAAGAGCTTGCAGTTAGAGAGAGAAGCAGTTAGTACTTCAGCTTTCGTTTAACTACAGTTCTGAGAATGGCTACCTCACATGCGAAAGAGTGGTAGTACTATACAGTTCTTAAGCTGAACTTCCATCAGCTAAAAAGTGATTTAAGAAACAAATTTGCAACAGAAAGACAATATGCAAGTATGTGGTATTTACCCCGATTCTTCTCTTCCTGTGTGCTGAAAAAGACTTTCAAAGAAGCCACTACTTTGCAAAGGAGACCCTCACACATTCTCAAATCATGCTGCCTTGTCCAGAAGGTGAGGCCACACCTGAAGTACTCTGTGTCCAGTTCTGGGCTCCTCAGTACAAAAGACATGGAAATACAAAAGAGCACCCAGCAAAGGGTCATGAAGATGAAGGGACTGGAGCACCTCATGTATGAAGAAAGGCTGAGGGAGCTGGGACTGTTCAGCCTGGAGATAAGGCTCAGATAGATCTTATCAATGTGTATAAAAACCTGAAGGGGAAAGAAACAGAGATATGCTCTTTTCACTGGTGTCCAGTGACAGGGCCAGAAGCAACAGGCACAAATTGAAATACAAAAGGTTTCCTCTGAACATCAATAAATGCTTTTTTACTGTGAGAGTGACTAAGTGCTGGCACAGGCTGCCTATAGAGGTTGTAGAGTCTCCATCCTTGGAGATATTCAAAAGCCACCTGGACACCGTCCTGGGCAACCAGCTCCAGGTGGCCCTGCTTGAGCATGGGAGGGTGGACCAGATGAACTCCTGCAGTCCCTTCCAACCTCAACCACTCTGCATTCTGTGAAGGTGGCTGAAAATTGTTTAGTTCTGTCAGAAAACTGAATTAATTGGTAATTAATCAGAGGATGCAAATCTGCAGCAGCTACTCCTTGATTTTCATAAAACCTCAGATTTTTCTTTCTTACCAAACTGCCTCTGGTTTCAACATTTCCTCAGCCAATAAGTGACAATGCATCCTCAGATTATAGCTAAATCTCAGTCTCTCCTGCCTCCATACCTGTTCCTAATGGTAACAAATAGATTTTCTACTATTTACTTACATATACAGCTACCTCTATTTTCCTGTTGCACAGATGCAGTGACAACCAAAATGACACAATTGGAAAAAAACACAAACGACAGAACAAAACAAATTAAAAACTTCACAAATTCAAACAACCACAGGTGCTGGGGCTTAAGCCTTTCTGTTTTGTTATTCATCCTCATTTACTTATTGTGATATCTCCCAATGGGCAACACAAAAGGAATTTGTATATTTGTATGGGGAGTTCTGCTGGCAAAGAACAATCAGCTGCAGATATGAAAGGAACTGAGAAGTCAGCAATTTCACAGCCTTTGACTTACAATATCTGCTGCAATACTTCAAATTATATCAAAGCTGTTGTCACACACCCTTTTCACACAACTACAAGACTCATGAAGAAACAAACATGGCATCAAATCCCATCACGCTGGGACATATATTCCCCCACAGTGGTACTTCCCCAGTGCCTTATGTTGTCTTTGTTTTTAGGCATCTCAAGCACTCAGGTTTCAATGATCCACTGACATGAAGTGACCTATCCATCTAAAAATCTTGCTACTGTAACTTCCAGGTTTGCCTTACCCCTCCTCCTCCTTCCATTTGGAAGTCTTCCATTGGTCATCAACCAATGTTTAAGAATAAATACTATGATGACCCAGATTCTTCCCACCAAACTTCAAGCATTTCTCCATGCACAAGTCATGGGCTCAGCTGTCATAAAGACACAGGTAGCCTGAGTTGGTCTTTAGAGATCCCTCTGCCTCTCCCTGCTGACTTCAGAGGGAACCTCTGAAAGAAGGAGTCAGGGCCTTATAGACAAGCCCCACACAGTCTAATTCTCATGTAAATTTTTCTGATCAACAAGACACCTGTCCATCCCCTTTGCCATCCACTAGTTCTCTCCCACTTAAAAATCTCTTCTAGGCACTACACTGCCCAATCTGAATGCAATTTCTACCTGCAATCTCATCAAACTTGTACAGAAGAGGTCTACCAACATCTGAGCTCCAAGGTCTTTCCATGTATTTCAAAGTACCTCATCAGCATTTTTCCTTATCTTTTAAGAATGCAAAGGCATGGGCTACTCATGGGACACTTCTAAGATGCCACTTACTTCTGGTTTTGAATGCACAGACTCAGATGTCTCTTCTGTAGATGCAGGTCAAACAACAGAGGCAAGGGTTATTTGCTTTATAATACAAGCCACTGAGTAAAGAATACTTGGCTGAAGGAAGCAGGATCACCAGCAAGACATCATTTCAAAACCACCCGCTGCTAAACATGGTCTGGTGTTTTACAGTAAGAAATTCACAAGAGGACTGAGTACTCCTGTAAATACAAGAGAAGTAGAAGGAAAAGGATGTGCTCAAATCTCGGAGAGCAATAAGAAAACAAATGAGAGAACATAAGACCAAAGAAACAGTCTACATCAGTAGTGCATTTAGCTCCTTTCTGACACACACACAAAAAAGTGGCCATACTTAATGGTATTTCCTGCTAATTGCTATGAGATATAAAGTCATAATAACACTAATTACTGTAGGCATTCACAAAACTACTGTGTCATCTGAAATTGAAGCTGAAACTGGTATATTGTGAGACAAATTCTCAAATGTTTTCTGAAACAACATCATAAGGCTTCATTTCTTCTCACACCTCCCCATCTGACCTAATGCCTTCAGGTCTCATGTCTGTTTTAACACAAGTCACTACCATGGAGCAAATCATCTGAACAGACAATTAAAAAATATATTCAGAAAAGCAACACACATTCTAATCCACATAAGAATTTCCAAAGAAAGTTTAGGAGATCTTACAAGATAAGAAGGCACACAGCTGGAATTTAGACTTCATGAGCAGGCTTTCAATTTTGGGCTGAAATATTGCATAAAAATCTTTGGGACGATCAGAGTTTCCTCCAAAGTAATCAGCCATTCTGATCAAATGCCTCGCAGCAAGAGAGACTTTCTGACAGTCTCTAGTAGTAATGACACAAAAGGTATGAAACATTCACTTATGTCACAAATACATTGTATGTATTTTAGGAACACTTAACATCAAACTACCAGGAGAGCTGTAGGGAGAACCTTCTCCCCTCAAACATCTATGACTTTCCAAATTGAAAAAAATGGAAATGATGACTCAAATCCCCTTGGCCAGCAGCTTTTAATCCAGCCACTGGCAGCTCATCTCAGCGATTTACTACTTGCTAGCAGGCTGGTGACCCTGTATGAGTGCAATGTTTCGTTGGCATCCTCCCTCTGGAGCAGAACATCTGAACCAGCCATCCACTTCACCAGTAAAGGCTTCTAAAATAAACATTCTTAGGGGTGCTAAAACATACTGTTTACAAATTGCAGAGATGCACTGCTGCTTTACTCAAATTGTCATGAGCTCCATGATCTCCACGATCTCCACCTCATTCTCCTGATGGCTTCCACCCTGAATCATAAAGTGTGGTAAGAAGAAAGCATTGGCAAACATCCAAACGTCTGTTTCTAAAGCATTAGTACTTGGAAACCCTAAGACAAACCTAATTATTGTGCTTCCATGCTTACAAACAAAGCCAAACATCTATTTTCCACAAAATAAGGTCCGCTTCCCTCAATACAGCTCTAAACAGCAAGAGAGTTAAATAAATTTCAGTCAAATAATTGCTCTCCACTTCCTATCCACCCCTCTAGTGTCCAAACATCCTCTAACCCAGATTCTAAAACAAAGAAAAACAAATGCCTCATTATATAAACATAAGCTATGTTTGAAAATCTACTTGCCTTCTCACCAATAATGATGAGGAAACTTGCCTTGGTGCAAAGCCATGTGTCATCATTTTCCACAGCTTTCACTTGAAAGTTACCCCCCCATCCCCCAAAAAAAAAACAAAAACAAAAACACATAAAAAAAACAACACCACCAAAAAACACAAACCAAGCAAAACCCAACAATCTACAGACTTTTTAGCTTATGCTTTTGAGCTACTGCTCCACCAGTCAGATTAAGTCTTACAGGCAAGCACCTCTGCTGCCCAGGGAAAGGCAGCAGCAGCAGCTAAAGCAGCAGCAGCAGCTAAAGCAGCAGCAGCAACATGCTCAGGCCTGGTGTTCCCTTCCAAGTTAGTGGCAACAGGCTACAGATGACTGACTTCTCTGAAAAGGGCTGATCTGACTTCCATCATATGCCTACCACAAACTGTAACGGCCTGGAAGTGACTTTCTCCCCTCACTGATAAGACAGGAAATCCAGATAAACAGCTGAGAGTGATTATGAATCTTATAGCAAGATCAAAGAGGAACCTCATTCTCACCAATGTCAATAGGATTCGCGTCCCTTTCTTGCCCCTGTGGTAAGAATGAGCAGCACCTGGACCCTTTCAAGCCCTGGCTCCAAAACTTACTCTTCCAAAAGCACCACAGCACAGAGGGGTAGTAGGGGGACCTTCCTCATCCACTCAGTTCTTCAGGACAGACAATCCAATTAGAGAGGCCTGTAAACACATCCTTAAAACTATGTGCCCTGAAAAACAGCGCAGCCATTTATTTTGGTAAGAGCGCTCGCAGACACCGGCCCGAGCACACAGAGTGGCCATTCTCCCCCTTGGCCGCGCTCCTCACGGCGGAAGCACAGGGCTGCCTGTCACTGCCAGCACTCACGGGGGGCAGCAGCAGGTGCAAAGTCACAACTTCCAAAAAAACCCAACCTCCCCCCCACAGTCTAATAAACAGGACTTTTTCCTCTAGTCCAAGATGAAAACATAAACTCTTACATCTCACCTGCAAACTTGTCTTCACACAGAGGGACAGGTATGAGACCAAAGCAGCCAGCAGTGCTCTTCTTGAATGGCTTACAAGAGCCAGAGCTAACAATGTGCAGGTGCTTTCACAAGAGGCCAAGACAACAACCCAGAAGGAGGGGCTCTCTTAAGTGCCCAAAATTTATATTCGAAAAAACACAGCGATTATCATACAAAACACGCTCAAGCAATTTGAGTAATTGCAGTGTCTTGCTAGACACAGAAGACATTAGAAACTCTCTCATGTTATTAATATATGAATTTAAATGATGGGATCAGAAGAAGATGGGGGAGAAAGAATCAATGACCAGCTGGAAACAAGGGGTAGAAGAGGATACTGGAAAAATACAAGATGTGAAAAATAAATGCATTGTTCTTTTTATCCTGTTGTATTTACTGTTTCAAGATTTTGTCTCGCGACAGTCCTAGGATCTTATTTGACCTGTTCAACCATTTTACAGAGTATTCACACCAAAAACCACATCAAAATCAAGTCCCTCCACTATACCTTCATCATATCTTCTACCTATTTTTACAATATAGACCTATACTTAAACAGCCAACTAAAAACTTCCACTTACTGTCACTGCTGATTTTGACACATGCTATTAATTTCCAAGTAGTTTTATCAGGAATCAGTAGAGTTAACCTCAGATCCTTTACTAGAGTTAAGGGGGGAAAAAAAAAAAAAAAAAAAAAAAAGACAGCCTTTATTTTCTTCACAGAGCATTAAGGGTTGAAGCTTTTCTATGATTTACTTTTGCTAGAGAGTCTCCCTTTCTGGCAGGCTTTAATGCTTACCTTTCTTTGTCAAACCCTAAGCAATCTTTCCCCTTCCTAACTTCATATGAAACTATGAGAAGTACCACATCAGCTACATTTTTTCCCCCCATGACAGCCGCAAGTCATTTTGGCTGAGTATTCTCTGATAAAGCACAAAGTGCTTGCCATTCACTTCGCATGAACAAAGCTTCAAGAAATTGTATTTTTACTTTCATTTTTGCAAATCAAGTATAAGCAGCACCACTAAAAACAAGAAATAAGTGACCCGGTTACACTCTCCTGCACATAAAATATAAAAATTGATGCCCTTTGATGAGACTCTGGAAACCAATTATAGCAATAACTCCTGAAGTAAAACTGCACATAGACTGTGTTAATGACCAGTGGCAATACCCTTGAAAGAAAAGTAGCTGGACCATTTACTTTGTCTCAGCCTACACAGGAGCTCCCTTCTAACACTCTCTGCCTTACCTCTTTGACATGGCCAAAGTCCCTCCATGACAATATGATTTATCACAAGGATCTTCTTCCTTTAGGTATTTCTACTGCTATGATCACTGTAATATCTGATAATATCTTATTCTGTTACACATTTATCTTCAAAATGTCCTTTGGGCAAAATGGGATTAAATGCAGACAGAACTAACACACGACTTGTTCAGTGGCACCTGATGTCTGTCAGGGCAGGGAACTGAAGCCTCTGTCATCTTCCCAAGCCCAGGTAGAGCATTCCATTAACCAGCAGACCTGGCCTTTCACAGGTGTATATACTTCATTGTCATATAACCTGGAAGTACACCAAAACCAAATACATTTTTGAAAAATCTGTATTGGTATTCCTTCTCATCAGGAACTGAATGTATCCTTTAAAACTCTTGTCAACAAAGTCGACAATACAAAAGAGAACAATCTACACAGCTGCATATATGTAATACCTGACTGCCAGATCAGAATCTGATTTTGAAAGACGAAAATTTATTTGAATAAATGCTGTCCGATTTTCCAAATAGATTTAGAATATCATCACAATGCATTCACACAGCCTTAAATGTTTTGGCTATGACTTCACTGTCCACAGTGTTTTATGGCCAGCCAGGATAATCAAGTCCCGTGGACACTTCATCTTTCAAAAAAATATAAGGCTCAAGTTGGTCATATAATGAGGTGCATTCTGGTTCTCCATAAAGTATTCCTTGACAGCATCATGTATTAGGTAGAGCTTTGTTAATCTTAAAATCAGACAAGCTGTGAGTGATGAGCAAGTCATTCAGCCTTTTAACAAAAGATTCTTGGAGATGAGGCACATCTTTTGTCCTCCAGAAAAGCTGATTTATAACTGGAGAGCTTAGCAACATAAATAGTCCAAACATATTTTATCTAAAAGATAAGAAATTCCAAAGAGGACAGAAAAGTTAATTAGGCAAGATATAGCTAAAGACTTGTCATTTTGGTTTAGATCATCTCTTTTCAAGGCTTCAGGAAGCAGCTTCTAAACTGCCTTGTCAGCTCCTTACAATGTTAATGAATTTTAAAATGTAATAAATTCCAAGTGCAATGGAATGCACTGAAAAGCCAGAGAAAAATCAAAATGCTTTAAAGTACAGAAGAACTCTTTTGAGAATGCTACGCAGTCTTGAAAACAATAAGAAAAGCTGCCTATAAGAACATAACCAGGGCCTTGTTAAAAGCATATTCATTACAAAAACAGGGATTGTGTCACCATACAGTAAGCCTCAGCCTTAGACCTCACTTTCTTTGCTTGAGTGTGCTGCTTCTACTCACACACCTGAAGGGCATTCTAATCTGTAAAGGATTCATGACTCATGTATAAAACAAAACTGGACGAGACAACTCTTTTCAGCCACAGAAAATCAGCATGCCATCTATCTACAATGGAGCATGCCAGGTACTTCTGTTGTTTAGAAAAGCTGGCTCTGAACAATTCTGTTTTCCAACATTTTAGATATAAATGCAGTATTACCAGAATAAAAAAATCCAAACCAATCCCTCCCTCCCCAACACCAACTGTTGCTTCCTCCTCCACACAGCTTAGGAACAAAAGTTGTATACAAAACACTGTCAGTCACTTTTATTATTTGCTTTGGATAATCAGTTTTTCTCTTCTGTCCCACTCTTAACAATCTAAGATAAAAAGCCAGATGCTTCCAAAGAAAAGAAACAAACAAACCAAACAACAAAAACTACCAGCCCCAAAACACCCTACCAAAATAAAGCAAATTCATACTACCGCAAGTAACAGAAATGTTGTTGTGACAACTTTAAGCCTATTGAAGATATCTGGCCAAAACAGCGAGCTTCCAATAGCAAGAAGTGTGAGAGTAGGGTGCAATTTAGAGAACACAACTGGCCACCTTAAGTCTTTTGTCTTGCATAGTAGGCCACAGCACATGCACCTTCCACATGCAATCAAACCAGGTACTCTTTGGCAGTGTTGAACTCTTGGGGAGCTCAACAGGTGAAATGCTTTAATTGACAGGAACAAAAAGTTTGCACTGCAAATACTAAATATCAAAATATTTTATTGACTTTTATTGGCCATTAGAGGCTTGCTACTAGCCTTGGAAATACTTATTTCTGTATTTTGAAGCATGTATATGTCACACGCCAAAGAAGGCAAGAATAAAGCAATGCAAAACCACTGCAGTTGCAGGGGAATGCAGTCCCCAGTGCATTCCCCAAAAGCCACAGGGCTGTCCAAGATTTACGACTTCTGTCTTACTCATCTAAGGGAAGACTCTTCTCACTTCCTCCCACTGCTGGAGCTGGGTTTCAATTAGGGAGCCAGGATTACCTTGGCAGAATCAACAAGCAAGACCTCATAGATGCTGTGCAAGTCCCAATACTCCAGTTTATTACTGGAAAGCCTGGCAGTTTTTAAACTTTCTGGTTTTTTGGAGCTCATAGACGGTCCAGGACTGGTACACAACTCCACACAGCAAATTTAAGCCTACTGGAAACAGCATGCTTTTAAATATCATCCACAGATTCTTTAGAAATAACCCACTAACATCCATGCCCCCACCAATTACACGCTGAAAACCAGAGCTCTAGATCCATCCTGATGGCATGACTACAGTGTGAAACTTCAGCCACATTCTCATGAACCGCAGCCAGAACCAACAGCAGAAGCCAACAGCTTTCCACAGACCTTTCTGTCCTATTATATTATGATCTTTATGTCAGAACAGGATAACTAACGAAACACAGCCTCATATCTACTAATCTATGCTCATTTCTTCCATATGACTCTGCTAGAGTTTTACAAGAGAAGAAAAGTCAATGCGAAGTGGAAATACTGAATACAGCTACCTTTTCCCCTATGAGCTGCCATAATGTTTTTACCAACAGATTCTCCCCAGTCAGTATGGCAATCAAAAAGGGAGTTGCATATGGACAGGATACCAGAGAAGCTGGTTCAAGAGGAAAAAAAAGAAAAAAAATGTTACTAATAGGCTGAATATTGTAAAAATACATTCATTCCCATCATGACCAAAGGAAAGTCCACAGAACTATTCAGTCTTTACACTTAATTCCTTCAAAAATAATCTTATTCCTCTTCCTCCTCCACAGCATATGATGCAGGCCAAAGAACAAAATGAAAGCTTCTCGAGTGTTTTCACACTGCTTAGATTCTCTTTTATGCATGCACCTGCCTGATGCAGGTGTGATTTCTCTCCTGATCGCTAATGAAGTTTTGTGTTGTTACTTAGGAACACCCTTTCAACTTCTGAGGTAAAAAACATCCAAGCATTCCCTCGAGAGTAACACCACCAACCACAAGCTGCGCACTGAAACTTGCAATGTGAATAAAAAACCCAAAGCCAGATAAGATGAGCCCTCCCCACACTGCAGAGGCCAGAAAGTGGTTAAACAGAGAAATCAATTTTTCCTTTCATCTAGTCCTTTTTGGTTCTTGTAGATTTAAATGCAATAAGGGAAACTGGAAAATTAACACATTGCAAACATGGTTTGCAAACAAATTGCTCCTTTCTGCTTGGGGATTTAATTTTTTTAAATTGTCATGAGACTTGACAAGTCCAACTGTTGCATAAAACACACATGCAAATATGTAGGGCTTTGGTGGTTAGCTGGACTGGATGTCCAATACCTATTCCTCCAAATGCTTCTGTTAGTCCCCTGAAAAACAAGCAGAATACCTACTTACAAAAAAACCTGTTCATAATTCGCCAACCTTGCCAGTTGGGTACCACCATTCTTGCAAAACCTACACTAAGTACATAAAGCCCCCCACTCTTTAGCAATGTCATTCACACAGATCCCCTCTGACAGCTCAAATGAAACTGTACACCAAGGACACACTGCATTCAGCTCCGGAGCCCCCAGTGCAGGACAGACATTGGCCTATTGGAGAGGATCCAGAGGAGGACACAGAAACAATGAGAGGGCTGGAATAGCTCTGCTGTGAGAACAGGCTGAGAGAGCTGGGGTTGTTCAGCCTGGAGAAGAGAAGGATCCAGGTGAAACTTTTTGCTGCCTTCCAGTACTTAAAGGGAGCCTATAAGAAGGATGGCGACAGACTTTTTAGAAAGGTCTGTTATGACAAGACAAGGGATAATGGTTTTAAACTACAAGAGGGGAGTGTCAGGTTAAACATAAGAATTTTTTTTGTTTGTTTTTTTTGTTTTTTTTACAATGAGGGTGGTGAAACACTGGCCCAGGTTGCCCAGAGAGGTGGTAGATGCTCCATCCCTGGAAACATTCAAGGCCAGGCTGGATGGGGCTCTGAGCAACCTGATCTAGTTGAAGATGTCCCTGCTCATTGCAGGGGGGTTGGACTAAATGACCTTCGAAGGTCCCTTCCAACTCAAACTATTCTAAGAAGTGTAAAATAAATTTAGAAAGGAGAATGCACCTTAGCATTCAGGCAAAATATGTTCCACTTCTCTACAAAGCTAGCAGCACAGCTTGCTTAGTGGGTACTAAGACTCTAGCCACAAGGAGACTGCTGCTTCTCAGCCACTGGTCTGCCCCATGGTGCTAGACAAGTCCTTGTCTTCTCAACATCCCAGGTGACTCAGGCACAGACAGAAAATTCCTATACTAACTGATAACAAGTGCAGAATTTAATTAATGGCTAGATATTAATAGATCTGTCAACTTTCTCCCGAGAAGAGCCAACACTTAAAAAAAAAAAAAAAAAAAACACACAACAAAAACAAAAAAACAACCAGATCATTTTCAAAGAAGACTGCACTCCTTCCCCAGAGGCTCATCACATTCAAGCACACACAATAAAGGCTTTTCTGCACTTGCACAAAAATGATCACAACCCATTCACCAAGATGCAGTGGTTTCCAAGCCTTTCATCTACAGGCCTCAGAAGATTTTCCAGCAAAGTCACAACTACTGGCTAGAGGGGTGAAGGTAGAAGATCCTAGTTTTATTTCCTAGATCTCTCAAAAGGCCACAAAGTGAGAAGCTGCATAACTTGGTATTTCTCACAGTCTGTTCCCACAGAAGCCAAGAAATGTTCATCCCTGATGAAGAATAAAATAATGACATCGACTCTGCTTTGAAAAATATCTGTGCTTGATCCAACTAAAGAGTCAATCAATTGTAACAAAACCTGCTTCCACCTTGATGGAAAAATTGTCCTTTTCCACTTCGATTGAGAAATTTCTTCCTAGTTGTAACATTAAAGGAAGAAAAAAAAAAAAAAGTCATTAAAATCCAAGCCTAAAAGGCAATATGTTCTCCTGTTCTCATTTGAATTTTCATTTATGTATTTCTCTAGTTACAGTAAAATCACGGAATAATGTGAACTGGGACTTCTGTTCACCTGGTACTACCCTGCCCTCCTTCCTGCTAATGCAGGGAAAAGTTGAACTTGTTTGCTCAGGATCATGTCCAGTTGAATTCTGAATATCTGCCAGCACACCCCAGCCTCCCTAGGCAGCTTGTTCCAAAGTCTGACCACCCTCACATTGAAACTTTTTTATCAAATATCACCATGGAATTTCCCTTGCTGTAACTGGTCTGTTGTCCTACTGCCATGCACCTGCCAGAAGAGCCTGGCTGTGTCCTCTTCATACCCTCTCACCAGTTAACTGAAGACATGTGATAGTTTTCCATTAAAGAAAAGCAACACACACACACAATTGTATTCCCAAATGCAGATATGCATTTTCATCTTATTTTTCCGACATACAAGTACCGTACTCTTGTTTGCAACCTAACATTGTCTCTTACAGATTGCCTTTCTACAGCGTTCACCACCAAAAGCTTACCTTCACAGACAAGCAGCACAGCTAACGTGGTAACTCACACCACAAATTATTCCATGGTAATCCTCCCATAAGGGCAAACCCTTAGTTTTTGTTCCCTATTTGAACAGTCCTGCCAGTCTGAGGTACTTACACGACCTCAGGATGCACTTTGTTTTTCACAACTTCTCGGTTAAGCAGGGAAGCGACATTTAGCAATGTGGAAACTGGTCATGAAGAAAAACCACGTGCAAACTTGTGGTCAACATGAGGATGAAGACTACAGGCCACAGCACGCGGCTTGTACCTGCTCTGCCGGGGCACCTCCTTCGGGGTCACGCAGAGCACGGGAGCGAGCTCAAGTGTCCCAGCGCTGCCCCTCCGACCCTACTAGCACACCTTTCTCTCTAGAAGCGCATCAGCTGCACGCGGATGGATGCTTGGTTCACCAAGTGTATGTGTGTGGCGCTTTTGTTTGTTTGTGAGTATTTGCTTCGGCTGTTTTTACAACAGCACCGTCTGCCACGAGCCATCGGTAACCCCGTTCCTCCCGCGCCGGGCAGAGCCCCCACCTGTGCGCACCTGCGGAGCGCTGCGCGGGTAACGCCCGGGCGCCCCCGAAGCGCGACCCTCCGCTGCCGCCTCGCGCCCACCTGACGGCGAGCGGCAGCCGGCGGATCGCGCTCGGCCGCGGCCACCGGGCAAGGAGCCGCCTCCGGCCACCGACCTGTCTCGGGTTTGAGGCAGCGTCTCAAGGGGACTCTGCCTTTCGCCAAAATTAACTTCTGAGAGGGCGCACCCCACCGCCCGCCTCCCCGGGCGCCGCCGGCCTTTCTCACCTCGGTGTCAGACCTCACGGCCCCGCGTAGCCCCCACCCACCCCTGCCGGGCAGCCCCAGCCTCCCGCTGCCCCCGGCCCTGCTCCCGCCGCCCGGGAAGCCCGAGGGGGGCCACGGCCGCCCCTCCCGCCGGCGCCGGAGGGAGGCCCCAGCCCAGCCGCCACGGGAGGCGAGGAACCGCAACAAGTCCCCGCTGCCGCCAGCCGCCCTTACCCAGATAGTGCCGCAGGTCCAGCAGAAAGTGCGGGGGGCCCCCGTTGAGCTGGTAGAAGAGGGAGCCCAGGCAGAAGAGCAGCAGGGCGGCCATGCAGAAGCCGTAGTCGCGCAGCGAGAGGAAGGGCAGCAGCGAGAGGGGCCGCCGCCTCTTCCAGCCCCCGCCCTGGCCCGGGCCCCCTCCCGCCGCCGCGGGGGGCCGGGGCGCCGGGCAGTCCCCGCCGCCACCGGGCTGCTGCTTCTTCTTCATCCTCCCCTTCGCCGCCGCCGGGTCACACAGCCCGCCGGGGAAAGCGCATCCTCCATCCGCCTGCTCGGCTCCCGCTGCCCGCGGCGATTAAAGTTCCCGGGAGCTCAGGGGACCCGTCCCGTCCTCATCGCCGGCTGCCCCCGGCCCCGCAGGCAGGCGAGAGTCCCCGGCGCTGCGGCTGCTGCGGAGCGCCGCTAAGGGGAGGGGAAGGAGGTGGTCACCATCCCGCTCCCTGGGGCTCCTCTCCTCCTCCGCCGCTCTCGCTCCCTCTCGCCACTCGGCCTCTCGCTCCGGTGTCAAGTTACAGCCAGCGCTCCGCCACCGACCGCCTGCAACTCGCGGCCGACTTGTGCGCGCCGCCCGGCCCCACCGCCCCCGCCCGCCCCGGCCCTCGCCGCCCGCCCACCCCCCGGCCCGGCCCGGCCCGGCCCGGCCCCGGTCCCCGCGACGCGCCCGTAGCCTCCCCGCGAGCGACCCCTGCGGGCGCCGCCGCCCCACCGTCCTGGCTGCCGAGAGGCCCGGCCCGCCCCGGCCGACCCAGCCCACCTGCCCCGGCCCGCCCCTGCCTCCGGCTCTCCGCCGGGGCCGTGGGGCTGCGCGGGGAGCGGGCCCGCTGCCCGTGGGGCAGGGGCTGTGGCAGGGCTTCTCGCTATCCCCCGCCGCAGGGATCTGTGCTCGCAGCCGGCCCCGCGGGGGGCAGCGATCGGGCCCGGCTTGCCCAAAACGCTGCCACGGCCCCCTGCCCGCACCTCTCCCGCGGGGACGGGCCTCGGGACACCCCTCCGGGGCCCGGCTGGGGGGTGTCAGCCCATCTGGTGGGCGCCAGGGCCCCAATGGCCCACACACGCTGCATTGGGGCTGTCGTATCTCTCCTTACAGCAATGACAGCGGTAGAAAGGTGATTTAGATGAACGTAATGCAGCATTAAGCTCCCACACCTCTATGCTCCTGTAGCACCATTGCTGCTTCGCTGGTATGATGAAAACAGGGCTATTGTCTACTGGGGACAAGGCTTTAGACAAGTATGGAAATCACAAAATTAAGATTGCTCATGCAACCTTAATTTGACCCCCTTGCACATATGGCTTATGATGCAGCCTCTAATTACTCAATCATGCTTTTTTTTTCCTAGAGGACCACTTCCTACCATGCACAGGGTGAATGGCGTTCACTCAGCGCTGAGCTGGTTAATAGCTTTATCCTCTTTATATATACAGCATATGTCCCGATGGCTTATTTGGAGCCATTCTTGTCCTTGGGCATTGTCTGAAGTAGAAATACATTTCATTCCCTTGTGGGGCTGTGTTGCCCATGCAGCAGTGGAGGGAGGAGGCCTTGAGGTGGTACTGCCAGGACACGGCTTCATTTCATGGACCTGTCTGGAGGGGGGGAGAGGGCCTTCCCCAAGATCTCTCTCGTGGGATCACACACGACTCTTCATTTCAAGCAGCAGCAAGTTGTATCCACTGTGGTTTGGGAGAAAAGTAGGAAATCATGACACAAGTGCAACTTGCCAGGTCAGAAATTAAAAAGCAATCACCCTTTTCCTTTTTAGGCTTAAAAAAATGCATCCTGATTTAGGGGGCCTGACTCATAATCTTTGCGCGCTTGCAGCTGGAAATTTTGCTCAGGAGAATGCACTCAGATGTTTTTGCCACTTACATTGAAAGGTTTGGGTGAATGCCTAAATCTTACCTACACTACTGGCTTCACTTTGTTGCTGGCATCCAGCAGCAAAGGGCATGTGCTGAAATATGGAAATTAATCTTGCTGGTGTAGACAAGAGCACAAAGCCAGAATCTGACAATAAATAACCAATCCCATTGCATTCCTCAATAAAAAAACATCCACATACTGGCAAACAGAACAGACTTTCTTAGACCGTTTGGAGAAGAATCTCCTGTTAGTTACAGTTTTATGGCATCACTGCACAGATTCTTCACAATCTTACACAAAACCTATAGCAAAGACAAAGTTAGGAATGACACCTGATCTTTGAAAAGGGGAAAAGTAGTATGATACCAATAAATATTCCACTTTGGGCTAGTGTTTAGACACCAGAAAAAAAAGAAACAGCAAAAGGTAAAACTTTTAAGACTGCAGTTCACTTTAAACAGAAATACCCGCCAACTCTCACCAGATAAAGGCATAACTATAATTGCATAGTTAAACTACCGCTTCTTAATTCTCATTAACGTTGCCTTGAAACACTCAGGAAGTATGGGTGGCTTAGTTAATGTGCTCTGCTGCCGAGGATGTTTTGTCTTGCGCTGCTGCTGCCGCCATGGATGTTTTACATTGTTTCATTTTTTTTTAATGCTTCCATATCTACTGGCTTGCTTGCAATGACCACATGGCAGATTCATTTTATAGTGCTGGTTGCTGTTGCAGATGAGAAACAGGTAAGCACTTACACTGAGCATTTGAGAAAAATGGGTGCTTTGATGAGAAGACAGACAACACCTGTAAGGTGAATCAATAAATCTTTATTTTTCTTGTTGCAAAGAATGTCTTTGATCTCTAGGAAGAGATTTTCTTTTTTATTTTTTAGAAAAGACAGAAAAACAGACCAATCAATGGAGGAAAATTTAAGTGGGAAGACTACGGTGTTGAGAGAGTCCTTGCTGTATTTCTAAGTGTCGACAGGTAAAAAAATTCTCTTGGGAGGAGGAAGAAATGGAAATCTTTGTTGCTGGAACATATACTTAGATGTATGAATTAGCTGTAAAATTAAGTACTTTCATATGTATGAACTATCACACCTACTTTTTGTTATCAATTAAAATGCCAAAATTAGCCCTAGGACAACAAGCAGGAAAATAAATACGATTTACTTTAGCTTGATACAGTGCAACTGTTTTCCTATTTTTAATTCTCCTGTGACTTGAATAAAACCAGGATAATTTTGCATGCACAGCATAAAGCATTTCATCTTCACAAAAAATCCCCTGAATTCCACAACACAATCCCCACACTGAAGGTATATTATGGTTGAATAGCCGAGTGTTGACACTTTAGGAAAATCCAAAGGTAAGATCTTATTAGACAAACTTGTTTTGACTTGTAGAGAGTATGACTTAAAATTTAATTTTGCACAACTTTAATTGTGCAGTGATATTGTTTTGCTTAGAGGACTGCTGCCTTGTACAGTGCATTGGACAGACACTGTTGACTGTTTGTGTAGCTTTTCAGTTTATTTTTAATCCTTTGTTCAACATATGTCCTTGGGTTTTGTTCAAAGTTGTTTCAATCCTGCTGGTAATGTGGAATTGTTAACATCATGGCAGGCTTTTCTACAGCATTCATTGTTACAGTACCTTGAGCATATGATGAATGCTTATGAATTACTTTCATGAGATGTAGCTAATATCATCTTTTTACTGATTGCAAAATGAGACACAGAGAGATTAAGGTTAAATGTGTCTATTAATTTTGGTTGCTAGCCTTGAGATGACAGGGGTTTGCCTTGGTGAAATCGGTGGCATTATCTGTATGTTCAAAGCGTAGCTCCCTTGGATTTCAGATGCAATTGTGAACACTGACTACTTCTACAAATCAGACCCCAGGCTCCCAAGCAGAGCACCGAGCATAAAAAGAGCGCTCAGTGGCCACCTGTAGTTCAAATCGTCTGCTTGACATCATAGAGGAGTGCCGTGGTGCTGGCGGACACAGAATCATTTTCAGAGCACTATTCACTGCAGCAGTCCTCATCTTCTGCCTGCCTTGACCTTGTCCCTCTCTTGGTTTTCCTCCTAGGATCTAGTCTCAGCTCCAGGATCTTTGTCCAAATCTGTTTCATTCCATGACCTCATCCAGTTTAGGTCCAGCTTTTGCTCAGACCAAATCCCCCTCTTGGCTGCAATGGTTCCATCAAAAAGGACACCATGAGCTCAGAGGCACTTCCCCAGGGCTGGAAGATGCTCAGTGCAATCAAAGAGGTGGAGAACAGAGCTCCTGGTAATTTCCAAGATAATTCTTAACTCCAAATGCACGGATTCAGAAACAAATTCAACAAGCAAGAGAAGGAGCACGTGAAGGTTTTACGTCTGGCAGCACTCACCAGAGAGAGTCATTTGGCCATGTCAATGTGAGTTACCCCTGATCAGTTGGTTCTGTTGTTCATCTGGCCTGGACGTAACATCTTGCCAACTGGGCTCTGTGCTCGTGCTAGTATCTTTTTTGGGAGTGCCTGCACCAGGCTGCTGGGGTGCTGCAGCTCTCTGTTACTGAGCACACGTAATCTGAGGGTACGCAGAGATAGCTAGTCTTCCATGGCAAGAGCAAAAACACACACCTAAAAAACAAAGACCAATGCTCCAAGGAACAGTTGCACTACATTTTCTCATTTTTACAGTGGTGGGATTTTGTTTCTAACATAGGCAAAATGTCTTTTCCTTATTCTTAGAAACATCTGAACATTTTTGTTGACATTTTCTGTTGACATTTTCTAAATAAATTCTCTAAATAAGTTATCATTAAGCAAAGTTCCCCAGCTGACATATTACTGAATAGGCAGTTTGCAAAGGTATAAAGAACTAGAAAGGGATAAGATATAACTTGTGCCCTAATTTTCATAAGACAGTAAGGATAGAGGAAATTTAGATGCAAGGCTTCACTGAGTAAAAGTTCACTGATATGACAGAATAACATAAGGTAATGTCATCTGAGAAGCACCCGTGAAAGATTGCAGCTTTAGATTCCTTCAGCACTCCAATTCAGAAAGTGTTGAGAGCATAGCAGAGTAATTGATGGCAACTATGCAGGCTTTATTTTGCTTGATTCAGCAACAGTGAATAATTTGATGGAGATCAAAAAAGGGCTCATTTTGTATATATAGAATGCTTGCAAGTTTCATCTGCCTTGACGGAACTGGAATTGCAGCCCTTTGCTGGCTGGTGGTATTCATTTCTGTCCTTTGTGGAAGGGTCAGGAATATACCCCTGGGAAAAAATATGACAGTAAATATCTGAAGACAAGGAAATGAGCTTGTGTGCCAGATGGATACAACGTAGTGACACTCTGATAGAGCAGGTTCACTTCAGAAGAAGTATTTATAATTTGTAATGGAAATGGCATTTGAAATTACATGAGCACATTCTATCTACATCACCTGGAGAGTAATATCAAAAGGTATTTGTATTAATCCAGTGGCATTGCTGGCTACGTCCAGCAAAGTGCTACTCACATGGCTATTCTAACACCTGATAACACTGAGTTTTTTTGTTTGCTTAATTTTCTCAGAAAATGGGTAACAGGAGAGTTCAAACAGCACACTTTCCTTTTTAATCAGTATGCATATCATTCAGAAGAGGCAATTGAAGCTAGAGATACAGGAGGATGTTGTATAATGTATAGCCTTGGTGATCAATCTTCTCCTCTCATAAATATCCACTCAGAACTCCCCAACTGAGTTCCCTTTGACTTTGTATCCTCTTTGTATTGATTTTCCGATAGCAGTCTAATTCCTGCATCCGTCTGCAGAAACTACTAATAGAAAGGCATGAGTTTCAATGTGCAAACATGAGTTTTCACACAGCAGATCCATTAAAAGCTACATTTGTTTAGACAGTTAACAGAGTAACACCATATGATGTACTGGACAGATTTAGACATGTAAAGATGGAGACAGTCACCCGGGGAAATTACAGTGCTGGTGCTAATTAGGCACTAATTAAAGCAGATAGTTAGACACTTATGTCTAAACCCAGGAAATGCAAAAATATGTTAGAAACATGCAGCTACCTCCAAATGAGCAGGTGCATGCATGCAACCTCATGCAGAGCCATGCCATTGTCACACCAGGGAGCAGCAGAGCCGGGTTAGCCAGGGTGGGCAGGGAGCCAGCCTGCCTCTGGTTTACCTCAGCCAGCCCCAGAGCCATTTTGCAGCTCCCTGTAGGGCACTGCATTCTGTAGCACAGGGACAAACTTTGGGGGACAGTAAGCTATGCACCAAGAGGTGCATTTGTGTCACAGCTGGGAATGCTGTGGGAGCATGAAACAGACTGTCAGACAAAGCCTTCTCGTCTCCTCTGTAAGAAACATCAATCCACATCTCTGAAACTACTCCTGAAACTAATATTCTAACTCCTTATATTCTACTAACAGTAAAGCCACCACTTCTGTCTTATCAAATAAGGCAGACCTGCAAACATGGTCTCTTTTCCACAGTGGGAGAAGCCTCACCAACTTGCTTGCTTTTTGATTTTAGGGGGATGGGGTAGAGGGATGTGGCAGTGGGGAGAAGATGAAGGAGAAGGCAAGTGAAAAGCCAAAGTGAAAATAAGTTAAAAAAAGAAGTGGGAAGCACACTCATACAAGGGACTGGAAAGGAGCGGTGCACCAAAGGCAAAGACAGAGAAGATCCTACACCTAGTGTGGCATGAAAGGTGGAGAGGTGACTTGGACTTACAGGGGAGAAGAAGGAAATTCCTTCCTAGTGTGGTGGGGAAAACAACACCTGATGTAGCAGTCTCAGAATCCAGGTGGGATTTTCAAAAGCAGCTGTCTGAACAATTTATGGGCTAAATCCCTCAGTAAATTTGGCCCTATGTTTTTTTCAGCTCATCTCAGACCTTATGTATGAAACAATTCACAGTCTGAAACTTACTTTACAGATTATTCATAGGCAGATTGCATGTAATATAAGTATTTCAGGAAAACTGTTCGTTCACATATCAAAAAGCTAGCAAATGTCAATCTCTTTAGCATGGGTCCCTCACTGGTGAAGTGGTATTGACCAAAAACAAAGTTATGCATTGGCTGCTTTTGTATAATCCACCACAGGAAAGACATTACATATGTTAGATCAAATTTTGGAAAGAGCAAGGAAAGAACAAGGGACTGACCCACAAGATGTTTACTGTAAAGTCTGTAAATCAGATCCCTTCATCCCTTCAACCTCCCACATGAGTGGTGGCCACACAGTGCATGTGCTGCATGAAGCTGCCTTTGCTCTTCCTTCAGCTGCCCAAGCCCTGCAGCTTCCAACCCCAAACCAAAAGTGCACCAAGTACACTGTATTTCAGGTGATACAAGCTTTACTCACGAGGTACAGCAGAGGGAATGTCCTTCAGAACTGTTTGCCTTTGCTGTACAGGTAACTCGGTCTTTTGGGCATTCAGTTTTATCAGCAAACTTTTAACTATAGAGTGGTGATACATCACCAAGAACACACAAATATATGAGGTAGTTATAGATGTAAAATGCTGACTTACACTGTTTCGGGCACCTTATTGCAACAGCCAAGAGAATTCTTTTTCTAACTTCGTTTTGACTCATTTCCCAGACAGTTACATATATAACCTTGGCTTCCTATCATTTCCTTGACACATGCACATGTAAGCCTGAAAGTTTTAAAATTGTATATAAAGTTTCATTTTGATTTTATACAGTCAGATTAGGAGTTTTATTTGGTGTAAGCTTGCAGAATAACTGTGAGAAATATGGAACCTTTTAATTTTTTAATTCAGTAAGAATCTCATTTAAATAATTCATTCTTGTTACTCCTGCAGTTTCATGTTGCTGTTGAAATATGACATGTGCAAAGCAGCAAGTAGATCTGCATATCATAAACTATTTCCACCCACTTTTCAATTAGATTTTTTGGCACCAGTATTTCTGGAATGCAGTAAGCATTTCTTTTAAACCTATACAAAATACATCTGGAAGATAATGCCTATGAAAATGCCTGCTAAAAAGTAGACTATATAAATTCATTGTTTAGGACTTCTAAAGTAGAGCAATAAAATCCATAAAATGAATATAAAAAGATGCAATGCCATTAACATAGTCATGAATATTTACACAAAAATAGCAGCCAAGCATTTGCGAGAAAGAATGTAAGTCATTTATAATGAATCAAGGCAAATAAATCAAAGGCTCCTTGCTCAATTTATTGACTTTTACCCAACATCAAGGCTTCCTCTGGACCATTTTGATTTTTCTGCAGTCTTTGTCCAGAGCCACGTGACTGGAGCAAAACTATGAATTGCTTTAAGCACTCCCAGATGCTGGGGTTGTCAGTCTTAGATCATACGATTTTCAATTCTAATGGAAAAAGAAAGCCTATATTCTCATTTTACTGGGCCTTCAACTGAGCAATCTCCTGATTGAGAGACTTGAGTTTAAAACCCAGAGCAACAATTATGATCAACTGGTCTGATTTCTGTTGCCTGATGAAATAAAAATTGACTCTGTTGTTGCTGCC
This sequence comes from Streptopelia decaocto, assembly GCF_964273445.1. Lineage (NCBI taxonomy): Eukaryota > Metazoa > Chordata > Aves > Columbiformes > Columbidae > Streptopelia > Streptopelia decaocto. The sequence goes on along the minus strand of NC_138656.1, from coordinate 53,047,511 downwards.
AATATTATTTTTTCTCCACTATATTTTAATTCCCTGCCTCTTGTTGCAACGACCTCAGCTGTTTCAGTGGGACTGTGTGTGTGCTGCTGATTGAGCTAAGCCAGACTTTAACATCACACATTGTAAAGGCAGCTCCTATTGCCCTTATGGGAGGCTCTTTCAAAAGATGTCACCTTTTTTTCCTCTTTTTTTAATCTCAGATTAAACACAAGCAGGCTCAACCATATGTCATTTGCATTTAAGAGAACAGTACACCATGTCTTTTGAAGATCTGTTTGTAGTGTTGTTGCCTTTTCATATTCAAACAGCATAAAGCAAAAAGACTGTATGTCTGGATAGTTTATTGTATGTTATTTGATAATTTACTGTAAAATTTACTGTGAAATAAAGCTCATATTGCCTTCTTCCTAGCCTTGCCTTTTTATTTCACAACCACATTTATCCATGGACAGAAGACTGTTGCAAGAACCATTTATGACGATCCCTGCTTACACCCTCAGATGAGTTACAGACCGCTTACATTTGCAGAGTTTTATGTTGGCTGAAAGATGGGAGATGACAGTTGTGTGTCTGGGTAGGAAATCTCACCCTGAATTGCATAATGGAAACCTCCAAATACCTACATGGGTCATGTGGTGTGTAAATCCCTCTTTCCTTTAGGACAGATAACAAGATAACAAAAACAGGGTGGCAGGACAAGGCTATTGCTCCAAAATCTGCACATTGCACCAGCTGTATCTCCACTCTTCTGGACCTCAGCCTCAGTTCCTTGTGCCAAACACAGCACGATGAAGAATTGTTCCTCCTGCAGTCATCTGTGTCTGATCCCAGATTAGGAAAAAACTACAGCTCTGTGCTGCAAATGCATGAAATGCAAGTGCTGTGGAAGAAATTATGATACAGGGTCAAAAGTGTGATTCTCCCATTGAATTTGGAGATTGGATTGGCTTGTTGTCTCTGCAAGATTTGAATTTCACTCCAAGAGGACATTTTTAACAATTATTTTAATTGTTATTCGCTTGAGTGTTACACCACCAGCATCCATTTAGCTGTAGATCATAGCAGTGAGAGGACAAACTGCACCTTTTATCCTCATTCAAACTCCCCTTCCAAATGACAGCCTTGTACCTCAAACTCTTCTCAAGATGGAAAGCTAAAATTTTCCCACTCTTCATTACTGCATGTGTTGCTCACACAAGTGGCCAAAATGTCTCTGTCTTCACAGATGTAGTGTGTTTGTTCAAGCCAGGGGAGGTAGGTGCAAAACTGAACACTGATGTTTTGAAAATTCTTCTCCTTTTAACAAGAAACATAAATACTAAAGGGAAATAAATCATGATTAGACCAAGCCCTGAGCCAAAACAAAAGGAGAAAGTTTGTTGTAGTGAAGAGATATTATTTTAGAAAAATAGAGATGTCAAAAAATTTTTGATTTTTTTTAGATTCCTGTTGCTTTAAATCTAAGGTTCAGAAATGTGGAAATGGTTTCAATTTTAGCCTTTAGACTTACCCCAGACTTGATCCCCCACAAGCACAAGTGACTATGTATCGTATATGTATGAATGGACTGTTAGACTAATGGGGGGCTGCTGGAGGTTTCTGGGTTTCTGGAGGGTTTCTTCATTAAACTAATGACAAACATTCATCTCTTATTACAAAGGATACATTCCGTCCTATATTCCTTTTGCAACTCAATGTATTTTCTCTTTTTAAAAAGGCTTTTCATTTATGTTATCTGAATTCTTAAGGGAATACAAGACGAGTAAAATATTTTATTACCTATTAATTACCAATCAAATTTTCTAATACTAGTAGGCAGCTGAGGTTCTTGTAACTGCAACTGTTCTTATTATATGATATTATATGTTATAGCTGAGACATTTCAACTTATCTGAGCTTGTAGATATGGAAGTAAAAGACCGTTTTCCATGTGGTTTGGATGCACAAGAACTGCAAGCCCAGATATTTCACCTAGTGTCAAAACAGCAAGCTCTAAGTTTTATTATTTCTGTATTACTTTTAATATATCTGAAAGCAAGAACACTGAGGATTCAGTGAATGAGTTTAGTGTGCCATGTCCAGCATGAGCTGATTAAATAAGAGACTTTGTCTGGTGGTCTACATGTTCTTCAATGGTCCTTTTTGGAATATTTCCATTTCACAGCCTCCCTCCTCCTGTATCTTTTGCCTTCTGAAGACTGGTTTTATTGCTATGTTTACTGAAAGCTGGGACTCTTGTTGGGACTTACGTTGTAAGAGAAAAAGCATGCCTTCCTCCCCTAATAGCCTCACCTGTCTCCTGATAATAGAGAGAGCCAAAATCTTGGGTGGCACAATTAATTAATTCATCTTACGTAAATTTATTTCCAGCCTCTGCAAAAATGAGCTACCAAATGCCCACATAGTCTTTGCTTTATTTGCAAATATTTCAAAGGATATCCCCTTCCTACAACTCTATAGAAAAGTGAATCCTGGCTTAGAAGTTTTATAGGCTGCTTTCCTAAGTATATCCCTTTCCCCAGGAAACCTACTTGCTGTTGTGGCCGAGCCACAACTCACCTGAAGACAGTCCTACATATTTCCTGTATCTTAACCAGATGGATGTTCATCCCACTGGGTTTTGTTTAACAAATGAAAGGTGGCAAAATGAAAATCCAAATCCTTCCCCTACACTGCCTGCAACCCCCAAGATGCCTCGGCTTCTCACCCCCTGGCTCTGCTTGAAAGGTCTTTTTATCCTTTGGAGTAGATGGAATAGCTTTGCTAGAGCAAACCTATAACTAAGCAGCCAAAACTAGGAGGGGGGTGATGGTAGTCATTTTACAGGAGTTTTATGGCTTGGAGAACTCTGAAAAGCAAACAAATCAATATAATTTCAGAAGACTTTGGGTAACATTGCTCAATGGTGGGACTCATTAAATGGGTAATGGTGAAGGCACATGAGTACCCCACGTGCTGTTTTTTTGCATAGCTCAAGACTTTTGTAAATTAAAGCAGAGTTGGAAGATCCCAAAGAAGTTTGGCAGAGAGATTGTGAAACATTTTATAACATTTACATCATTGTCTTATGTTTTTCAAGGGAAATTACTCATAGTGTGATTTCTACTGTGAGTAAAAACCTACTCTCTCCTCCAGCACTGCACACTAGCTTGCAGAAAGGCAAGAATTAACTGATAATAGCAAGATGAGCATTCCCCAAGTTTGTCCAGTGTCTCTCACCTTAAACTCTGTCCTTTACTGAGTGAATATGAAAAAAAAATTAATGCTTTGTGGATGTCTGTAGTGAGAAGCTGAGATGGGACCCTGAACATGCTGTGTACAACTCAGTTCTTTGCTTCAGAGAGGCTGCCAGATATTTGCACTTGGACCATGATTTGTAACATAGTCTCTGAAAGGAATAATCACATACCTGCTTTGGCAGTGCATCCAATTAGTAGGAATTGTTAAAGAAGCTGCTTCAGAGACAAAAGAGTTTTGGAGAAAGTTAAGATGCAAAAAAATATCAGAAGTATTGAAGTGTGCAGAATACATCTGTAACAACAACAAAATAGGACAAGCTGTATTCTTGCAAGCTGAACGAAAGCAAACTGTAAGAAGGAGATGCCAAACAGGAAAAGAATGCAAAAAAAAAAGCCAACCCCACACAACAGTAGAGGAAATTCCAAATTCAGATCCCAAAAATATTTTCCATTGCCAATATTTTCCAACAGTCTACATTTTGGTAAATGTGAAATACACATAATGTTGCTTTATCTTTTAAAGATGACGTTGCCTATCAAATAAACCTAAACTGCCACCGCAAAGTTCAGTTTTGAGGCGTGACTACTGTGTGATCCAACATGTTCCTTTTGCACCTAAAAATAGTACTACAAGACTTGTCAGGAATGATGGACTGGATCTTATATTGAAAGCAAGTGCTACATCGAGAGGTAAAGTAAAGCCTATAGGAATTCTGCTGTCTTATGCATATATTTATGTTATGCTCTAGAAAGTGAGAAAAAACTGCTGTCATTGAAACTGTCAAGCCCTGTTGGGATTTGTCTGCCTGGGAAATCAAGAATGCAAATAACTGAGAATAGGAGAGCGTTTTAAGAAATTCCAAATGCATCATGTTCAGAATATGTGCAATTTTTGCAAAAACCAGACACAGACAATCTGACACTCCCCAAACATGGGTCCCGTGGCTGGCAGGGTGGTAAATGTGCTGCAAAGGCAGCTGTAGAGTATATTCTGATTTAAAAAGGGCCCACAGATGGAGACCACCTTGCTGCGCCTCAGTGTTTCTTTTTAATTTTGAGTTGAAACCATTCTTTAAAATAATTTGAACTTTATATTTGTTATTATGTGGACTTTCCAAGCATGTAATTTTTACATTCTGTTACTATAGTAGTAGAATCTGCAGCAGTCTTTTATGCTGACATTTTAATCACTAGTACTTACTATTGCAAACCTTCCCACAGGCAGAACTGATTTGTAAAATCAAATCTTACATCGTTTGCATGGTTTGACAACTTACATAGTTAACTAATTTACTGTACACCATAGGTCATATAGGTAATTGATTTTTCCATGGAAAAAAAAGACGTTAGACTGAAACTTGCATCTATTATTTTCTTCCAGTTGATAATTTTGCCGTTATATATGTTCCTGTTTTGTTGTTGTTTTTTTTTTTTTTTAAATCCATTGTCATTTCCATTAAAGAAATGTTATTACTTAGATGGTCATGGTCATGTAGTGTGGTTTTCAAGATTATTTATCTTTTTAGAAGTGCAGGTTTTGTTTCTGAATATGGCTGGAATAGCTCCAGAAACTTATCTGACAAAAAGATGCTTCATATCTTTTAATGTAATTTCAGCTTTCCATAAAAATCATTATTCTGTTTCCATTTGAATTATAACTAGCTTACTGAACAACTTACCTTGCATAACAAGTTTTTCTTCATTTATTAGTAATAGAAGCAAAAAGAGAAGAGAAAAAGACACTAGTGTTTTATGTCATCTCTTTGTTTAATATTAATATAGCTGTGTAACTGGATTTATTTTTCTAACTCAAGTTGCAGAGTTATTGTTTTAGAAGCAGAACAGTTTTATACAGGATGGACATATAAACATTATGCATTGCATTTCAATTCCCTCTACATTACAAAAAAGTAGCTTGTTTATCCCCTAGTTTAGCAATTCTCTCTTTCAGATAGTGCACAGTTAGTTGAACATAATCTGGCTGATCAATGATATATGAGCTTATGGGAGTACAATTCCTTTGGTGTTTTGATGTTAGATACACCTATCACATAAAAGGTTTCTGAACACAGGAAGAATGAATACATAAGAGGTGATAAGCAAAACTCGTATTGTACATTAGTCAGCTTGTACATTACTTAGCTTTGACATGGGGCCTTTCCTGTAAGGGTTAGAAGTGATATAGAAACACTAAATGTTCCTTTAGAAGTCTAGAAAGCCTAGGTCCTCACTTACAGAACAGTCAGGCTGCTCTTGTCAAGGTTTCCGACTCCCATTTCCTTAACCCAAAGCTGGGTGCAGAACCTCTTCCTCAGTGACCCACCCAGTGCTGTGGGCGCTGCTGACCCTGCCTGAAGCCAGGTCCTCCCTGGCTTCCACAACCATCTGCGGTTCCTTCCTCTCCTCCTGCCTGCTCCTTCAGAGGAGCCTTGCTGTCCTCCTGAGCTTTCATTGGGCACTGTTGCTTTCTTCTCCCTCCATATCTTATTTACGGGCAATATGAGCTGTGAACACAAGTGCAGTTATCATAGGTTTGCTGTCTTGCAGATTCACTTCAGATCCATCTCCTGTCCAAGCTAATGTTGCAGCCTGTCTGCCTTGCACTTCATGAGTCTTTAGCTGTGAATGTAGTAGAAAAATAACAATCTTCTACATGTTCTATTTTCTTCTTCATGCACTTTACCATCCTGCCAGTCTCTCAGCCCTGACATGTGGCTGTTACCTTTGAGTCCAACAAACTAGGCTATGTCCAAACATTACTTGTCCACTACTCTGCCTGCCCATTCAATCAACTTAAACTGCTCTAGGCTCTCATTTTGCATCTCAGTTTTGGTAATATCTATTTCGCTGCCCTTCTCTGATCACAGCTTAAGCGGCACATGGGATGAGGTATTAACTATGGAATTAAGTCCATTTTGGTCCCTTTGGACATATAAGCTAATGGAAGACAAGGAAAGAAAGAACTTTTGGAAAGGAGACCAGAAATTAAATCTATTAATCAAAACACTAATTTTTTATAGACTTTTAGTCATAGGGTAAGTAAGATTCTGCCCCAAGAGGCTTCCTTCTGTGTGGGCCAGAGCTCCATGGGAATACCCAGGGTCCCATCAGCATTTGGCAGTCCTAATGAAAGTCTCAGGTGGAGCACAGTTGGCTGATCTCACAAGCTTCATGGCCCAATTACTAGTTTTAACCCTGGTCAGAGCTCATATGCATAATGCTATTGGTCCTTCCTGGTCACAACACCTTCCAAGCATAGCATTTGGGAGATACATGCCTTTTCATAGTCAAAATCTGAGTCGGTACATTTTTAAATGTCCTTTTTCCCCTCAGTGTGGCATTTTCTGATCCTACTGAAGCCTCAAATATAAAACCCTGGAGAGTATAACAGTGTAAGAAGCTGACTGAGTCTGATATAGATTAATGAACAGATTGAATGGCAAAGGCCTAAGTGAAAACCAGCAACAATAACAAAGGTAAGAAGAGTGCTTATCTGTGTACTTCCTAAGGAACAGACATTTCAAAGGACAGAAGCAAGCTGTGAATATTACATGGACTAAGATAGGTAAAGAGGACATTTAAAAGCTTTGATCTTAATCTAAGATGATCTGAAATGAAAAGGAGTCATAGAATCAAAGAGGACAATCAAAGACAGCAAAATTAAGCAGGGGACCGTATGGCAGAGGAGATGATGTGCTGAATAATGAACTGAAAGCCACCAGTGATTAACAGAAGATATTCAAAAGTAAATGACTGAGTCAGCTGGACCAGTCAGCCTGCAATAAGCATAGCAGGACTAGAAAAAGAGTATAGATTAGAGGTATATAAGTACTTTGGAAGAAAATAGAGCTGCTATTCTCCTTACTGTGCATTTTCACCTTTTTTTCTACATTTAATAGGTATTCAAGTTTTGTCAGGGAGTACGACACTTCTCAACTCCATAGTTGTGAACCAGCAAAGTGTAATGGCTTCACAGTTGTGATACAGCTCGAGTGTGTTCAGGTATCAAGAAATAATGGATTCTAGAAAAACATGTATACACATTTTGCTGAAGAGATATCTATCTCATTACTTTAAAAACTTCGCTTACATATACTTTACACATGAAAGACCAAGAGGCTTTAATTATAGAGGCAGGGAAAGTTTTCATCCCTTTGAGTAAGTTTAAAGGTGGCATGGACTGACTCCAGGAACTATCCCAGACAATTATGGAATCTGAAGGACATAACAGAAAAATGCTGTGCTCTAGCTGAGGTTCTGCCATTTTCTTCAGCGAAAAAAACCTGTATGCAACAGGCACAGCTACATATCATTCAGGTTTTGCTTTTGAGGCCAAGATCATTAACGTGAAAAACACTTTCCAAAAAGGAAGGCTCATGTAAAACATCCTTATTTCCATGTTACTGTGCTGAAGATTAAGCATCAGGATTTTTTTTTTTTTTTTTCTGTCCTCTCAAATGTAAAGAAATTTTCTAGAACTATGTAGAGGGTGGAAAGAGGTAGAAAAGATGCAAGCAGAAAACATGGGCTAAACCATTGCTCAGGGTCTTATAGCATGAGGGTCCCTGTATCACTTGTGACCTTGGGGGAGAACAATATTAGAAAACAAAAATGGGCATTCTTTTTTTTTAAAATATACAGTAGCTAAAGACTGCTGTGTTTTGTTTTGAAGAGTAGTAGAATGATAGCAGTAGGTCCACAAGGGACCTTAGTAGGTCACTTATCACATCTACCTCTCCCAAGGTAGAACTGACTGTGCCTGGACTGCCCTGACAGATCTTTGTACTTAAACATCTGAGGGGATGGTCTTAAAACTCTGACAACAAAGAGCTTACCATGTCACCAAACCCTGGTCCTTCCCTATTCTGACTGGTGATGTCTCAGCTACATCTCACTTGGTGCAGTTCAAGATAATTTCTTGCCCTGTTCACAGAGGTCATGTAGAACAGTTTTATTCCCTTTGTTTCCTGGTGACCTCTGGCATTTCTGAGAATTGTTATAACCATTTTTCTAAGTCACCTTTTCTTCAAGCTAAACAAACCAAATTCCTGTGACTGGTCACTGCTCCCTTATTTCCTTGAGCTCTGCTCACTGCTGTTGCTCTCCATGACTCCTCAGTTGTTCAATACCCTTTTTATATCTACCCTATTTGTATGTAGTGCGGAAAACTAGGGGCAGTGATGATCTCTCACCAGGGCAGGCAGCTCTCTGGGGCCCAAACTTCTCATTTTCATAGACAATGGGAACAGGAAAGTGATGAAGTGAAAGTCCTAATTAAGAGAACTATCTTTGAAAGTTGGACACCAACCAATAATCTTCCAACTAGCATTTTCCCTGAAATGTAACAAAAGAAGTAGAAATCCTTTCCTCTTACAGATACAGGGGTATTAATCATAGGTCTGACTTCTTAAGGAACCTTTCTTCTTCCCTACAGCAAATGACAGACTATGCAAACCTTTAGTTCATTAACTAAGCTGTTCTTTTCTAAGAATGTTAATTAGTTAATCAGAAAATGGAAGTAGGAGGATTACTTTCTACAACATCCAAGTGATTTAGGAGCTTAATTATCTGTGAAGATACAAGGTAAGTTCTTTGAAATTTGAAAACGTGGCCCAGACTTAAATGAGAATGTAAAAGCAGAAATAAAATGTTTACTTTTAGTGTATGTTTACATTATGTTTAATGTATGTTTACATATTTTAATGTATGTTTACCTCCTAGTCCTTCTTTTTATGTCTTGTTCCAGTCTCAATTTTGCTTGTATTTATTTTCTTTTATTTATTTTTATTTTTTTTCGAGACGGGTATTCCCCAGATGTATTTTATTCCTCTTGACCGTTGAAGACATATTCAATCTACATATATGTTAAAAGTTGCAAGGGTCATCTCTGTTTCTCTTTTCCCAAGCCAATAGCATCCTATGGCTCAAATACAGAGCCCTTAAGTAAGCTGGGAAGCAAAATTCCTCCTGCAGTCTGTTTTCCCTCATTACAGCCTGCCTCTGCAAGGATAGAAATCGTAGCTCCTGGCCTCTGTTGACATTCATTGAACACATCCCCATGGCAAAATGAAAATTAAAAAAAAATTATGTCCACACAGCAATCCTTAGCACCGTGGCTTGGATGAGCTACACTGCTCAGTTGCAAGTGAGCTCCCTGTTGTGGGCTACACCTGACAGCCTTCTCCAGGAGAAAGACTGAGTGCATTTCTGGAAATATTTCACTCCATGGATTGTTCCCGAAGGGCAATATGGGCACAGCTGCCTCAAGTTTGGATCCCTCTACCTCACATAGTTTTCTGACATTATTCTAGCAGGCTTTATACCGCAAATGTTTTCCACTTGACCCCATGGCATGTGACAATACCCCCAGTTTGAAGCTGTAAAGCCATCAGTATTGTGGGTTGTAATGCAGCCCAGATTGCTTCAAATGCTCTACAATGAAAAAAACAAAAACAAGAAACCCCACCCCCACCAAAAACCTAACCAAACCAAACACAAAACCAAATCAAACCCCTCCCCAAACCTAATTACCACCTCCTGAGGAGTCAGTGCAGCAGATGAGGCCCCAAGGAGGTGCAGGGCCGAGGACTGTGCAGGACTTAGGGCAGCTTCTGCTTGGGGAGGAGCCAGGCACAAAGAAGACTGACAGGACGAATCCTGCACCACTCAGCCACGTATTGCTGCCTGCCATGGTTTATTTAGCAGTACAGACATACCCCATGTGACTTGCTCAGAAGCAGCTACAAAGAGTTGTTTAATTGTAAATACAATTTCACACGCATAATCCTCTCAGTACTTCTGGAGGAAAAGCATGTCACAGTACACACAGTTTGTGGGTGTAGTTTAAATTGGATCGTAATAAATAGCCATTCTCTTGCCGAAACATAGAGACAACAACTTCCTCAGAGGTCTCATGTGCCAGATGAGTGTGCAAAGAGGGTTTGTTACCACTAATGATTTCTATCAAACACAGAGAAAATGGGACTTGAGGCTCAGTTCCCTCCCACCCATCAGTGAGTGTCCTACACAGAGACTTACTGGTCAGGGGCAGACACTCTCATGGTGGCCCTCTTTAAAGGTGCTCCACTTTGCAAAAAGTCTTGAAGGTCCCTAAGCCCAGAAGCAGAGACCAGCAGACTCTGAAGGAGGGAGCTTTGCACAAAAGCAACAGATTCAAGTTTAAATTGTTTGAAGGCAGGGGAAGACTCAACAACTGTCTCCTACACGTTGCATGGTAGGGCCACACTTGCATGTAAATCAAGTGTTGCAGTGTTAAGATCACCACATCCCTTTGTAAATTTAACTACAAATGAGAAATTTTTTGGCAGTAGATTTAGGGATGGGCAAACAGATTTTAAACTGGCAAACCTTCTGCCAAATGAATAGGTTGTATCCATGCCTTATTATGCATAAACATACAGAATTGTGAATCACATCAAGAGTAGAAAGATAAAAAAAAATACATTTATTACTACAGGGAAATAAACTGCTGAACTGGGTGAATGGTCCCCAAACTATGCATTTTCTCTCATTATGCAATGTAAAGCACTTTCTGTTCTACCAGAAACATAGACCTTTCCTTACAAAACTTCAGTTATCAAGTCCTTCACAAGCAGCTTTAATTCATACCTGAACAGACCAAGCAGGAACATGCCTGTGAGGCTTGTGCAAACACATTCTGTTAATTAATTCAAATAAGAAGTAAATAAACAAAAGCCATACCCCTCAGGATATAAGAATATAAGAAACAGCAATAAATATTTCATGGAGATGGAAATAAACAGGTAGGAGGAGTTGAGGCATGATAGCTGACATTAGCATACTGCGTGCTATGTGAACAAATACCAATCTGAACTTAAATATGACAGGGAGGAAGAAAGAAGGTAGAAGGAAGAAGAGCATGTTCAACTGAATTATTGTGATTCTGAAATTTCTTGTGCTGCATTCACACCCAACTTTATGTTGTTATTAAATTTGTTATCAAGCTGATGCCCCGAAGTCTCATATCCTATTTAAAATAAAATTACATTCCTGAGAGTCATGGCTGTGAAGACATCCTTGAAGAAATGAATCAAACAGAACTGATGCAGTCTTATCTTCAAGAGAACAAAGAAAATCAAAAGCATAATTTTCAATTGGTCTGAACTGTTCATCTTTATATAATACTGACTCCGAAATCTGAAGATGATACTGCTGATCATTTTAGCAGAATGTTAGCTAATATAGAAAATATACTTCGAACCATGAATACATTATGTTCCACTTTGAGCATTGAATCAGCCTGATTGTACAATCAAACTGATTGTACATGGTATTTCTGAACAGAAGTAAATTTCACAAAAATATGTACAGACATTAATATTTTCTGTATATTTGCAATGAGCTCAACATTTTTTCAAGGCCACCTAGAAAAAAAAATGTAGAGTCAGGAGCTGAAAATTGATCCACCTATCCCAAAAGGAAAGAAGATTTTTTTTTTTTTTTTAAGGTTTATGATTATTTAGTCAGTACTCTTGTGTGAATCAGATGGTCCATGGTTTTCATTACAGTCAATATCAGTCAATATAGCCCCTAGCCTGTTGCTCCCCCATGGCTGGGCTTGCTAAATTCTGGTAGTATGCACAAAAGGCAGGAAGCAGACTTTGTCCATGAAAACAGGAGAAAAAAACCCCACCAAACCTAAACCAACACCCAGAGTACTTCAGTCTTCACATCAGCAGTCTAGGCAGGGTGCAAGCATAACATCTTGTTGTTATTGGCACAGAATTACAAATGCAGAATGCTAGGTAAACATTTAGGTTTTATGTGAGAAAAAACATTGATACAAGAGAGGATTAGATGGGAGATGAAGGAGAGGGTGCAGAAGTGAACAATTTCCACCTGGAATTTCGATCAGCAGCAACAGTGTGAGTGGTCAAAACCAGTACTGAAAGACCCAGTAATGCAACCATAAGAGCTGTATTTAGACCTTTACTTTCTAAGGTAGGAAAGCTTCAGATGGCTGGAACTTTTGTGACCAGCAATCTCTCCTCCTTGCCTGACTGACAGCACCACAGGCAGATTTCTCCAGAGGACATCCAGAGCCTGAAGCAGTTAGAGCCAGGACTTCAGAGCTAGCTCCATCTTCCTCTCCAACTGAGAGATTTCAGTGTTGACACTTACACCTATATTATTGTTTTCAAAACTTCTAAGACATTCTATCCTCCTGGAAATATACAGGAAAAAAAAAAAAAGGCCTGAGGTGGAAATCACCACTCTTAGTTATGCAAAAATGGCAGCAATCTTTCTTGAATTGCTATGGAGGTCAGCAACTCAGTTTTACTGTTTCACACTGAAAATAACACCTTTCAGCACTGAGACGGACCATGTGCTCTATCCCAAGTGGGAAATGACAACAAGTGAGTCACTGAGAGAAATACGGCGCTTACACGTTTTTCTGATGCCTCCTGCCCAGCTACCACTCACATCTGCAGTTCTTTAGCTGATGAGACTTGACATCACCACTTACCAAGGCTGGCAGTTGCCACCTGCTGAAGACAGATTTTCACTGTGTGATTTTGACCATCTGTGTACAGCATCCTTATTTTATTTCTTTTTTTTTTTTTTTGAAATACCTCTTTTCATGAATTCCCAGGAAATTGGGTTTTACTCTTCTGCTTGATTCAAGCTGACAAATTTATCTGTTGTTTTCTTCCAACTGGTTAAGCTTTTTTACTTCAAATTCTTTTGGCTTTGGGACAGATCATTCATCCCAGATTTTACCGAGTGTCTCCTCAATAATCTATAACCTGCCTTTGAAATAAGTTTCTAACACTTTCTCTGCAGGCTACCTCCTTCCTACATAGACATAGAAGGTTTAATAGCAAAGAATGCAAGAGTTTTTTGTTTACTTAACCTAAGTAGTCATATACTTTCTGAACAGAATGCATAGCTGCATTGCTTACAATGCCAAAAGTAACTGTAAATGAGTTTGGCATTAGCAGTTAAGCCTTAAAAAACCATTGTCATTGCTAAAAACACCATGAGGAACATTATTTCTCTTGGCAACAGATGTTTTAGTACATACTGTGAGCTTCAGTGATGAAGAAAATGTGAAGACATACCAAGAAGCAGTAAGGCATGCAGGGAGGGTGGAGCTTAGATAAGTTGCCTGCATCACTAATGGGAAATTATCCAAACTTAAAGTGCCAAACTACACGTAGGAAAGCATATGTGTAGCATTAGTATCGTATATATGTGTTCTATACTGGACTATACAATCTCCTTTCTAAAGAAAAAATTTGCTAGCGTTACAAAAGTGTGCTTGACCCCTATGTCAGCTTTTTGTTTGTGTGTGACTTTTTTTTATGGTCTGCCTCAAGTTTTAAATGGGGATGAGAGAAACACTGAGCCGCAATAAAACAGAAATATTATTTTCAGAAAAGGATCTAAACGTGAACGAGGCCAACCGATGGTATTCACAGAAACTCTATTTGTCATCCTGCTTCATAGATTTTCCTACATTATTTTCACTATCGTGCTGCTGGTTATCTCAAACTTTTATCTGCTTTTCCACTGGGAGAAAAACAAATCCAGCAATTGGATTTTGTCTGGATTTTACTGAAGGTTTCCTGAACCTGGCTTCGAATCTGGCATCACTCCTACACAGCCTACAAAGCACTGCTACCTCAGTGGTATTCACCTCAATTGATCCAAATGCCTTTTTACCAGGGCATATTTAATCAACAGTATATCTGAATAGGTTCATTTTCAAATATTGGACATGGTGATCTGGGTTTGCATTGCAATGTTGCTCCGTAATCTCTCTTTATGTAAAAACAGCAGTACTGGAGATGAAGGACCTCATTCTCATGGGATCTGAACACTCAGTTTTCCCTGAGCTGGGAGTCTGTATCTGCACCTCTTCTTTCACAGAGTGTATAAAGCATTTACCCAGGTAAGGGGGAGAGAGGACTGGCATCCAGCAAATGTTGGATCATGTGGGAACCCCAAGGGAATTCTTGCAGCATTTACAATGTAGAACTGATGTTCAAGAAAGGTAAAGGTGGACACCTGCAAACATGAATCTGAAAATATCACAATTAGCATTTCAGTCTCTACATTTAGACTCAAGTATTCAGGTACACCAGATAATAAAGACCATGGATTAAATCTGTTGTTCAGCTTGCTATAGTGTATCTTATCTTGCATATGTCATTAACTTGTGATTATGGTTCCTCAAACTCTATTATATCCAGTGCATGACTATAAGCATTACAGAAACTGCACATTAGATGTGTGAGTCGAGTAGCATGTGGACATCTCATACTTGTGTTTTACCCTGTGAAATCTGGGCAACAGGATGTGATAACACCTATTATTGCATATATATATATATATATGTTGATCTATATATTAAAAAATTCATAGATACCTAGAGGGCTTGAGTCTGGTATCAAGAGGAAAAGTTGTTGTGATCATAACTGACAGTTCTGTACTTTTAGAAGAGTAGCAGTCAACATCCTAAAGACCAAATTCCTGTGGTTTTCCTGATCTGCATTATGAATGGTGACATTCCCTCCAACTGCCTCACCATCACAGCACTACTCTGCTTCAGTGAGTCCCTGGGCAAAAAAAGTAACCAGCACAACACAGAGACTTGGGAGCACAATGCAGGGGCAACCCAGTAGCTCAGGTGAGGAATCAGCCAGGAGCTGTTATGCCCAATGCAGAGCCTGACCAGAGCCAAAAATCCTGCCCAAGATGTTCTGGGACTGGATACATTTGCTGTGCTTTGCCAAAACCCCAGCAAGCATGAGTCCTATGATAAGATTCAATAAACTCCAAGCCAAGACATGTACATTTCATACCTTAATACCCGAAGAATGTTGTATGCCTTCTGTATTCTTACAAAAGAATTTTTTCACAATACAGAAAATCAATAAAATATTATTTCACAGAAAACTAAATGAAAGCTGTTGTTGTTTTGGCTTATTGTGTATCCAAAAATCTTCGATGAGTAGTATGGAAAATTCATTATGTCTGTTCTTCATTCCATAAAAAGACATGCTTGAAATGTCATAATGTTCATGAAACATGATGATAAGTGACAGATGAATGATCTTGTCAGTTGCCAGTTAAAGATTGCACTTTCCTGAGGTGGGAAAGAAGTCTTTGATTCTCTTGGCTTTTTTTGACCAGATTATATTCTGAAAAAGTCTGTTAGAGTTGAAAGTAAGGGGAAAAGAGAGCATCATTTTTGCACAGTTCTTTACTCAACATGCCCTTATGGTAGAAGGGACTATTTAAAAAAAAAAAAAAAAAAAAAAAAAGAGATAAAGAAATGAGAAAACCTGCTTTCCTTTCTATTTTTAAAGAACTGTGTTCTTAAAGCATGTTAAGTAGGTTCCCAGAATTGAGGCTGTTGAGTATGTCCTGAAGACACCTGGCAGACTGGATAGGGTGTGTGGGGGAGTGTCACAGAAGTGCTGTCTATCCAGGTAGCTGGCAGCACATGTGAGGTCTTGTTGTTGATGGGGACAGCACCTGTGAGTGCTGGCAGAAGTGGAAGCTGGATGCAGCTCCATCCCCAGAGAGCACACTGGCTTTACCAAACTAATACTTAGATATCCTAGACCAGGTCTTGCCAAGCAGCATATTCTGGTTTTAACCAGACCCTGATAGATGCTCTTGTGAAAAGGTAAATGTAGACAGCATTGGAGGAGTATATTTGCTGGAGAGCTTTGGGGATACTGCATCAGTGTTGCAGAGAGGAAAAAGAGTGAGCTTGTGGCACTGATACTTCTGTGTAGGAGAGAGGCACAGTTCCACCCTTTTCATTCCCTTCTTATGTCCCAGCCTCTTGTTTCAGTAAATGTGGCATTTAAGCATGTCTCTGAATGGACAATGCAGACCGCACATTTACTGAACTATCCCCAAAGCTGTCCCACTAAAAGTCAAGGTGTTGCAGGGCAGGAAGAGCAGGATGAAGATTAGTCTCTCTAGTTCCTATGTTTTTGCTGGAGTCTTGCAGCCACCTGCTACCAGGCAGATATTACCCTCCAACAGCCCTATATGTAAGAGGAATAATTCCCACAGGTAGTTCGTCATCATCTGTTTACAAGTGCTGTCACTTCTGCGTAGACTTAGATTAATGATGGTCTGATAAATCTTCCCAAAATAAGGGATGGTAAAAATTACAGCCACCAATAGCTCAGGTTAGACTGAAGTCAATGGTCTTGTGCTCCCTGGAGCTGTGACAGACACAAACCGAAACAAACAGTAGTGTAGTCTTCATCCCTTTTGTGACATTCATCCCCCCCGTCTTGTTTGAAAATATCCTTCCTCTAATTCCCAGAGCACAGAGAGAATTAGCTGCTGGCAGTTGTTGGGAAATGAACTTCTTCTCCTTTTGTGCTGTTGAGAATAAAGAAGAGGCTGGTCCCACTCAGCTCACAGACACGTGCTTTATCCTAATTAGAAGGTATAGTTTTTTCCTTAGTGGTGTGAACTATCCTAGTCTCTCTTGCCTTCTGCCAGAGCTGTCAAAATATTTTTATTGTTGTAAACATAAACCTGTTTACTGAGATTTAAGTGAACTGGAAACAATATACACATGTGTAGTCTTTAGACCCATGATAAAGGTTCAGTTGCCTCTTAGCCTCAAAATAAAAATGAAGTAATTCCCTACAGGTTCAGCATCATGTAAAAGGTGTGCCTATATCACCACAGATCATCTTGGGCTCTTATACCTTGAAGCTGTGGAGGCTGATAAATGATACCTTCCTTCCTAAGGGAGGAGGGAATGGTCTAGTTTTTATAGCTTAAAGATGATAATGCATTTATTAGTCACATCGTGATTCTTCACATTGGCTTTGCCACTTAAAACAATTTGTAACAACAGTGATGGCCTATACAAGGCAGATTTTGCCCCCTCCAGTAAAAGACCTCACCCATTTAAAAGCATAACTGCATTGACATTGATTTAATAAATGAAACAGCTGCCAACATTTTTCCTCTTTAAAGTGGACTGCTGAAAATAGATGGGCAGTTACTCAACCAAATAGATTCTTATCATTCTGCTAAGTGGGAGCACAGATCAAACCAGTTCAGAATAGGAATATTTATGCATGTTTGTATTGCAAGGAAAATTACCTTGTGTTGCAAAGCACTGAACCCTATTATTAGTATATGCACACTCACACATACATAGATGAGAGAGAAAAACTGCCACTGAAGGGGAAAAGGAGATCTGGAAGGTAGAAACTCCACAGGAGAGGGCACAGACAAGAGGAAGATGTCATTCAAAGAATAACACAAGAGAAATATAAACAAGTTGCAAAAGGAAAGGAAAACATAGTAAGAGCTTTCCACAACTGCCTGGACAACCAGAAGTTTATTTGCAATGGAAGATTTTGGTTAAATCTAAAAGACTGCAAAACTGAATGATAATTTGTTAGTTTAAGGAGTAAAAGGTTGGGGTGGGGAGGACCTATAAAAATGGGAAAAAGGGAAGAAGTGATCCTACTGGAGATACAGGTTGAGGACTCACCCACAGGGAGGAGGGCCAGCAATTAGTTACCCCTCACAGCACACATTACATCAAGTGCATAGGACAGCTATGGCCCACAGACTCCCCTGGCTCACCCTTTGCATTCCTGATAAAACACAATTTCATTTTTCAAGAGTAAAATACTGAAGTTACCCCAAGAAACACAACTGAGCATGGAGAACCATTGCCTCTGCAGTCACAGAAGTTGTTGAACACCTAGGGAACATTTGGCTTGGGAAAGGAGATTTAGCATGGCCCAGACCCAACCACTTTGAGTCACATTATCACAAGCCTGCCTCCCGGACACTGCCCACCCCACCTCAAAACAGAGACCCTCATCACACAGCCCCCACTCTAGGTTAGACTGCAGGTTTGAATGATGGTGCAGGGCTTACCTTGGCAAAACCAGCTCAGAACTCCCTCCCTACTTCTGACAGAGTCTCCACATTGCCTGTAAGCAAAAGCTAATCAGCAATTATCACATAAGCCACTCCCCTTCTGTCTTCCCGTATCTCTTTTTAAATTTTTTTATTTTAAGCTGAGCCCAGCCTGGCTACAGGTGCAGCTCCCCCTGCTTAGCTCCTGGCACTTGCTTCAGCCTTCACCCTTGCTGTTCCGTGCTCCTGCCTCTGCTCCCAGCACGGGCTGGGTGGTCCCCGCAGATGTTTTAGCACCTCCCCAGCCCCAACCTCCCTGTCTGCAGAGTCCCAGCATTTCCTGCCGATAGGCTGGCTGGTTGGTGGTGTTTGGGCCTAGCCAGGCGGTGGCTGCTTCGGTAGCATCTCCTCCCCAAAGAGCTGCTCCCTGGGAGCCATGCTGCCCCGCGGGGTCCTCGCCTTTTCCTCTTGATCTAGAAAGCTGTGAGGAATTTGTCAGCTGAGATGACTTCCAATTATAAGTTTATGAAAACACATTAAAAAAACAGAGTCACTCAAATAACCCATGCAGACCTTCCAGCCGTGTAACGTAACTGCACTGTCCCTCCTGAGAAGCACATTGGGGAGAAAGCAACCCCACCTCATTAAAGGAAGAATAGTGACCTTTTCCATTAACTAGATGATGAAGCAGCACCATCCCTCACCCCTACTTTCAAGGATTCAGCACCCCCTCAGGTTATTTCTGGAACATTTGGGCCAAGCAGCAGGTTGAATGCATTCAGCTTATATGTAAAAAAAGTTGTGTTATGAAGCTCCCAGGCCCACACACCCTCTCAGGGCTGTGAAAGACAAGCTGTGTTCTTCCTGGCACCAACCACCTGTCTGCAATCCCAGCCCAGAGATGCCTCACAGCAGAGTTAAGGTGCAGCTGAAGCCTATGAGAGATGATTTGTGAGCCAGGTGCAATTTAAGCACTGGCAGCTAGAAAAAACATCTTTTTTATTTTTACATGAGCAGATCTGAGGTTTGAGTGACTGAGAACCAATAAATACAGATGTGTTTTTGTTACAGAGTATCTTTTCAGAGTAGAGCTGGAATTGGAGCTGTTAACCTCAGAAGCTGGGAGAGAGCCTTACGGTATATGTTTATGTGGCAATACAAGAAGAAAGGTTATGGTGTTTTAGTTAGCTAAAAGAAGTTCACTCTGAAATGTTAACTTCCTGCTAAAACCAAACCTCAAGTCCCTCCCCTCTGCTTAGATTGTAAAGCAGTTTCACACCATAAAAGTGGATTTTGCAAACACAGCTGCTTGCCCTGACTCCCTGGTCAGAGTAAAACCAAGCAAAAATCAATCTGGAAGAATTTGAATGTTATCTTTCTTCCTTTTCAGAATTTCACTGGATAATCTACTGGAGTCCTAACTGATGTCCAGAGCTGGTGTCTGCATGTGACTGTCCATTTGTCCCACTCTGTGTTACCAGAAGCATCACTGTCATAGTCATCCCCTTTGACTCACAGGGATCACTGGTAATGTTGCTCAGGGAACTGCACATCTCTGACAGCAACTCCACAAACGTCTTTTATCTGGACACAGACAGCTTCCTCCCCAGCTATTTACAGAATCCCAAGAAGTGTTAATCAGGAAGTTTAAAACAGTAAAGTATTTCCAGCTAAAAGCAGCCTTGCCCTGAGGGGTAAATATTCCAACTTTCGGAGCAGCAGCCTGCAAGTTCAGTGTTGGAGAGAGCAGAAGTAACACATTAGCACATTTAGAACATCTCTATCATCCTCAAAACTCAGTGGTGTGGTAATTTAAAAAAAAAAAAAAAAATTGTCAAATCTTACCAAGATCTTTTGAGATAAAGATTATTAAAACAGGCATCTGATTCTTGTGGTAGATTGTTCACCTTTTTGGGCTATCAAGTTTATAGTTTATGTGGAGGTCTTTCAAACTCCATAGCATATGAAAAGACAATACATTTCATATATTTCATCCTTATTTCTATATGACTTGTCTGTTAGCATCACAGTTTTACAGACTATTTGGTGCAAAATTCCTTCTGGTTTTCTTTCATGCAGGGGTAATCTAGCCGATGATAGGAGTTGAAGGCAGCTGTGGCTATGGTTCCTCACGTACAAATTCCTGCGCCAGCTTAGCCTTGACAAGTACTTTCCTGAAAGCTGAAAAGTGCAGGACTTCAAGGTACAAGCGTGTAGTTCAGACAGCAATGAGCGAGATATCACTGCTACGGAACAAAGTTTATCTGGCGTCTGTCCTGACACTGGCAATTTGTGTAATAATTTCCTCCCCAGATGCTGCACAGTTTGAGACAGTTTGGCGCAAGAGGTTAAAAAAACAACAATCTGGCAGTAAACAGCTTTTTGAAATATTATTTGGAGACCTACTTAAACTTATGCAATGCTTTGTCTAAAGTAATAGAAACTGCAGCAAGTGATGGTATTAGATGCACAATTATGTATCTTTAAATGATCTACTTTGAAGAGAAAGTCCTGCTGGACTTTGAAAACTTTCTATTAAGACATAATTTTTTCAGCTTCCTTCTTTTTGTCCTGCCTGAATCAGTGCATAACACAAATCGAACACCCAGAAACTCTGGGAAAACTTGAATCTGGGTCTAAATGTCAGGTTTTGGTTCTGTTCTACAGATTTACTGATTTATTTGTCTATAAAGAAATCTCACAGCTAATAAATACAAGAAAGAAATGTTTAATGATCCTAAGAGCAATAAACAGCAGCCAGTTCCATTTCCTTCTTTCCCACCAAATTCGGTCCCAAAGTCAGTCAGTAAGAGGCAGTCTCTTCCCCTATGAAGATGAACCATTACTCAGCCTGTGCATCCTGATATTTAGCCTAATGCTTGGCACTAGTTGTTCTGTATTTCAGAGGCAGCAGTTGGGGGATGAAGCATTCTTCAGCTCCTCGAGGGGTCTGGACCACTGAAAAGGTCAAACAAACAAAGTTAAAGTAACCATGAGACTTGCTGGCCAGCTAGTGCTCTGGGTCCAAGATCAGCGGTACTGCTGCTTAGTGACTAATGCAATTAAATCAGCTCTTGTTCCTGTCCTGCAGAAACAAATCTTATAGTGTTGCGTACTGCTGCCAGATGGATTGCTCAAGCTTGGAAAGCTCCCTCATGCACACATACTTAATCACGACAGGCCATATTCATGGAAAAACATGGCACTGACGAAGGGATTTTTAGCCACTTTCCTGTAGAAAAACAATGGCAGGGAGCAGACTTCAGTGCGTGGGCTGTGGATGTTGAACATGGGCTTTGTGCATTGCAAAGAGACATTTATTTGTTGGGAACGGTGGTAAAGCAGAGCCTGAAGGAGCGTGTGCCTGAAGGACTTGCTGGAGCGTGGGTCCACAGGCACGGCAGGGCAGCCACCGGCACCGGGGATGCTCTGCCAGGCACCCCAGCTACGGCAGCCCTCAGCCTCCCACAGAGGCAGGTGCTGGAGGGCTGGCAGTGGCTGCCGCAGTTGTTTCTCTGGTTTGTGAGGTCAGTTTGACCCTGAAAAATTGGTAATTGGAATAACAGTGAGAAACTAGTTGTCTGGAATTTCTCTGGACTACATGGGATGGCTAGTTTCTCTCCTTCCCACTTCGCAAGGCATTAGTGGAAAGCTGGAAGGAAAGGATAGAGAACAAAGATAGTGTCCAAGCCATGCTCATGTCACCCACTGCACAGCTGCTTAATTCACCAAAGTCTCTCCGTGGTGACCCTTGTAATGAAAACCACTTCTGCTTCTTTTCCGGCTCGTCAGGTACTCCTGGCTTTGTCACAAGCTTCATTATCTCATGGAAGGAGAAAACCAGCATCTGTTTATGGTCGTATATCAACAATTAGCTCCATCAGTTGTATAAGAAAATGGAGTGCCAACCAGGAGAGATCTTTCCTCTGCTGCTGCTGTTGGCATTAGCTGAAGTTTGATAAGTCCTGTGGAGTAACACAGTAGTGAGCTACTGATTTTTAATGGGAAGGCCCTTTGCTATGTCATTTGTACTCTCACAGGGTTCTGGGCAATTAAACTGGGGCTCGAGGTAGATTGCTCTTAGCCAAAAGAAAAGCAACCTTATATTTAACCACTGTGGCTAAATCCATGTTGTTACTGCTAGTCTGGACTACGGAAAAAATGAGATATGAGGAAAGCACAAGCTGCACCTTCCAGTCTACCAGTAAATCTCCCAAATATCTTAATATAGGAACCATTGTGTTCGGTCAGACTAGAGGTTTATTCATCTTGGTTTCTTTCCTTCAGAGGCATCCTAAACGATGTTTGTGGAAGGAGTATGAGACCTTTTCCCCTGCACACTCTCCCAGCTGTCTGTGGTTAGCATGTCCTGATTGAAAGACTGCATTCACACCATAATCTTTTTAGCAGCCATAAATAAAGCTATATTCCACAATCTCTCCAATCTCTTGATCCTTGTGGCTTCTGAGGCAGCTTGCTGTAAGGAATACCACAATTTAACTATGTGGTCATGAACAATTATTCCCTCTTGCTGATTTAATATCAGCGGTTAACTGTGTTGTGAAGACCCTGAGCAAACTGTTCACCCTTCACATTTTCCCTGGCCATCATCATTTAACTGGCTTTCATCCTATCCTGTGTCAGCCTCCCTCTCCAGACCTCAGATCCACTTAGTCTCTCTTCAGAAGAAAGCTGTGCACCACTGAACATCCCTGTCCTCATTGCACCACATATAATTCTGACACATTGTTTTCTGAGATAGCAGTGGCCTTAGCGACATCCAGTAGGAAAGATATAGATAAACAATTAAACGTTGTAGTTATTAGGTTAGGAAGGTATTCAGTTAAATATTTTTTACTCAGAAAACTGCACTGAAAGAACAGAGTACCCTCCGTTTCACTGGGACCAACATTTGCCTTACAGCAAGTGTCCTCTTGGACTCTCCTGATTGTGCCAAGGCACACCTGGACTTGCCTTAGAACAGAGGGAGGTTTGCCCAAAACCTGTGTCCCCCTGAGGAGGAGCCCCTCCAGCAGTAGGAGGCAGGCAGGGGTGGGCTGCTTGGCAGGACCAGCATTGTGGAGGGGAAGAAGAAGGACAGTTGTCAGGGGCTGGAACTTCACGTTGTTCATTTTTAAGACAGTGAACTCTAAAACAGGGTTAATGTTGTGAAAGGAAAGTACTGAGGGAGAGGGTAATGATAGTGGCAGAAAATAAAGTGGCTAGGAACATTGGAGCCCTGGGGGGAATTAGAGGAGGACAGCATACAAGTAAGTACCACGTTTGTGGGATAAGGAAGGTAGAATATGCATATTTTGGGTATTTGGGTCTGTCTTTTTGTCCTCAAGGCACAGCACTGAGGGCAACAGATGCACAGAATAAATAAATAAATACACAAACCCATGCTTGGGTGATTATATCAAGCTATATGCTAGACTTCATTATGGCACCAGGGCCAGGAATAGGTTTGTTTATGATTTTGATGAATCAAGATGGAAAGAAGTAATTACCTTAGTTCAGAGCAGCTCATGGCATTATATTGCATAATACCACTGTCTATCTTTTGTTGTTGTAAAATGAAAGCAAAAAACCTTAAAGAAATAACATGTAAGGTTGGCTGTAGTCTCTGAATAAGGCTATTAAAAGGTTTTGCAAAAAATAGTTGACAGACTTTTCTTTCTTCCATTCCCTCTCCAGAAAGCTTCAACTCTGCAGGACATTGCTGGCTACCCAGGCTGATTGCTTTGCCCTCTACACCACAGACAGGGGTAGGAGCTGACTGAGAATGAAACAAGGGAAATGTGAACACTCATTTTCAGACAAATATAAAGTAGCCACTGGCAGCAAGATGTAGAACTGGGACAGAGTTAATTTGCTCCTAAGCCTAGGTCTCTCGATCCAAGGACAGGGAAGCATTCAAGCAGACATAGGATTTTCCCTAATTCTACATATGCACATCAAAACTGGCGCTGACTGGGCTCCAGCTGAGCCACAGGTGCCAATGGGCAAGAGGAGAGCTGCCAACTTAGGCACAGTCCTACCTGGACACCCCAGGGGAGTGGGCTGCGGCGGCACCCCCTTGGCACCCACATGGGCTGTGGGGGTGCAGGGCTGGCCAACACCTGGCATCAGTTCTTGTAGGGGCTACAAGGTGCAAACAAAATGCCATGGCACAGAGCTACGTGAAATGTTATTGAACAACAGCAAATCACAGAGCTTTTTTTTAACTTTGATGCCACTCAGAAAATGTATTGGACAAATGAAATATAATATTATTTCTGAAGTTTTTGCTTCTCACACACCGTCTCTCAGAGCTCTGCTTGGAAACTTCCCCAGCTCCCCAACCTGGTTGGCTTCTGCTCTTTGCTTTTAAGAAATAGAGCCTCATCGAAATGGAAAAATATCCAAACTGCTGCACAGAAAATTGATCCGATAGTCTGATCTCCTGACTCGGATCCTGGAGGATAACTGTATCAATAACAAAGTGACTTTTTTTTTTCTCTCCCAGTCATACATCACTTAGCACTGAGATTGTGCCTCTGTCTTAAGGGTTACTGCAAAGTAGAATACGGTCAGAATCAGATGGTGTGGTAGATTTTCTTCAGAGAGACACAGCATGCCCTGTACAAGAGGCAGAGAAAAAACAACATGCTGTGTTCTCAGGGTAAATGAGCTCAGCAGAAATGTGCTCTCTTCTGAAAATGGAAATCTACATTAATGTGATAAACACTATTCCAACAAGTATTAGTGTCCAGCCTAGGAGGCTGGACTCCCCTGGCTGTGCTGCAGACTGGTTTGTTTTCTCCTTTAAGAAAAATAGTCCAACCATTATAGAAAAGAAAAAAAAAAGGAGGAAAAAAGTAATAATAAGAACACAAAAACAAAACCTCAACTCTTCTCATTCCTCTTTTGCTATCAAGCACTTACTGCCTCATTGATTTAGAATCACAGATGTTGGCAAAGCCTGGGTCTCACATTCCCTCTGTGATTTTTGTTTACTTGCTAGAATGTAACAGTTAAATGATGAGAAGATTTTTTTTTTAATTATTATTATTTTGCACTGAAAATGGTTCAGCAAGTCTTAATGTTGGCTGCAACCACTGTTCACCATGTAAATCTGTTCAGCAGATTTCCCGTAACGCTGCAGGATCGGAATGGGCCGTTCCCTGAAATGCCTTACTCCTGCTGCACCAGCTGAGCCTCAGCAGCAATGAGTGCATAAGTTGTCTTGGAGCAAATAGTCACAGCCGTGGTATTCAGCAGAGAGAAATGGGCTGGAACAAGCACCCCAACAGATGATGTAACGACAAGGCAAGCAAGATGTGATGAGGATAAAAGGGGCGGTGAAAATATGGGATTGGCACAGGACAGACATAAAGAAGTATGGGGAGGAGACGGGTACAGGTGAGTGGAAGGACTCAGAAGAGCTGTAGTGGCAGGAGCATGTTCTTCTTGAAACACAACCAACATTTCATTAATCTGTCTTTTTAAACAAAGTATCTGTTTTTTCATATTTTCTATGTTACAGGCATGACCCAAACCAGCCTCAACTGACACAGCCATGAAACAATTATTTCTGTTATTGTACATATCTGCCTTGTTTGATATATGGCCAAAACTTCCTCAGTAATGCAGTCCACAATACTATAGATTTATTTTTTTCCCCTTCTCTTAAACCTGCCACCTGGACAGTCTCTTAATGCAGAGTCAGGTTCTGCAGCTGTTGAGAGGAGCATCCTGTGTGAGATGTTCAGCTCATCAGAGGCAGTTGTAGAGCACTTGGTAGGGTGACCTGAGGCTGCACCACCAATTTTAGTTCTTCTGCTTCCTGTCTTCTAAGAACATATGACTTTATGGTCTTAAAAAAAAATAAATGAAAGGCAGCAAGAAATTACTGTATATTAATAGGCTTAAATACACAGGCAAAAGGAGATGGGCAGAGGAAGAAAGTTTTAGATTTTTAATTTGCCTTTGGCATTAATTCTGCTAGTAGTAATCAAAAATAGTAATACTATTTAGCTATCTAGTAGCCATTCTTAAAACTGCTAGACCACAAAGGTCACACAAACTCAGAAGTCCAGGACTAAGAAAGCTTTAATCCTTAGCACCATTTTTTTTTTTTTTCTGGCTGCTTATCTAGTAATTCCAGCTCTAAATGGACCATATATACGCATTTTGAAGAAACTTTTTTTTTTTTTTTTTAAGTTTCTGAAGTGCCTCACTCTGAAAGTAGTATTTATGTGGTCTAACTTTGAAGATAGTGAAGACCAGAAGTTGTTTGCCACAAGAGAAAAATCAATTTTATAGGCCATCACAGATTTGGATTAATTGAATACAAGCGGGGAAAATTAAAACTAAAACCACACAGGCAACATAGTTCCCTTGCTATGCAATATCTGTTCATAGGATTTTATTTCTTAACTCTCCAGTAGATGGCAATCCAGGACTTGGCCAATAAAACAATCATGTGAAGAGACTTCTCTACACAGAAATCCTTGGGGGCTTCAGTTATATATTCTAAGTGCAACTTCGGACTACAAACATTATCCAAGTGAATCATCTGACTGGTGTTTCATTATATTGCTGGCCAGCGTGCGACAATGCCAGAACAAATAAGACTTGAGAAGTGCGTGTGGAAATGACAGTGCCTTTCAGCAAAGGGGAAGATTTTTACATCCTTAAAGGATGCTGGTTGTTTTAGTGAAGACAGTCTTTTGCACTGATGTTTTTAGAAGACTTTGGAGGTAAAAATGTGAATTTCGGTGTCCACTTGCTTGGAATTTTACTTGCTCTTGGTGTGGTATAAGTCTGTTTCTTGTGTTTAAGAAAATAATTGCACAGAACTTCCTGAATCCTCTCCCTTCTGTTTGACCTCTCCAGACCATGGCTATGTGTCCTATGAACGTCTGTGCTTCTTCTGCTTGTTTACATTGCTCCAGGGCTGTTGCTGGGATTGTGACTGTACGATCAAACCCACAGACTACATCAGATTTGGCATGGACTCTGCCCCAGCTGATAACCTAGCTATTCACCTGTCCCACCTTTTTCACCTGCTCAGGTCACCAGAGCCTTCAGTAGAGTTTGGGGTGGTTGAGAGTGGTGGTATTTCCCTCCAGAGCAGAGAGATAGGGGAGGTATGGATTTAGGGGCATCAGAAGGGAGATCGGGGGATTTAGCACCAGCTGCGTGACATGGTGATGGCTGAAGTGCTCCTCAAGATCCCACAGATGTGTCTTGGCTTAGGAGACCTGCAGTCCAGCTAGATTACCTGCAGAGAGGTAGGATACATCCTTCTGTGAAAAACAGCGATCAGTCAGTAAGAAACAAAATGAAAGAAAGACAGCGAATCAATAAAGATTCAATATATTTTGTTAATATTAAATAACCTTTTCCATCTCTAAGTTCTCATAGAGTTTCTTCATTGTTTCACTTAAACATTTGTTCTGAAGATTTTTGATTTCTGGAAGTATGGATTGACAGAGGCAAAAATGGCCTTTTGTCAAATATTTGACCCCTCCGTAACAGAGATGAAAGCAGCAGCACTTGCAGAACAGTTCATGCTTTCAGAGCCTTGTAACCAACATCAATTACTGTTTGTATTCCACTTTGGATTGAGGAGGAGCTGGAAGTAAATTGTAGGTTTGCATGGGATGAAAATGGGCAGCAAGAGGCAGCGCTTCTATATGAATGCGGTTCAGAGGTGCTCATACTGGTTTTTGGCTAATCGCCTCATTAGCAATAAGTGTGGGGCTGCTGATTTAGTGTGCTCTCATCATCTGGATTTTATTTAGTTGTGTTTTAAAAAGCCCTTGGGTTTCAGAGGTAGTTAACACAATGGTGACGACAAACCTTGTAGCTGCTACTTTCTTTATAAGTCAAGCCAGTGAGCAGAAACTGTATGTCCGGGAAAACTAACAATCTATTCTATGTTCCCACTGCTATGTGCGCAAAAAGATGAATCAGACGCTGTTATGATTCAGAGTTAGTGGCAGCCTGCTCGGAACAACATAGAAACAGAAAACAGCGGGCCATGCTGAGAGCCTGATGTCTCACCTTGTCCAGTAGCAACTGTCCTGAGCCATGAGATGCCTGTTCTGGGGGATAACAGCACATAGCTCCCAGAAGTGTTTAGAGATAAATGAGAACGTTCTTATTTTCTTTCAATTCTTTATATATTTTTAGGTAGCTCCTCTTTGAAAAACATCTTAAACTAACTCATTAAATGCATGGCACAGCCTTGTCTAATACACACAAAATATACATCTGAGAATACAAGCCCTCTGTTCCTAGGAGGCAGAAATGCTGCTCTTGTTTTCATGACATTCATCAGCTTTCCATCAGTTTCTTCACCCAGCCCCTTCTTGCTTTCCCTCCTCTCGCTCCCAGCAATCCTCACTGCCACCTCAGCTGTTCTGTGAGCTGGTTGGTCTGTTCTCCCTCCTCCTGTGCCACTAACGCAGCCAGAGCAAACACATGCCAGGAGCACTGGGATGCCGGATTTTCACCTGGGCTGCTCGAAGGGGGCTGCCCTGCCCTGGTGGCTCAGGCACACCTTGAGAGGGCATGAGGAATGAAGAGAGGCACAGCCTGTAAATGTTATCCCCACAGCACACGCAGGACTGAGCAGAGGTAAGGAACACTACTGGGGATGATACTGGAAATTACAGAAAACAAATAAGAGAAATCAAATGTTTCCTACTCTGGCACTGTGCAAACCTCACGCAAGCCTCAGGGTGCCACCTGACAGATCTCTGCAGCTTGCGCTAAATAGGATTTATCTAGATTTACTTCACTTCTATCAAGAAAACGGTGACTGGGATCTCACTGTTATCTGCCTGCTCTCCTGGGCCTCTCATTGCTTATGCCTCAGGACCCAACACTCCCGGTAAAAGTAACATTACTCAGAATTGGAGAGTGCATCTGGCCTGGATGCATCTCTCACTTACCCAATTGAACTGAAATTCTGTTGTCCAAATAGCATCTTGACTTCAGAGAACTTTACAGAAGTGCTCAGCAAAATAGACACACCTGGAAAAAAGGAGCAGAAACAGTTAGCAGCTTGGAGGGCCTCCATTGGGTCAGTTTGTTTTCTCAGCTCTGTTTCTCATTTAAATGTGGGATTTTTGTGAGGCCCTGACAAGGTATTCACCAAATCAGTGTTGTCTTAGCCACATTTTCCCTGTGACACTTAACAGCTCCGGTGCTGCTTGCACTTTTGTTTGTGAACACACCTAAGTAAGCACCAAATGATGCGCCAGAGATCAGAACTTGACAAAACCTTAGCTTTGGTCTTCTCACACACCAAACAACTAATGTCATTGTAGTATGCAGTAGGATGCAACTTGCAGAGTTGGAAGGAATGAGACTCAGTCTATGCAGACAAGCATGGACAAAAGTGTTTCTTTTATGTGTTCTTCGGCATGAAATATCTATGATTGGGAAGCCTTGCCTGCAAGGTTAAACATTCTGTGTTGCAGACCCTTGTCTGCTCCAGGGTAGACAGATCTACACACTGACAGGTATTGCATGGGAGCTTGGGCCGCTGCTCTTAATATTAACTTGCATTAATTCTCATGGGCTTGAGTGGAAGCCTCCCATATTCCTGATGCAAGACACAACTGACTGAACTGCTAAAATACACATGAAAGAAGAAAAAAATTGAAGTTTTAGAGTACCTTCCAGAAGTTTTTGCACTGTACAAAAAGGCAAATTTTGACTCACACTTGCGTGTATATTAGAAAACAGCCTGAAACCCTCTCCCACTTTGTTGTCAGGTTGCAGATGAGAAAACTCAGAAGGCAGCAATTGGTCCCAAGGAATGTGCTAAATCCAGCCCCTGGGGATAGAAAAAGCCTCTCTCAAAGGGAAGAGGCTTAATGGATTGAGAGAGTCTCTCATGTCTCATTTCATTAGATGACTTTATTAAGCACATGAAGTGCTTATTTGTGTAACTGAATTCATCTAAGCCATTCTTCTTCTCTTCAGAAACTGCACTGCTCCAAATCCAAAGCACGTTCTATAACGCTGCTACCTTGATGCTCAGAAGCAAGTGCAGCCTGTGCTGCTCCACAACAACAGCAGCCCTGAGGAGGTGAGCAGGCATGGTGCTGGGAGACAGGAGGGGCCCAATCCTGCTCGTCACCCTCAGCAATATGGTATTACTCATGCGGCAGCTCCTGCGGGTGGCAGGTAACAGAATGCTGCCAAAAGAAAACAAAAAGTGTAGTGTTGGTCTATAGATTTAGTGTGCTCAGCAGCATCACTAATCCTGCCTTCAGATAGCCACTCTAACTTATAAAATTACTCACAGCTCAGGGTATACCAGATGGACCACAGTATTGCGTGTTTGGTGTTTTTTTCCTTTGTAGAATGGCAAAGACCTGAATTTCCTGAAGTTGTTAAAACCTAGAAGTTGAATGAACCTCAGCTCTTGGTCTGAAGCTAGTTCCAGTGGGTACTCTGCCATGTGGACATCAGAGTGAAAGACAGATTATTCTAACATTGTACAGGAGTGGCTCAGCATATGGTTGAGGTGGCATTGCGTTTTTGTTTTAATCAACCTTGAACTTGCAAGGAAGGCAACTCAGTTTCACCCTCTGAAGCAGAGAACTGGTCAAAGGTGGTGGGGTTTTTGTTTGGCTAACTGCAAATGAGCTGCTTAAACCAGAACTTCAAAAAGGAATGGTAGCATTAGATAACAGCTTACCCATGCTTTGGTAGAACATTAAAAATTGTAACTTACATTTTTAGTGACTGCTGAGTATATATTCAGTATCATAGGAGCCAATGGAGCCAAAGAGCAAAAGGAATAGTAG
This sequence comes from Streptopelia decaocto, assembly GCF_964273445.1. Taxonomy (NCBI): domain Eukaryota; kingdom Metazoa; phylum Chordata; class Aves; order Columbiformes; family Columbidae; genus Streptopelia; species Streptopelia decaocto. The sequence continues at coordinate 53,016,550 of NC_138656.1, read as the reverse complement.
CAGATTGATAATCCATCTCTCAAGTATGTCCCCTTATGGCAGGATTTGTGGACATAAATACAAGTCTTGTTTCTGTAAACTTGCACAACTGTGTATGCTTTTTGCGGCTAAGTGGAGAAATGCAGCTCATGGGACTTTCAGAATAGCGTATGTCAATATAATAAATATAGAACTTATCAGAGACTCAAATTGCTCTGCCTACCTGGGATGGGATCCACCTTGGAAGAGCCAAGTCTAGAAACTTCAGGTCTATGCAGGACTTATCTCAGAGATGGTGAAGTTAAAAGGCCGGATTCAATAAACAACGAAGCTGTTTGAAGTGTAAAATTGTCGTCCCAACTCATCTTTCTCTCCTTCTCAAACCTGTCCAGTCTTGGAAGCAACTAATCCCACCAGGGTGTCTTTCTGTTTGATGTTAGGCACCTGGAGTTTTTATGAACTGCAACCACAGCAGCCCAAGCATCAAGGTTCCCTTGAAATAAGACCTATGGCTTTGTTCTAGTCTGTTTTTGGCAGCATACTAATTCCATACATGTCCCAGTTTGTGTGTGTGTGCGTGTGTGCGTGAGTTAAAGAATATTATAAATTGAGATAAATTCACTTACATGTATATGTGCAAAAATTCTTCTCCTGCATGGAGCAAGGCCAAAATCCACTGCAAATGATAGATTCTCAGTATATCAGAGCTTCAGGGTCAGGGCTTGAACATCACCAGTACACTTACCTTTGTAAGCACAGTCACGTAGGCATTAAGTTCAGCATAAACTAACTGTGTTACAGGAAAAACAAAATGATGTCCATTCATGCAAAGAAAGACTGCAGTACCTGCAAAAAGGCAAGCTTTAGAGCTAAGAAGACTTTTGCTATCTTCCTGAGTGTTAAATTATCAACCTTTAGCAGCCTCATGAGGTAGCTTTGGTGGTATACTTACCACTACATTCATAGTTTTCAAGTCTCTATAGGCTTACATGTGAACTTTCTGCTCAGCCATAGAGTTTATAAGTATTAGCAGCAAGAACTTTAACACGTTTCTCCCAGGTCTCTTTTTTCTGGTGCAAACCCTTCCTTGTGGAGCGAGATCTTTGAGAATAAGGAGAGGTGTGTATGTGTTGGGGGGTGGTGGTGTTTGGTTTGGGCAGTGGTTATGGTGGTTAAGCACACCCTTGGATCAAACACACTAGCAAAATGCTGAGGGCGATAGATAGGGGCTCTGTGTTTCAGCTGTTTCCTGGACCACAGCAGCCTTGGAAGGGAAGCAATGCTCCTTCCAGCTGCAGAAATGGCAAGCGCTCTGGCTTTTCATGTTGTGCAGTGTTTGTTTGGTTTTATTTCTGTTTTGTTTCTTGAGAGACTCTTGGAAACGGCCTGCATCTGAGCCAGCTGCGGTCCCCCAGGGCTGGCGGCGGGCTCTCCTCCAGCGCGCAGAGCAGTGCCCTCTGGTGCACAGGCACAGCAGTGGCCTGGTCCTCTGCTGAACCCAGAGATATTAATAGAGGAGAAAAATTAAAAGCTCACATCTGACATGCTACCTCATTCCCACGAACTGTTTGCCACGTTGTACAGTTCTGACGGGAGCGTTGCCTAAACAGAACTGAAGATTCAGCCGTCTGGATCCAACCCAAGCAATAGATTTTTTTGTTTGTTTTCTCTTTATGTCATTTCCAGAGTTAAGCTTCTGGTTAACAACAGCTGATGCAGGCACAGTCCACCCTTGTTAATTAGGGCTAAATCCACAAAGGATTAACTTCTAGCTGTGGTGCATTGCTGTCATGTGGACCTGCCAAGCACTCTGTTAAGCAGCTAAGTGTACCCATTAGTTATATGACAAATTTAACTAGACCAACAAATGCAACACACTAAGCAGTAAGTCACTAAAGTGAGCTAGAAGGAAGTGCCAAAATTCACATGCTAAGGCTGCTTTGCCCTAAACCCCGGAGGACATTGGCATCTGATTACAGACTGTAGAGATTACCTGAGTGCCCAGGAGTCACAGTCATCCTCTCCAGAATGAAGCACCTCACCAGCCCAGCAAAACAGAGGTGCATTTGAAAATCAGGTTTGAAATCTCTTCTTTCAGGCAAGACCTGCAACTACAACTCCAGAGCATTATACTCATATACTCCTTCTCTGGTTCCACCAATTTTTAATTATTCCAAGGCGAGACCTCTAGCACACATCCACCTGAGCCCAGCAGCCGGACATTCATGGGATATAAAAGGCAAAGTTTGGACAGTGATGATCCACATCCCATGCAACCACAATTTGAGGGCTACTTCTAGTCCTGGATTATCAGGGCCTTTTATATATAAATATATATGTTTTTACCTTTTTATCCTGCTGTAGATATGTGTTGAGCGTGCTTACAAGGTGCAACTACAGGCTTGTTAAGCTGGAGGGAGAGGGCCCAGAATACAAGCAAAGAAATTAAATAGCTGGACACTGCTACCAGACCAGTAAATACAAGATCTATTAGCTAAATTAAAAACAACCAAAAAAAGAGAGACCAAGGAAATTTATTTACTTTTTATCTATGAACAGTATGACATATAATTATAGACAAGTTTTGATACACAGGAAAACCCTTTTGTCAACCATTTTTTTTTTTTTGCTAAATGAAACAGCACAATAATTTTTACACATTCATATTTTGTTTTTTCCTTTTTTTTTTCTTTACAATACACAGCTTTCTTGGGTTGAAGCAAACTGCAGGACATATTGAGTACTGGTATATTACAGCTACTTACATCATTTAAGAACAGCAAATGGAGAAAAATAAGTTATTTAAATATTGATTTCATATACAGAAAGTGCAACTTTGTTAGTTGTTACATAACTTGCTTGACAGTTTTGATTCCCCAGAGGGTGTCAATTAAAGACAAAAGTATCTTGGACCAAAAGTATTATTTATTCTAAAAATAATACAGTACAACTGCACAGCTGTGACTTGGTGAATCGACCACTATTGCTGCTCTTAGAGATGATGACCTGTTTGAATAACGCAAAGTTTAATGCTTCTGATTGTGCTCCCAGTTGGCATTCAAAGCCAGGCTCTTAAGAGAGCACAGGGAACTACGGGCATCATGGCCACCTGGGTAGTAACAGAGGGTTATGGTTATGACGGCATTTGGTAATATTTTGGGTTTGCTGCTTCTATCATTAAATAGCTGTTTGAGTTATGACTGTACAATGGATAGATACTTAACATTGTTAGCCTGAGCAGAGCAGATCAGGATTCCAGCAGCAGGTTTCCTTCGTGTTTCCCAAGAGTCAAGAAGCAAACTTGTGCTCAGGGGACTACGCAGTTGAGAGGAAATGTAAGAAGTTATGGCTCTCACACCACACCACCTCACCTGCTTGGGGAACGCCACAGGTCACTGAAACCAGAGCAGGGAAGCTCAAACACTGAGAAGCTTAAGGCGTTTTAACATTAAAATATAAACTAAAATTGTAATTCAAGTAACACCACAGAGTAGAGTCTTAAAAAGAACAAAGCAACTGTTAAAACTCACAAATCTCAGACTGCACACTCTAGTCATGATGGGTGTGATTTGGTTTCCCTGGGCTACTTAGTAATTTAAAAATGATGGATTTATGAAGAGTGTTTGGCACGCAGGTTCAGCTTATTCCTGTAATTCTCTTTCTGTTATTAGGAGAGAGGAAAGTAATAATATGGGAGAGCTTTTCCATGTGAGTTGCCTCTCCTGCAGCATGAGGAAATTTCCTTCCTTTTCTATTGCCAGCTTCGACTTTTCCCTCACTCCAACGAAGCTGCTGTCTTACTTCTACTCAGTTCTGACCCCTGCCACAGATCCCAGGAAGTCTCAATACTCTTTCCATCTCCTGCTTACTGATAATCACCATGTAAGTCTCAGAGAGGAACAACACACAAATCATTATTATTATTAAAAAGACAATTTTAAATGATTTTTTTTCTTTTTTCAGATTTTCACCAGCTGTGCAAAAGCCTACGCTATACATTTTCTGATGCTGTTATAGTAGAACACAGTGATGATCCACACACTGAGGAGAACATTACAGAAAAAAAACCTGGAGGAGCTTTGCTTGAGAGCAATTTCAAGTTACATCAGTGAATTAGTTGCCTTCACATGATGGTAAGCAGGAGAGAGTGGTGAAATCTGACAAAAAAAGTAAACCTAATACCTACCAGTTCTACCAGAAACCAAATCAATTATCATCTGTAGTAAAATGTATAGTTCATCAGACTTAAAACATGGCCATGTAAGAACCATATATAGGGAATCGTGGAGTAACCATAATTTTTTGTTTGTCAACTTGAGAACATTTTATCAGGAAAAGTGTTGGTAGCTCAATGTGAGGCTGGGATAACTGAGGCACCAAATAGTGATGTGCCTTGTCCATTCTTTTACAGTAAGTTGATGTCAGAACTGATATTAGAAACAGCCACACATCCTGGCCTGTGCCCAAGTTTCTATACTATCTCCCTTTGCCTGCCAGAGTAAGCTTGCTATGTCTTCCATGGAGCGTTTGTGCTACAAGAAGCTGAAGGACGCAGCACAGACAGACCCCAAAGAAAAAGCTAGTTATGTGCTATACATGATAATCTGTATTTGGTATATAAAATGTGTACCCATATAGAAAAATAAAATCTGTCATTAGCCACATATGTGAATGGAACATTTTACATGGATTTAGGCAGATAAATATCGTTACATAATGGAAAAATGGTTCAGCACATATGCCAAAACAACGCTTTTTTCCAGTGAGAGGGAACATTAACACACAGTCGTGAGGGCTGTCAACTATTGTAAAATCACAGTGTAATTCATATGACTATATATGATTTTTTTTTTTTATCCATGCAATTGAATTACTGGATCTGATTATTTCTACAGGACACAATTTGCTTTTTCAATGCATTTTATCTCCCACAAGTGAATTTTCGTTTGCAGAAACCCACTGTTTGAAATCAATATGGTCAGGATACCAAGTCAAAGCTGCAGCATAATGATTGACAATTTAACACACTACACATAATATGATTAAAATGAAAAGCAGTTACATATATACAAGGCAGTATATCTTGGAACAGTTTAGTAACAGTAAATGCAGACTGTAGTGAACAAGAAGTTAGCCTGACAATTGAAACCTAGCATAACCCTGCATTTGTAAAAGCATTTCTACAACACAGAAGGTGTTATGGTGAGGCATTTTATAGCAGCTACTTCAGCTGGAAATCACCCTAAGTGCAGCTTAAGGGTGACAGGTTGAAACAAGACTTGGGAAATATGAGTACAGGTAAGTGAACACTAGGTAACTGCTTAAAAGCTTATTTTAAGGCAAATAAAAAGCTGTTAGCTAGAAAGCAGTTATAAAAATGACCTCAGCTCTGTACAAATAAAAAGAAGCTTTCTGACTCTCTGCGGGTTTGTTGCACTGGAGTGACAGAGATGGACCACAATGAAAACTAATTCCAGTCCATTAACTTTGGCCTAGCTAAAGGCTTTGTGGCGTATTGGGACCTATACCAAGCAACAGCAAAGATGACTGGGGAAGACTGTGGAGGTTTGTGTTTAGCTCTAGACTGCTAAAATAAACAAAAGGCATTTGCCAAACAGCTTCCACTGGAATTGGCACCTTGGCTTGTACCTGGTCTTTAGGACTGACTCCAGGTACCTGGAACCTAGATGTACAGAAAACCCCGAACCTAAGGAGCTCTCCATAAAAACAGGGCCTATTGCTAGTATTACTTTCACAAACTTGAGGAAAATGTGCAAGGGTCCCTAAATTTTCTGAAGCTGTCTGATTCTCAGGCCGAGCCTGTGCGCTTTATGAAATAAGAATATAGGGGAGGGAAGTACCACGTCTATGTTACCTAGTGGTTGCTTCTCTTCTCCTTCAGTTGCCAAAGACAGCAAAAGAAACATTTCATATCCTTTGAAGAAGATATCTGCCTCTCCTTGGGAGCCACTTCCTTGATTCCTTTAGCTATGTGAAGTAATTAGAGCAATATTGGTGCAGGAAGAAGCAGTGGATTCTTGACCAGGCAATGCCACGCTATGGAGGATGTTAAATTGCCTCTGGATCAAGAGGTTTGAAGAGTCTTGCTGCTGCCAGGAGCTTGCTTATGTGCCTTTCCTCTGTGATGCCAGCTTCTTGAAGGCAAGTTTGTGACAGAGAAGGCACTTTGCTCAGTGTGTTGAATCCTGCTTCCGTGAGCAGGCTGGAATACATGGGTAGACCAATGGAAATCAGCCAGTCAGATACAGAGGTGATAAGTCCTGGGGATACAGGTTTTCGGCAAATTTCAGTGAGACCTCCACTTGGAATCTGGACAGTAAAGGAAAAAGAAAACAACCCTTAATGTTAAACAGAACTGCTTGTTTTATAGCAAGTCTTTTTTTTTTTTTTTTTTTCTTTTCTTCTTCCAAACTGGCAGAATTTCATAGCAGATGTTTCAACTTCTCCCACATCACATTTGTCAGTATGAGAGTGGTGTGGGTTGAAAGGCTAAGATCACTTGGCACAGGAGCAACAGCAACAATCTTGGCAATGCAGACACAGTGGGCAGTATCCAGCTGCTTGGACGACCGTCATGTGCCATTCTAAGTTAGTTTGACATCAGTAAAAAATACCCAGTGACAAGACTTTCCAGGGTGATCCATTTAATTTCTCAGTAAGGCAAGAGAATACCAATTTTGCCTACTACCTCCTCAGACAGAACAAGTTCTCTTCTAAAAAGCCATGAAAGCTTTGGACAGTTTCCCCCTCCAGCTTTTGCTAATGAGTGGACAATTGCATAGTTTAAGAAATGAAAAAGGAGTGTAAAACCTTTGAGATTTCAACACAGAAGAGTTTAATACATGCCACGCTTAGTGAGCAAGTCTCTGTTACCACTACTTGCAGTCTGTTTAGACTTTCAAGACTATTATTCAGGACTTTGCAGGTATCTCCCCTTACCAGCATTCAGTCCTTTTTAATAGCCTGAGTATAAATAAGAAGACTGGGTTTATGGAAATACTCACTGCCATGCGATGCTGCTTCCTCAGCTGCTTTACCCGGATTTGGTCCATGTTTGTGGCAACATCCTTTACAGGCTGGTCTAAGTCTTCAGAGTACCTCTGTACCAAAGCCTCAGGAATACCACAGCGACCATGCTGAATGTTCCCCGCCAGACACAGAGAAGAAAGGAGAGATGAAAGAAACGTATCAATACAGACCAATCATTGCAGACAAAAAGAGAAGTGCAGGATGGGAGCAAGAAGCAGCTTTCCTCGAGATTCCATGATAACCGAAAAGCAATCCCTAAAGGAAGGACTGGGCCTTAGGACTTCTTCCTTCCCCAAAAGATATCATAATCACTATGTGTGCAATTCAGATTTTCTTGGAAGCCTAAAATCTAATAATGACTTCCGCTTTCAGCTCTACTTTCCCACAGTAGCAGAGAAAGAGGTATTTCCATGCCCAGTGCCACCAAGGTACTCGTGGCCTGAAAAAAATGAAGGTTCAGTGTAAGTATGGGATTGCTCAGTCCCCTCACAACACAGCAGTTACTTCAGGAATAAGACCTGATAGTAAAGATGAACATGGTTATAGAATGTCTAATGTCCCAATGATTTATGGTTTATCTAGGCTGGTCACTCACAAAAACCACAACAGATATGATAAATGAAATACTATCCCTGGGAATGTTAGCCAAATAAAACCACTGAAGCAACGTCCTCCACTTACCTTGTCAGAGTACGGTTCTTCAGTAAGATCGATGTCTTCAGACTGCAACTTATTTTCTATTACCATCTCCAGATCCATTCCCCTGCTACAAGAGACCTTCCTCGCCGAAGCAGGACCTAGCTTTATCACGTGCTGCTGAACGCTAGCAGTCTCTGGGAGCTCCGACAGCCAGGGTGGCAGTGGGCTAGGAGGGGTACTGGGTTCCTGTTCAGAAGATGTCCTATGGACAGGTGCTCCATGACAATCAACAGGAGTACATGAGCTGGTCTTTTTTACTGGCAAACATGGTGCTTCTGGACTTGAGTGGTTCCCACTTGCGGTCGTGGGAGGATGATATAATCCATTAGAAAGGCGTTCTCGGCATTTTTTGGCAGGGACAGGTGGTGGCTGAGAAGGATTTTTTGGTTGCATTCTTGCCTCGTTTGTGCCTTTTTGCTCAGCTTCTAGACCTCCCTTGAGGACTGCAGCATAATCGGCCCGTGCAAGGTCATGAAAGCCTTTATTTTGTATTTCCAGAGGTGTCCTTGTTGCAAGATGTGTCACTAAGGCAGGCTGAGCTTCACAGTGTTTCAGGGGGAAGCGAGCGGGCTTTCCACCCGCAGTCTCCATTACAGAGCAGTCCAATTCCTTAGCTCTTCCCTTCTGAGAACTAGCAGCTCCTTTACCCTGCTTAGGCATCAAGTCATCTACCACACAGCCACCTCCATGATGCTGAGGCGGTGGGGCAGAGCTGGTTGCCTTTTTTGCTATATCCAGTGAATCCTGAGGAAAAGAACCTACTTTCTTGCTAGTGCCCTGTAGGTTAGTATTGGATTCTCCCTGGAGATCATCCAGCGAGTGAGATCTTGGCCACGTATCTACACCCTGGGGGCCATCCAGAGTTTCATAGCTCCGACAGACGGCAACCGGTAAACTTCTACGGTTCTTCTTCAGACCCGTAATAGCTGGAGGCTTGACAGAGCTCTTCAGAGCCCGATGTGCACAACTCAACCGGCTTTCGTTTCCCCCTTGCTGTAGAGTTTCTATCGACTTGGTCAGTGGGAGCGTAGGATAATTTGATAGCTGGTTTCTGCTGAAGTCCTTAAAGCTATGCTCGCTTGCTGATTTTGAGGGCAAAAGACAGTTCCTACGAGTTTTACCTGGAAGCAAATAAATCACAATCCACCATTAAAAAAATAATAAAGCTGCAGAATAAATAATAGATCACTTCTAAATGCCTTTGAAACCAAAGGATTTACTCTCTTTTTGTTAATTCTCAGTATACAAGAACTCAGTGCTATTTTAAGCACATTGATTTGTGAGCTTCAGCTTTATTAATGAAGAAGTAGTAAATGGGACCACAAAAGGAAAATACACTTAAAATACTTAATATCCTTCCTACTCCTCAATTTGCAGATTTGAGGTTTGGCTCTTGTAAATCTTTTTCATTGTAGAAATATCTCACAGTAAGAACTGATACCCTATACCCGTTATACAAACTGGTTTGAACTCACACAGTAGTAACTTGAAATACCTACATTTTTTTTTCTATTTTTCTAATTTGTTTAGGATATCAACAATTATATTCACCTTCCAATGAAGTTTGAAGTTTACTAGATTGCTCAGGGAAGCTTTTTTCTTTTTTTTTTTTTTTAAGATCCTGTATATTCATTTTAATTACAAAGTGAGCCAATAGTGTTATGTTTCAAATGAGGAGCATTTTGCAATGGCAAACCAGAGAGGAAAAAAATGTTGCAAGACTGGTTTTGCACCAGTCTTTTTGTAAAAGTTACTTTTAGGGACAGCAGAGTTTTATGGCAAAAGGTCTTATATTATGAAATGGAGAAGTGTTTCAAAAGGGAGATTCAAGTGTGACTAATCTTATTCTCATGTCACAGTGTTTTATCGAAGTGGAAGGTCTTACAAGATGTGGTGTTTCATTATAACCACTTAAGATGAGATGACATGAATCACTATGAACCATAGGTTCTTTGTAAGCTTTATTTTATATTTTTATGATATATGTCCCACTGATTTTAAACAGTGAAGTCCATTAAATCTGCTTGACAGAAAAATTCTGATCAAAGGGTTTGAGCTCATTAGAGTATTCATTAGTATGAAATACAAGGTCGTTTCTCAAATACTGCGTAGATATTGAAATTTTCCTTTTAACAAGAGCAGTAAATTTGTCTCAAAGCAGACGACCTCTCAGAATGACAGCACATCCTGAACAGTTATTGTCTTCAGGATGACAGGGATACTTTCCCCTATGTACAGTATGCTTTCCAAAATCAGGATACGTAAGATAAAGCTTGCAATTTCTTTTTCCAATGGAAAAACAAATAAACAAACAAACAAACACAAACCAATAGATTTGGCTAAATGGTATCAAGAATCTGTAATAATGGGCAATCAATAGGTGCTGATTAAAGGACTAGTTAGAGATCTGAGAAGTTTTGCTAACTTCATTGGAACTAAATTAATCCAGTGCACTTTTAAGCAACAGATGTTTTCTTCTCACACAGCTTGCCTTTAAAGCTTTATGCTGAAAGAAGATCAGCGCTTGGCTTTTTAACAATATACGCTGCTCTCTTTGAATATGAATAAAAGAACCTGTTTAACCTAAAAGAGAAATAGCTTGCTTTTGCTCTTTCTCTTGCCTCTTCCTCTGCTCAAGGTGTTTAAAAAACAAAGTATCTAGAAAACTAGCAAAGAAAATGGAGGTCACATTTAAAGAGAATTAAGGAAAACATTCACCTCAAAAAGAGTTGGTTGCATTTACTGGTATACCAGCAAAGTTAAGTAAAATCAAGGTGTGCCTACAAGGCTGAATGGAAGCATACAGGAACTCCTTTCTCTGAAGCTGTACGGTTCACAGTTCAACTCAACCTAAATATTACCATTGCCCCAAAATACTAGTAGACATATCATATATTAAGTTGTCTTGCTTAGAGAAGCAGCAGAAAAACTTCTCTGCCTGCAACTTCCCATGGAGCTAGGCCACCGCCTTCTGAAGATAGCTTATAACCACATTAAAAAGACATGTAAGAAATGTTACATTCATTTTTTAGTGCCTTCAGGCACCAATGTTAATATGTAATGAGTATGGAAAGGAGTGTTCTCTTTTCATAATTCATATTTGCTAGTACATGGCTGATCTGTGCAGTAATCACCATATTGTCTGGGGCTCAGTGCCACAGTTCACATAACAAAATCCATGTACCTTCTCTTCTATCTGAAATATTGATCAGGGGTTATACTGGTTTTAGGAAAGCACACTCAGGAACCTCAACACTGAAAGAAAAGTTGTGAAAAATGCTACTACCGTGCAATATAAGCTCTTACTGAGGCCATAAGGGTAACCAGTAAACACCATTTCATTTATTTAGAAATAGGATATGACTGTGTAAAGTCAGTAGCCTAGGAATGGGGTGGGAAAAAGAAAAAGGAAAAAACGAAAACGAAAAAGAAAACAAAAAAGAAAACAAAAAAGAAAACAAAAAAGAAAACGAAAACGAAAAAGAAAAAGAAAAAAGAAAAAGAGAGAAGAAATTTGGCATAGGAAATGGAAGAGGAAAAAACCCAAGAGAAATAAGAATAGAAAAAAATTGCAGAAAGTAAAATAACAACTTTAGTTCATTCCAGCCCTGTTTTGCATAAAAATACAAATGTGGAGAGAATGGAAGTTCAAAACATTTTATCTATAAAATAAATAACCAAACATGCAATCTTCAAGCTCTCTGCTTCAAAAAGGTTTAAAAAAAAGTGCTGGGTTCAATGCTGGGGTTTTGCACAAAGGACAGGTGTTCAGAATATAATTTCTCTTACATAGATTTAAGTCAAGAGCAATATCAGGAGCACAGCTGTGATTTCTCTTTTTCTAGCTATTCCTCTCTTCCTGGCTGCCAGGTGTAACTTCATTGTGCTCTGAGACATTAAGAAAGTAAGGTAATATTTTGTGAAAAAAAGACATTTAAACATGTTTTTAGGTTATTTTCATAAAGTGGAGAGCTATATAAACAATGTTCGTTGATGTAACATTCCCTCCCTATCTCAGAAAAAAAAAAAATTTAAAACCTACAAGGGTTAAAGTGTATAGCTAGTATGATTTAAAACATTTTTAATGTTAATATTTTTGATAATAATGCATTCTAATGATTCCCTGGTAAAGTTAAGCAGTCTAATGCCTTTCATAGTGCTTTCAACCACAGTAGCATCTTTAAGTGTGTGCAGAAAGACAAAGGTGTCTGGGTAAAAGCTAACTTAAATGTGGTTCCTACACAAAGCGAATAGAAAGTTTATATTGTTTCCAGGTCCAGTTGAAGCTACAGGCATACTTCAACTCCTTTGTTTAATTTTGTGGTGCAAGTTTGTTTGTTTGTTTGTTTGTTTTTTCATAAAGCACTGTCCACCTTTCATGATACTTCTTGTTATTAGAATACAGAGAAGAAACTTTTCAATTACCTGTCATCATCTGCCTCAGAAGAAAGGAGATTATCTTGGGGAGTATTTCCAGAGGTACAGCAAGAAATTTTCAGTGTTTCTCTTAGTACTTTTTTTTTTCTGTATGGACGCCCATTCTCATAAATTTAAGTACTCAAAACCAGACACAGAATGCATTCAGTGGCCTGCCCGGATCCCAGATTTTAACAACTTCACTTTGGATTGCTATATTTTGCATGCACTTCAAACAGCTCTGTTGCCACAACAAAGATGATAGCATGGTAGGCAATCCTTGTCTCATTGCTTTTTTTACTGATTACAAAGTAGTAGAAATGCACCTTACATTAGGCAACGTGGCCACCTGTTCTGTTGCTTCCTTTTCTGACTAATTAGCACTTCATGCTTAAGTGCCTAGGACTCCCAATTGGCACTACAGAAATCTGGGCGTCAGCTTCTGAACAAACTTGAGGACAGCCTTATCCCACCGGATCCAGCCGTGATTTGTCTGCTTCTTCTGCTCTGCGCATGGCATGTGCAATTTTGATCTCTTCACATCCTCTCTCTCCTTAAAAAGGCTGTATACAGCACGACAATAAAAGGTTCAAAGAAGCCAGACACGACCAGGGACATTGATGACCTCTAAGGAATGATTAACAAGCCTTGTCACCCTAGGAAAGAGATGACCTGGGAAGGAGTGTGACAGAGGTCTCTACACAGACACTGTTAGGTGTGAAGGTTCTAAAGAAGACCAGGGATGTTCATAAAGATAAACAGTTTCAGGAAAATGAATGAATGCCAGGAAACAGTACCCAATTTTTGAAGTTCTTAACTGATTCATTTCCCAAGAGTACCCTGGGAAGCAAAGATGCTTTCTCTGTCCCTATACTATTCTCTAGCTATCTGCTTTTGGCCTTTCCTGTGAGAACCAGATTTCCAACACAGTTTCCAAATGCATCTCAGACAGACGATGCTTGCATGTAAAACAAGCCCAATAAATGCAGTGTTGTCACAAGTCTAAAGGAGAGCTTGCTCCCTCTGCCTTGTTTCAAACCAAGTGCTGGACTATATGGACTGATGGTCTGACCGTGGATGGTTGCTTTCTGCTTTTTTGTTCCACCTGTCTAACAGTGAATAGATCACAAATTGTATGTTCCTTGCTCTGTGTAAAGTGAAATAAAATCACAATGCTGTTGTAACTGGACTGTGGATAACTATGAGAATAGCCATATATTTCTGCAGTGGGACCCAGAGAAGTACCTTTAAAAAATATGTCTACACCACTGCCATAGTACCTAGCAAACCATTTCCTAGCCAAAATGTAAGGGCAGCACTGAAATCTAGAAGTGATGGCAAAAGGTCCAATATCAGCCCAAACCAATATACTATACTAGTCATCAAAATATTATGTATAACCATTCTCCAGGAAATCTGGAGACCAATTTCTTCTCAGAATGCATTTCCCCTTTATGAAATGTATTTTATTATTGCTGATCAGCACATCATCCTTGTTTTTAACAGATGAGAATCCAATGTATTTTGAAACAATATGCATATAGACAACTACGGTCCATGAACTTCGCAAAGAAGGTGGAGCATGTTTCCGATTAACCAGCCTTAACAGAATCTCTGAGAGAATACCATACCAAATGTTCTTTTCATAATGGTTTTCAAAAAAAGCATTAAATGCATTTGTGAGCAAAAATGATGCAGAAATGCAGCAAGCCATACATGAAAAGCAATATAAAAACCATCAGTGTTTTTTCACATTCTGCCAAACCTAGATTGATGTATTAGTTTAAAAGTAAGTATCTAAGTAGGCAGGTGATGACAATTGCTTTCTAAAGATTTTATTATATTGTTAAAATAAGAAAAAATGCACGGGCAGCACTTTAACTTCAGTGCTACAGGTATCATTATGATGGCACTTAGAGATAAAAAGGAAATAAAATTGTCACATATGCTATATATTTAGTTACGATTATATTCCAGCATGCCTACTGTATGGGGATTCATATTCAAGAAAAAAATTCTCTCTGCTTTCAGGAATTTAGTATATTGCCAATTTCAAACATTCAGCTTCAAAGTAAATTGCAATTTGCTTCAGTAAATGATTATTTCTGAGCGGCAGACTGACAGAAAATCCATATACTAAGAGAAAGATCTTCAGCTTGTATTTTAAATTGGAAAAATAGCCAGTACGAGGGGCATTCAGTATTTCTATTTATTCTATTCTTGGTTTCCTGTTTATACTGATCGTTAGCGATGAAACCAGGCAGTCTGGGGCCAAGCCATGGCTCAAATGCTTGGAGTGATAATGTAAAACTCAAACCAATTTCATCTATTTTAATAATTCATCCCAATGACAAGTTTACACCATCCCTCAAGTAAAGCATGCTCAGTCAGCACAACAACCTGATTTCTTCAGAACAGAGCAATCTCTCTTATCATCTGTCTTGGTAATTTATCAGGGTATTGCCTTTCTCTGATGAAAGATAAGGTAATAGAAATCGATACCATAAGCATTTTGCTTCAATAGTTTATTGCCTTGCCAATTTCTCAATTAATTTAACTTGCTACCATTCATACACTAAAAAGTCCTAAATCTCTGCAGTTGGTTTCTGATCAGAGGAGAACACAAGTTGCCTGGAGAGGTGGCAGATGCAGATGCCCCATCCCTGGAGACATTCCAGGCCAGGCTGGACGGGGCCTCTGAGCAACCTGATTGAGTTGAAGATGTCCCTGCTCATTGCAGGGGGGTTGGACTAGGTGACCTTTGCAGGTCCCTTCCAACCCAAACTATTCTATGATTCTATGCACCCTAAGCAAATACAAAACCATGTCTTAAAATGGAGAACATCTCTTCTAAACAGGTTTTGTAAGGGTTTAGATGAAATTCTCCTTATCTCAGTAGAGTTCAGTGACTTCTCATTTGCCAGCAGACCCTTAGACAAAGGCTGTCAGAGTGTAAGAAGTGCAAGCCTCATGAGGCACAGCTGCCTGAGAATATGATAGGGAGTGAAGGCAGGGAATGGCAGTGAGAGTGCCTGTTGCCTTAGGGTCACAAAAGATGATTTGTGAAATGTGATCTATTTCCTACCAAAGCAAATAAATAAACTAGAAGAAGTAGCAATGAAAACGAATGTCTCAAGCTAAGAGAGAAAGAGGCAGTCAGAGCAAAGAGGAAAGTCACGTTTGAAGTAGCTTGTGCTAGCTAGGAACAGGAGCAGAAAGTATATGAAGTTATCCACTGAAAAAAAGGCTGCAGGGATTATAAGGTTCATTGCTGTCACTATTACCATTCTCCAGGTTTTCACTGCTTTCATAGCAGCCAGAATCCCGAGGAGAGCATCCGGTTAGGCTTTGGCCTTCAATGAGAAGTTTCTCCTGAGATCCTGACTGGTCGCTGTTACCTAGAGGATGTGAGAACACAATGAAAAGCAGGCAAACAGAAAATCTGGCTGAACTTCTCAACCTCCCATTTCCAATACCATTACCTTCCCTGTTGTATTAATTGTATCAGATCAGTGTTTTAGAAAAGAGTGAGCATTAGGAACAGCCATCACAAACACTGGAAATGTTCATCCCGTTTGGCAAATGATTAAGCAACAGGCTCAGCATGGGTGTGAGGGAGCAGCCTGGTACACAATGAGAGCAGAACAGACCATGTGTGTCTCAGCTGCCTTGGAGCCAAGCCCTTCAACTTAAAACCGCGGAAATGTATTTAAAATGATGGTGTCAAAATTATTTCTAAGACTTAAAAACAACCCAACACCCAAAACAAAAGCAAAAAGCACTGAAAAGAACCAAACCAAGTGAAAAATAACAAAATGCTAACCCTGACCTACTTTCCAGAAGGGAGCAAGAGGAAGCATCAGGAGTGGGTCTGGCAAAGTTACATACTGTCCCCTAATGAAGTGGGAAGGGACAAGGGAGAGACAAGTGGTAAAAATTCCTTCCCTTCCTTGGTTTGTGCAAATAGCCACTCAAGTGTGGTCCATTCAGGCTGCACAGGCTGGATTCCAGGAATTTACTCCGAATGTCTGGTCAGAAATCATATTTTGTAAAGAAACTAAATCTGGATATAGTAAACCAACTTCATGATGCAAGGATACAGTTTATGCTGTGTTTTTTTTCCCCTGCAATAAAATGTCAGTAACGGCTATTCCGATTCCTATCCTCAGCACATGAAAGCTAATTACGGGGTGGGACCTAAGTGCTGTTGCCCCTCCCAGGTTCCAGCTGTCTGGTCATCACTTCACTTTCTCCTCATCACCCTGACTTGGAGCTGGAATTCATATTTTCCAACAACCACATAATATAGTTCTTCAAGTTTTCAAACCAAAATTGAAGATTCCTAAGAAAAATTACTTCAGGGAAGTGAGCATTCTAAATAGGTCTGCAAATAATGAAGCGAAGGTCATATGAGGTGATGAAAAGCTACTCTGATATAGGTATATGGTTCTGCAACTGCAGTTTTAGTGGGGGGTAGAGGAGGGTGGAAAAAGTGTGGATGCCTCTTTGGGAAACAAACAAGAAAGCTACATGTCAGTGAAAGCTTAGGCCACGCAGCACTGTCCAGAGATACTAACCACACATTGCTCTATAACAGAATTAAGCACTGCCAACTTAATCAGCAGCTGTTTAAATTGCTACTATGGTAACTTAAGTTAAAACATAGGATTTTGCACAGAAGCAGCTGAGAAAGCCCTCACACAATCCAATCCACTGATTATGCTCAGTGGGATACTAAACTTCTGCTGACACTTAGGGACGAAGGGAAAGTTCAGTACTGTCTTAACTTGCTGCAACTACGTACTGAGCGCATTTACATTTCTGTCTCAAGCTACACTTGCTTTTCAGATGATTCTACTCTACCGTGACTACAACATGGATGGTACAGCCCTGCTTCCTCCTGTGCAGCAAAGATGCCATCAAATTTGACTCCCATAGCTTACTCCCCCTCATCTTTGCAACTGCTTGCCTGAGACCATCTGTACAACAGGCAGAATTGCACTCCTGCACCTTAGATAGCTGGGTAACCATCTTTCACTCTTCGCACTTTACTGATCTGTTTTCTCCCTTTTAAAATTGCTGTGCTGTCCTGAGTACAACCTGAAGCTGCCTGTACAATCCTGCAATTCACAGTCCAAGAATCATATACACCTGCAGATAATATAAGCAAAAGTTTAATTCACATTTCCCTTCCACACAGCCCCCCAGGCCTTGACCTTTTTCCTACCCTTGATAATCTCACTCTCTTCTAATTTATAAGTTTCTTCTTTCCTATTCTCCATGCCTCAGCTTCTTAATTTGAATAGGTTATTATCTCAGGATTTCTTCCTGAACATCAGTATTCTAAAGGGTATGCATTGTACACTTGACATCACATAAGCTGAGTAACAGGGCTTACATGAACAAAGAATTCTGACTGAACAAATGCAAGTCTTAAGTCACTCCTCAAAAATCTACATGCTGTTATAGAGGATTACCCTGGAATAACTAGAGTAGGGGAAAAAAAAAAGGTCAGAATTCTGGAACCGGTCTTCTGCTTTAGGGAGGTCACAAGGTTCTTGGCAGAGTTCTAGTAAAACTGAAAACCTCAAAATCCCACGTACTGTCATACTCCTGTAGAAGTTCCACTGCTGTGAGGAGAACAGCTCTGTGCTCAGGATCTCGGATGTTCAGTTCATCCAAATCCTCTTCCTCTAAAAGCTTAAAGGTATCCAGATCTTCATAACCATTGAACAGAAAAGTGGGCATATGCTCCTGCATAAAAAGAAAAAAAGGAGCTTTAAGACAACATACTTATTCAATTTATTTTTTCAATAAAGATACTAGAAGAGATTTTTACAACCAAAAAAAAAAAAGCAGTAGTTTAGCAAATGCAAACCACTGTTTAACAGCAAAATTATAGGACTGTAGCTTGTATAAACATTGCTCAGAGTTCAGGCAGGTAGCTGTGCCAGAACTAGAATGCTGCACATATTTTTGTATTTGGAATGCACTGTAATCAATGGCCTGGGTAGCACTCAGCCCGGACGCACAATATAGCACAGCTTTGTATGAAGGGAGAAGTACCAAGGGTGAATGACAGCAACACCAGTTTATCCCTAGCTTTTCTGAACAGAAACATGGAAAATAACTTCCTCTTTAAAGACGTGTGTTAGCCAGTAGCCACACTATGCAATGATTTACAGTCTCCAAGTGCATGAACTCGCAGCCTGCAGTACTTCATCAAGCCTGACGTGCAGTTCTGTGTGGCCAAAGCTATTTTCACTCTGCAGTTAAGACCCGATTCTGCTAAGTGGGGTCACAATCCTTAGGATTATGAATCTGGTGTACAGCTTTCAAAACTAACAACTCCAAAAATGTGCCCCCCTTCCCACAAGCAAACCTGAAAGGTAAGGTAAACAGAAAGAGAGAATTTGGACCTTTAAATTGATGCGATCCAAGAGATCCTCAACTGACTTGGGTTGGGGTGGTCTGCTTTTCCGGCGCCTCCTGGTGGGCCTCTTCGGCTTCTCTTCCTCTTCATTTAACACATCCACATAGATAAATTTGAAAGTGCCAACTTTGTTGTTTAACAAGCCCATCCAAGTGCCCATGGGGGGCTTGCTGATGATATCAATAATGTCACCTTTCTGCAGACCCAAGAAGCAAGAAAGCCATTCAGGCATGCTTTCTGATTGATATCCAAGCAAGCACACCCACTTTCTCTTAGATTTTCATGTACACAGAATGGAATTTTCAAAGGTTAACCACAGCTTTCATAAATATTTCTGATTATACTTCCTTTACAAATGGAAGAAAAGGGAATTAAGTGACATACCTAACACCACAGAACAAGTTAACAATAGAACCTGGAACAGACTCCAGCTGTCCAGATTCACAAACCTGCTCACATCCTGGTAGCACATCACTGCTGTTTAGTACAATGTTTCTAAGCTGTGCAACTATCTGAAATTGGTACAAATAAGAACATGCTCAGTGTATACAGGCACAATCTCACATCAGATCTCCTGGAGAAACGAAGCATATGCGGAAGGAATCATGTAACACTGTTGCTTTTCCTAATGTGCTCCTGCCCATAACAAAGAAATGGATGCACAATTGGTTTTGTATCCTTAAAGAGATACCTTACATACATTTGCTTTAATAGGAAATAGCTGTCCTCGAAATTTTAAGTAAAGACTGTAAGGAGTCAGGTAGTTTGAACTGAATACAGGACAACTTTAAAAAAAAAAAAAAAGCTGATATCCAGAAAAATTAAAGTGGGGCGGGGAGGGATGACAACTCACAGCCAGCAAAGTAATTCAATATTAGCTCAAAATAAATTATATTAACTGAAATGCCATTAAGAGACACTACATGTAGGTGCATCCACATTTCTTTCAAGGATTTTGAAAATTCCTTGTGGCAGACAAAGTATTTTTCCAACCTTTCAAAAAAAATCCTTGCAAAATGAAAATGAATCTGTGGCGCATTTTTATTTTTCCAGAAACTAAAGATGCAACTGTCTTTCCCTCGACAAAGAAGAATACTAGTACCTAACTTATGTTCTACAACATTTGCTATAATTCAAGCACATCTTAAATGTATCAGAATAAGACAGGTTAAAGGGCTTCAAAAAACACATCAAAACTCATTAAAAGACTAAGAATCATATAGTTCTCTCAAAGAGCTCTTAATGAAGAATTCTGCCGAAACAAAAGTTTGACCCCTTAAAAACAGATATAGCTGGTACCTTGAGCTTCAGAGAGTCTGTATCATAAGGACTTGGAGTAAAATCAGTGTGAACCCTGGCTCTTCCACAAAAAGGTCCTCTGTAAGGAGGCTCTTCATCATCACCATCTTCTGATTTCACGCTCTCCCTGTTGCTGGTTGAAGAATCTGTTGTACTCACTGTCTGACCACCTGTGTGAAAGATGTAATATCAGTCCACAAAAATAATCCCTTCATGAAGAAGGTTCAGAAACGAATAGAGGCAAGACAGAAAATGGGCCTTCTTTCTACAAAACATAGTAATCAAAGTGTAAAGGCCTTAAATTCTGCTATTTCTTTTATATATATATATATATATAGATGATGGAAGAATTAGTTCATCTACTTTGCACTCCTGCTTTCCCAGTTTCAGCTCTTCTATATTAAACTGAGAAACTGTTTAACTGCTGTCTCATCTATGGTAGATCACAGGAGATGTCATCTTTCTGGGAAGTTTTGCCTACAAAAAAAACATAGTGGTGTGAGGTAAATAACCTCCCCTCAACTCCAGAATTTGTTCTATGGCAACACTTTGTATTGATATCACAAACAAAGAAAAAAAAAAAGCGGATGATTTTACAAACAGATTTTCAGTTATTTAAAAATGAAGCTTTCTCCTCATTTTTTTCTCCAATATGTTCTTGATTTTTATTGATCAGTAATTCACAGTGAGGCAAGTTGACACCATCTGTGTCTCACTTAAGCTCCATTTTGTGTAGACACAGTCTTAACCAGACAGGTTTTAAACGATACTCCTCTAACTAGTAATAAGAGAACCTCAAGATTTCTCTGGAGTTGGGGGTGGGAAGCCCATCAAGAGTGCCCAACAGAAATCTAGCATGAAGATGACACTGAAGATGACACTGAAGATGACCAAGGATTGTAATTCTCACTCTAATGATTTATATTACAATAGCAGGATGCAGCAGACCCGGCCAGAAAGCAGGATTTTACTTTTTCGGGGCTTGGTATAAACACAAAGCAAAAAAGATCCTTTGTGCACCAAAGAGCT
Organism: Streptopelia decaocto; assembly: GCF_964273445.1. Lineage (NCBI taxonomy): Eukaryota > Metazoa > Chordata > Aves > Columbiformes > Columbidae > Streptopelia > Streptopelia decaocto. The sequence continues at coordinate 52,995,645 of NC_138656.1, read as the reverse complement.
TATGGTTCTTTGTAAACTCTTAATGACTAACCCATCAGCTTTTCTGCTTTTTAACCACTGCTTCTGTTTTGACTTTCTCTGATTCTGCTTACTGTGGAGATCTCTGCTCCCTGAAGCCACAGAAACGGAGAAATACAGTTGCAACCCAACTTACTCATTGAGCTCTGACCGCTTAAGGAGCTCCTCAGGCTCTCTACTGAGCCACCGGCTTTCAGCTTGGGTTTGTCCAAGGAGTCGGTGTCTGGCGGAGGTGACTGTGGAGAACCCGGCATAACCCCAGGACTGGACTCCTAAAAGGGATTGAACCATTTCAGTTTGGTAAAAGTACACAGGCATTGACAGGAGTTGCTCCTTCATCTCCAAGGAAAGAGATTCTCTTTTCCTGCTCTTTATCAGACAGGATGAAACCTTCTATGTTTATCTATTTATTTAGTGGTACTCAGCTGTGGCATAAACCTCACTTTATTAGGCATGGTAGTGGGGACAGGAGCAAACTGTCCAGTCTGAAAAAGGTAGCATTGTAAGTAGAAAGGGACATTACACAAAACTCCCAATTCAAAGGTTTTAGTGACACGTGATAATTTTTCCAGCAGTACTTGCAAAGCAGCTAATACCAAATTCAGCTTTCTGAATCAGGATTTTGTTGAAAAATGAATACAAACAAATCAGACAATGCAAGTGAAATGCACAGCAATATACTTTTTTTTTCCCCAGTGAATTGTTGACATCTTTGCTCATTTACCTTGAAGAAAAAAAAACACAATAAACTGAAAATGCAGCCCGTGCATTGTATAAATACTCATGAATGCATAAATATAAAAAGATTTTACTGCATGTGCAATAGGCGAGACAAATTCTCTCTTCATTCAGACAAGCATTACAAGAAATCAAAAAGTGTCTCTCCTAAATTGAAATTCTGTCAGCCTCTGTGAAGCAAAGCGGTAGATACTTGTGGGCAGAATAGCTTTTGCTTGGTTTTTTTTTTTGGATACAGGAAGAGATACTGATGTATGGTCTGAGTCATGATGCCAGAAAGGTCCAAATATTCTAAAACAACTGCACCAAAAGGTTTGAAAGCAAAATAATTGTAGCTTGCATACAAGAAGAGATTTTGTGGAGAGGTATTGTCATAAAACTTTTAGATGAAAGCTATGATTTTCATGCATCAGAATCATCAGAAAAAAAAGTCATCCCAGCATATGACTTCAGAGGTCAACTCAGTCTTGGAGAGAGCTAGAGAGCAGAAGTACTGCTAACTCACTGTAAACCCATTTCTCAAAGTATTCCTTTCTTAGGCAGACTTTGAAGGGGGGCACTGTAAGGCCAGTCAGACACCAGAGCATCTTCTTATCAATATCAAATCATGTAAGACTTTAAAATGTTTTAATTGTAAACTTAAATTAAATACCCCTGAGTATGAATAAGCATTGCTAATAGTCCTACAGGAAATGGATTCTAATGTTGCAAACAGTGCACAAAACCAGTCATGTTTCTGCCTCTATCCTGTCTCCAGACCCTGCAGTTTGGTGTTGTTATTTCGAATGTTACAAATGTTACAAACTGCTCCTTTCATAGGCACTTCGCATTAATGCCAAAAGGCAGATGTGGTGGGGCACGGCGGCCCTGCCATGTCCGGGTCTCCATCCTCCGCTGCCGGCAGCTCCGGCCACCGAGCGGCCGGTGCGAGGCCACCTGGGGGCGATGTCGGCCAGAGCCAGCTCTGCATTCTAAGCTCTGCTTTACAGAGCTCAAGGGGCAAGACTGGTTTTAAACAAAGGCCGAAGAATTTTTGACGCTCCACCAAAGAAAGGAAAAAGTATAGCAGAAGGGAAAAAGGCAGCAATTGTTCCTAGGCCACCGAAATTCAAAGCCTGATTTACAACTAATGTACTTCAGGTTTGCCTTTAAGAATAGGTAATAAAAATCTGTAATGAAAGAATAATATGAAAATCTTCTGTGGGATGCCGCTTTCTGACTACATTGTGCATCTGTTTTAATGGGCTGCTGCAGAGGGCAAGCTATGATGGAGAAAAAATCTGTTATAGCAGAGAGGAACCGTGTATGTGAAGTTATGGTGGGAATTTAAACTAAGGTGTAAATCCCAGATTAAATATATTACTGTGACCCCATGTCACAGATCGGTTCCCTTAATAAATACTGATGATAGATAAAGAAATGAAAATACAGAGAGAGATGTGTAATAGCATCAGTCACAGGCTTCTGCTGATGAGCTACTTGAATGAAATTCTTAAAATGCATTTTCATGGTTTGGCATCTATAGGATGCTATTTCACAGTGAGAGATTCTATAAGAACGTAAGAATAAGCCATACTACATAGTCTTGTTAGAAATTTCTTCAGAGATGCCTTAAAACATGGGAATAAATAATGATTATCACTTCTACACTATTAAGTGGATTCCATTGCAGACCTTACATACCTGCTCAGACAGAGAGCTGCTATATTTTTTAGACATCCTTTTCTTCATTGTTTCTTTTACAGACTTCACCTTTTTGCCCAGAGATATACGGGAGGCAGAGGGTGATTTGATCACTTCCTTATAAACAAAGTCTCCTTCTTTGCCCTGCAAAGTAAAACAGGGTTTAAGCCTATAAAATGTAAGCCATTTTCCCTCCTCAGTCAGCAGTCATTGCAGAGGTATCCAGCAGCATGGCGTCCTGTTTACTGCTCTAAATTCACTGTTGAGACCCTGTGCAAATCACTGTTGTGGTCCACTGTAGTTTACTCCTAAGGCCTGGTTTGTATCCCTTCCTTGTGTTGGGTCTGTTAGGATGCCCTTATCCCTTTGAGTTTCAGGTAAGTATTTTGACCAAATAGAAAACTGAGGCTAAGATCTCCTGACACACAACAGTAGTTGTGGCTCATGTTGGTCAACGCTACATACAATTTAAAAAGAGTAAAGATACCTCTGAGATCACAGAAACACAGAATGTTAGGGATTGGAAGGGACCTCAAAAGATCATCTAGTCCAATCCCCCCACAGGAGCAGTAACATCTAGACGAGGTTACACAGCCAGTCCTAGCCAAATATATATCTGCCTGTATATATATATGGATACCTACATTTGGCTATCCAAATTTAATTTTTATTTTCAGACAGGCATTCAGTTAACCTCTTTTGATGACCACCTCTGTGGTTTACACAAAAAGCTACCAAACCCATCAACCATGGTAGAAGTTTACACTTGCACAGCTATTCTTAAACACACAACAGGGTACTGCTGAACCAAATTAGCTGGTCCATATATAGTGGATAAGAAAGGCCAGCTGCTTTGAATGCTTTTAACCTTTCCTAAACCAGCTGAAGATACCTAGCACTTACTTATGCCACAAGCACACACAAAGAATTAACATGGATCAGTTGACATTTTGCCAGCCTTACTTTTATGATTCAGTCCTTATTCAGATTGTCTGGGCAGCATGTTCAACACGGTCTTTTGTCTACAGTGTGTCAGGAACCGCAGCAAGGAAGCTCTACAACTCCACTGGTAATGGTGCACCAAAAATCACAATGCAAAAAGAACCAAAATCTGTTTGACCAAATAGATTGACTACTGAATTTGGTGTCTGACTTGGTTCAATAATCCTTCTGAGGACAATTAAGGTATGTGAGATAACAAACCCTAAAATAAGTGTGCACTATATTCTACATAAAAGACTTAACCTTTTTTCTAAATTGACGTTTGTTTGCTATAATACACTTATGTTCTCTCAAAAGTTTCTCCAAAATTCAGCTGATACTTCATTCCTAACAATTCTATCTTTTTTCCTTTACAAGTTGTTTGTGATTAAAACTTCTTTGGTAACTTTGGGTCTTTTAGAAAAAATTAAGGACAGCTCTTTGCCTTATCTTTTCGGAAATAAACCTTCCACTTAAGGGACTTAAATGTTTTCAAGAAAAAACCCTTAATCTGCATACATTATTCTGGTGCACTGCATCTCTCTCACTACTGATCCTAGTAGGGAAAAAAATAACATCTAGATTTCACACTTCCCTATATCAAAACCAATCTGAACAAAATATGCTAAAGTATCGATGCTTAAAGATAAACACTGTAAGCTTGGAAGTTAACTTTTTAACTGAGTTGAAAAATGGTGAATAAAATAACCACCCATAGTTTTTGGCCAGTTTAGGGGCAATTTATGATGTTAACAAAAAATAATCAGAAAACCAAAAACAACCCCAAAAAGCCCAGCTAACATAAAAAAGAATATAATTCTGGCATATAAGATACTTCACAATTCAGACTTGATTCAGGTGAACGGAACCAATGTTAAAACACAAAAGAAAAAAATATATGGGCAAAAGGAAAAAAAAAAAAAGTTGGCAATTTCATTTGATATAATGTTCTGGCTCATTTCTGTTCTGTTATTTTTGGCCGCAAGGCTGATCAGCAGTAATACTGGGATCAACACGAATAACATAAAATGAAATTAATTCTCAGGGGAGGGTTTTTTTTTCCTTTGACTCAAAGAGCTCTGAGATTGATTGTGCAGCACCCAGCACAATGAGACCCTGGCCTACTCCAGAGCTCTTAGATACGATGAGAAAACAAATAATAAATCTCTTACGTAATGACTTCCACCCAAATAACTTGCAGATCTTCAGTGAATGGAAGTTTGCCTCATCATTCCATCTTGTAAATATTTTCACCAAGAAAGTATAGTAATCGTATGTTTTGCCTGGGGTGATGCTCTGAGGAAGTCAGACATAAGAATAACCCACAGATGTGCCCCCAGATCTGGGCTTTGATCACTCTTTCCTGCTTCTTTACACATATGGCATATAAATACTCATAGACACATGGATATGGGTGGGTATGTTATTCTCAAAGCTAAGGAAGCTTGAGGTTAACAAAGATACTCTGCTTTCTTGGATCCCCAAGCTGTTATTACAGACCTAAATTACACTTCAGTCTATTATAACTCTATTGCGCATTTCATTTAACGCTATTTCAAGTCTGTTCCTTCTTGTCTTAAACTCACCATTTGGTCAGAACTGTTTCCAATATGAAGGGAACGATTTGTCAAGTCAAATCCTCCAAAGCTACAGGTTCTCTGAAAAAAAAAAAAAAAAAAGATGGATACAGTTCTATCACAATTATTAGCTCGCTCAAAAAGTCTGTGATTTGGAGAACACCGGTGAAAACACAAATGTCTGCAAAAATGGAAACAAACAAACAAACAAAAGGATGGGAGATCATAAATCAAGAAATCTTTTATAAAGTAATTTGAGTGATTTATCTTTTCCAGAGACAACTCATTGGCCTAAGGTTTGCTGCTGTTTAGTCATCTATTGCCTACTCTTCTTTTTTAAAAGAAAAAGAGACTTTCTCATCTGAGCAAACTGTTGATGTTATGCATCAAGTTTTCCAGAGTGCTGGCAACTCCACCTCAGCACTCCCCCATTTGCCTTCATAAATAAGTCCACAGTAGCACTGAAATGGAGAAACACCAATCTTTTAAAGCACTGAGTAACCTACCTTCTGGGAATAGCTGCATAGACTCCTTTTCCACTGAAATACAGCAAAATGCTAGAGGCCTTGTAGGGCAAGCCCTTCATAAGAGGAGGGAAAAACCAGCCCAGGTCTCCGTAAGTATCGTGTTCCCAGAGACTAAGCAAGCCCTGGTTCCAGATTAGGTATTTACCATCACACCTGTGGTCTTACGTGGCTTCTCTGATACTTCTGGGAGAAAGTATCCTATGTTTACAGTGCCATAACCACCTGGTGGAGTGACGCAGTTTTGGCTGAATTCATCCCGAATAAATATAGAAAATCAGCAGTAGGACACTGCTTCCCTCCCAAGAGCAGAGGGCAACCAAACTCAGTACAGCTGCATCACCACAGCCAACAGTTTAACTGTGGCAGAGGCATCTCTGCTAAAGCTTTGGTGCCACTTGAAACAAAGACCAGACACCTAAAGGGCTCAAGGACAATCCAGCTTTTGCTTTGCAGTCCAGAAGGTAAAATCTTTTATTTTTTTATTTGGCCACTGAACAACCAGCTGCACAGTACTCAAGTACCTGGCTCTGCCAGAAGTCTTACAGGGCAATCCAGGGAAATTAAGGTATGGCAGTTCCAGTTCATTTGCACAACTTAAGCTCTGGGCTCTGAGTGTGGGTTGCAGATATCTACTGTAAGTATTCTCTTCAGAGTTTGAGCTGAGACAAACAGGAGGCAGAAGATCAAACACTCACAAACCTTAAGTTTTTAGGGCCTGAACTACCCAACAGAGTAACTTCAAGGACACATTCAAACTCAGGTAAGCATCAGGTCAGACCTACCAAAGGTTGCCCAGTCAGTATTGTGATGAGAACTACCAGTCTGCTTCGACACTCTATTAGGAAGAAGCAAACTCTATAAACTGTGCCACTTAACAAACAATTACACCAATTAATTCTATTAAAGTAAGCACTCTTCCTGACCTGTTCACTGTTAATCAGCACAGACATTAATAGCTTTTTAAAAGTCTTCTTTTCCAGCTTGTAAGTTGTGTGTTGTGTATATACATTGCTTGGAAGACAGCTTTTGTACCCACAACAACTCTACTAGCACTCAAAGCCAGCTTTGCCTATGCCCCACGCACATTAAAAAGAGTGCTGTGATGTAGAATTTTTCTAAGTTTTTTTGTTGTTGTTTTTTTTGTTTTGTTTTGTTTTTCCCCAGAAGGCAATGTGACTGTGGCATAGCTTTTCAAAAATTGTTTTTGGAAAGCATTTGAGACCAACCACAAGTAATAAGATCAGCTTTTACAACACAGCACGTTTAGCTATGAGTAATGTCATCCTTCTGTGAAGAGTCCATTCTATCTTATCCTACAGTGTATGGTAATCCCAGCAACGAAGAGAGGACATCTGGAACTGCTCTGAGCAAAGCTGTCTGTCAAACCAGCCAGAGCTCCTCCTAAATCAGTCTTCTCAGAGAGCAAAGTATCTGTTGGTTAAAAGCTTCTGAATAAATATATCATAATATCAATGCTTATTGTTTCATTATGGATGTCCTCATACATTTGACTTCCATCTTCAGATTCCAGTAGTGACCCTGGCAATACTGTACCCAAACAAAAGCTCTGTGGATGAGGGATATTCAATGGAATGGCCATGCAATCAAAAGTATTATCCTTTTGGGACAAAAGAAAAACTGATGCGATTTGAAAATTTCATGCATGTCCAGGTCACTGAAACAAATATAAATGACAAAAATGAACAGCAAGGCAAGACAGAGTGACCAGTTCCACTGAATACATAGGCATTGCAATTTCCCTGAGGTTGCAGCAAACAAACGTTAAGGAGGAAGAAGGAGGGGCATTAATTAAAGTTTTCCAGCTTTTTTGCGGTTTCAGGAAGGAGTGTGTTGAAAAAGCTACTAAGAGCAGTGTGGCTCCACCATTTCTCCCATTCAAATGAGGCTGGAGGAGCAGCTGACTGAGGAGTTCAAGTTCCTCAACAACAACAAAACTCTATCCATTTCTTCTCCATTCGTATCTCTGTGAATAAGCAAAAGCCAACCCAGATGGTTTTAATAATGAAATTACTGTAGCGAGACTACTTATTAGAAGAACTGAAAAGCTTGTTTCTGTCATCTGTATTTACAACGGCAGTTTTATGGAGTATTTTAATTATGGGGCATCTCTAGCACACAAGAGTATGCTCTTTTGCCTGAGATACCCCTATTGTTCAACTCGCAAAAGGAGGAGTAAGGTTTCTCTTATCATTGTAACGTCCTTATGGGAAAACAATGTCTTTTGAGTACAGTGTCTGTGAAGATTAACAGGATCATGTGAATGGCAGGGCAAGCAGGCAAAGCAGAAGAAATAGTGAAGCTGTGAAGAGAGAACGTTCATAGTACCAATTAGAAAAAAATCTACCTATTTTGTGGCCAAAGAGCAAAAAGGGAATCATGAAGGTTTGGTCACCTCCCACAGCTAACCTGTAGTTAGTATCGTTCACTGGAATATCTTGCTTGACGTTATGGGTGCACTGCTGTTTCCACCCACTGAAGTAGGGAACATATCTACGTTGTCAACTAGACAACAGAGTAGCTGGCTCAGCTCTGGTGATCTGGCTGGCCCCAGTGGGAAATTCCTAGGAAACTCAGCATCATGGTTAAGGGAACTATCACAACTGGGTCATACAATCAGGAAAACAGCTTTGGATCTCTCTGCAGTGCTCAAATCACTTAATTTCCCACTGCACAGCACAAGATCCCTTTTGGTCACCCTTTGTTCTCTTTCCACAAGATTCTGAAGGAAGGTACCACCTTCAACTCACACTAGAAAGAAGGAGCAGTGGGCAGGGACAGAGCAGAAGGGCCATTTCTTGGTGGTGGTAAGCAGCAAGCAGGAGGGCAGTGTCTACATAACATAAAACTCCCTGTCTTTCTGCAGCTGTGTGTGTAACAGAGAATACAGAGCTGGGTGGGTGAACTGGTGAGATGCAAATCAAGCAGGGGAGGGCCAATATGAGGCAACGGCAGCAGGAGAGAAACAGCACAGTTGCCTAGAGATACTCTAATCCTCCAAAAATGGTGTTCATCTCTCAGTATCCGTTTAAGAGAACACCGACTCTGAAAGCATCACATAGAATACGTTTACATCATCTCAAGGCTCCTCTGTTCACCAGTGATCTCAGTTTCTGCACTAGGTGAATTTTAAAAGCAGCGTTTTGTCATATTTGCTCTCTCATTGAGTTATTCTGTACACACAGAAACTGCAGACTCAACAAAACTCTTCTCTGATGGGACTGTATCAAAGTCTTCCCCTACAGCTGAACTACAGTGCTTAAGAGTTTCTAACGGCAAGGAAAGCAGAAGCACTGAATTTTAGTTGCAAGTATAAAGCAGAAAGTGTTGACTGCAACCCCACAGAAACTGGAAGACCACCTTCATGGCAACTCTTTGACTCACAGACTTTTGGTGGATTCTCAAGAGAACCCTTTTAGTACAGCGATCCACTGTGGCAGCCCACTTCCTCTTGGCCTCCTCATCCTCCTCCAGCAGGCATCTCCTCAGGTCCTGCTTGTCGGCCTTGCTCAGGGTCCTGTCAGTAACGGGACGCACCAGCTGTGAGAGGTTGAGGTGACTGTACAGGCTTCTCTCCACCACATAGGTAATATTGAACTCGCTGACAGAAGTGCGCCCTCGTAGCCTTCTGTTTGGGAAGCCACAACCTCCACCCCCTTTCGTTTTGTGCCGCAGTAACTGTAGGTCGCAAGTTGCAGGGGATGCTCCTTTCCTAGCAGGGCGCTGGCAAAGAAAAGCTCTGGAACAGGAATAGTTAGTATCCATTTTCTTCAATCGGATCTGCTTCCTTACACTCTGAATCTCCTCCAGGGACACCAGAAGATGGTGCTTGTGCCTGTTGCTGTCATAAAAGCAAATGCTTTCTGTACTTACCCCATGGCTCAGTGAGCCGAGGCTCTTCTTCATTTCCCCATCTGTCAAGGAGCGGCAAACTTTCTGGGTCTTCTCCTCTTCTGGGTAAGAGAAAAATGTCCCGAGTTTCTTGGGAGGCTTGATAAGGCCACGGCTATCAGTTTTGCTGAGGGTCTTCACCAGCTTCCGGTTAGCTCCCCATGTGTCAAGACTGCTGGATGAGGGAGAAGTAGTGAGTGAGTCCGAGTCGTCCTCTGGCTGCTTTTCACATGAGCCATCAAAGTAGAATTGTTTCTTGTGAACTCCAGAGTAAAGTGCTGATCTGTCATCCAGTATAGGAGAGTTGTCAAGTGAGTGCTCTTCCACACCTACAGGGGACAAAAGTAGCATAGCGCATGTCATCGTTCATAATTCCCTGTTTCCCTGTAGAGAATTATTGTATTTATTTAAGATACCGCCTACTTAAAATGGAAGAAACCTCTTCCTGATATAAGCAGCCCAGAAGGTATTTGTGAGTGGATAAATCTAAAGCAGTTCCTTCAATTTCTCAAGCGAGAGTTCTGCAATGAGTTAACAGCAGACAGGCGACAGCATCCCATAAGTAAACTCATCATTATTTTAAGCTCCCCTCTTTCATCTGCAGCTAAGTAAGACCAGAGATGCTCTAACAACCTCTTAGAAGCTGAACCAGGATCTACTTCTCATGTTTTTTCTCCAATACTTGCATATAATGCTCAGCTCTAGTGAGATTACATGAGGTCAGAAATATACCCAGGTATTAAAAAAGCGCCTAGTATCTCTCAGGTCCAGTTTTTCAATATCCAGTGCTGCTGCAGAAAGCAGTATTTTCCCCAGAAAGTTATGGAGTTGAACTCCAAGATGAAATTAAAAGTTTGGGGTTTTTGCTGGGACAAGAGACATCAATTTTAATTACACACAATTTGCTTAAACAGAAGCAAAGATACAAAAGTAGGCCAAATTGCGGGTGTGCCTGCAACAGTGTCTTGGTAATGACAGAAACACTTAGTTTTCACCAAATACGTATTTCACAGAAAGGGAAGAAGGCTTTCTACAGTGCAAGTACTGGAGGTGGGAAAACAGCCAGGTCTCCTTTTTGGAGTGGAAAGAAGGGAATAAGGGACCTGAAATGGCAATTCCTTTTCACATTTATCATCTAAACAACTCTTCTCTGGTGTGTTCTTCTGAACAAAGTATAGGCTCATGTATTAGATGTAACAACAAGTAGAGAGTAAACATTTGTCTCAGTTCTGCCTGACAAATTTCACAGCATTCACAGGTATGCATCAGAAACACACAGAGAAATGTGATTGTATTTATTTCTTGCCAAAATAAATTTTTTGCCTGACCCAACTTTGTCTTCATCTTTGATTGCTTCTACAGTCTTATGGTAGAGCTAAATTTGAAGCAATACCAAAACATCTATGATTTACTAAACTCAATAATGAGACACATTCCAAGATGAAAGATTAGTTGCCATATACAAGCTTCCTGTCCATCTTCAATTCACTGTTGGCAAAACAGATTTAACATACATTTGCTGCAACCTAAGATGCTATTTTATCAATATAAAACTTGTTATGACAGTGAAGGGATTGTGGAGCACATCTGACACACAGCTTTCATTCTGGAGAACTTTTCTGGGGTAGGTCTGTAGACTGGAGTCTGATTTTGACACCACTTTCACTGGACTGTCCAGCTTGCTCTTCTTCCCCCTCTGTTTCCCAATTTGAACAGAAAATAGACATTCTCCTGGGACTGTATATGTGCTGATAAACAATTTAAGTCCACTGAGTAAATATGTTTTTAAACAGCTTGTAAAATATGCATTGTGTGTCAACACTGTAACAGATGTTATTTGGAGTGAGTCCACGACACAAAGCCATAATGACACAGATGTCGATGTGATTTGTTTTTAAATGCTATATAAGAATGGTGCCCAGGAATTAGGAAGCTTCAGTTACTTAGCTCACTAGGAGCAGGCAAACACAAAATACATATGGGTTCAGATATTGGCACATTCTAGCCTCGTTTTGTTTGCCTTGTCTCATAAACCATGTTTTTACTTCCAAGTGAACCCAGCTTTATGCACATCCTATGAGATGACAAAGCCTTTTCAGACCAAGACAGCTGCCCGGTCCAGAGCTCTAGACTGGCTGTCCCTTTCACACCAGCCAGTAACACCATCATCACGCAGGAGAGAGGCTGGCTAGACCACAAATCTGCCAACAGCTTCCTGCCACATACCCAAGAAGATGCACACGTTCTCCTTAAATGCACTAGGAAGGAATCACAACACAGCTCACTGCAAAGCTGATGGGGATCCACTAACATTGAGGGGTCCTCACAATTTTAGTGAGTACTTAAGCCAGTCTGTGCAATGAGGCTCCTAAGGCTCAAGCTCTGTTAATCTGAGTGCTCACACATGGATACAAGTCATCCAGAGTTAATTCTGCAGCACAGCATTCCCAGGGGCTGAACTCTGCTTCTCGGTTTCCCCACCCTCCTTCTCCTCCCTTCTCTCCCCCTCTCTCTTGGCAGCAGGGCTCACTGAGGAGCCAAAGCGCAAGCAGGCTCCCCCAAAGTAGGAGTTAATATTGTATTACACGAGGCAGTTGCTATCCCACAAGAATGTCTGATAGAGTTTCTGTATTTTTTGCCACGGGACAATGCCATGTGGCGCAACTGCACCACCAATCAGCCACCACTCTCCCAAAACTAGCAAGAGCTTCACCTGTGTGCTGTCCCAGGCCTCACAGGAGGGAGCAACGTGTTGGTGGCTCCGCTTACCTCCTCACTGAGCCTGTGGGACAGCCAGCGGGGATTGCTCTTAGTCTCATTCCCTCCCCAGCATGAGGCATAAAACATAAACCAAGTTCTAATCTCTTAATAAGGGGCTCTCCAGTGCTGCTCTGGGAATACCAGGAGATCAGCAGTAACCACATCCCAGGCTGTCACTTTCCTCCTTCCACCATCTCAAAATGCAATTACTTGGGTAAAGCACGCTCCACAGACAAGGCAGTCTTTCCCACCATCCCTTAAGAACACTCCACCCCTCCTCTCTCCTCCAGCCCTCCACTCTCTGTCCCCTCTCAACACAAACATGTATTCACACATGCAGTTTTAACTATATGCACATTGCTTCTTACCTTCTGTACTGGGTTTTTTCATTTCTTCCACTCTTATAAGTTTCTTCCTGACTCTGCGAGTAGAATTCACCAGCTTGTGCAACCTCTTAAACTTCACCGACTCCTCTGTTTCATCATCGGATTGTTCTCTTGACTGGCAAAGAAACAAAGGGAATATTAATAAAGTAGCAGTTCCATGGCTCGCTCCTTCAAGTCATGTTAACCCAGCTCATCTGCTGCGTTGTGTCAATGCAGCTCTGTAACATTTTCAGCCCAGGTCAGACAGAAACATTAAATTACTGACGGTTTTCTTTTTTCTTTTTCTTTTTCTGAAAGCATGACATACCATTTTGATTTCTAAATCTGTGCAACGTAAGATCCTAGGCATTGAAATTCATTCCTGCCCTTGTCTTTCTTCCCATGCATTGTGTAATAACTACTTCCACGTCCTCTCTCAGTAAGTTTCAGGCAGGGTTCTTTCCCAGGGCTCTTCTTACCATACCAGTTATGCTCCTGCGGTTTGGGTCAGTCACTGGTCTGTCTGGCATCTCAGGACTTGCTGTTTAAACCTGGTTATAAACAGCTTCTCCAAACTGAATTTCTGTCATTGACGACTTCTCTGGTTTTTTTTCCCCCCAGTCTTCCCAGAAAATCAAAACCAGAAGCACAAGAAAGAAATGGGAAGGAAAAGGAAGGAGGAGACCTCATCTGCCTCGCTCACAAACTGCCACAGCTACAAAATCTTCCTTTCTTCCTCCCTGCACTCCTCCTGAAGGCTCTCGGGGCTGGAATTAAGATGGACACAGCATTTCTCCAGCACTGACCAAGGGAAAACTCTGACCTTTTCAGATATACAGTGCAGTCCATATTCCCCAGCATCCCGTCTCGTTTTGCATCTGATCCAGTATGCTCAGTTCCAGCTGTTTTCCCTCAAGTATCAAACATTACAGAGACAAAAAAAAATTCCCCTCTCTCCAGCAGCAGTGACACAACAAGCTGAAACAATCCGTGCCTTGTGAACGAGAAGACGACTTCGATTTTCGAGCCAGATTCAATGTTCAGTGTGCTACTTCCTCTGTTTTAATCAGTTCAGAATGTGGAAAGCGGTGGGGGGAAGGGATGAGAAGGGGAGAGGAGGCCAGCAGGGCTCTATGGCTCAGCCAGGACAGCCCTGGCACTGCGTGCTGCTGCACATTCCTGTGCGTGGTGCGGGCTGCAGCTGGAGCGTGGTATGGATCGTATACCTTACTTTGTTTCCACCCATGGTCCCAGCCAATTCACCACATTCCTAATGGTCGGCTCTAAAACCCGCGTGCAACTTCCTGTCGGCACAGCTATCTGGGTTTCCACAGCACGCTCATCCTTTTTTTTCTCCTTCTCCCTAATTAAACTTTTTAAAAAGAAAAACCCTCAACAAGTACAAGCCAAAAAAAAGAAAGAAAGAAAAAAGCACCACCCTCTCCTCTTCCTCCACAAAAATGCTGTCTTTTCTTACCTGGAGGCTGAATAAAAGACAGCCCAAATATAAAAAACACTTTCTGCTTTTCTAATACACTTAAATATAAGGATGTGGTAATATCAGTAGATACCATGGGGCAGGACACCAATTAGCAGCTGCAGATGCACATGTACAATTTCAAAGGCGCGAACAGTGCCTAAAGGAGCTGGGGCAGCTTGGAAAGCTGACCTCACTGGCACGCACCTCACAAGGCCAGCAGAACCACACCAGAGCAAACTTTAGCCACTTTCTGCAAGGACACTGCCAATTACCTATTTGCCATAAACTTCATGTTACTCCAAAACAAGAAGGAATTGCCATTCTGCCATCCGAGAGCCACAGGAATGTATTTATTATGGGTACAGGCTGGCTAGGTAATTAATAATCTTCCTTTCGGAAAAACAGGGCTGTAAAGAGGAGTACCATACTTGTTTATATCAAGATAAATTAAGCTGCAAGATGAGCATTAGTTCAGAGATTATGGTTGGGACAGCTTAGCAACATGTCAAACAACAAGACAGACATATTTAGATAAGATGATGAATAGATTATTGACCATAACCAAGAAGTTCAGTCAAGATTTCTTAGGCCATTAAGCGCATCCTGGCAAGCAACCATCATGCATACTCTGCACTCAAAATATTTTTATATTAAATGCAATTGCTCTAAGTCATTGCTTGCCTTCATAGCTTTTGATAACACCCTTGGTTTGCAAGACCATCTGTAAAACTGTGAGCTCTGTACAATTTAGAGAACAGCTCATGCCTGGTCCTCCCACACAGGGTTTCATCAAAGAACAGACAACCAGTCTTACTGACATCTGATAAAGAACTGTCCCCCCTCAGGGTTATGAAGAGTCAACAGTGACAACAAAAGCTTTTACAATGTCTGACATTTGCATTCACTACTATCACCATGAAAGTGAACACCAAAATAGCTTCAGCGCAACGTACTGTCATCAAACTCCAGTGGATAGTACATGGGTTCCCCACCACACTCCAGAACAAATAAAGTCCGATCATGATCAAGCACTAGCTGTTTTTGCCCACTGCTTCATAAGTCCTGGCACCCTTTGAACAAGGGTCCTCTGCAGTCAGTGACAGATCCCTCCTAGCACTGGTGCTCAGCTGAGAGAGGTGAGAACAGCTCGTGCCTAACAACAGGAGTTGTCAGATAATGGGTTGACTGAAAACAGAGTCAGCCCCGCTCCCGCAGCCTATTTCCTATCATATTGGGCAGCATATGGCATGGAAAGTCTTCTGTAAAGGAAAATGATGGCTAATAAGTTTATGCAAAAAGGCCTGAAAATGTCGGTGACTATGCCAGTGGTGTTGCTCAGGAAACTTTGTCAAATAATGCTGATTCCCTGAAAACAAAACCTTTTTGAAAAAGGGTTACTTTCAATTCACTTCCTGTTTTTGAAACATTTTTTTTTTTAAAAGGCCTTGAAATTATCAAAACTTTCCATTTTGGCACATGGGAAACAGAGCTTAATTTTCCAGCTCAAGTAATGCTTTCTTTTACAGCCAATTTTAAACAGAAATCAGAAATGTAAAGCATTCAGGCTGTAAGCGACATATTTGGAAATCATTGAACTTCGACGCTTTGACTTCCCCGACCCCCTCTACCCTCCCCCTCTTCCACCGTGACTGAATTGTTTTCTTTGGTGGCTGTCCCTGACTTCAGATGGGAAAATCACCCCAATCTCCCCAATGCATGGTGGGCTGGGAAAATGGCTTCTTGGACAGCTCTAGCATCCAGGCTTTGGCACGAGGCTTTGATGCTGCCAGCTGCTGTCAGCCCCCCTTGCACCCTCTCCCCACTTCACATGCGTTTTGGTGTGCGACAGCACTGCAAAGGGGTAGTCATGGTATCTTAAAGACAGAATGATGTGTCTGCAAGAGGCTACACTGGAGGCTTCCCAGCATGGGAGGAGGCCATGCTGCACCGCCTCCACTAATGTCTCCCTCCTGGCCCCTGGCTGTCCCGTTAGGCCAAGTCTTGGCATCCTTAATGTCCTGGTAAAACAGTCGAGGCCCCTCCATCTCCCTGTCCCCCCAGGGTGCCACTGGAGCAGGCCTCTCCCTGCACTCCAAGGGGAAAACAAATGGATTTGCAGTATTGTAAATAGGAACAACTTAACTTCCATCCCCTCCGCTTCAAATTTTTCCATCATGTGAAAGCCCCCATATGGCTCAACTTTTTAATTATTTTGGCTAATGCTGTATGTAGTAATTCTGTGGTGAATGCTTAAGTGTTTCATTTCTAGTTTCCAGGGCAACATTACATCAGATTGCAGACAGCTGGCTCCGCAGCCTTAAACTATAACCAACTGGCCAAGTCGATGCACAAAAATTGAGCTTGCTTTCAAGAGAGAGCACAGGGCTGGGCTGGGCAAGCCTGTGAGGCTAGGGGGGCTGCCGGGGAACTGGCGAAGCCTGGGGGGCTGAGGGGGCTGCACGGGAGCCGGCAAAGCCTGCGGGGCCCTCGGTGGGGCTGGGCCGGGTGGAGCTGCCTTCCCCCGCACCGCTTGGAGCAAGTGCATCCCCGACACATCTGCAATGCTCTCATGGTGCGGAACCCCGCCAGTTTGGAGAGCTCGGCTACACAAACGCGTGAAGGACTACAGGGAAACAGGGACTAAATTAAGAGCATCTGGAAAGACCCAGGACTGCATGCAGAGGACTGCAGCCACCACGTACCACACGGCTGGAAAACTGTGGAGAGGCCAAGGCCCATCCCCACCACCCAGCTCTTCGTCGCTAACAAATGAGGACACAAACCTATGAAGGTGCTATCAAGTCCAGGAGAGATCAATTTCCTCTCCCACCTCTAGTGTCTCTTCTGCTTGGAATACTTCTCCTAATTGTGCACGTCTAAAGGCCATGCTTTGCATCATCTCATATGTAAGATCAAAGCAAAAAGCCTCACGTTCAAGAACAAATAGGAAATTAGCACATGCACTTTGATATTCAAGGAGCTCTCTGTAGTTCTGTCCTCTTTGCTTTCTCTCTCACTTTCCTCATGCAGGCTGCCGGCTGCTCTGCAGGCAAGGCACACACAGTGCTCTGCCGCTCTCTAACATCCAGCCCATTCCACACACCATAGAAATAACAAACCTAACATCCCCCTTTGAATTAGTGCTTCACACATCCACACACACACACACACACAGAGAAAACTAACATTTATTAGAGTACTTGGAATTAATTGGCAAAATGTAAACCAGAAGTAAATAGCTAACTTTCGGCAGGGCTATGTTTGGAAACACTTCAGGGTTATAGCAGCAGCACTTAAAAACACAAGATAGGCAAAGCCTGCTAGCCAGGTCCTAATAAAAATGTTTAAGAAACACTAGGACAATATCCAGTTATAGCCATCCTAACTGTTTAATCCTTTTCAGCTCCATAAACAAAAACATACGTGACTTTTACATGAGCTGTGTGAAGCCATTTAGAGACATTAAAACTTTACAATTTGCTTTATGCCCAGTAATAATTCAACCTCAAACTAAAATCTCTAGTAAACCTCCCATCTAAGAAACTGGGAAATCTCTTAATATCTTATTAAGTCTAAGCTGCAATTATTTTTGGCTATCAGACAATTCTTGTTCAGCAAAGTGGGGCAAAAATACACATTCAGACTCGTGGGCATATCATATCACATCCCCCAGTCCTGGCTAGCTCACTTCAGAACTACAAGCTCTATAATAAATGCAAAGAGATTTTGCTGTTCCCTTTAGGAGATGTGGCTACACGTGTCCTTTCTTCTCTAACAGACTTTACATCTGCCAAAAAACTCCAACCATTCTAACTTTTTTTTAAAGTTTTATTAAACATGCCTGGATAAAGTCAGAGACAGGAAAACAAAACAGAAAAGAACTTAAAAGCCCAAGGAAAGGAAGAGGAGAACTGAGAAAAGCTATGCATGCTGTGCTGTGCCTAAGAATAACCACAAAAGCCTCTTCTCTTTCCCCCTCTCTGAAACAGGAGGTGCATCCTCTCCACATCACGCTACATGCTCAGTGACTTACCAGCTTCGGCATTTATAGGCCTAAAGCTCAGTTTCGAGTAATTCCCCCTGAGTCCTCAACTGCTGTCAGCTTCGTAACCCTAAAATTTAGGATTGGACCCTTCTTCTTAAGTACTGTATTCACTCCGAATCCTGCGCACAAAATGCCTCTTCTCTGGAGTTACATTATCAGACACCAAACTGGCTCCGATTCCAGCGCTGGATATGTAAAGAAGAAAAAAGCGTGATGCTGGACTCAATTAGCTGTTTTCTGCTCACTGATTGATTCCCCCAGTTACTCGCTAGCTGCATAACTTGCAAGAAAGGCATAAGTCATCGGCTCTAAGCAAATCTTCTATTCACCACAAGGAAAAAAGGGAGTGTTGTACATGGCAAACAATCCCTGTTTTCACTGACGAAGGCTTGCTGACCTCTTGCTGGCCTCCAGTTCCTTAATTACTGTCTATGGAATTTCAGTGAAAGAAAAAAAATACAGAGAATCTCTGCAAAGCCAGGATGAAGACTGACCCTCAAACACGACTGCTAGAGTGGAGGCTATGTCTATAGGAAATATCACTTAAGCCCTTTACCATGCTTTTAAAATTTTTTACTTTTTAATTCTTTTGACAAAAAGCCCTCCTGAGAATTTCCCTTTATAAAGGGCTAATTTGACAGAAAAATAAACCTTGCTTAGATGTTTTTTAAATTAGTGAACTTAGATACTCAACCCTCCCTTGGTTTCAGTGCTATGAAAAAGAACATCACAAAGAACTGGAAAGGCAAATTACGTTTAATTCGGAAATCTCAGACTGGTCTAGAACTAGACACGTTGTGGCTATATGAAGCATTGTTGCATGACTTCGAACTTCTTTCTAGGCTGGGCTAAGACTTCCCCTCCTAAGAAACAGACGCTGATATGCTCAATTAAACTGGCACTCCTCTTACAGTCAGCCATACCTAATCCCAAACCTTGGTACAAATCCAGAATTTGGACAATTCTTCTTGGAGCACAAGAAAACACAGATCAAAACCTCTATGAATTAGGAGCACTGCTATCCAATGGTGGAAAGCAGTAGCAAAGGCATACCATGACAGCACCCACTTAAGACAAGAAAAGATTGCCCTTAATCAGGACCATATAACCAATGACCAGTTAATCTGGGTTCTCCACAGATCAGTCACACTGAGAAATCACAGCAGGACTAAACATCTACTTATTTTGACAACTAGCTGATTTCAATAAGCTACCTAGCCAAATATCCTTTTTAAATTTCTCCACATTTGTACTACTGACCGTACACAGCTTCTCTACTCCCTAGTGGTCATGTAAACTTGATTTATTGGTGCAGTTCTTACCCCTGAATTACTTCAGCCCCAAAACTCCAATGTAAAACCCTAAGGAAAATTCTAAGGCTCAGATAAAACCAGCTAGTGTTCTCCAATTTCAATAACATACCAGCCCACACGAAGCGAAACATGACAGGGACTTCCTTGAAATGTATCCCAGATTCCCTTAAAAGTTCATGGCCATGAGTGAAATTGATCTAAATTTGGGGCTTGCAACTTGAGTTCTGAAGATTTTGGGTATCATTAAGGAAGTTTCACAAACCTCTAATCCTTGCACAGGCTGTTTATAAAAAACTGTGTGAAGCTTATATGTGATAATGCACATCGTATCCTGAGGTTACGAATAAAGGCCTCCAAAATTTTCAAGACAATTAACAGAGGTCATAAATGTTTTTGCCCCTTGACTTAAGTAACTGCAAGTGGATGAATTATAAAGGCTGTGTGAGTTTAAAATGAGCAGTTGCAGTATCAGCCTCCCCAGGTAAGCTGAAGGAAATAAAAATCCCAAGTCTGGGTTTGGTCTGTGATTACTTAGAAGGAAATCAAAGGAGCATCCAATGGCTACTTTGGTGAAAGATGTATTACACATTAGCTGGTGACGACACTGCTTGCTGAAATTAGTGGGAAATATTTGTCATAAGTAACAAGAGAACAAAAATTTAATTCTCCCAGGAGGTCTGTCTTGATACTAGAATAGCTGCTTAGGCAAATTCCTAGATGTTAACTGTTTCCAGGTTTTTGTTAAATAATTTAGAGAAGCACATTGCCGATGTTTGCCAGACCCATTTCCTCATAGCAAAGTGTTTCTCTCACTGATTAGCATAATTAATTTTAATGACATTACAACTGTATTCATGTACCACTTGTCATAGGTATATGTGGCAGAATGAAGCTCTGCATTACATTATCCTGTATCTGTTACAATACAGCATTCCTTTCCAATTCTCTAACAAGGCACTCTCAAACACATCTTGTGTTTTGGCAAGTCTAACAGGGTCTGGGGAGAATCCCTATTCTTTGGTGCAGGCTGCACTATTAATGTATGGAGTACAGCACTGGTGCTGGAAACCAACATGAAATACAGTGAAATTCGTGTCAGAGGAAAAAAAAAAAGAAAAAAACAATAGAAGAGGATAGCCCTTTAGTGAAGGGTATAGTAATTTAAATCACATTCTGATAGTATTTTCAAACAATCAAACTATTAATGTTATGGTCTTAAGTGCAAGGAAGGAAACACCAGTGGCAGGGAGCAGGGACAAGTGGTAACTAACAGGAGCACAATTAAAATTTTCTATTGTACCACAAGTAAAGATTATTCAGCCTGGGTCTGCCAAATAGGGCAGTGAAACACATGGCTTTTGAGATTCCTAATTCTCGAACTGAGCAAGGCTTTGTTCCAACTTAATAGGCTTGGTCTTAGAAAAGACGGGGCTAGTGAAACCACATTATGGACTACAGCATCTCCTGCTGGCTGATGCATGCCGGGGGAAGTCATTGGAAAAAGCTGTTACAACCATCCCCCACCCTCTAGCAGAGAAATTAAGCGGCTGCCCAAAGGCAAAAAGGTATAAAAAAGCCAAATAATGTGTTAGAATGAATATTAAATTAATTTGCCTTCCCACCTCTCACCCTTCCCAATTACGTGGCCAAACGTTTTGTGGTAAAGTCAGTCAACAGGGCTTGTCTGAAAGCAGTCAAAACAGAAGTGGTTATGAACATGCCTAATTACAGTCACTGCCTGCGTGTCACTGTAGGCTCTCTGAGTCATGAGAGCAGGACGATTTTTCTCGAAGACCTTACGACAGACTAATTATATCCAGCCTTCACATCCACAGGAGCAACTGGCAGAGAGTGGGAGGTTTACTTGGGCTACGTTACTGTCAACTGCTCAGTACAATCCTGTGGTGACAAAGTTTAGTTCCACCAGGGACACATGCCTAGCCAAGTGGTATCTGATGACAACATGGGCAAGTTTTGCATGTTAAGTAATGCTTAAAGAAGTGATATAGTTTTATTCCTAAATAAATGCATATCTCCTGCAAATTCTAAAGCGTTCTGGAAATTTTCAAACCAAATAGGTAAAAGACTCCTTAGAGCATTCTACAAAACTAAATATAAACACATTGATGGTCTCTTACTTTGCTATCGTCATTCCACAGCACTGACCTTAAAAACTTTGTGTTGTGTCCTGGGAACTGTATGTTTCTCTCATGAAGTTTTTTGTATTACTATACCCATGGGAAACCCTGCTCTTATACATGCATAGAAAAGGGGGAAAGATTGTAACAAAATAAGCTGTATTCTTTCGCTACTAGCTTTTGACTGAGAGGTGCTGGACACCATCCCTGAGATCAGTGGGAAAAAAATAACTGAAAAAAACTGGTAAGTCCTGTGACAACAGAAAACCAAGGCTAACATAGTGCATGGCTTTCAAAATGCTCAAAGTATCCATGTTGCTTCAGTTTAAACACTACGACTGAAATAAAAAAAAAAACCAAACCTCATCATACCCTGGTCTTCATTGATATTGAGCTTACTTCTACCAAGTTCTACCAAGTTAAACTGATTATACCAAAAGAAGGGCTTAACAAACAATGCAGTAATGACTGTAACAGTCCTGTAGTATAAGCAATGATAATGTTAACAAATGGTTAAAGTTTTTAAGAAGCTATCAGTAACATGAATAAAAATAAATTCAAAAATTGGTGCATTTAGAAAGTATTCACAATCTGAATCACTGAAATATGCTATAACGCTGAATAATGTGGATTGGCTGTAGTTAAACTTAGATTTACTCTCGACGTAATTGGTGCTACAGAAGTTATACTGTAATTATTTCTTTTCTACCTACTCTTCACACTTACCAAACAATGCAGTAATGACTGTTCTGAGTCAGAGATAATTCTATCAGATTTCACCTTTTGTCAGAATCAGCTTTGTACCATAGCTAATACAATCCTGATCCAACAGCTTCAGCATCTCTCAGATTGAAATGAATAGGACCCCAAGTCCATTCTTGTCTGTTATTCTGCCTTTGACAATGGTAGCAGACACAAATCCAATACTGCACACCCTTTCAACTTTTAGCCCCATTTAATGATTTGGTAAATGAAAATGTCCTCAGGAAACAATATGAAGGACAGAAGCAAGTAAAGATTACTACACACCAGCTAGAGCTGTCACTGTGTGGACCTGATTTGCTGCTGCCTTTTATGAAGTGGACTAGTATAAGACAACAAAGGGTGGCAAAATAAGGGGGGGTTTCCCCCAGCATCAGCCTCTTGGCACATGCAGACGTTCATGGCACAACTCCAGGTCTGCACAACTGCTGCCACTCTCCCCAGCGAAAACAAAGAGGGTGCCATTTTCTTACTGGTAACACTGCTGTGCTGCGAGCCTTGGATAAAGAGGTATTGGGAGGGCAGGGAGGTAAAACAGCACTGTGGGCTTCTCACCACGCACCCGCAGGCCAGACTATGGGAGGCAGATGCTGTTTCTGTTCTCCCTGCTCATAAATTTTATGGCCTCTCTCCTGAGGCTGCTCAGCACCTTGTGGCAGGTTGGGAGGTCTCGAGGGAGTGTGGCAGAGGCCACTGCGACTCCCTTCAAACAAAAGCTGGCCTCGAAACTCGCATTAATGAGCTCTGGATGGCTGACCATTATCCGCTGATCAAAACTGAAACACAGAAGCCTGATGAGACCAACAAAACAACTCAGTCTAGGCATAATTGCAACTTCATTTAACTTGCATCTGCAGAAACTGCCAGCAAAGTTAATTAGTGGTTTGTTTCAGTGGCAGCACAGGTATGATACACACTTCTGTCACTACCTCTCTGCTGATTCTCTCCTTTCCCCCACTGCTGCACCAAACACGTCCACTGGTACCAATTAGCCGTCTTTCAGCAGAGGACACAGGGAAAGATTTATACTGGTTTCTCCTAAGCTGAGCTGGAGCCGTACCACCAGGGCTCTGGGGACAAAGCAGCCCTGGTGTAGATGAACTGAGAATTCCAGCACCCAAAAGTTATCAAACAAGCTTCTATCTATCTTTAAAAAGCACAACAGGCACCTCAGTGTAAAGAAAGAATGTGATAGAATTTTGAAGTCCTCTCTTTCCCTGGACTTTCTGACTTCTGAGGACAAATAGGCCCTTATCTAAAATCCAGAAAAGGATCCATTTGTAATCTGCACCTGCTTTACATCCCAGCACTTGGCACAAAGCAATGAAAGCTTGTCTAGTGTTACTGTGAGCAGCCTTCATTCCAACAGAGATGAAATATAAATATTCAGAAATAAATTTGTAAAAAAATGATGAGGCGTTTTAGACTTTTGATGCATCTGACTAAAAAGAAAAACAGTTTCAACAACACTCCCACATTAGCAAATAAATAACACACATACTTTGTTGTGAAACAAAGGGACCACAGTAGTGAGACCGAAAGCTATAAAGTGCTCAAGGGGCAGAGAACCAGGTCACCTACTGCCTTGGCAATGCCTTCGTTTGTTTGGTTTTTTAAGAACAAACAGGATATACAATTAACAGCACAGCAATGACATTGGGATGCTGAGAGGATGACCCTTCAGTCCTTAGTGGTTCATCTTTAAAGTTTAGTCTTGTAAGGGCACAAAATGCAAGTTTTTGCTTCCTGGTATAGTAATTTAAAAGAGGAGGAGTTAGGAAAAAGAATTCTTAAATCAAACTTTAAAATGAGTTAAAGATCAACACCAATGATGTTAGTCATAAACACATGACAGCTATACAGATTAAAAAAAAAAAAAAGTGGTCATTTATTTTTTTTCCTAAAAAGGAAAATGACAACAACTAATAATATTTACTCTGTAGATGTTATCTTGTAGGTGGCTGTTCTTATGCTGTGGGCAGAGTTGACTTCAAAGCAACAGAGTACTTAATGGAGTACTTAAACCCTTGGAATACTCCAGACATTCTGCCTTCATTTTAGATTCTCTGATTGCTTAATTACTTAGATTCTAACTTTTTTTTTTTTTTTTCCTGAAATGTAGTCATTAGGCAAAGCTAGACCAAGATTCTCCACAAAAAACCTAGTGACTCATCCTCCTAAGTCCTCCTAACTACCAGCAGGCCTCTCTGCCTGCACAGATAAAATGAGAAGGGAAAAAAAAGCTGTTATACTAGTGTCTTGATATCTCTTAAAACCCTAAGGTTACCAAAAAAATGTATAGCAACTGAAAAAAAAACCTTCTTTTCCTAAATTTGCCCAATGTGCAATTCGCTTTTATCATTCATGTGCACAAAATGTTTACAAAATGATCAAGTATGATCACAATGTTCCATTAAAACTTGTCTAGTAACAATTTGGCCATAAGACTGAAAAAAACAGAAAACAGAAAAAATGCCAACAGAACCAGAAAAGCCCAAGGAGTTTTAATTAAAACCAGAAGCTTCAGTTTCAGTGACTCATATTTTCAATTACATTCTGAGGTTAGAAGGCAGCGGGCTACCTAACAGAATGTTTTCAATAGATGGAAAATATCTTTGCTTTGTGGCCTCTGTAAAAAAAGTGAGGTAGTTTTAAGCTGAGATTCCAAATTCACAGAGTACAGCTCACATAAGTGGCACTGAAAATCAAACCATTTGTCAAAGAAAGGGCTTTAAAACAGAATCACCTTTGCACCTCTCAAAAGTTGGTCATTTTAGATTAATAGAGAGATCCCTTGGCAAAACACTCTGGGTGAGCACACACCCTACCTCTAGACATATCTGATACTTTGCACTGCTTGCTCTTCCCCTCTTGCATGTCCATTTTAGCCCAGTCTTTCACCCCAGTTAACCCTAGTTTCTTTCTTGTCCACAAAAAAAGAAGCCAAGCTGACTTATGTTCTAACATGAAGTTTCACTTCTGCAAATGATCTGCTTTTCCCTTGAAGGCAAGCAGTTTCATGGCTTCTGTTAAATGGAACCAGGTAAAAATCTAGGAGGAAGAGTAAAAAATCTTGAGAGGTATCTACAGCGATGGAATAGAGATTCCCTGTTGAAGTCAGGAGGAAGATGGTTCATATCCCAGCAGAACAGCAGAGACAGGCAGCAGAGTTCTTGGCTCAAAGTGCAAAGATGGCTTAGGAAAATAATTTTACAGAAAAGGTGCCAAGTCATTCCATTAGGGAGCAAATATTGAGTCATGTTCAGTCCTCAGAGCTATATACAGCTTTCAGTAACTTCAACACAAGCAAAAAGCACTATCAGAGGATTTAAGAGAGAAATTCAGTTTCCTTCTGAGATTTGACCACGGAGAGAGTTTAGAGCCTTTTTTTGCAATAGGTACCTTAGCCAAAGGCCTTAAGGAGGGAAAGTTCAGGCTATAAATACTAACGAGGAAAAGACCGAGACATCTTTCAGCCAGCTAAGCAATCAGTGCAGAAGAGTCACGACCCTTCCTTGTCCATTCTTTGCACATTTCTGATTTAAGGCAACGTCAGTCCACCTCTGCTTCCATCTAGCTGAAGATGGACACATATTTTTTTGAATACAAACAAGAAAGTCTTTCTCCACCACAAAATATTTTAAACATCTCACAAAATGACATAGCATTCCTCTTCTCATTTATGGAGGAGAAGCTGTCTGCTACAGTCAGCAGGAAATTCCATTGACAATAAAATAAATAAATCAATCAATGGTCTCAAAACCCCATGATTCAATTATGTGGGTTACAAAGAGCTTGGATTTGACAGCCGAATGTGTTCTTCTCTAAGATTTATCTGTGAGCTTTCAATTAGAGAAATGAAGTGGAATAAACTACTCAGTCAAATGAAGATACTTGGAAGGAAAAATTAATTAATTCAGTATGGCATGACACAAAGGCTGTCTGGTGCCCATAAAAACAACAGAAGCTACACAGCTCAGAAGTAAAAATGAGGGAGGAAAGCTGCCTTACTACTTATGGGTCTGGCAAAAGCTGCAAACTCTCTGGGCTGAGAGTTAGCAAATGCAGAGATAGAACTGTTTGAAAGCAGCAGGTAGCCAGGACTTAGCCAGACCCTCATGCAGAATGTATCAACAGGGGCTAGCAAGGCCTGAGAAACTCTGCTTCTCAGTTACTGTTAATCAGGAAAGCGAAAGAGTTCCCTCTAAACAACTTAAAAAACTTTTTCTGGGCATTTTGGAACATGGGCATTTTTGCTTGGAATCACTTGTGTTTCAAAAGCTCAGTGGCAAAGGATCAGATTAAAAAAAAAAGGGAAGAAAGACATTGTACAAAAAAGACCATTAAAGCCTATGACAGCAGACCTTGAAGTTTTAAAATCCACATTAAAGATTTTCTGCAGACAGGACATATCATCACAACGTCAAATTATATATTTTCTATTACAGAAATCACCAGGTAAATCAGGATAACTCTGTACTGAAAAAAAAACCAAACCAAACCCAAACTTAAATATTAAATGATATTGGGAAACTATATCAGAAAGACAGGTACTTACATTACAATTGGAAGAGCCATCAAATGCCGAGTAAGAACCATCCGGCCATTCTGTAGTATCTACAGTGCTTGACTGCCTGTGCTGGGCTTCATACTCCTTCAGCTGAAATTTGAAAAGACAGCAAGAACATTTTCCAGTGAGAAGCAGCTCTGAATCTCCAGTAAAACAGCAAGACTTAATGTCCTTTCAGCAGTGTTGTGTTGTGTTTCCCCCAGCCCCTTCCCATATGATTGTGGAACTGGGAAAATCAGAACTTTCGCACTGCACATTTCACTTGTTCAAAATAAATTAATTTGCTTTAGAATCACAAGTTTAATGCTGAGATTTTTTTTTTCCTAAAAGGAAGTGATCTGTAAATACCAAATTTTGATGAATTGTCATTGATAAAATATAAAATATGCCTCCCCATCTTAAAGGCACAGTTTAACAGTGGACTGACTAAATCTCATTAGCCTGACAATTTCTTTCATAAAGGATCCACAGAAAGACTAGGAATCGTCTTTTACCATTTTAAAACAAAAGACCATCTTTCTGATTTTCCAGTAAAAGGTTTAAGACATAAAACGAACCCTACTGGAGTCAAGCTTTTGAGAGGATCGTCAAGAAATGATCATACTACAAACAAACAACGTTGCTGCTAGTAGCTCAGACCACTAGGGGGAAACGATACTAGTACATATATGAACCATACAGATTAGTTACAACCCACTCCACAAAATTTTTAACAGCAGAGCAGAAAATGAATTTCCAAAATTACCACTCAGTAAATTTAGAATTTTGCCTTTTTTTTTCCCCATTATATGATTCCCAACAAAGCAATATTTTCTTCAGACAATAACATAACTTTATATTTTAGGATAATCTATTTCAAGATGCATTATGTCAGTACAGAAATTTATCTGAGGGTCAATTCATGATCTAAACCATGCTTTCTGTAGCTCTAATGGGGCCCATACAGAAAACCCTGTGTTCCATCACAGTATTTTGAACAAGGGTACCAAATCAAAAGTGATGTGGAAATTCAACAGTGATCTTCTGGTTCCTGAGCAATTAAAATCTCAGCCCTATTGCTTCACAAATACACCACCTTGTAATTATTTTTTTCTTGTGGTTTATTAAGATTTATAAAGAAACACTTGTGACAGCCACTGTACTTATAAAAAAATAAGTCTGTGTTGGTTTTAATGTCAAATGCCAACAATGTCTGAATATGTTTTCTTGAAGGCTATTAAAACAAAACTTCACCTTTTTGGCTAAGAAACCAGCAGAAGAACTTTTATGTTAAATGTTGGTATTTTCAAAATTTGTAATTGATGAAAATTGAAGCCTTCAACTAAACTGCCCTTCAGCCATTAGCAGCAGGAAAATAATAAGAAATATATGTATTCTGAAACAAATAAGGCAAGCTCATCAAAACTTGAAGCTACCTAGTGCAATGGGACAAACAAGCAGGCTTTCTCACCCTTCTATGTTTACTGAGCAAATGAAAACTCCAAATTGGTATATCCCACATCTTAAAACTTGTTTCTCAAGGAAACTGAAGGATGAACATATCATACCCTGGCAAGCGCTTCCTCAATAGTGATCATCTTCTCCTTGACCATCATCATCAGCTGGATCCGTTCTTCATCACTCATCGTGATCTCACTAGCCACATACCCTACATCCTCTCCTGCAGGAAAAAGCACAGAGATAACAAGAATGTGTAAGAGGTCATGTACAGAGTGGCGTTCATTGAAACCGGATTTTACCCAGTGCTCTGAAACCTGGATGCCATGTGGACCTGGTTGGCCAGAAACAGACCCTCCCCAGAGCAGGCTCACAGTACAATTATTTGGAAGTTAAATTAGGGCTAGAAAACTAAGTCTACTTTGACATCGAAAGCAAGAGAATGTGACAAGGAGAAATAAAGTGACTGTCATCACACAGTTATTGACCCTGAAAAACAAGGATCAGAAGAGAAAGTCCTGCACTCAGCCCTGACGAACGCTGTTGTCAGCTGCCGGAGCAGGTGGGAAGCCTTTTCAGGACCAGTGCGTTGAGCCCTTGCAGCTCTCTGCTGCGGAGTGGCCACGATCCCCCATCTCTCCAGGCTACCTCATTGGCCAACGTGCTGGCACAGGGTGCTGGATGCACCGGAACTCTCAACTCCAGGATCTCTCCTTTTGGTATGTGCCTGGCACATACGTCAGCATGGGCAATTATAATGTGCCTTGAGAGCCATCATGGACCCACACTTAACTGAGAGGGTAAATGTGCCCCTTTTTGACCTCCTAAGCAGGCTCCTGTCATCTTTACAATCCATCTGAACACAGACATGGTGACGTGGAGACACATCTGTTCGCAACACTAGGTTCTAACAGACACACATGGGGAAACAGGAATTTTCTATGTGAAGAGAAATACATAAAGCAATGCACAGCTGCATCTTTTGGAGAAGAACTAGAGAAAGACACCTGACAGTTTAAGTGGTATTGATCCTACACTTGCACTAATCACCAGATGTCCTTTTACTGCTCCTTCTTGTAGTATCTTCTACAATGAGAGCCTGGATTCAATCCTAAAGCAAACATGGCAAAGTAACCGAAGAAAGGAGAAACATATTTCTAATTAAAACAGATCAGCATTTCTCCCATCAAGGCAAAAACAGGTGAAAAACAAAAAAAGGCACCTTGTTCATTTACAGATATTACTTATAAATAAATATTAACCGCATTACATTGCACACCTGCCATCACTGGCAGTTGGGACTGAAGGCACTCCAGCCTCCCATCTGCAGTCTCACAGAACATGACTTGTCTTTCTGAGCCCTGTCACAATGAACCAACCCTGCAACACTTCCAGATCCACAGACCGCCAACCGCCACACTCTTGCAAATGAATTTTACTCCTCTGTTACACTGGCTCCTTCTATTTTATATGGATAGGTTATGTCCCCTTAAAAAAGAGTTACCTTTTGAAGTCTGCCTCATTAGTCCTTTCTGGTTCTTTCGGAAATTCTGCCAAAAAAACTTATTTTTCTTTTTCCAGTCTGCTTTCCCTAAAAGAAAAGCGGGGAGGGAGGATGAGGGGAAAGGGAAAAAGAATTTCAGAAAGAAACATTAGTTAGCAAATGCTAGAGAACCTTTTAAGCATTAAGTTGTATTTTCTAAGTCAAAAACAAGAAAAAAAAATAATCTCAATTTTTCTGTTTTCCTTGATTTATTCTGTACTTGAACTATGCTGATGTAGCTATTTCAGGGAAATGCACATTCTTTTATAATTGCCAATGCTATAGAAGACTGAGATAAGCCAGTAACTTACATATTTTGAATTATAAACAGAAAATATTTTGCATTCATTTTGATATGTGTCGAGTTGTTAATGTCAAGTCTGGAAGTGTTTTTGAAGTATTTTTTTGGTTTATTCTCTTTAACTGAACCACAATTATGCAGCTTAAGCCACAACTCAGATAATTATTTTTTTAATATGCATGTGTACGTATACAGAAAAGAAAAATTTTACATATATAAAAATGCACACACACATGCACACACATGCACATTCTACTGCTTGGCCTGAGAAATTTTGAGAGCATCAGCTACATCTGACGCTTGCTCTCTGTACGCCTGTATTCTACAAGGCTGGGTCTCCATGTCCATTATCAGATCTGCATATGACTTGATGACCCAGAAGTAAATGATTTGTTCTAAAAAAGAAACAGGACCTGGCTCAAGGTAGGGCATGTAACTGTGTTCTGTTGAATTAACCAAGGCACATGACAGAAAGTTTATTCCATCTCCAAGAGAACATTCTGTGCCCGATCTGGCAGAAATGCTACTGATAAAGAGCTGCCTCATCCCTCTTCTTTCGAAAAATTCAAAGGAACACAGTTTATACTGTGCCACTGTGTTTCAGTATGTGACAACAGCATTTTGGATCTCACCCTAGAAGATCTAGAGCTGGGTTTACTGACTCTCTGAAGTTTAGACTGTGAAAATGTCCCTATTAAAAAAAAAATAAAAAGAAGCAAACAGAAAAACCTCCTAGTTTTTCTTTTCCTCTCCAACAAGCAAAATAAAATTTCTCCAGGAATATATCAGCTCAAGTAATAAGTTAGAATAGCAATATGAACTCATTATAGTAAGTTAAAAAACAAAACCAAAACCCAAAACAATCCACAAGTGAAATACAATGGAAAACAAATACATATTTAAGAATGCAAAATATTTCAGAAACAAAAGAAGAGACTCTGGCATGACATGAACAAAAATAACAAAAAGCCCAGTTATTCACTGGTGGTGGCAATTTTCAGAATAGAAACAGATAGGCTAGCAATGTTCTAATGTGTAGACATTTGAAATTCAAAATAAAAAGTCAAAAGATGCATATTTATCACATGACAATGCTGGCTGAGCAGCCTCAGTGATTACCGAGACACCCAGCATTTAGGTTAAAACTACTGACGCTCACTCTCCACACACACAACCAGTGCTGCTGACTTCTGTCAGCATTGTGTTTACTCAGCTCTTCACATCCCAGCACAAGCAAAACTCAAAACCTCCTTAAGAATTCCATAGGAGTATCAAATAAAATGAAATATACTGACCTACAGAGCCTTCTTCCGAACTTGATTTATGAATGGAAAGCCTAGGACAAAAAAGAGAAATGGACTTACTGATGCAGGCTTCTCACATTTCATGGGAGCTGTCTGATTACAGTAAATCATAGTTTCCAAACAGTCTATCATGAGCTGTTTTCTCTTCCTGTTTCTTCCCGACACAGCAAGCTGGAAACAAAAACTGAACCCACTGGTCTGACCACAGCAACCCAGTTTCCCTCTTAAACATGCCTCGTGTGATGAGCACGGAAAAAATATATACTGACAGAAACCTATGGTTAAGGCAAAAGAGTCTAGGGATCCCGCAGAAAAAACACTTTTTCAGATTCTTTCCTCCTTTCCATTTGTAAAATGGTAATTTGGCTACCTTAGAAACTGCAGCATGGGGATGCTGTATTTGTTCTGCTGTATAACAGTTTTTGGCCTATTTGTTTTCTATCTGAAAATGCTTTATAAATATGCACTTATTGAACTTTCAGAAGCCACTGTGTAGAAGCAAGGAGTAAAGATTTAAAGACAAGGTGAAAAAGGCTTGTCTACCCTGTGAGTTGTGACCACACGAGTGAAGACTGCAGCTTCTTTCTCCTGATACCTTCCGTGTGCTTTCCCACCAGTGTGTACTTCCTTCCTCAAAAGCTAGCTGAAGAGACTTATTTTAACAGAACATGGACTTTACAAAACAACCCACTAAAATAGTAAGTAAATGTTTTGTTCTTGGTCTTTATGTTCATTGAACTAGTTTTCCATAATGGATTCCAACTCTGTGCCAACGGTACATTGTGGGATCTCTGATGAGACATCGCCCCTCTTCATTGCCTTTTTTCTGTCTGTATAAATGGAGCTAATAGAAATTACTAAATCTTGTGCAATTATTTGAAGCCTTGCTATGGGAATCACTGTTTAACCAAGCTGTGCCAAGCTGGTGAAATGACTTCTGCCAGCTGCAACGGCTTTGCTGGAGGCTCCAAGTGCAAAGCATTGCGGTAGCGGTTTTGCCGAGAGCTCGGCCCCACAGCACGACAAAGCCCCGTTGTGCAGTGGTTGTGCTGCAGCCACGCAGAACAGAAACACGCGTACCCCAGCACACCCAGAAGACCTCAAGCCAAATCGTTCTTTGAATGGGGCCATGTAATAATACACACAATCCACACTCTCGTTTCTGTCCTCAGTGTTTGCATGGGCTCCTTGCTTTTTCTTAGACTCCCCAGAAGAGGGCAATGAAGAGTTTTTGATCAATTTAGAAAACCACTTGAAGGAAAATTTTAGTTCAAGCCAGTTCAGAGTTTAAAAGATGTAAGCAAATTACTGGCCAACATTTTGTAAGCATGAAAAACATGCTTATCAATTTGCAGAAACATCATTAAAGCAGAAATGAGACAGTATGAAGTTTCAGTTTGATTTAGTAATTCATCTAGACAAGGAGGGTTTGGCACAGAGAAGCTCTGAAATGTTACCTCCCTCAACCTCAGACTGATCAGAAAATTCATCCAGCACAAACTGCAAACCAATTGAAACAACCTAGTTTCAGATTTGTAGTACACCAGGCAGAGGGAGAAATTTAAGTGTTTTCCTTGCTGATAAAAGTTTAACCTTGAAGGGAAAAAGTTAATGATATGCCACCAAATGTTTAGGTTTTAAGAAGCTTGTGTAAGAAATCCAGGAGAAAAAAGCCACATACTTTTTGGCTAAAAACTCTAGAAAAGCCAGTGTCAAAATTTAAAGACTTTCAACAGGGCCGGGATTTCATCTAGACACTTAAAAGTAAAGTTGTCAGCTAGTATTTTTTTCAATAAAGGTAAATCAGACTAAAAGTATGTGGACTTGTATATGGAGACAACCAAGTAAAAGACAGCCAAGTTCTGTTAGAACTGACAGAATTAATCTGAGGACAGATCTCACCCATCAAGCATTGATCTTAAATTAATTTAGTATCCATTGAATGCCTCAAATCACCATCCTTAGAAAATGAAATCTGCTAATGATAAGAACTTCGTCTCACTAGTGAAATCAGCCTCTTGCACTCCTCAGCATACAAATCCATTTAAATCCTTTTCTTCTCCTGCACAGTTGCCAACAACGATGCAAGTAAGTAGCAGGTGTAGTGGCAACGTTTGTG
Source organism: Streptopelia decaocto (assembly GCF_964273445.1). NCBI lineage: Eukaryota > Metazoa > Chordata > Aves > Columbiformes > Columbidae > Streptopelia > Streptopelia decaocto. The sequence goes on along the minus strand of NC_138656.1, from coordinate 52,962,075 downwards.
ATGTGGACATCTGTTCACTGGGAATTAGCCTGAGGCCACGAACTCCTCACACACTGGCCTCCAGAGAAGGGGAAGAGCAGTAGGAGCAAACTTCTGATGTGCGTGAACTAGAGGGGGCGAGGAGAAGAGCAGGATCCACAGCAAGCAGACCACCTTTTCATTTATAACTGATTTAAGAACTATGTTGAGCTTCATCAGAGGATGCAAATTCCAATTATCATTTCATGCATTCCCCAAAGAGGAAATCTTCCATGCCTGGCCTGACCTTGAAAATGCCAACAGCTGGTCTGAAGAGGTGGAAATGCCAACAAAATCTACCACATGGAGCCTGATAAAGCACTTGCTTTTTAGTTCCACCAGACAACTCTGATGCTTAAAAATCCTCGGTGAAATCAATCAAGAGTTTTACTTCCTAGATGTCTGGTGAAAAATTCCAGAGTACCTCAGAGTCACTGTGTGTTTGATTTGCCAGTAACACTCCCTTACTCTGCTAAATCTGCAGCTCCTCTGTAAACGTGCACTGAACGTGATTTGTGTTCTTCCATTCATAGACTGATAACTTGTACTGAAAGTTAATGATGCAGCGACACTTGGCAGAAGTTTCAGCCCTGCGTGTCTGAAAGGGAGCCAAATGCCATTACTCCGCTGTGGAGGCCTTCGTTTTTGTTGTGGTCTGATGTACAACTTCATTAGCAAGCTTTCACATGAAACGTACTCTGTCACAGCATATAGCAGAAGAAATGTATGGGTATATGTCCAGGCAAGAAGGAAGAAAAAAAGATTCGTGGCTAGAAGGAAAAAGTACTCTCTTATCAACCCACAATCTCTGGAAGCGAGCTGCAGAAGGGGTCAAAACTTTAATCCATTACTCTCAAAATTTCAAAACAGTCTCTAGGCTGATATTTTTTATCTTTTGGAGCCAAACTGACGAAATAAACAAATGAGGGGGGAAAAAAAAAAGGCAACACAATAGATAATCTAAAAAGAGAGCTACTTTGGGGAGTAAATAAATATTACTGCCTTAGAGAGACGAGTTTCAGTGGAGTTTAGTAAATTACATCAGATCACTCAGTGATCAGTGACACGAAATTTAGTAGCAACAGCCAGAGTGGAGAACCTGGACCAGGAATTAGCTGATTAGAAAGACTGACTTAACAGAAATGAGTTTACATTCAATGCTAAAATGTGCAAGTCCACAAACAGGACTGACACAAAAGTCAGTCTTTCAAGTGATGAATGTTTGTAAATGACAGAGTATCTGGGGATATTAACTGAAAAAGGATGACTGAGACAAAGTTAACATGTTAAAAAGGCATAAGGATGGGAAATTCCAGTGGCAGTACAAAGAGTAAATATATAAGGGAATAGCTGTACAACCATCATTACTCATTCTCAATAAAATGAATTCAAAGCAGAAGTGGTAAAGAGAAAAACTATTGGAATAGTCTGGGAACTGGACAGCTTATCTTATGAGAGAAAGCTAGAAAAGGCTTGCCTGTTCTGCCTGTCAAAACTGAAAGCTGCAAGAAAATTAATTAGTGCCTCTTAACAAATCAGGCACAGGAACAAGTAGACTTAAGCTGGAAAGAAATTAGAAAGGAGGAGTTAACATTTCCTATTTGGACAAACTTCCAACAGTAGGTAGAGACAGGGAGGGCAGCTTTAAAAACTCATGGCTTTTAAGAGAGTCCTTGAAAGACAGAGACCAGAACAGATGCCTTTGACAATAAAGACCTGGACATGAAGACTGACTCTGGAGGGCACTTCTGGTTCTTCTTTTGCAGCCTGTGGTTTTGTAGGAACAATGGCAAAGCCAGGCATCCAAAACAGTCTTTGAATCTGTCTTCCCATAAAAGTGCTACAGCGGGGATGATCTTGCTATACCTAAGGAGTAGTTACATTTATACAGTCCCAAAATTACATTCGGCCCTCTGAAGGCAACCGCGAGGCTGAGGTGGCCCCTAGTGAAAATGAGTTTGACACCCCTGACCTAAGCAGTTCCTCACTTTTTTAAATTAACCTTTGAATCCTGGAGGTAGGCTCCAGAACTTGAGAGTGTAAAGAAGAACCAACGCACACATCTGTATCACGAGCCAGCTGAGACTGTATCTGAGTATTAACACGGGTTTTAACTAGGATGTATCAAGCTACAGCCTTCCCTGTTAACTCTGGACTGATTCTGATCTCAGAAACAAAAACACTGGGGCTTATCTTGCATACAGAGTGGTTGACTTTACAACAGACAGTCATACGTGCCTTGAGATGTGAATGTGCTGGTACACCGCAGAAATGGGAAAGGAAACAAATGACACCATGTGCTGCTTTCATGAATATGCCTGTTGATTTTTGAAAGCTCATAATTCTTTAAAGAGAACAAACATAGGAACTGAGAATGACAGGATTTCTGATGGGTTTTTGTTTCAACACTAAGTATTTTAAATGCAGATGGGCTTTAACACATGGCCGCATCTCATTTATGGACCATAAAATCCACAGGTGCACAGCACCATCTGATAATGAAACCACTACTGTTATGATCTTCAATAAACTGATAGTGGCTCTCTTATTCCCTCCCAATGACTATTTATAGCCCATTGAGGAAAATGCTTTGGATGGGATTTTCAATCTACAAATACTATGCACATTCATAGCAGTGAATAAATCGATGCAAAAGCCCATGCTGGCTGTGCTGCAAAGCCATTTGGTTATCTGTGTGCATTAGAAATGGCTCACTCACATAATTAGTATGAAAAACTGACAGACTTGTAAATGGTCCTGACTGAATACAAGATAATTTATCTAACCAGAGCTGGCACAGGAAAGAAAACGGGCCTCTGGTATTTTTATCAAATTTGCATGAACCTGAAGAGAAAGCAGGCCTGCAAGGTTCTGACCTTGCTGGCACCAGTGTGAAAAAGGGATGGAAAGCAAAGACGTTTCATTCAATTATCTTCTCATTAGGTTTCCATAGCAATGGCTCTTTAAGCAGGTCAAAACTTTCTCAGTGGAAACAAACACTAAGCTGCTTGTGGGCCGTGTGTGTGGATGTGTATTTTCTGCCACCACCAGCATGGAAGCCACCACGTTGGTCCCACGGGCTTGGTCCAGTGACTGGCAGTGGGCAGATGGGGCTATGTCACGTACTTAATAACTGACTGGTGGGTCTCAGCCAGGAGTCAGATAATTGCCAGCTAAAAAATAGCTCTTTGGCAGCGAAGAGGAGGGCCCAAGGTACCACATGCAACACACTCTGTTCTGTGGGCATTGCTTACTACGTGCCGTGCCGACTAGCTGCGACAAGTCGGGCTTTCTCATGAAAGGCGTCCTTCATGCTTCCTCTTACAAAATTACCAGGCTTGAAATCTTCTTCCAGCTGCTCAAAGGCACACTGGTTTCCCTCCTCACGTGTCCCAGGCGGCGTTTGGCTGGCCTCTCGCTCCCATTGTGCGGGTTATTGTGGGAGTTTCCTGCCCTACTTCTCTTGAGGAGGCTGTTTAAAGGCAGCATGAATAATTTGGCTTTGACTAAATCAGGCCTCAAACAAGTGAAAACAGGGCCATACACATTCACTCATGCTTCTTGATTCCTGTAAGCACAGGGTACAAAAAAAAAAAGGTATCTTAAATGCAGACATCTCAAATATGGCAAGTTCTTACTTATTTTTTGTCCAGTATTCCTTTCTACTTTTAAACTATGCAAAAGGAAACATTTATTCTGCTAGTAATTAAGTGCAGTCGTTAGCATCCTTGGGTTTGGTGTCTGCTCATTTTCTGCTTTGTTCTCAGTTTCTGCTGTCTTTCTGCCTCACATCCTCTGTCAGAGCTGTGCTCCTGTTTCTTTGCAGATGAGCTTACAAATGCCTGCCAAAGTTAATTTGGGCACCTTGAGATGCTGCCAGAATCAAACATGATGGCATTTAAGCCCCTCACATCCATGACCTGGAGGGATGATTTAATAACCTCCTGCATTCAAAGCTTGACCTGCAGTTTGGATGCTGTAGGAGAAGCAGATTAGGAAATCTAATGTTAAAAACTTTTGGCAAAGGCCAGTAAAGTAGTATACCAAAAGGTGCAGACTTGAGGCTTGCATGAACCCTTTTGCAAAACAAAAGCCATTTTTAGAGAGACTGCTGCTTTCAATGAAAATCACAGTGGAGGATGAGAACATTGAACTGCAGGCACTGTCTGAGTCTTAGGCTAGTTTGGAGTTCAAGTTTATACCACAGGATGGTGACAGGCTTTAATATGGCACATCCATTGCAGAAAATCCTTAAAAATATATTCAGCCAACAGTTTCTCCTGCAGAGAAAACAGCATGCAGATAGCAGCCTCAGCGAAAGAGGTTACCCCTGATCAGCCCATGACTCCTCTTCTGACACACCCAACAAGCCACCAGGGATCTGACCAAACTATACGAACTCAATGTGTGAGGGGCTCAGTTAAAGACGCATGTCCTGCACTCACAAAGAGGATGACATAGACATTCCCCCTCAGGAGCAGCTGAAGCATGGAGCTGAGGACACAGCTGCCAAGGGCAGACCAGGTCCCCGGTGCCGGGGGAATGTCAAGCCCCCCAGTAATGCTGCCCTGGGCTGCCTGCATCCCACAGGGCCGTGCTTCTCTCCAGCACCTTCCCCTCCACAAATCTGCTTTTGCTCAGCTCTCTGCTCTGGCAGAGTCTGGCATTTAGGTCCTGAGGATCACAGAGTTGAAACAGCAGAAACTGTACTGTAGTACAGTCTGAGGAGTACGGCAGGATGAATTGTGGCACTTAATACGCAGTATGACGATTTACTTGGTCAGGAGTGTGCTTGAGTGGTACAGTCCAAGAAAGAGCAGGCGATTCACACAGGAGGTGACAATTCATGACATCCACTGCCACACAAAGGTGGTGGGAACACCTATGAAATGCCAAATACAGCCACAAATGCTATCCCATGTGTTGTTTTTTGTCCTTCCTTTCTCTAGCAGCTGCAAAGAAAAAAAATGAGTATATAGTAGTGACTATACCTCATCCTATCTGTACACAGTGCTCTTGGGTCTCTCACCCACTTCCTTCTCTTTCCGGGCAGCTCTCTGATACACCACATTCAAAACGTGCCCACAGGCTGCTGGAGCAAATAGTGACAGCAAACAGTTATATTTCCCAAGAGGGAAAACACAAAACTTCCCCTTTGCAACATCCCCAGTTCTTCTAAAAACAGGATGAGAGTCAGGATGCAGAAGCCTGAGTTCAGGGGACGGGGTTTAACCTGGATTTCCTGGCAAACATGCAGAGCTCATCAGTCTGTCATGTAGACTTGAATGCTCAAAAATGGGAACAGGCTAAAAGTTGGATTACATTGTTTTAAACCCTCTGTTTATAATTATGAGAAAACCCTGCTCAGTCCCCTGCCTGAGTAAACATCCTTGGGGTGTTGCCATCACTTGGATATAATAGGGATTGTATATACAATACATCCCCAGATCTACATGGTATGGGGACAAAGAAGCAACAGTAAGTGCTAAGAACACATTTACTGCATATTTGTTACAGTGATGATTCTTCTAGCAAAATCAGAAGGCATTGTATCTATAGAAACACCTGCAATTCTGGGGAGATTTTTGTTTAAAATAACATCACTGTTAAAGATGCTGTTGCCACCTTGCTGAAGGCACACTGAGAATCTGAAAAGTTATGCCAGCACCACAACCGACATCAAGACTGAAGTTTAAAAGATGTAAATCTTGGAAAGGGCAAAGGGAAATGAAATGTATTATTAAGAGAAGAAAGCTACAAATATTTCATTCCATGTTGTATTATTTGCGGAATATTACATGACTCAGAAGCCTGCCCAACTGTTTCAATTTACAGAAGGAATGCCAGTATGGCCAAAAAATCAGAGCAATTGTGAGGCGAGGCTTGAACAAACATGACTTTGTTTTCTGTTGTTTATGGATAGCTTTTCAGGCTACATCAGCACCCTTGCTGTTATTCACATAGATCTCAGAGGCCTTTTCTACAGTGAAGATTTTTTTCTCTTTGTCAGAATCAATCGATTCTGGTAGGGCGTTTACAATGCATGGAGCAGGTTCTTATGTGCAGTCTTTTTTTGTAGCTTCATCTAATTACTAGGAACAGCGTTGTCAGCAATGGAGGACGGTAGCATTGCCTCAAATGCCTTTTGGAGGGACAATGACTTGAAGTGACAAGGAACTCTGCCTCCAGCCTCATTTAACCCCTTTCGCCTTCCTCTAAGCATTACAGCTGCTCTTCTGAGTAACAGCATATCACCCACAGCACAGATACTTGGTGAGCAACTTGTTGGACTGAGGGCAACGACTAATTTCACGCTGGCTTTGAACAGATAATAATAATAATGACCTGGGCAGCAGGGTTAGAAAGACATAAGGCAAGACCAAACGCACACCGCTTGCCCACACAAATGGGATTTTTTCCTACCACGGAGCACCAAGGCTAATTTGTTTTCAGTGTGGTGTACAGTGGAGCCAGTCAGGCTCCCTCTTCAGTTGGGCACTACAGAAAAGGAAAAACCAAACCAGGTTAAAACAAACATAGCTTCTTCCGGACTCCCTCAAAGCCTCTTTCTGTCTGGACTCTCTCAACTCTGGCAAATTAAACAAGTATCCAGGTGTGTTATTTTAAAACTTTAGACCCTGGTAGCGTTAAGCTGTGGGGTGTGCAGGCAGCAGCGCTGGGCAAGGGAGCTACCAAGAACGGCCACTCGCTCTCTCATCCCCATCCCAGCATGGGTTTGTCCTTTGGACTGCTGCTACTTTCTGAAGTAACCCGCTCAGAACACCAGAGAAGAAACAACTTGCCTCACTTCTTGCTAGGAAAGCATTTGTGTTTTCAGTATGTAGAAATAAAACTTTTTCTTGGGTAAACTTCTACTTGGGCTTTGGGAGAGCAGTCACAACAACAGATTCTCAGCTCCTGAAAATGTGGATGGCTATTTTGGGACAAATCTTGCCTTTTGCCCCCAAATCTCTTTGTGAACATGAGAAACCAATGGACATCTGCATCGAGTTTCAGGTTTGGCAAACTGGAGTCTTCTCACAACAAAAGAAGTTTTGTAAAAGCTTTATCCCAGATCTATTATGTGCCATGAAGGGACCACAAAAGCAGAATCCCCAAAGGGAAAATCTTTCCTGTCTCTCATAGGATGCTCACGCAACAAATTCAGTTGAAAGCCATAATGTAAACAGAGAAACCAAAAAAAAAAAAAAAAAAATCCCTCTATGGCTGCCATCCTCCCCCAAAAAACATCAAGTTCAAAATGATAGTAGCAAGCACTGACATATCAGATGGACTAGAAGTGGTCGCTTTCCTGCAGATCAATTTTATAAACTCTGCCACTCTGGAAGAGGCATTTCTGCATCAATTCAGCCCTCTGAGCTAGAGGGATGAAACTGGCATGGATGCAGCAGGCTGTCACTGATAGGCCCAGGCCTATAGAATTTTGGGTTTGAATAATCTGTATGGTATTGAGTAGATACCATTTATTATTTTCAACACCTTGCCCAATTAGCGTGCATCACACTGCCTTGTATCTTGCAAATATTTGACACAACATGTCCCAGGTCAGTTTTGCATATCCAATCAGGTTTCTCAGGTATGCCCTTCAGCTGACAGACAAATCCTCAAACAGGACACTTCCACTCCTGAAAGGTCCACAAAAATCACAGGTGTCTTCCATACGAACTAAAATAATGAGGTTAATTTCCTTCCAGTAAGGCAAATGAGCTCTTTCAGAGTCACTCGAAAGAGGTTTTTGTAGATACTGTCTTCTCACTCAAGTTAATTGTGGTACTACACCTACACAGGCACATTTTAGGAAGCTGGCTAGAACGTGTAAGAGGAATTTATTCCCAGTTGTGTGCTGCCCTCCTGCAAGATCTTTATTTCATTATTACCTGAGATGGCATGATGATATTTACCCATGGGGAAAGTGCCTTGCGACTTAGAGAAAAATCTTATGATTATAAGATAATCTTGGAGGCTTACTTCCCAGATTGCAGTTCTCATAATGTTCCCATCCACTTGGCACTTCTGGTTTCATTATAATGTCACCCAGGGATGTATCATTGAAGAAAACTTTTCAATATTTCAGTATCTGAAACATCACTTTTAAACTCTAAGCCTTCTAGGCTTTCTCTGTTAATAGCATATAGCATGGTGCCAGTGATGGTACCCATGGTAAAATTCACCTTATCTGTCTTACGCTGTTTTGAAAATTAGCATCTACCTGAAGCAAACAATCACTGCTTTCTCTGAGCAATTAAGAGGGACAAGGCACCTCTAAAAGACAATTTATCACTTTCCAAGATCTTTAGCATGAATCAGCTTTCAGATGATTCCACAGGAAGCCCCTAAGCAGCTGTTCCCTACTGTGCACTCGACTTCCATGTGGCCAGAGCTCAGGTGAGCCCCACACCCTGCACCCACCACAGCTCTCCCTGGGACTGACACTCCTCCTGCTGACTGGGAGAGCAAGGGCACCAATTTCTTACAACCTTCCTATCACAGTCCAGTGTTGAATCACTAGAAGATATTAAACTGTGGGACTGTAAAACCTTATGAAAGCACATCACATTACAACTGGATTCCACATACTCCTGAACCAGTCCAGCTGGCATTACCCCACAAAGTGCAGGCAACTGGAGATACAGTGTCAGTTGTCTTCATGCAGTGCTGCACGTTACCCTTCACAGCAGGAATCCAAGATCTTGGGATCAAAGGAAGGAGGTGCAGAAAACAAGCAACACATTGCAGCAGGAGGTGACAGTAAACAGAAACCCTCTCAGTCCTCACAGAGAGGCTTTTATTCAGGACTGCTAAAATTAAAGATCCTTTTAGCCTGGTTTTAAATACTTCATTCCCTTGGCACCCTCTTAAAAAACACAGTTACAAACCCGGGAGTGCACAGGAAAAGTAAAGCGGTTTAAGTGTGTAACTCTCCCTTTCCCTCACCTATCTCTTTCTGGCTGCATTTAGGTCCAGTCACGGAAAGTTATTTTTTAAGCAGTTTTAATTTGCAGATAATGTGAAATCACTGATGTTCCACAAAATGACTACCAGTTGTTCTCGTGTATGCACATCTCAAGTGCTCACAGAGCAGAGAAAAAGATAACCTTCCCTTGATCTAAAAAAACCCAATGAAAATAATAAAAAGCCAAAAGACAACAAGAGAAGAAGCAGGTCCCAAAAGGGGTTTCATTAATAACACCTGGATCTGAAATCCTGAAAAACCAAAACAACCTAAAACAAATTTACTCCAAGAAAAAAGAAAACGCGCCAGATTCCCCCTCCCTCCTTTCTCACCTCCTGTGCCTTCACTTACTTTCTTTCAGTGTCGGGTGTTGACGCGGTGCTGCTGAGACCAAGTGACTCCTGCAAGGGAAAACACATGGCAGTGAGAGCAGACACAAGAGTAGGCATTGCCCAATTTATACAGAATATCAAATTAAAGAACAAATAAACAAAAATGGATGATCAAAATCAAAGCACTAACCTCTATCTGGGATCGCAGCTGTAGAGATGTGGGGCTGGCATCAGGTTTGTCCTAAAACAAAACAGATGTCAAGTTAATGAAATAGCTAAATACTGGAAAGAAGAAATCTGAAGGAAAGAAAAAAGCAAGAAGAAACAGGATAACAGAACCTAAGACCACCTCAAAACAGTGCAAATGCGAAACATTAATCTCTCCAGAAAGAACCACGTTCAGGATAAATTCTGAAATACTCCTGTAGAACAGCTAATTCCATCCTTATCACTGGAGAACACAGAAGAAGGTAAAATTGCCAGACAAAAGTGATTCAAAAATAAAACAGAAAGAGGAATGTGTTATTTTCACTAGATCATCACACAATTTGTTAGAAAAGTTCAAGCCAAATTTCCCAAAATTTACCTTCAGAAAGAATACAGAGGGAAAATCTGGCATTAAAAGAGCATTCTCTAAGCTAAAAATACTGAGAGGATTCAGATACATTTCAACAAGGCCTGTTTCTCAAACAGAAATTCATCAACAGGTGAGAACTCAAATCACCTTTCTTCAAACATCTAGGATACAACCATCTACTCCAAGACTTGGTCATCTGGGCTCCCTTTGCAGCTGATGTAGTGAGACTGGAACTCCTACAGAACAACACGCCTGACAGGTTTCAGCTGCCTCAAGTTAGATGAGGCAAGTCCCACTGGTGGTATTTAATTTCAGACTGCAAGCCAGCCTCCTGAAAGGCACCTGCTATTAACAAAGAATCTAGCTGAAGTCAGTCAGAAAACTCCAATTAGAATGGTGGAAGAAATTATAGTTGTCAGTACTGAGAACTACACTTTGCTGGTTGATCTGTGTGTGAAAAAAATGGGAGAACCTACTTATGGCTGTTTTATTCTCAGCCAGTTCTACCCCTAGCAAAGTTATGGCAAAGTGAGTACCGTAACCAACAGCTCACCATAGCTGAGTAACCACAGTAGTATACAAGCTCCAAAAAAATAAAAAAAGGATGCGGATTTATTTCTTAATACCGGAGGTCTTTTTGTTCACGCATTCCTTGGCCTACATGTAAATCTCTTATCTCTGTGAAATTGTACTTCCTATGCCCTTTGTTTGCAGAAAGGGTGACAGAACGTTCTTAAGATCTAATTAAAAAAAAAAAAAAGAAAACCAGAGACAACTTTCTGGAAATGCAGCCTTTTAACACTAAACAGGAAATTACCACTGACTGCCATGAAGCAGTGCCCCTCAGTTCAAGAAGGACAGGGAACTGCTGGAGAGAGTCCAGCGCAGGGTGACAAAGATGATTAAGGGAGTGGAGCATCTCCCTTATGAGGAAAGGCTGAGCGAGCTGGGGCTCTTTAGCTTGGAGGAGAGGAGACTGAGGGGTGACCTCATTAATGTTTATAAATATGTAAAGGGTGAGTGCCACGAGGACAGAGCCAGGCTCTTCTCGGTGACAACCAATGGCAGGACAAGGGGTAATAGGTTCAAACTGGAACACAAGAGGTTCCACTTAAATTTGAGAAGAAACTTCTTCTCAGTGAGGGTAACAGAACACTGGAACAGGCTGCCCTGGGGGTTTGTCTCCTGCTCTGGAGACATTCAAAACCCACCTGGACACATTCCTGTGTAGTCTCATCTAGGTGTTCCTGCTCCAGCAGGGGGATTGGACTAGATATCTTTTGAGGTCGCTTCCAATCCCTAACATTCTGTGATTCTGTGATTAGCCCCCCTCCCCAGAAAGTCTGCAAACTCAAAGCAGAGAGGAGCCTGCTCTGCTGGCACAGGACCCAGTCAGCTCACGCTGCTGGTCACAGCAGCCAGGAGGTGACAGGATGGCCCATGGCCACGTGCTTGCTTGTAAACAGGGCTAACACAGAGTCATTGCCCATTGGGGGGATTTTGCCTGACCATGCACGGTGTGCATATCTGCTTTTGCAGATTTTCTACCGCATAAAGGGAACTGAAGTCCTTAAGTGGAAGTCAGTATGAAAAGGCGACCATGTTCACTTACTGACACATCCATCAGGACTCTAGTCAAGCAGAAGCTGGACTGAGCCCAGGGAAATTCCACACATGTTCACAGACCAGGAAAGTGAAATTAGCTATTTGGCACCAGGCATCCCTCTCTTTCTCCATTAGCTCTGTCAAAATGGAATCTGAGAAAGTTTTGCATCTGGGAAAGACTGCAGGCACATCGCTGTGAATCTTCCTCGGGCACTCTCCCACCCCTGCCTAGCAGTCTGCAAGGAGGGAGGAAAAGACAAGCCCAGTGCTCAAAATGGTTCCCATTCAGGAGCACCTCTGATGTGTCCACATAGTGCTGAACATACGAAAAAAAGGAGCATTTAATCAGCTATCTCATCTTATAGTTTCACATAGCCAGTAAGGAGAATCCACTGTGGCCCCAACAGGCTTTTAGATTGCAACTTTCTGATTCTTTATCTGTTGTCTTAAAAAGCTGCTTGCTGAAAGTGTGGTTTGTTGTTGTTTTGTTTTTAAGATGCTCTTTTTTTTTTTTTAATATCATTTACAAGATGCTATGTGGGTTCCCAAGTCTTTACGGATGTCTTTTGCTTGAGCAGTTAGTTGCTGGTGAAGTTTTAGTCTGAAATTGCAATTAGATGGAAAGTGACTACTTTTCAGCCTATAACTATTCAGCTGAATAGCACGCTACATCCCATGTAACAAAAGCTGACTGTATTTGTTTCCTTTTTTCTCATTTATTGTCAAGTCCACCCTGATAGAACAGGAGAGCCTTGATAGGATCAAGACAGAAGGAAGGGCAACTCTCCCTCCTCAAAAGCTGGAATGCAAAATACCCGATAGTCCTGTACTGTTATTATTAATACACCTACCTGCCTTTCCAGCAGAATGCTATTCTTCCTATTGCTATTAGACAAGAAACCAAAAGAAAATACTTAGGAAAATACAACTCTTGACTGAACTTCTGGCACAGACCTGTAACAAAGATCACAGAACTTTTATGAGCCTCAAGCACTTAGATTTATTTAGGTTAAAATCCATTAAACCTCACATGAAAATCTAGAGGTTGTATTGACTTTGATCCAGAAGAATCAGGGCCTTCTTTATATCAAGGGCTAATTCTAGGGCTGAAAAAATGTTGTATCGTTGGCATGCTCTCAAGCATGCTAGAACATCTTTTCAAAAAATATTTTCACAGATTAGTTTCATGAAAGTACATCTTTCACTCAACTGAACCATATCTTAAAAATTATACAGAGGAGAGCTTGGGTTTAAACAAACAGCCACTGCAGTAACAGACATCCCTAGCCTGCATTTCCAGAACTCTGCTCTAGACAAAGCAGCTGTCAGAGTGATAGGTATTCTATCCTAGCAGCCTGCTGCCCCAGAGAACTGCCCTCCATGTGTAACCACAAAGCTTGACTGAGGCGTACCAGGCATTCATGCCACCTAAACACTATGCAGTGTTAGTGAAAGAAACCCAGTGATCTGAGAAAGTACCCAAGTGCAGATTGCTTAAGCTACCTAATTAAATCCAATGTTTCCCAGAAGTGTCTGATTTACTTGCATGGTTTCCAAATTTAAGGGTCCTTGCCTGAGTCACCCATCCTGTACCCAGGCACTGTCGGTGTATATTGCACACATCCAATACACTGCTAAATCTCAGCAACTAAGATCTAAATATTCTGGAGAAACAGAGATACTCATATATAGTATCCAGCCTCTGGGGAACACACAAGAGGGAGGGCAAACACTGGCTTAGCAGTAGCTTTTTCAGCTCCTTTCAAGGCCCAAGGTTAGTGCAGCACAGAATATCAAACACTGATAATGAAACCAGAGGGAACTGTTCAAAACTAGTAATGTCAACACCCTGCAGAGTGAAGCCCACTGAATTTAAACTAGGGATTCCTCCAACAAGTCACCTACAGCCGACTTAAACCAAAGTCAATTTGCAGAAACATTTTGTTCTCCCAGGTTTGACACCATATTCTTATCCGTCTTATTTCCTTCCTGTGTCCTTCACCCAAAGCCAATGCCATCAAGACGACGGCTGCAGGACAAGTCCCCAGGGTCCAGACTGAAGCTGAGACCCAGCAGCTTGAGGAAAGGAAGGCCCAGGGCACCGCGCTGCCCAGGTATGTACTGCCTGGTATCACCCACCCTTCTGCACTGCAGAGCCAAACTGGTGAGGCTTGGAAGCTCAGGTGCAGAAGCGTGAATCGGCAAAGTGCTTTTTACAAATCTCTCATTTTGAAAGAAAACAGCAGTTGTAAGCTTAACCAGCAGGATTTGTGGCTTGTCTTTCGAGCTTTAAGTTGTTCACCTCAGGGCTCAAGAAAAATCTTCCTTCACGGGTAGCTTTTCTGCTTACTTTGTACACTGAGTGATTTGTGTGATCATTTGGATACATTTTCTTTTCAAAATATTGCAGACTTCTAAATATTGAGATTTTGGTTTTGTATACTACTTTCCTTGTAAAAATCTTGAAAACAGTTATTATAATCATTTGTGAGCAAAGCCTGAAAAACACATATGGGAAGAAAGTACAAAGCACAAAATACACAGGGAAAAGGCTGGAAACCCATTTCCTGACTGGAACAGCAGGTTTTGAATTCATGAGGGACTTTTCCTCCTGTGATAACTTCAGTTCAGTTGTTCCATTTGTAATGGAACAGATAAGGGACATCTCTGCCTATCTGAAGGCATTACTGTTCTGCTCCTGAAATACACAAGCATGGTACAGAAAAGCATCCAAAAGGAAACCTGATAACCCAGGGTAAGGCTCACACAATCTAAGGGGAATGAGCATATTTTAATTAGCTAAACATTAAGCTTCATCTATGCTCCAAACCACAACTTAGTTTAGGAAATTATATTAATTGAATAAACCCATTCTAATTTGAAATTCATGAACCTCTTCACAGTTTCTGCCACAGGAGCTATATCCATTTTGAATCATAAATTTAAACACTCCTCTGCAGATCCCAAGACAGGATTAATCTCACTGTGCAGACAGCAACTGTGCAAAGTGGGACTCAGATGAGTGCTGGGAAAATAGCGTGGCATAAGCAGTGGAAAAGGAGACAGCTAAAATGCTCACAAATTTATAAATCATTTTATGAAACCATTTCAGCAAGCTGTAAATAAGGCACCTACAGCAGAAAACTTCTGTGAGAAAATTCTGACAGTCTTGTCCCCCAAATACTTCCCCTGTTTGCTTCAAACATGCACTGCATGTTCTATTCTAGCTTCTAAAATAATTAAAGCTACATCTGAAAGATAGCCAAAGCACTGAAGGTCACTAAGAGCTTGTTCTACTTTCAAAGCAATCATTCTGCCCAGAGTCCTCCACCACACACCATATCTCAGCCTCTGCAGAAGTTCTGGAGAAGGCAAAGGGAAGCCCCTGTGCAGAGACAGCACAGGTACCCAGCTGTATAAAGAAAATTGCCTACAAGACTAACTATAGGTCACAGGTCAGAATAAAGAAACAAAAAAGACTTATCCCTCTGGTAACCACCTCAGCAAGTGTTTGAGGGAATTAACTGGGTCAGTGAGTTTCCAGTGGTACAGATTAGTAAAAGTCACATTTTGAGTCTCAAACCGCAACCTCTGGACCATCCTTGTAGCCGTTTCAGTGAAGAGTGAAGGTTTTCTGGCCCATTACTCTAGCCCATGAGAGCCAGAGCCGACACATGCTAAATTATAATATCCTGCAGCAGCAGCAAAACTCTGGATCAAGGAAATGAGCTGTGCTGGTGGAATGGTTAAAAAATGGGATTTCAAACAATACATACTTCTACACATGAAATAAAACTCCAAGCATCTCAGTGCATCATACAGCAATGCAGACATAGGTAAACACTTGGCTTAACTACTGATGAAATGTAGCTTCAGAGAGAACACGCTGCTACAGCACTCACGCCTGCTTTTAGTATTAGGCATAGAAGAAAAATCAAGTCTCTCAGCTTGACGCAAATGCTGGAATATATCGAACGTAACACATCACGGGGGAAGCGTTTGACACTCTCCCCTCAGCCAACAATATGAACAGAAGGGGTTTTTTTGTCCATCTCAAATACATTGCATTCAACACTGAGGCTATAAGCCACAGGGGCTGAAAAACATTTCATGATGATTTTGAAAAACATAATTCATTAGCAATTACAAAGAAACTGCACTTTTTGTAAAGCTCTGTAACAATGAAAAGTGAGGCAGTGCTATCTCATAAATCCACTTGTAACAAATGGAGACTGAATCCAGCAAAATTACAACAAAGACAAAAAACACCAGCAATGGGTTTCAGAGATAGAAAAGTCGATACAAGAACACAGTTTTCTGCAGTGGAGAAATCAAATACCTTCTGATCAATTTTCCAAACAAGATGAAGCAAGCCCAGAACTATGGTAGCTCTCTCCATGCTAAGAACATATTAATGTAAAGGCATATATTTGTGATTAGGACACAGCAGGTCTTTGATTAATGTATTTTACACCCATTACCCAAATAGTAAAATAGTAAAGTGCTCCTGTGCTGGTATAACTGCATCTATACTAGAGCTGCTGCTGGTATGAAATAGAACTGGCAAGACCTGCCACGTTTGCCTGAAACTCCTAAGGTCTGGCAGCATCAACTTTTATTGTAGACATAAGGTTAAAAAGAAATTTTGTGAGGTGAAATAATGATGGAAAACACAGCAGAAGACACGGGTTCCCAGGAAGGACTTGAAGATAGTGAGGGAGTTCGTGGCATGGGGAAGAGCTGCGATGTTTCGGAGAGATGAAAACAAAAACACCAACACATCAAGAATGGTTAAATGTGAAGCTGGAGAGGGCTTAGGTTGTGACACAGGCGAGGGAGGCGTGAGGCAGAGCCCAACCGGACACTGCCCAAAGCAAGCGGCCCTTCTTGTGCAGGAGCTGACACAATGGGCCCAGGGAAGAATTGCTGCTTCCCACAGGGAGAAGGTTTTGGCTTGTGGGACTACACTACAAGCAAGGGAGAAAATAAATGAATAAACAAACAAGCAATGGTTTGTTACAGTGTACTCTGGAGTAAGAACAGCCTGATCAGCCAAGTACGGGCTTGTTGCCCAGCTGCTGGCTCTCAAGCAAGGATGGCTATGGTATCGTGTGGGTACCTCGGTCTCAGTCACCACCTGAACTGATAAACTACAATTATTAGGATGACAGCATCTCTGTGAACCACATACCTCCGCCATCGCCCCACACCTTGCTTTCCCATAACTGTGGAGTCAGGAATTTGGTGTGGTTTTGAAATTAAGCACTCTCAGATCATCGATAGGATGGAAATAACAAGAAGCATCTCCTTGCCTTGAAAGCCATGGCAGAATATGCCAAACTTCTTTCTGAATATCCATGGCCCTGATCCGTTTTTATGCATTCTTTAAATTCAGAACACCCATTCCTCAGGGTCAGTGATGTTCTGCATTTTGCTCTGTGAAATATTTTCAGATCTTGCTGATTTTTCATTTTCATGCACAGAAAGCTGAACTACATTTGTATTAAGCTTATTTGCCATTTTCTCTATTTCTTTTCAGTACTTTCAAGATCAACAAAAGATGTATTTTCTTTTTGAAAACTCGCAAAGAAAGGGGAAGCCTGGGCTAAGACCAATGCCTCCAGGAAACTTGTGCAGCCATGCCATAAATCCTTTCAAAGAGCCGTACAATGGAAACACGGTCTAGCAACACAGGTCCGCCATATGCTATACTTGTATTGATGCTGTATTTGTGCACATACAAACCAATATCCATGCCTCCAGCACATGAAATTTCTGATGATCTATACTGCAAATGAATAGAAGCTTTTGCGCTGAACCAATCAATACACTCAAGGCTCAGGGATTCTTCTGAAAGAGGTTGTTACTGAAATACTGATGATTTTTTACAAGTACACTCACATCATCATTTATTGTGCTAGCTAACATTTACAAACTCTACGTTGTTTTCATTTCATGTTGTGCCAAACAATAAGCCACCAATGAATTATTCAGAAGATATACAGCAGAAAATACAAACTACGCTTGACTTAGAGTTACTAAGGCTTTGAAAACCTTGGTGAAATTCAGGAGTAGGTAAATCGACGAACTACTCATTAAGAAATCCACAAAGAAAGTTTTGTTTTTTTGGTGTTGTTTTGTTTTTCGTTTGTTTTTTTTTTTTTTTTTTTTTTTTTTTTTTTTTTCTTTTCAATATCATGACAGATGCATGGGGTACCAGCAATAAAGTCCCTCATATCAGGGGAAAAAAAATATAGTAGTACTTTGCACTAATTTCATTCTGGGAAAGCAGTGATTTGTTTTACTTTGTTGGAAAGAAGACAGATAAAAAAGCTACAAAAGTTATCTAGTGGAAAACAAACGACATTTCAGTTTAAAACTCGCCCCCACTTTTTGATTCTTTTTTTTTCTAATTTATGTCAAGCTGATCATCTGCAATGCATTTTGTGTCAGAAACTTCCATCATCATAGTCAGTGTAATGCACAGATTGACTATGACAGCAAAGTTAGATAGCTCTCCCCACCTCGTTTACTTGAGACATCGCACATTACAGAGACTCAAACCAAAACCAAATATGTATGAAGGAGACCCATCTCTTTCTGTTGGATCCTTTGACTGTGGTAGGCAAAACCAAAATTCAGAACTTGACAGCATCATGGGCAGGGGAAGAAAAGCACCAATTCACAAGAAATCCGGCACTAACTTTGTTTCTACAACTGCTACCCTTTGGGCAGCCTGTTGCTGCTGTCAGGCTGTGCTTGTCAAAGCTCATGACCTCCTCTTGCTTCATACGTCTCCAGGAAAATCTGCACCTTTATCCAAGTTTCCAGTTTAAAAAAGTCTGTACGTATAGAGACGCATACACCTTCTCTGTGCTTTCTTTTGAACACAAAATCAAACCTTTTAGAAGAGGAGTAAAACCTTTATTTAATTAAAAGAAATCTACTAGATTTAAGACTTTGTCACACCCAGGACAGAACTTTTGAAAGTGTTAGTGCTGCTGCTTAGGAAATGGCTTTTTCTTTTTAATTTTTAGAGAAGTGAAATAATCCAGTAGAAAATAGGAAAAAGAGGCATCAGAGCTGTGTAACAGAGTTAAGCTGAGCCAAGACCTGACATTATCCCACATCCTCAACAAGCAGTCTGATCATGAAGCAATGCCTACATGCACATTTACTGGTCTTCTCATATTTCCATGAAGAAATTCAAACAATCTCCTGTTGCATCCTTTCATGCAAAAAGACATATCTGTCAAAACCTAAAACATTTGGGCAAAATGGATTCTTGCTTTCCAAGTGACAGTAAAACTGTATCTCTTTTTTTTCTCTCTCAGAGGTTAAAAACATCAACAGCTGCAAGCTCTAAAATACAGACGTCCTGAACTCAGGTCTTTGTGGGCAGAAGCTTTGCAGCCCCAGCTTTCAATCCATCCATTCTCAGTGATTTAGACTCAGTAGGCCTTTTCTGCTGATATGGACTTTCAGTTTAATGTTTTTAATCCAGTTTAGTTCCCCCTTAGTGACTCCTATGTTCATTATTTCATGAGAAGACCCCAGTCAGAAAGCTGTAACGACATGGGACATGCTGTGTATTTCATGACTTATAAATATGGAGGGCTGGTGGGGTTCAACCCCCATTTCAGCTGCTCTGACAGTGGAAACGGCAGGAACACAGATGAGAAAAAGTTTTGAAAAATCTTTCTGTCAGACAAACTTGTGTCAGCGTATGGGGAACTGGCTCTTTGCTAACATTTATTTATTACAATAAACGCATTCTGAAGAAATGGTTTCTTTCAGGATCCTTTTTAAGAAATAAGTTGAAGAAGAAATTGGTCAAAACGGGGAGAAGTTTATATACCATTTATACACCATTTAAAAAGCAGAATCAATGTCTAACTTGAAATCAAACTGGTTTTATTTACTAGGTAGGTATGTGAAACTGAACACCTGAAAATTAAGATGGATAATATGAATTCATTCCCTAGAGCTAGGCACTGAACTGGTCGCTCTCAAGCTGCATTAACGCACTCCAGGAATGTGAGGGGGTGAGGGAGACAGACACAGGTTGATTGGATGCTAACTTCAAAGCCTCCTAGAAAGTGAGGGAGAAATTAATTTCTTGAACTAGAGAACTGAAAACAAATTAGCCATATTAATGCAAAAGAGGATTAGCCCACAAAATGCTAGTCTGTATTTATATATCTTCCCTGCTATAAAACATGCCTTTGATAAAGGGACTTTTAGATTAACCATTCTCTTTTTACCTTTGAAATGAACAAACCTAGTACCAAGTATGTCTGCAGAGAAAAAATTAATTACGATGCTGCTATGTGCTGCTTACAGAGAAAGCATTTGAACCGCAGCAAACAGCTGTCCTTCAGTAACTGCAGAAAACTCAGACCTGTGGAATCTGCAAAGAAAGCTGCCACTGCTTCTCCAAGCAGATTGTCTGCAATCATCATCCACAACTATTCACCAGAGAATTTAGTGTGCTCCAGTAAAGTCTTACAAATGATTCTCTCACATAACGTTTTCTCCCTGTGTGTACTCCCAATTCAGCTGCTTAGACCATTTGATTTCTGAAGTGGTAACTACAATGAGCTTCCTCCCAAGTTCCATTTGCCAACTTCAACCTTTCTCTCCACCAGACTGTGGGTCACACTTGACTTTTAAGGACACACAGAATTGGCAATGCTGACACAGATGAAGCACAAGTGCAGAGCAGACTTGCACTCCAAGAGCCACCCACAGTTTGCTAGTGATGCAGCATGTACAAGTAGCACATACTCTTAATTCCAGCAAAGCCTGTACAGCTTTTGACTCACTTATGCACCTTCTTATTCACCTTATCCACCCAATACCACATTTTACTATTAAAAGAGTATTGCAGTCACAGTTAATCAAATTATGGCAGTAAAAATGCTGGCATGCATTGCTTTGAGCTTTTATAATTTGTCTTCTAAACATACATAAAGTGAAACAGAGGCCCCAGTGACCCGTAGGTATTTCTGTTTGGAAGTCCATTCAAAAGTCAGCCCCGTTACTAACAGTGCTAAAAAGCATGCTTACACAGGCTGTGCAGTAGCACAGGAGCTGGCCATAAGTTACATGGATGTCCTGACGAACTAGGTAAAACAAATGAACTACGTGATTATCTGTACTGCTATGGAGGAAGTTCAGCCCTCCACATGCCTTAGTAGAACTGTAGAATTAAATAATTAGAAGGAGGTTGCTTACAACTGTAAATGCAAGAAGCGCCTCTGTAACCTTGGAGGTCAGCTAGAGCAACCATGCTTCACATTAAGCCCAGCTGATGTAAGGACAACATAAAGGCCAGCTTTTACTCTCTTGCTGCAGAAACGTAGGGGTTCCTCATCACTCTTACTTCATAACACTAAGCCTTCCCAATCATCTTCTAAACACGTGTGTACATTCAACGGAATTAGACCAAAACCAACCAGATAAAACCCCAGGGGATTAATGAAATATTATAGGAAATGAAATAACAAGACTAGAAGCAACAAAGAAAATCTTGACAGCTGGGATGCAAGTGTAGCAAGAGAAATACCAAAGCAGACTGTACACTGCAATCCTCAAGGCTAAGAAATGTTGAGCCAGACGTCATCCTGGAGACAGATATAATACGTCGAACAAAGAACCATCAGCAAAGCCATTAAAAAAACCCACCAACTACACAAACCCCTCAAACAGAAACGTAGTAACAAAAGAATCATAAAACTCACAAACATCTAGTATATCAGACCTACAAGTCCAAAGACCCTGGTGGCTCTTAACAACATTGCAATACTGCCGTGAGGGATAACAACTCCCAATTTCAATCTAAACCAAATGACAGTCAAAAGCCTTGGGCTCATAAACATCTATTGAAGTAAAATCATTTCAGTTAATAATTTGCTTCCAAGCACTTTTGGTGCTGCTTTGTCGTTGCTGGCAAGCCCAGGGAGCAGGAGCTCTGCAAGCTGCCGGCCTGCAACAAGCCAAGGGTTTGCAGCGGGAAGAGAACGTGCTGCATCTTGTCTCCTCTTCCCTCCAGCAAGCATAAATTACACATGCAAAATGCAGCGAACAAATGACCAAGCACCCTGTCTTTGCAAATGTCTTTGTGTAAGCCTTATGACTCAGTCTGCTGGTAGGCCCTCCAACTAAATTAATTTACTGTGGTAAGGAAAACCTGAGCAAAGTAAAATTTAAGCTGTACAAACACCTGCAAGAGTTTCTAAATGCCTGGGTTTTTGCAGCCAAGACCTGCCTGTTTGGGCAGGTGCTGCCACTGTTATGGGAGTGTCCATGCAACAAATTCCTTTGCTCAACTGTCTTCAGAAGGGAAAGCTGCCCTGGATTCTCAGAAACAAATCTGCTCTAATCATAACAGCAACAAAATGTCTTGACCGAAAGCTTCATTTAGGCTCCCCTTATCACCTTCATGGTTTTTTATGTTTGTTGTTGTTGTTGTTTTCCTTCCCCCCTGCCCAGGTTTTGGTCCTAACTGGATTTAGTTACAACAACTGGAGGCTCTCATCAGTGCACACACCATTTCTTTAAAAGTTTTTCTTGTTTCAGATCCAGTTCTAATACAAACTGCTCCTGCTAACACTTTTTGTCTCTTTTTCACGCTTATGTGCATTCTGTGAATAAGTGTGTGTCAATGGATACAGAAAGGGTTTTCAGTTACACAAAATTTTGTTTAAAACAAGTGAAATAAAAATAGTACATTAGTAAATGCAGTTGAAACTACATAACAATCTCCCATATGCTACTCTAGGCTTTCACAGATACCAGCAGGTTGCACTACACAAATTAGATCAAGTGTGCTGCAACATGCTCAGGGTGCTACTTACAAAGAAACTATAGCTTTGTGTACTTCAACTGGCTTTCAAACCAGAAAGAGGTGCACAGCACAGTTCATCAGCATCGAGTTATCTTCCCTGTCCTTCTAGTCTGCTCTTCATTTACCTTAAACTATGACCACTCTTTAATATATATCTATTTAATATAATATTTCAGAGAAATTAAGGGGTTACGACAACAAAGTACTGAAGCACGTGCCTGGCAACAGTACTCATGTTTAAACTTTGGCATGTTTTCTGCATGCCTTTCTAGACAGACTCCTGATCCCGCAGGACAGGGTACAAGCAGTAAGTGGAGGAGTTAGTTAATAATACAGCATACCTTCATCTTTCATAGAGAGGAATTGCAGTTCCCGTAGAAACCGCAGCTTTCATGTTTCACCATGCATAAGGTGCAGTTGCTACACAACTAAACAAGCCCTCAGAGGATAGCCAGACCTTTTTAAATTTGGAAAAAGACTAAATCACTCACTGTCCAAGCATATCCAGAGGCTGCTCTTTGACAGTTCATCGGATCACATGAGGAAAGAAGACAAGACAGTGGAACCTGGTCGGCACTAGGAAAGAGCAGGAGGGGCAGCGATGACAGGGAGATTACCTGAAGCCAGTTTAGTTATCTGCCATTCCTCATAAATGCAGGTAAATCCTCAGACCCAAGTATGCTCTTCATGCACTGAAACTCTGTGAGGGCTCCCATGACAGCTAAATTGCAAAGGCAGATGAAAGAGAATTCCTTAGACATCAGAGACCTACTGGTACTGCACATCTGAAAACAAGCTCCAAATCTTGATGAAACTGCAATGCCAAAACCAGATCAATTTCTGATTTGAAGCAATGCTTCAGGGAAGAAAAAAAATCCCTGAAAATCAATCCACCAACTGTTTGCTGTTAACTTTTTCCAAAGTACATGACGGCACTAGATCAGATATGTTATACTTGTATTCACAACTGATTTCATCTCCTCCTTGTGCTTCTGTGTCTTTGACAAGTACCCAATTCTAGCTCTCTATAAAAAATGCATGGCAAATGTATGTACTGCAATAGAGGCCTGTTTTCAAATAGCTTGCTAGAACTTCAAAATGCCAAAATTTAAGCTTAAAGAAGCTGAGAGCATTGACTTGACGTGGTGTTTATCTTTACTTTTTCTAAACAATAACTAAAATGCCTCTCAGCTGTCAGCTTGAATTTAGGAAATATTAATTACATAAACTCAATTATTAGCCCTTTATATTAACAGTTCTGTTTGTTCACTCGTTCAGTACCATTCAGATCTAATTAAGAAACAACTTCAACAACACAACGTTGCACATTTCAGAAAACATGGACTGAATGGATTCTCACAATGCTTCTGCAGCTGCCCCCCTTGACAAGGCCTTGAAGTGCTGCAAGGATTCAAAATGCTGCTACTGTTGTTTAGGTACTAAAGTGTGAGGTTATCTCAGTAGATCACTCCCATTCTCATCCCTTTGCTGCCTATGCAAATTACCTGCTGTAAAAACTGTTCTTCATGGCCTTTGCGTATTTGCTACTAAATTAATCTGTTTTCTTTGCACGTCCATGGCTTCTCTAGCACTGGCAAATGCTCGTCTTTCATACCATCCCTTTCTATCACTTCAAGTCTCAGTGTTAGAAGACAAAGAGACATTTTGTAGTTTATTGAAAAGGGAAAAATGTTAGCTGGTCAGAATGAATTACCTGTTCGCTTTAATATCTTTAAAATCAGTTTCTTGGTAGCTATAAATGTGCTTGTAATAATTATTTTCAACAAGCTTGAAAATAATGAAACTGTTTTGGCTAGCAGTCCATGTAAAACAGGAGAAGTTACAAAAAGACTGTGGCAGTTTTAGACGCTGGCATGTAAGGCTCATTTGAGCCTGTTTATCTCTTTCCAACTATATCTCCCAACTCTCTAATTCTGGGCATACTGCAAGCCATAAATTTTGATGTCCTCCACACGAGGGAAAGAGGAAGTAAACACCTTCGAAGAGGAAAAAAGTCTCCTCTAGTTTTCTTCTGCATATTTTGCACTTTGCACTGCCTCAAGCAAAATATTTGCTTTTTAGAGCTCTTTTTACTATATACTGTCCTAGTTCCTGTGGGACCTACTTCCAGGAGATTTTTCCACTGCTGTGCACTTAAAGAAGTGATGTATGTGGTGACCATGAAACACACAATGCACTGTTTTTCCCAGGAAGATAAAAACTAAACCAAAACATACTCAGCCCTGAGACTACACCTCTCACCAGGACAGCCACTGGGTTCACGTCTGTCATGCTGCTTTGAACTCTCTTATTCATACTGCTGAGGAGCAGATCAGCAGCTCCACAGGCAAAACTGGGAAGAGCACGGTGTGATGGTCAGAACAGGGCAAAAAGCCCAAACACACAGGAGGCTGCTTCAGAAGATGTGGGGGGGAAACAGCTTGAGACACAATCAGCAGCACAGTGCTGATGTATCTGTAGATGACACTTGACATGACTCAGACTGCTGTGGTGTTCCAATGGACAGCATGGCTCCTCACACCTACTGCTCCTCCTGCAACAAACTAGCTCAATGCAGCATGGAGTGACGCTGGCAGGTTCATTAAGCAAAAATACAAAGGGGAAAAAAATACTCTTCATTATTTTCATGTGCTCTGGCTGCAAACACTCTGACCAAGCTTCTCTAGAATTTAGGAGGCTGAACTGGAATGACCCAGGCTGTCACATCAAAAAAAGTAAAATTAGCTATTACTGCTGCCTGTTCTGCCTCAAATTGCCAAAAACCCTTAATAATATGCCTCCTACAACACCCAAAGACAATCCAGAGAATCATTTGTTACAAAGACAAAAAGCGCGTCCTCTGGGGGTGGGAACTCAACCAAAAAACCCTAATCCCACCACAAGCACAGCATGGAAACTAAAGTGTTTCCCTTCTCACCTTCTGTGAATGGCATCCCCAAAACAGTAAGTGAGAAAGCTAGACATTAAAAATACTCAGTCCCTCTTTCAGTCCTGCTACTGGCTTTCTATATTATCTCAAGGAAGTTACTTAAATGCTTTGTGTCTCAATAGATTTGTCTGGAAACAGAATTCTTACCTACTGTAGTTCATGGTTTTGTCGAAGTTCTTGTGAAGCTGCCTGAACACCTCAGGAAAGACACACAGAGGTATAGATAACTGGAAGTACAGCATGCATCTCCTTTCCTGGGCACCCTGTGTTTGCAAAAAGAACTCTGCTCCTGAAACCATCCCATTGCCAAAACGAGCCTTGAAAACCATCAACGAGACCATTGCCTCAGAAAACAACTACAAAATACTCAGTGACTGTCTCCAACACAGTCCCAGACGAGCCTCTCTCTCCATATTCTTATAGGGCTGTGTATACAGTGTTTCTGCTTGTGTTTTTTTATTAGACAACCAGACTTTAATTAGACTTGATCACTAAAGGCAGAGGTAGCCACCTCTAGGGGTTCAAGAAAGCAGAAAGAGAAAACACAGAGAGGAGCTATTTTACAAATAGCCTTAGTAAAAGCAAAGCTGGCAAAAGCCCCAGAATGCAGAGAAAGCCTTGTTGAGTGTGTTAAATAGTTCACCCTACCTGATGTAACTGCACAGCTATTTTCAGGTCCTTAATTTTTAGAGTAAATAATGATTTTGAAATAATTAAATGGGGGCAAACAAAAGAGTATAACTGCTTTTTTAATGACAATCCGATTCCCTGAAAACTCATTCTTCTCAATTTGCCCTGTTTTATTAAAAGCATGCGTGCCAAGTTGAGATAACATCTCTTATTGTTAGAATTTTGCTCTACGCAGAAATTCATGATTTGCTCTCTGTCAACTCTGGCTCTGATTCTGGATGCACACACACACACAACCCTGCAGACTTCATGGACTGTGACTGTACTTCCACCACTCACACAAAAAACCCAGCTGAATTACCCAACTTCATTTTCTTCCTCAAACTCCCCCTGTTCTGAAAAATCATTTAGTAATTGCGCTCTGAAAGCAGACTTTGAGGAGAATGTGCCAGGAGTTAGCACTGTGTCCCTAATTAAACCAACATATTTATGCCCTCCATAAATTCCTTCTTTGGCCATAATGCAATTGTTTCTATATGCCAATTTCACAGTATACACAAGTGTTTTCATATTATCAGCGCTGCCTTGCTGACTGCTTAAGATAAGGTCCTCATCTAGCAATGCAAAGGAGACTAAACCTCTGTCTGCCACATATTAATCAGAAAATGGAACCATCCACAGGGAGCCTTCTGCACCTCCAGAAAAATATCTCCTGGCTGAACAAGAATATCACCTCTTCCAGATTATTTAAAGGAACAGCATCACAAATACACTTTTTTCCCCCTCTTGTTCTTCTGGTCTAGCATCCCTTAAACAGAATATCCTTAATTCCTTTTCAACTCCTTCAAATGTTAATTTATGTTTCTTTAGTCATCATTGCTTTTTGCACTTGGAGAGCCTTTCACATATATCTGAATGAATGTCCTGAAATTTTCATCAACTTGAGAGAATGCACATTGCTACATTCAACACTTAGAAGTTTATTTTCTTGCAATTCTCAGAAAATTTGTCTTGGCAAATGAAAATCCAGAAATGGCCCCCAGCCAACTGTCAAGAAAATGCAAACACCAAAAGCAGCAGAACATCCTGTGTGCCAAATACCAGGAACACCCATTTGCTCTGTTATTTCTCAGCGTCACTAAAGAGGAATCATTTGTCATTAGTCAAATCCAGTCACTGTCCCACCACACACTTGATCCATACCCAATCCAGAGTCAATACATGCTGGATCAAAACCAAATACGTCCAAAAAATTATTTAACTTTCATATGCCTCTGTTTAACCATCTCTAAAATTGATATTTCAGCCTTCACTGTTGCGCAATGCACAGGTGCAAATCATGTGTAACAATAATGTGTCTGCACCCACAGTAATGCCATGGCACAATGGAAATAACTCCTCACATCACTGTAGATGCAGCCTGTCCTCTTCAGGGACAGGCTTTCTTCAGAAAGACATATCATGATGTTGGTGAAGGCCAGAAGCTATTTTACATGATATGCCCTTGCACATCTAGAACTATTTTTTACAGAGAAATCAAGTGTGCACTGCAGAATTCTCCTTTTCTGCATGGTTTTAAACTTTTTTTGATGAAGAATGGTATTTCCCACTGAAAGGGGATAGTGAGGTTGGGGGGGTCGATGGGGAGGGCCAGAGCAAAACATCAAAGTAATTACAACAGAAGGGTTTGTGAATAGGGTACTATTTCATATTAATGAAACCAGATCACAAAATAGTCTGTGAAAGGAAGTGGCAAACACCTATATTAAAAACAATAGTTTTCTCCATCATAAGACATATTCAGGATACTGGGTTTGAAACAATAAAAGATAAATCAGAATTTAAAAATACAGTTCCACAGAACAACAGAATATTTGACAATGGGAACAAGCTACACAAATAATTTTGTTTCACAAAGCAATTATATAATTGTAAATCTATGCAATATAGTTTGTCATTTGTTTTCGAAGTCATCAGGCACAGAAGACAACTATGTTTAGTTTGTAAACCCTTCAAGAAAATTTAAAAACATATACAAACTAGCAGGTATTAATATTGCATAAAATTGAGAAAAAATAATAAATACATATTTTTACAGTTCAGTTCTATTGCAAGGAAGGTTGGATGGCAGTCACATTACTGCCTGAATTGACCTTTTGCTTTTTCTTTACTGTAGCAAGCAATAAATAAGGCCTTCAGGGTTCAAGATCAAGTAATTCATTAGTAAATTTATGGAAGGCTCCACTACAGAAATCAATAAATAGTGACTAAAGAAGGCATTATGAATAAAACAACTTCATAATACTGGCAGCTCCACTTGAGAGGATGGCAAAATTTTTCTAGATAGTAAGTATATACCAAATCAATCCAAGGAATATATTTTGCATTGAATAAACTATTTAACATTTTGCACATGACCTCAGTGTTGAGACAGATTAAGTTCTCTCCCACCTTTTTGCAAGGTCACATGTAAATTCAGGGACTTCTCTGGACCCTGCACTGTCACTCCTGCTTACGGACTGACCCTTTCCTACAAACATCCACAGTGGCATTTGCTTTTCAGAAGGAGCTGAAGAAAATATCTACATCAATTAAGAAGACTAAGGAAGGACTGTTCAATTAAAATCTGCCACCCTAGAACCTTGCCTAATTTTTGCCAAAGCTAGTATGATCTATATAAAGACACAAATATGTATTTTTTATATATATATATATACACACATACACATATTAGATCAATAAATGCATGCTTGATCTCTGTTGCTAGATCAAAAGAGAAAGGTGCAAATAGGGACTGTTGTCTGCTTCTATTACCAAGGAGCAAAGGGCTGGAAGGTACTGTCACTATCCATTACGCAGACAAAGGTTGTTTTCATACAAGGCTCCATTCTAGAAAAACAAACATGTCAATCCACCACCACTGCTAGCGAAATAACTGATGAAAAAGCAGGTTATTCTGGCCTAATGTTTGGAAATTGGATGCTAGTCAATATGGAGAAGTGAGAGGTGCTGCTTTTAAATTAAATTACCCAGACAAAGAGTTGCAGGGTGGGGAACATCTGGAGAGCTAACAGGTTGGCAGAAAAGGATGAAGGGATTACTGTGAATCATGAACTAAGCATGAGTCTTGGTGTCATGCTGTTAGGTAGAGAACCACCATTGTATTACAAATATAAACAAGATAATGGTGTGCTATCAGCCCTTCTGCTCTACACAGTCCACCTAAGACCTCAGATGCAATCATATGCTCAGTTTTTAGTACAGTTGTTCAAAAAAGAGGCAGCAAATTAATCAGAGTTCAGAAAAAGAAATGATGACACTGTGAATGGTCTTTAAAAAGGTGGTGTTGGAAATTAGCACTCTTTAAACAGAAGGGAAGAAAGGGGGGGGGGAAGGGGAGGAGAAAACATAATGCCCTTCATAAATATAAAAAAAAGACTTGCTGTAAAGAAGAACATTTATGGCATCTGTGGAAGACAGAAAAAGTTAAAGAGTGATGCCTGTAAGACACCAATAAAACCACTCAGTGGTAGGGACTTTGCACACTAGAATAGTTTGCCTATGGAGACAATTTTAAGGACATGTCAGATCAACATCTGTCAGGAATGATAAGCAGAGATGAACCTGTCTTGGGGCAAAGGATGCACCAGGTGATTCCTTGAAATTATAAAATGAAGGTGAGGTAAATTACATGAAGTACAACAATATTAAAAAATAGAGACTGAGGCTGCAGAAAACTTAAAAGAATATGTTTGGTAACCCGTCTTCAACCACAACAACAACAACAACAAAATCACGTCTTGCTATAGTTGTGTTTCACTTCTGGTTTATACATTTCACACATAAATACAAAGAGAATTGCCACTCCTCCATTTGCAATAACAGGCAACTTTATCCCAGAGGAGATGTTGCTACCTCATTCTGGTGTGGCTGAGATGTAAACTGCTTACTGCGATGTCTAATCCAAAACCGGGAGAAGCTAAATGTAGCAGCTTAACTTTTCAATTGTTTTGTGGTTGAAGAGACATTTGCATCGTTCTCAACGCATCAGTCTCAAGAGTTTTTGCACAGATTTCTGATCTTTTACATTCCTTCTATTGCTATTCTGCAGAAATAGCATAGCTGCTTTCACAAAGGTCCTGCTGTCCATGAGACAAAATCCAACTCAGGGAAGTAAGTATGAGAAAGAATAAGGAATGCAGAAGGAGGGAGCAAAAGTATAGTGCAAGAGGCCATCTAGGAAAAGAGAAAAAGTATGTGGGACAGGTAAATGGAGAAAGGGTGTTGCACGGACTCTTTTACTATGACTACTGAAGAGAGAAAAGGTTGTAAAGCTTTGAAAAGATGCATAGGTGGAGTGAAATGAGGAAGGCAGGAGGACGTAGGCTGAGCTGCTAAGGGAAAGGATAGAAGAGGAAGATTATGAACACCCTTGAGAATAAAGATGGTGCCAGAGAAGGATTTATTACAGATAAAAGATGGAGGCTTCTCCGGTGGCTTTGAGCCTCCTGTAACAAGGTAATACAGAGGCTCTATCTGAACTATTGCTGAAGGACAGACATGTTAATTCTGGAACAACATGGCTTCCTCAAGTATTTTATCCTACACCCACTCCGGGAAAGAAGCTGACAAATCCAGTGTTGGTAATCAAAAACTTTCATCTACCCCTCAGCAGCTCTGTAATAGCACTGCAAATAAAAGTCTTATGCTCAAACCCAGAGATAAAACCCATTAGAGCAGTATAAATGCCTAACACATGGCATCCTCCATTTTGAACGTATCTTGCCACTCGATTTAACGGCATCCAAGTCACTCTGAAGCTGCTGGTAACAAAAGGGGTATGAAGATTGATATGATTGTATTTCAATAAACTTTTTTTTTTTTGGTGAAACTCCTTTTTGAAGGTTTATAAATTTTTACTCAAAAGGGTTTACCATGTTCTGAAGGTAATGAACTAGGTTAAGAAAGAGTTCCAACTTCTGTAAGCCTTGCTCACCTATCAGTCCTCAGATCAGCAACAGCAGCTACTGACACCAGGATAAGCAGCATGATTCATGCCATGAAATGTTAGTTTTCTTAGTATTATACCTAAGATGAATTTTTCCACACCATTCTTATAGATACCAAACTCCACCAAAGCTGGAGACATGGACAGTGAGTAGGTTCCTTAAAAATTTCACTTTTAATAAAAACTTATTATTTATTAAATTTACATTAAATCCTTACGAGTTTCACTTTTTCTTAAGAAGCCTCAATTTCATTTTCATTCTACGTTTCAAACAGCTGAAAGAACAGTTTATATAAGACAACCTTCTAGCTTCCCAAACCTCCTTTGGTGTTTCTATTAGTTGTTAAATGAAATGTGCCATTTCCCTCCTGCTAAAGAGATGAGACAAGACACAGCTCATCTTCTAGCATTCCATTTTGGGTGGGCTTGGGGTATGAATAATGCAAGATGATACGTGCTATGGGATCAGCACTTCTGTGTTGCAAGTGTTACACTGCCCAAAGCATTGCCACAATAGAAATTGTTCACATAGAAAAGGAATTACATGAACGTTGCCACCAAATTTCTAGGTTTTACGCATCGATTGGTAACTTTCAAGGTGTCCTACAGGTAACAGAGATGAACTGGAAGGAATTGCATTAGCAGTAAGGAACTGAATAGTCCTGTCTTATGCATAAGATTAAATTCAGATTATTTTTTAAGAAGGAAATTGTTAGGCCTCAGATCCTGGCTGTGATCTCATACAGAAAATACTATACTCCCATTTTCAAGTCTGCTAGAGGGTGAAAAAGGACTGTGGTCATAAAATGATAAAGGGAAATAATGTAACAACAACAACAATAGCAAAACAAACAAACAAACAACCCCAACCAGACAACAAAAAATCTACACTGCAGATATTAGGAAAAAAAAATAATTCAAGATCACTAGCTTTCTTTTCAGAGATTCCATAAGCTTACAGGCAGAGATTTGAAAAATGCTATAATCATCTCTAATGAAAGCTTTCATACTTGAAGTACAGTTCAAGAGTTGCTACTGTGCAACTAGAAATATCCTTTAAAAAGAATCACTTCAAACTATCTCAAAGATAACAATAAAATATTTTTCAGTGCTAGAAGGACCCTAAGATTCAATAGAGAAGAGTTTAAAAAGCTGTTTATGTCAACAGCTGAAAGAAAACACAACAGGTAATTTTCTATAAACCAAATTAACGTGAGAGCCAATTGCAATGTCTTGCCCTAACGATACTCACTTCATTGTTAACAAAGGGCATTACTGAATAATTCTTGTTTTAGAAACCTGAATAATTTCAGTCAGAAGAAACCAGTAAGAAGAGAATATAATTGTGTTTGCACTATTTAAAGAAAACAA
Source organism: Streptopelia decaocto (assembly GCF_964273445.1). Classification (NCBI taxonomy): domain Eukaryota; kingdom Metazoa; phylum Chordata; class Aves; order Columbiformes; family Columbidae; genus Streptopelia; species Streptopelia decaocto. The sequence goes on along the minus strand of NC_138656.1, from coordinate 52,929,761 downwards.
TCAGTATTTCCTGTCCCATGTAGCATGGACATAGAAGAAAATACAAAGAGTCTTTCCTACTATACTTTGCTATGCTTCCCATGAAAGTGACTTTTGGCAAAATGCCTATCTTCTTAAACTTCATTATGGACCTTAGATTTTCAATATCACTCACTCAGCTAAAATGTCTTCCTGATTTCTTCTGCATTCGCTGCCTGAACTATGGTCACAAAGACCTTTCTATTTTTGTAATTTTAAGAGTAGAAGAAATGCATTAAACATGCAAACCCTAGGGATAGTCACAGCCTGCCGTTGCTCTAAATTAGGCTATAATGCAATAAATACCTTTGCATTCCAAGATCATCTTAGGTTTTCACCAAATTTGTAGAGTTTATTCTTAAAATTAACAGTTTTAAGTCCTCCTAACATTTCGCGAAGTTGGACTAAGCTATAGTGACTTTCAGTTTTCTTCCCCCCCGCCCCATCCCAGGTGCTTTCAAGTATATAAAACACTCTATGAACAAACTGTTCAACCTTTCCATGACACTATTTTTCAACACTTTAATTTCTCTTTCCTCATTCATTTCATCTTTGAGATTGCAAAGTTAGCTATCACAGTAGGAATCAGAGCCCCGACTGTGGCTCACTGCTTCTCCTGCTGTACCTATAATGAAAAGGTCAAAACTGCTCTTCAAAATCTCCTCCTTTGACCTCACGCCTCATCAAACTGAGCCTGCATTATGGCCAGCGACCACAACAGATTCACAGAAAAGAGTACGCCACCGAGTGATGATGTTTCCGGCAAGCCAGGACATCTGTTGTAGCTCTTAACTCAGCCTTAAAGTAACTGAAGTTGTTCTATGTTAGTGTTTGTTTGGTGTTGGGTTTTTTTGTTTGTTTGTTTTCCCAGTTATTACTTATTATCAATACTTTAAAATCCTATACTGTTATGGTACCCTGATAAATGAGGCAGTTCAGGACTCACATAAGCAAAAATAACACTGCTTTGTGGCAGATTTTTCCCTTGCAGCCATCAGAGTGCATTACCTGTTTTTCTTTACCTCAGTTTTCTAGTGACCTACTCACTGAACCTTCTAACCTTTCACTCCTGACCCTTGTGACCAAGCAATGACCAAATTCCCTTCTTCTCTTTTCTTCTGCCTGACAAATGCAGTGAGAGGTCCCAGCTCCTTGGACACCTGCTCCAGACTCCCTTGGATTCCTTATTCTGCTCTCATTTGCCTAAAGCTGAGCCTTCTTTCTTCAGTGCTTGTCATCTCCTGCACCTGAAAAGCCTAAGTATCCCAACAAAACCTACAAGAGTGGAAAAAATGAAAAGGAAGCTCTACAGCACACGTCTCACTGCCCAAATTATGTTCACCTTTCTCTCCTACTGACAAAGTTTACTCCCTTTGGACCAAAAATTCAGTGAGAAAAATTCGTGGCTACTTAGTTTCTGTAATAACTGTTTACCTTAGCCGAACTGTAACACACTGAAAATAATATATTTAACTTGTTTTTCTACATGTTTCTAACAACATGTGTTCTGTGTCTAACTACCCCTTGTCATTCAGCCATCAAAATCTGCCTGAAATACTTCATATTTTCATCTTACCAAATAGAAGTCTAGGAGTTGATGCAAATCCTGATGTTTTTCCATTTCCATAGTTTAAAGAAATTTTGAAGAACATTAACATTTCTTAGCAAAAAGGATGACTGCTACAAGACATCCGTATATTTCAAGAGCAAAGGTGCAAGTTTACAGGTAGCACCTGCAATTCAATAGCCGCAACAAAACTAAACCACTAAGGCTAAACATAACTCAGTTCAAAGGAGGAAAAACAAAAACAGTTACCAAGTGCCCTGAAATGCTCATCCAGGCTGGCGTTAAGCTAAGTTCTAGTCTTGCTGCTAACTTGGGACACTACTTATAAACATAGAGATCAAGGGAGATAATTCGCCTGCTATTGTCTATCCAACAAATAAAAAGTTATGCAAACTAGTTATGGAGTCAAAAACAGCATTCAAGAGAAATAAACTTGAATTTTGCTAGAGGGTCAGCAGCTTGGCTTCTTTTTAGAGTATCATTCCAATGTGAAGTAATGAAAGTACATAAAATAATAAAAAAGGAGCCAAAAAACATCAGGTTGAGATTCACATTCCTAATAAGGCTATTGAATCCTGTTTAAAATATTTAAATGATTTAAGCTACAAGTGAGGAAGAAATGATTCACTAGCTTTGTAGAGAAGATGCCTACATGGAAGATGGAATATTAGTATTCCCATTACCACACCAGGAATTGTTTATATATGTGAAAATGTTTGATGAACAGATAAGGTTAAGACAACTACAGAAGATTAAATTGCTCTGCTTCAAGATAGGAGATAAGAGTTCAAGTCTCCTCAGGCAGAGAACCAAACTGTGGTTTTCTACACCGCTGGATCAAACCATTGCCTCCTACTACTTTCCACAGGTGTTCAAAATGAAATATTTAGTTTGGAGCTTAATGAAATAACATTTTTTTCAGCCATCACCAGCTAACATTATTCCAGTGAAACCCATGCATTCTTGAAGAAATGTTAGCCTGCTCCACAGTGAAACAGCACAGCTCTCCACCTCAGCATTTATATTAACATTATCCCTGCCATATACCAGCCAGCTGTTTAAAGTCAAGGCAGGATGGTAGGAAGAAGAGTGTCTGGCAGTGAGCTATTGACCAATCAAGTAGACTCTTCATCAGACCTCCTTACTCCAGAGAACAGTAAGACAGTTCTCTGAAAGATGCTAGATGAGGAATGCTAAAACAGTCTGGCACAATTTTAAGATACATTTGACTTTTTTTTTTTCTTTAAGTATGGTCTAGTGGACTGGACTATATGCTTGAGCTGCAACTCACCTGGTCTGTCTGTCACTCACTGGCCCTGCACTGTTCAGTTAGCTCCTGTGGCCAGTATTTCTTTACAGCTACATTGGGGTAGACTCAGAGTAATGCCATTGTCTGTTAGTCAGTTGTTCTGAATTCACCATAAATTTTGTGCTACTCTGTTGCAAACTTAGTTACAGAGGAGGAAATAGAAAATTACCTAAGTAAATCTTCATCAGCCACTGAATCTCAGGGAGGTGAGTGCTAAATAAGGATAACGTTCCTCAAATTACCAAACTCAAAGGACTCAACAGAAGCTCATCCATGTTTTTAAAGGGCTTTGAGGGTGGACAGTGCTACACAAAGGAGAAATAAAACCATTTTGTGAGCTTCTGTGTAGGCTAGCAACTGAAGGCTCCAATTATGTGGCTCTCAGTAGTTAACCACGTGAACATAATAAAGCGAGTCTGATGAGTGACTTCCTTCTTATTTGCATGACTTTCAGCACCTCCTACATGCTGCAAAACTTTAAAAGCAATCTCTTCTGTCAAAACGGACTTGAACTATGGCTTAACCTTTGCTGGGACACCAGAATGAGGAGAAATCTCATCAGGTCTGTAGATGCAGCAAGACAGAAACCTGACCAAAGCCTGAAACGTGTGCCCCTTGGAGGCAAGGGGAAATGGATTTATTTCAAATACTGTTTAATTTATCAGCCTACTTTGTCTTAAAAGAAGCTTCCAAATTCTGATTTTAATTTTGCTAGCTTTTTTATCTTCCTAATTTATCTGGATGGCTTGTGAGTAAATCCTTGTATAATGAGAAGCTTGTCTGTTTTCCTACAGCTGTATCTATTGAATTTATATTAAATTATTCCTGAAAACAGTGACTTCTTTACATGCATAAAAGAGCATGGGTATACAACCATACCACCACTATTTTCACATGGAGCCTGCATAAAATTATTAGAACTGTGGTCTTATGAGGAACTTCAACAGCAACAGGCACAAGACGCAGATATAAATGAACGTGTACCAGTATGTGTTTCATAAGGAACTTAGGAATTCCAAATTTTGCTAATAATTTCAAGTCTTTCTTCTTTATTTAATTTCTAATCCATGACTGATTTTATTCATCATGCCCAGCAAAACAAGAAATGCATCCCTTTGATTAGGTATTGAAACTGAATCCTTTAGCAAAATATTACCCATTCATTTTTAAATGTATGTTTCACAGGATTATTGCCTTCCCCAACTCAATTTGCTTGAACAGCCAAAAATGACCTAGAGATAGGGAAAATCTGGATGTAGTAATCCCAAATTACCTTGTTCCCTTATGGAAGATACAGCTGTGATCTAAACTGTCAGGGAAAACTTACAAATATAAAGCAAGAGTGATATGGCATATGGGAGTAAAGCAGCAGGGTTTCCAGCTGATAGCCATTCCTTTTTATTATTTTGTGGTAAAGAGATTGATCAATCACCAAAGAAATCACTTCTCTTCAAAACTGCTTGAGTTCTCCTACAAACACAAAATTCACAGACTGTCTTGTTTGAAATGGAGCATTTCTCTGTGTGCTTCAGGCGACTCTGCTGAAACAGGAAACCTACAAAACCCTGAGAGAAGATAAAGCATGGAGAGATCAAAGGACAGTAGCTATGCAGCATCACAACCTACATCATGAAGAACAGGGCCAGGCTAGGGGAAAGAGAAAAAAAAAACAGAAAAAGAAAAAAAGAGAGAAACCAACCCTTTTGAATTTGCAGATGAAGGCTTGCCTTCCTCTGGGCATCTTTGTTGGAGAAGTGTCCTTCTGCTGCAGAGAAACAGATGTTTCCAAGTACATCCAGATGTGCACAACTATTTGTGATGTTTTTCTCATTCTCATCACAACATGCTCTTGATTTATTCTTGATTAAGACCTGTTTGTTTTCCCTGATGACCTGCAAGGCTGTTGCGGTTCTTACAAATGTGGTTTTTGAATACCTGACTAACTTCAAGACTTCTGTCTTGAGTGATATCCTTGCTATTCCTTAGAACCTGGGGTGGCAGTCCTCTACCCAAGGACTTAGAAGCTAAGTGCAAGACAGTGCAACAACTACTTAACAACTGAATTCACCATCAGTCAGCTTCAGCATGCAGAGGTGGACTGAAGAGCAGCGGCTGAGGGACAGAAGGAGGGTACACAGAGGCTGCGAGGGGAGTCATGCTTAAGGACAAAAAGTACCAATCTAAATACAAGACATTACACCTTCCAGGTTCATTCTTCTTTTGGTTTAGCTGCTGCCATGTTACAAAAATCTGACACTTTTCTGTCCCAGCCAATACACATTGCTGTCCTTCACAGAGTAATACCACTCAGCTGGGTATTTTGGAATTCTTTCAGTAATATGTGACTGGCAAGCTGGGTTGCATGGCACAGAAACTGTTAACCACAGAATTTGGGTACTTTGGGGTTGTTTGTTTGAATTCTCTGATGTGTTTGGGTTTTTTTTATTCCCAAGATGCACCTTCTTAAATGACAATTTTACTTGCTTTCTTTTTTAACAATTGCATTCTTTGCACTGAAATTTACCTAATGGTCCAGACAGCATGATGCCGTATGCTTCAATTTTTTGCTGTCATTTTTAAATTCAGAGGGGAAAAAAGGAAAAAAAAAAGTACACAAAGGGAGCTGAAGTTAGTCAGCCAACTTTCCCATCCCCCCAACATCCTCAGGCTCCGATGAGATTAAATCACAGAGTTAATACAAATCTAGTCTGTCAGTTCCAGCAGATATACACTGCTTCTAGGATAAAAGAACAGCACAGGAAGAATATATTCAACTGATCTTAGGTTCAAAGTAAAAGTCCTGCTGAATGTAAAGGGACAAGCAAATCACTACAGATGATACTAAAAGTATAGCTAGAAAAACATTTATAACACTAAGGAGAACTTCTCCCCTCCACCATTATCAGTCAGACTACAAGAAGTTATCTTTTCTATTTACAACATAAATATTACTTTATTCATAACAGTATTGCCAGTTCAGAAAAAACAATTTTGACATGTTCTTTGACAACATATTCTTCCCATAACACTGACATTGCCAAATATACAAACATTTTCAGAAGACCAAAAGTGTTAAACTGAAGATCCTGCTCCAGAAAGCAAGGACCCTCCAGACGTATGAAAGGAAGATAAGGTCACCCAACCCACTACAGCTTCACAGTGTGCTGAGTCTCCAGCCTATAAAGTCTGCCTAGAAACAGAGAGAATTTCCTTAAGGGATTATTCATAAATGGGCTTCCAACAAACACAGTGGTGAGATTGCAGGAGATGATTAACTTAAAGAAAGTTGAGAGATTTTTACCTAGTCTGCTAGTCCTAAACGAACTAAGAACTGTTTAAGAACGGTGTTCACTTTGCTGTGTATGGAACAAGCCTTGCTTTATTTTCATGCTTAATGCTAGCTCTGTAGTTAAATGCCTTTGCTGTCTTGGTGTATGATACATTAGACACTAAAAATAGCCCGTCTGTTCCAGAATTTCCATTTTGTCTACCTTTGAAAAGCTCCATTAATGATGAAAAAATTACTATGAACTTAACTTATGAAGATAAAACCTAATATGTTGAGAGATTGAGACATAGTAAATCTCTATTACATATTTTCTCTGAAAAATCTACTTTATGCACCTCATATTTAGGCAAAATCCCCTCTATTCAATCTATACTGGAGAAAAAAAAAATGCTTGAAAGTCCATGTCTTTTACTGCTACTTTTTCTTTTGTGTGTCTGCCTGATAAGGCCTGGAAACTCTCCAAAATTTGCAAAGTCTTATCTGTGTGTTATCCAGCTCTGTTTTTTTTTTTTCTTTTTTGTGGTGTGGATACCTTTTTAACCCAACTCAGATGTTGCTTATACTTTGGAAAGCCTCTTGCAACCAGCAAGACAAAACAAAACAGTGGGATCCTGCTCCAGGAAGATAGAGAGGTGTCCTCTCAGGACAAAGGTAAAAGCAGACACTACTGCATTTGCAAAGCAGAGCTGACAATGTCATGGCAGGAATAAGCAGTCTATTTTAGGATTCTGAGATTTTAATGTTTGTGAGAAGCAAAGAATAGTGGGCATGGCCAGTCAGCTTTAGTGCAGGCACAGGCAGACTCCACAAAGACATTCAGCATTAGAACGCCGGCTTCAGAGGTGAACTCCGCTGGAGATTTCTTAAATACACATCAATCACTGACTGCAACAGTGCTGGGGTATTTTAGTCTCCTTCAGTGAAGGTTGACCGGCTTTGCAAGTAGTCTTATGATATTGCCAACCCATAATACAATGTCAGCCAAATACACCTCTGAAAAGGCTAAAGCCTAATTAGTCTATCACTCTAATTACTAATTATTCTACTTTTGCTGCTTTTCTTCCACTCTTCCTTGCTGGACATGTACCATTTATACAAGATGATATTATCTAGATGGTAAACTCCATTTGTTATCAAACAACTTGTTGCTGAGTACCTTTCAAAACCACGCACAGCCAAGACCTATGAGGACTAAGCACATGCCGTGCAGTAGGGTGAGAAACTCATGTTGGTTTTGCGTTCATTTATATTTTCCAACTTTGTATCTGTATATGTACAGATCAGTACACCCACATACTGTAAAAACACTGTATTAGGCAAGCTGATTTGTCAAAAACATGTGCTGTACTTTACCACCGTGTATATAGTCAGATTCTGAACACCTCCCTTTTTACATAAAAAAATGAAATAAACGGAGGAAACAAACAAACACACACACACAACTGGTATCCTTGTGTGCCTTTTAGCTTTCCAGTGGCATCCATTTTAAATTTATGTAATTTACAAGTCAAAAGATTAGTGCAACTTCTCAGTGCCACAACCATAGCTGTCAGAATCCATCAGAAAACCTCAAGCTGTTCTTTGACTTCAAGATCATCAGCTACAATACAGACCTTGGCAGCAGCAGTTAGCTGGCTGCTGTCAGTGATGGATGAGACAACAGAATGCAGTTTGCTCTTTCACAGCTATATCAATGAAATCCTGCCCTGCTGACAGGCAAGGCGAACTTGGTTTTGTCAGTGAGCCAAGCAGATATGATCCCAAAGACACAAAGGAAGCAGCTATGAGCAGTAACAAGGTACCATCCTCACAGAGTCAGTTTTCTGGCCATAACTGCATTTTAGCAGATGTCCAGCTGAATATTACCAGTGATGGATCCATTATGGGCCTGAAAACTCATGATATCTAAGCCGACTGCAGTTTTTCCTCAGCCAAAAAAACCACATGGTGCACAGGAATAGGCCAAATGTTAGGAAATGTGGGCAACTCCCATGCTGTTCACAAACATTAATGTCCAAACCCAAGCACATTCTCCATTACAAAAACAGAGGCAAAATTCCAAATGCAAAAAGCAGTTATCGTGGTTAAGGACAGCTAACAATCCTTGACGGCACTACCATTTGGAAAAATACTCCGTGTTCAGCTCCATCTGGAGCTACTGTTTTGTTACAAGATATGCTGTTCTCCCAAACAATTTTACCAAGTGATTTTTTTAAAAAAAATTCAACTCCAGAGCAGGATATCCAGACTGAAAAGGCCGTGGTCTTGGAGGAAAGGTTGTTGAGCAGATTAGAAAGTACAATATACAATCAAGATATCAACACTTGCTCCCAAACAGCTTAAAATGCTTTCAAAGTGTACTGAAGCAGCAATAAACAGTTCATATTTCTGTCCTTCCAGTGGCCACGCTACAAAGGGCAATCTGGGCGAGCCGTTGTTAAATACGTGTTCCTGGCAAAGCTCTGCCAACTCAGGCGTTTCTTTGTTAGCACACGGCTCCTCCTGACGCAGCCACTCTGCGCAACTTCTGGAGGACGCTTCAACCCCTGGGGTGACCCACGCTTTCTCTTTGTTCAGAGCATTCAATAAAAGCAGCTCCACACCTAATTTTGGCCTTTCGTGTTTCTGCTATGTATTATTTACCACTCACACTGCATTTCAGAGGAAGGCATCACAACTGCCATCCAAACATTAAACTGCATTCTCCCAGCTCTATCACAGCTGTTGACTGCCTGATCTCTCACAATTATAAAAAACTAAGGATGTATCCTAATACCTTCTACTTCATGAATTTTTTTGCACATGGGACCACTAGCTTTAAGGTAGTTGTTAGAGACTCTCCTCCCTGCCTCCTTATTCCTCATTTGGACCTGATCTCAGTGCAGGGGTTGAGTTTATCCTATGGCACCCCCTTCTCATGATTCAATAACCTTAAGTCTAGCAAAACCCTGGAAACTTTCACTAGCACTACATGTGTATCAGCTCTGCTCTGTCCTAGCATGTTGCTAAAGAGAGGGAGAAGACCATCAGAGGGTGCAGAGAGGAAGAACAGGAGTACTGCCCACCTCCTGCTCCGGCAGGACCCCACTGCTGACCCTCCTCACCCCTGCTAGAACAGCAATGTATGGCAGAGCAAAGCCAGGCTAGACTAACCACTCAATAATTTTGGTGCATAATAGTTTGAAGGCTGCATATATATCTGGTACATTTATTTTGCTATCATAGCACATCTGGGGTATGCTATGAAGTTGGCATTTCCCCCAGCATTTCTCCCCATTAACTGTTCCAAAACCTCTGTAAATGTACTACCTTTCCTCAAGCCGCAAATAGAAGAAAAACATTACAACAAACGAGTCACTCTTCTATTCTGTCTTTCATATTAGTACTTTTGTGATCACCTCAGCAGCTCTATTGTTTAAAACAACTCCTGTTTCCACAGAAGATTATTAACAAACATACTACACAATTACACTGAAAACACATTCCAGTCAGCATGGCTGTTTCCCCTTCCCTGTGTACCTAACTCAAGCCTGCCTACTTATTGAGGAGAGCAATTTTCAGCTGCAGTCAGCGCTGTTTGGATGCTGTTGTGGAAGCAAGCTAATATCATAGAATCATAGAATAGTTTGGGTTGGAAGGGACCTTTAAAGGTTATCTTGTCCAAACCTCCTGCAATGAGTAATAACTATAGTCTCATGCATTATCAGCAAAATGGCTATCTGATGTTCAGAAACTGTATTATAGTGGTGATGGACACAGGAAAAATTGAGCACTAATTTTATTTTCAATTGCAACATCTTCTCTCTCACCTGACAGTTCAAGAAGTCATCACTGGACTACTGGAGTGAGCAAACTCAATATGTGAGCCACTGAAGAGGAATCTCCAGGATGTCTTTTGACACAGCCACTTTCTCTCTGACTACAGCTTCTCTTTAGCAGAATGAGCTAGTGAATCACTCACTGGTCTGTCTTGGGTAAGCTCACATCTATTTAAACCAGCATTAAGCTCTGCACCTTTGATGCAAGTTAATTAAGCTCACATGGCTTTCCCCAGCCTGGCTTCTGCAGCTTCGGAAGTGAAGGGAGCCAAATTAGGTCCATCTGTCTAAATGGGAGTCCTCTCCTGCCATAAGGCATGCTTCATTACCCAGCACAGGAGCTGCCTTCCAAGAGCACCAAGAAAAAGGGTTTCGCTGCTGCCAACAGCTACCCAGAGTACCAGGTATGCAGAGCGTGGAGGTTTTTCACAAGAACCATCGTTCTGTGCCATCAGCTTCTTTGCACAGAAGCCTCAAGGGTCTGTCTACAAACGGATTTCCTACAATAACCTTTTGTTTAACACTTGGAACTTCTTGGCAGCAAAAGATCTGCTTTTTTTTTTCTTTAATTTAAAAAATAAAGAAGGAAATAACAAACTTCAGTGGGGCAGAGGAGACGACTCTCTCTGCCTTGATCCTGCAGCCATTGATTGTGTAACTGAAGTATGTAGTCCATGCTAGCTCTGGAAGCCTCTCAGGTGCTAAACTGGAATCCCAAGGAGGAAAGAAAGTAGCCTCAAGTAATGCACGTTATAGGTAGAGCTGCCAGAGGAAGAACGCCAACCACTCCCCACAGCCAGTCAGTGCAATGATCTGCAGAAACAAACGTAGAAGACAAAAATCACACAACTTCAGTTCCTCAATTAGTCTTAAAGGATTTGATCTCATAGAGGAACTGCAGAACAGTGATCAGATCCCACACTGGCTCTGCCACAGTGCGATGCTGCAGTAGAAGTATTAACCATACTTTGGTTATAAGTTTCTGTATGTGTTATACAGAAGTTACCACCACAGCAAAACCATAACCTACAGAGAAATAATTCCTTCAGTAACCTGTTTGCTGCAAGACAAGACTTGAAGGAAATACCTGTATGTGAAAACATATGATACTGTTGGGAACACAAATACTGAAGACCCAACAAAGCAGACCTAAAAGCTTTTTTATTCTGTCACAGGTGATCTTTACAAACGTTATGAAAACTAACAAAGAAGTTTATAAAGGAAAAAGCTCAGTAATATGCACAAATATACATACCTTAAGTATTAACAGACATTTACTACTGTTACAGGACAGTAAGGAAATTGTCCAACAAGTGAAAACACATGTTTTTGTGACAGGCATCCTAAAAGTTCCTTCTTAAATACAGCAAAAATGAGGTGTGCAGATGACCTGCATATAGATTAGGTTCAGCTAAAGTGGGACTCCTCAGGGACTAAACACAGCTGAAAGGGTGCAAAACTGGATAGTTGGGCTTTAAGAGCAGTGGTTAATGTGTGCACTTGAAGGACAGTTAGCAAAGTAGAGCAGGGGCCTATCCTGTTAGGTACCCGAGGAGGAAACAGAGGGCATCCCACCATGGTAACAGATGATGCCCACCACAGGCTGCAGTCAATCCGCTTGAGAGCAGGACTGCCATTCAGAGTGGCCTGGCATGAACCTCATGAAACCCAACATGGACAAATGCAAATTCCTGCCCCCGAGGAGGAGCAAGCCCATGTACCGGCACAGGCTGGGGACTGACTGGCTGGGCCAGCCTGCTCTGCAGGAAAGGCCTAGGGGACAGTGGGCTTAGCAGAAGCCACCAGCAGCATCCCACACTGTAACAACAGCACTGTAACCAGGAGGTAGAGGGAAGCGATCCTTCCCTTTTCCCTTGCACCTGTCAGGCCGTGCTTGGACCACGACCTCTGGCTGTCCAGTCCTGGGTGCTAAGCAGGCATTGATAAACCTGAATAAGTCCAGGGGAGGGCCAGCAAGGTGTTCAAACCCTTGCCCTGCAAGAGCTGGCAGATACAGCTTGGGAAAAAGACAGCTTCAAGGACACCCACCAGCAGCCTGCTGGTACATATGGGGAGGTTATAAAAAAAAATGGAGCCTGGTTCTTCACAGTGGTTCGTGGCATGAGAAGTACAAATTGCCATGAGGCCTGTCTTATAGAATATCAGGAAAAATGAAAAGTTCACTATGAAGACAGTGAAGCAGTACAACAGGTTGCTCAGAGAAGCTGAAAAGCCTTCATCCCTGGAGATCTTCAAACTGAATCAGCTGAAGTGCTGAGCAACCCGGTTTGAATTCAGTGTTGACATTGTTTTGAGCCAAAGGCTGGATTAGAGACTTTCTGAGGTCCTTTCCAGCCTGAAGGAGTGAGTGACTGAGTACAAGTTCTGTACTGCATAATAATGGAAAAGGCTTCACAAAACTGAAGATTACTTACATTTAGGAGCCTGAAACCAGTATTTGCACCTTGGAGTTCTGAGAAGCAGTACTTTAACTGTTTGTACAATGCAAATGAAAAATAGCACACAGTTTTGTTGTGCTCATACCGGAAACATCTTGGAGCACAGAAATGATGCTTTCATCACACACTATCTTGCATCCAAGAGTTGAGATTTGAAAGCAAATATGTACAAGGAAAAAGTACTCTAACTAAGAAATGCAGTCTCCAAGGCTTAATGAATCATAACAAATACCTAGAAAAAAACGAATCCTGCTAATTTCCAAGTGTTTAATTGAGCTGGTTGAAATATTTGTGTGCATGAACACTATCACATGTAGAACTTCCCTTGGTAGAACTCTTCAAACTGAAATATTCATTCTTCATCTGGGGCATGAATGGCAATCACTTGTTAATAAAGTAGTAACTTCTCTACATACCATATCAAGGTCTTGGGAAACTCTTCGTTTGCGCAGCTCTTCCATCCTCTCACACACATCTGTGAAGCAGGTGTTATAGTAGTCTGCATACTGCTGTGCCAGGTCATCAATGTTTCCCAGTGACCCGTCCTATGATGAAGACAAAGGGAAAAAGAAATGAGAGGTTAATCAGTTTTAAAATTATAATTTAAAAGTAAGACCACAACTCTGAGGGAGACCTCTTCCCTGCAGCACATCCACCAGACAGCTCTTGGGTCATCTTCTTAACCCCTATCCCCATGCATGCAGGAACAGTTGAAAACTGCAGTACCACAGCAGCTCTTCAGAAATAGGTGGGTCCTTGCTAACTCCTACACAGACAGAGGAGGCAGGAACAGCAACACAGAGCAGAGGAACAACCCATCCCCAGGCATTATCTGTCTCAATTCCCTCCCACCTACATGTATTCATATTCCATCTGGTTCTCCCAAGCAGCTGCCCACTCATCCAATAACCAGCCATTACATACATTTCACTGACCTTATTTACTGGGAGCTGCCCTTCTTTCCTTGACAATGACTAACAGCAATTTAAAACATTAAATTTCTTGCTTATAAGCACAATCAGACAGACTGCAAACAATTCCAGCCAAATGACTTTAACAGGCAAGTTTATGCCACCCACCAAGACGCTCTGCCAGTCAGTCTTTCAAGATATACTGGAGGCAGAAACACGGTTTGTTCAGTCCCAAACGTCTACTTTGCTAGGTAGGATTGCTACCCTGTTAACAAAATGGCTATAGCCAGGAATCTAGTCATCTGTTAATTACAGTCAAAATTCATACTCTTAAAATGATGGACAAATAAAGAGAAAACAAGGAAAACAAACCAAACCAAACAAACAAACAAAACACGCCACCACAACAAAAGACCAAACCAAAACAAAAAACAGGCTGGATTTTAAGTGGCATGAGAAATCCTTCTACACTTCAGATATGTATGCCAGGGAGGGCTGGGTGATGGGGTGGGCAGTGTGAATTAACAATTTTTTTGGTACAATATTCATACACTTAAAATAGGTCTGAATGATGAAAGGAAGTAATTTGGTTTCTCTATTTGTCTAATTTATGAAAGAGCATGCATGTTCTTGCATACATTCTTTGAAAGTTAGCAGTATATACTTTATGCACATTCTGACAGAAGAACAAGAAGACACTGCAGCATTATTTAATTGTTGCTATTAATAGATGCAACACATATAAATATAAAATTATGCCTTGAATATTAAGAAAATATAAGCAATCGAGGAATAATTTAAAAATAATTATGCTAATATTATACATAAGTTGCAATGCAGAGTTTTAGCATATTAGCTAGGAGGAAATCTTTTAATCGGAAACCACACCTGAAACTATTGCCATTTGGAAATAAGTATGTGGTCCTGCTCTTGGCGTTCTTGACTATGCTAAAGAGGCAGATCCACTCTAATGAAGTATCACTTCCAGAGAATTGAAAAATACGTTTCAGATTAAATCAAAGTGAAAGCCTGTTAAACCTCGGACTCTGTGAAACACACTCTACTTCATAAAAGTGCAATACCACATGAACAACAGCTATGTCAAATGCCCTAGAAAGTTTTGCAGAGCTCATGTTTCCGAAAATACAGAACAGTTTGCAGTTACTTAAAACTACTCTATACGGTATAGGTGGAAAACAACTTGCATGTCACTTGTTGAAGCAGCAGAAGCAAAATAACTACACTAAGTAAATATATATCAATGCACACACCCTCCTCTATACATACCTATGTATATTTTTACTGTATTTCCCACCTCTCAACCTGCCAAAGGACTCCAAACAGAATATGTTTCAAAGATTAAAAGATCAGATTCCTTAGTGCAAATACACGTTTGGGAACTTCAGAACGTTGGACAAACAACTTTCCACACCACTAAGCAAGTGTGTAGTTTACAAGGACAAAACAACAGTGTCTTTGAGAGTACAACAGTGCTACCCAGCCTTTCTACCAGAGCAGCAGCGGGACCCGCTCAGTGGGCAGGGAGCACACGACCTCCTCCAGCCACCTCCTCACCATCCAGCACTTCCCAACAAGCTGGGGAAGAAACTTCTAACTCTCTGCCTGTGCCACAAGCTCCACACATCTGCTCGTGCAACTGGAAACTCTTGTGGTGGCTAAGGACACGCTTGCTGATCCCATGAGCACAATGAGCTGCTCTCATGGGGTTTGCCTGCTCAGTAAGGATAACTGCTGTTTTATAACATCCTGCAGTGTTGGGGGGGGAGGGAGGGCGGGGAAACAAACAGCAACCAGAAAAAGCAACCCCAAAACTTAACTTCATTTGCTCACTGTTGCAAGCAATAAGAAAACCTGCATGACTTCCAAAGAGACAACGTGACATCTGAATCCCAGACGCTCCATCATAATACACATCCTTTTGTCAGGGTTACAAAAAAATTACCATTTTGGAATATCTTCCCCTGCCAGAGTCTGTTTATTCCTTTATAAGCTTTGCCAGTTAAGATTATAGGAGCTGGAAAGAGTAATGTTAGAAGAACAAGACGGGAAACCAACTCGCTATTGGAAGTATATGAAATCTGCCTATTTACTTTCTCAGTCCATCTCCTCCCAGTTTGGTAAACTGTTAGATTTCATGGAGTAAACCTACTTCGAAACAGGTGTAACTTGTAAAGGCAAAGTCATGACTCTGAAACTGAGTCTCTGGAACTCCAAATCCTAGGACATCGGGTGAACTTCAGCTTAGCCAAGAGCTGGGTGGAGAAGAATTGAGGACAGCAGCCCTCTCCAGCACTCCACTACACACCTTCTCACACCTGCGCTCCTCATGTTCGTGGTCATGGACCACTCACGGGATTGTGTTGGCACTGCACAACGGATCAAACCAAGCTGAACAAACACTCATTTTTCATTTATGTTAGCATGCAGTTCACCATGATTTTCTTAAAGGTGTTCTCCAGAAGGCTGAGGGCTTGTGACTGTCCCTAGAGCAAAATTAGCTGGATTGCAGCACTCCAGTGAAAGCCCACAGAAGTCGGGTGGCCCCCCCACCAGCGAGCACACGGCTGCAAAGAAAGGCCTATTCACAAGCCACCGAACCCACTGGTGACCCAAGGTCCAGAGACGCTGAGCTGCAGGCACCCGCCTGACTGACTGACAGAAGAGATTGTTCTCAATACTCGGGACTCAAATTAGGGGATATGCTCCAAAGAGAGCTCGGACCAGCCCTCTAGGGCAGGCCAGTCCTGTGTGAAAGCAAGCTTAACATCCAAAAAACCATGAAGGAACAGAAAAAACCCACAAGATCCTAGAGATGGGAACTGATAACTGAAATACATACTCAGTGCAACCCTGCCATACAGTTTTGCTGGGTTACCAAATGGAGGGCAGTTCATATTATCAGTTAACCACTCCACAAAAGCAGCACCCAGCCGCCTAACTAGATACAGACAGCTTTGGGGTTTGAAGTCTCTAGCTTTGAAAAATGAGAACAAAAATACAAACATTTGCATTTATATCTCAGTTTGTCAGGAAGTTGTAGTGGCAGTTGCCAATTGAATCATTCGTCTCTGTGGCAAACAGCTTCTTTTACGAGTTTATGTGTGCAGGTATCCAAAAAGCATTGTTTTTGTCAAAAAAAAAACCCAAACCACACAGATACGCAAATCAACCCAAGCCAAAAGACAGCAAGTATTTCACATCCCGCAGCATCCAATCATGTTACGTATAAGGAAATAATGTAATAGACAATCTGTTTTTTATTACCTGACATTTTATCCCTACATATAGTTATCTCCATCATCCTCCTTTATTCTTCATGTACTATAAAAACATAGCAAAACTAAAAAAAGAGAAGATGCTTCATTTTTCTACTGCACTGATAATGGCCGAGAGGACCTACTTTTGATATCAGAAGATGAATTTTGAACTATGGCATTTTGTCTGTCTGTTAATTAACTTGAACCCCCACAACTCTCCAAACAGTTTTAAACTGTCTCACACAAAATTACCACCAGTGTACTTCGTATTTCTATTTTGTTTAGAAATTGAATATTTGTAAAATATTCACATGCAAAACTTTCGCTCCAGCCTGAGAAGTCATTTATACCCTTACACAGCACAGAGAGTGAATGGAATTTTTTAAAAAAATCTCTAACATTATTAATAAAATAGAACAATAAAACTTTCCTAACTAATATAATTTTAAATAGATTTCACTCTGATACATAAAGAATAAGAGCCAATGTTAATTGTCATAAGTTCCTTATACCTTCTTGCTTTCATACGCAACCCAAAACCTTGACAATTTTTAACATAATAGAAATGTAAGTCTAAACCCATCTGTTTTTTCATTCCTTTTTCCTTATTAATAGCCCTACATTCCAATACTAATACAACAGGATCTAAACAAATGTGGACTGCTATTTTATTTTCACAGGTAGGAAGAGGCATACAGCTGTTTGATACCAAAAATAATAAGCCAATGCAATTTAACGTAAGCCTTCAGTTATGCGCCCCATTTTGCATTTTGACATAGACGGGCTCCTATATTTGAAACAGCTTATGTTAGGCTAATTAAAAAAGACAGTTTTCAAATGTATTCTTACTGATATATCTATAATTCAGTAGCCACTTATGTGCTCTTAACCTCTTAAGGTCAGTAATATTTTTAAAACCAAGGCCTCATAATAAACTTCTTCTCATTTTGTTACAAATTTAACAGCCAAGCAAAGCCCTACCATGAAGGCTGCTTTGCACCAGTTGTGTTTATTTGCCATACAAACCGCAATGTTCCAGCTATATAATCCCACAGATCTTCTCTGGTGGAAAAAATTCGTAAGCAACACAAATATTGAGCAGAAATACCATTCCTGAAATGCTTGAATTTACTCATAAAAAGTTACAGTATGTTTCTCCTAAGACTCCACCCCTGCTTGAGACTTTTCCGTAAAATAACCTCATAGCCAAGAAAGTAAAAAACCTACTAGTTTTAAATGGTTAAATCTAAAATGCAGATTTAATAGAGTATTCTAATGAAGACAGAAGTTCTCAGATTTCTATTTTCAGTTGTCAGATGCGTTCCTAAACTTCCATCTTATAATGTATGCATGAAACATTTTTTGGTGTCATAAAACACAGAGTAAGTGATGAATTGTCCTGGAATTCCCACAGAATTAGTTCTGATATGCATGTGAATACCAAAGGAATCCGTTAGGATTCCTGTTAATGGAGTGACTACAAAGAGAAGTTGGAAAAATTTGACACTTATTATCAAGTTAGAATTTAGCAGTCACCGCACATCAGTTAGTTTCACGCGTTGGCAGAATCCTTTGTATTTGACATCTGAAAGTGTAAAGGAGAAAAATGCTTTGCCAGAGAGCTCTGCTGGCAATAAAATTAAGTAAAAATGCATTCATATTTTAATAATAGTAATAAAATAACACTATTAGCTAAGGAAGAATAAAAGACTTTGCTAAGTAACATATACATTTAATGAACCTTGATATGAATCTAAATACTAGGCACTGGCACAGTATACATACTTTCTGCATAAATTTCCATGCAAAATTAGAGTTTAAAAAAAAAGCTACCAAAACCCCAATTATTTGAGTTTGTACTTTTCTGTCTCAAATTCTGAAAAATGTATTACAAAGCTGCATATTCCAGCATATCCTTCTCCTGTTCCAGCAGATGTTACAAATACCAGGAAAGGGGTCCTGATTATCAGATATATGTGTTCACTCTCCAAGACACTGGGTGAAATTCATGTAGCTGCACGAATCTCAAAAATGTAAAAAAGATGTGCATGCTACAAGGCCATTTGGTCAGTGAGACAGATGGGTCTCCATCTGCACGTGGCAATGCACATTACAGCACACAATGCAGCTATACAAGTTCCTAACTTGCAAACCACCCCAGCTATGGCCACGGCACATGCATAAACTGGGAGGTTAGGAACAGGTCAGAAACCGTGAAGGCAAACAAAATCATCAGATTTTTTTCCTATTAAAGTATAAATGTATGTGGAAAGGATACAAACGAAGGGAAGATGGTCTTTCAGAACGCTTTGCAATCATGTCCTGGCAAAGGCATGTTTTTGACCTTCACAGCCCAAGAAGAGAAAAATCCATTTCCGTGCCTGAAACACTGGACTACTGTGTCGAGAGTCACTGTAAACATTAGCAGCTTATTTCTGGCAGTTGGATCTTAACAGGGACGCCTACCAAAAATTTGTGGAACACGACCCTGCATTTCAATAATACCTTTGGTTTGGATAGCTGTAAGAAGTACATAAATGAAAGCCAGAACATGGGCCAGAACAAACAGGCTTGTCTGGGGAGGCAAAAGGGGTAAGAGGGAGGAGGGACCAAAAAAGCCATGAAATTAGAACATCTGCCGAAGGGAAACATGGTTGCGCCTAATAGGAGGTGTTTCAATAAGACACACCTGGTTTCAAAGCAGTATATTTCACAATGGCAACATGTTACAATTACACAAAAATTTACAAATGGTTTAATGAGGAATCAAGCAGCAATCATTTGAAACTCCATGCCCTGCCCTTTCAAGGGGTAAGAGTTTCATTCATGGGCAGATCCTGGTTGCAGAGATTTAGTGATTTCAAATTGGGTCAATTTTTGTGAAACATCTGTAAACACAACAAGACTTTATCTACATAGCACACATCATATAAGATATTTAAAGCTAAGCAGAACTAGCTTACTTAGAAAGCAAGGGATGCTCAGATTTTCATGGAACAACTTTGAATAAGACAGTTGTCCTTTTTAGATAGTTTTCTTAACATAGGCTCATAGAAGCTTGAGAAAGTTGTGCATCCTTCCCTAGGCAACCTCAGACTAGCAGGATACCTCCCAGCACTGCAAAATGTATGAATACATTATTTCAGGCCTCAGGTGATTACCCTGAGAGGCACTGTGTTTCACATTCTTCCACAGTTCTTTCTAAGGAGATAGATTTAAATCGGACCCAAACCTTTTCAAAGCAGAAGAGTTAAACCTATGTGCACCTATCTGGCTAGTGCTTGTGTCTCAATTTGCTACAGTAATGCAGATTCTCAGGATGAGGGCAGCCATCTGTAGGAAAACCTGCAGAGCTTCACAATACTTGTATCTGTTACGCATTTCTGACCCTCTTACCTGCCCCTTGCTAGTGATGTCCTTCTGCCAGGAGTAAGGCTGAAGTTTTGCCTTCTGGCTTCACTGCAAAATGGTTGCCACTAAAAATAAACCAAACAAGCTGCTAGAGAAATGCTCCCTTCTTTTTCTAGGACTTGGAAAGGACAATCTTCCATTCAGCAGAAGTAACAATTCCACCATCCATGAAGAGGCAGGTTCAAAGTCTGTCTTGACAGTCAGCGGGGTCAGAAATGTGAATGAGACAGAAGCACGGGGCCAGGCAGCCCAGTGCTCGCCTTGATATTCAGGGGAAGGCATAAAATACTCAGTGTAGGAGTCATGACATTTTTATATTCAGAATAGCTATTTTAGAAGATGCTGAAGGGTTGTCATGGTTCCCTTGACCTCTCTATAGCTGGACACTGAGACAACAAAGAGAACATACAGATCAAACCAATTCAATAGAAGACTTTCCATTAATTTTAATGGCATCTGAGGGTTGAGTCATTAAGCTATGTGGCTTTACAGTCAGAGGTACAAAAATAGATCTAATAAAACTGTGTCAAGTTCACTGTGGCATGGTTAAAACAGTTCTAGATTCTGTACAATAAGCAGAATGCACAACGGTAGTTTGATATAAAAGCTTTTGCAGCAGTTATCTAAAATAACTGCGACAGTCCACTGAGTTCAGAGCACACTTGCTCTAGACCCAGAAACTTTATATTAAACCACACAGCTATGTAAGCTTTTCCTAATATATATGAAACCTTGCTCTGTCTTTACATCACAACAAACTCTTTTTCAAAATTTTGCAAATAAAGTGTTTCCTTCACCATCAGCACCCAGCACCATCATCTTTTTCCTCTCATTTTTACTGTAAAGCCCTGAAGGCTTTGTCAAAAAACTCTAACAAAGCACCTCAGGAGAAGTATTCTGAATGTGATTTATGTATTTCCCTTTGTAAATTAAAATCAGTTTGAAAGTACACTACTGGGATTCCTCTCTCTGGCATGCAACCAAGGAAGTCCTCTATATAAAAAGTAAAAATGAGTGTGTATCTGAGTGTGTATGTATATATATATATATATATATATATATTCACATGCATACTAACAAAAAAGTTGTATCTATGTAAATGTACATTCCAACATTGCTAAAAAGTAGGTATTTATCACAAGCAGAACCAGCTCTTTCACATGCTCATTATATTGACAGACAAGATTACATGCAAATTTTATTCATGAAAAGTTAGTTCAAAGCATGCTTAATGTCCAGTTTCCCTAATAACAGTATATTATCTTCCATCCTCCTTTCCCTGAGGTGATCTGCACTAAGCTCATCAAAATGTAACCCAGAAGTCCTGTCTGCTCTGATACCTGCCAGGCCACCACTTCCCACCAGGCTGGCCAGGAGTCAGGCACAGGTTCTCCTTGCCAGCTTGTAAGGCAGAATAAGTTAACAACTCCTTAAGCCATGTAATAGCTGCACCTGACATGTCCTCTCATCAGTTTTGTTTTCCTTGCTCTGGCTGCCTTCTTCTTTGGCACACTGTGTTTGCTGAGACTTTTTCTCAAACTGAGTAGAATTGTGTCTCTTCAGGCACAGCAGCTGCAGTGGGCTTCTATCCTGACACTTAGAGCAGAAAGAAATGGCAAACAGAAGAACAGCAAGAACTGAGAAATGAACATATATGTGATTAAAGCACTACTAAGGAGATGAAGATGAATTTCTTGTTTCAGAATCAGGAAGTTTAGTGTATGTTATGAGGTGGCTTCATGTTTGAGTTAAGTTAGAGACTAATGAAACAGATATGCAAAAGCCAAATATCTGAATTTGATTATGAGATAAATCTTTATCTCAGTTAATTGGACATATCAACAGCAATAGTGAAGGAGGTCTCATTAAAATTTATATATTTTCTTCATATATAGTAGTATCAAAATATGACAAAAACAAATTCTCTGTGATGTTTGGATCTACATAACTGACCTATGAGCAATTCATTCAAACAGTAGCCTGAAACAAAAAACAAATAGAAAACATGTAAAGAATAAAACATGGATATTTAAAGTAAAAACAAAATGAGAAGACAACAGTATCTCAGGACAGCTGTGTAAGCTCAGCAAGTGTGGTTTCAGTACATCCCAAGGTGCTAAAGCTGCATGTTAGATTCAGAGAAAGCAAACTTTGGTTATGTTTATGTCCATGTTTTAGTACAAAAAGCATAGTCAAAACTGATTTCTACTTTATACCAGTAATCACTAAGGGGCATTTCATCACAGATGGATGTACTAGTGAAAAACAATAAAACAATAAAATGCAGTAATCTAAGTCAATGAACCAAGAGACACTGAAATCCTATTTAACAATTATTACACTGCATGAAATTCTGGTTTCGTTTTCAACTGAGGGGAAAATATCAGAAAGTACTGTAAAATAAGGGTTTCTATATGAACATACTCTTACGAGTATGCTGAGAAGTATTCAAAGGGTGGTTTTATTTTAGGAATGGGCAATCATTTTTCTACTGTTTTTGCAGCTCTGTTTGTCTTTAAGTCAACCTCCATACATGAACAATAGCCAAAATACTAATGCCATCTACCAGTACACTAATATTCTACTCCTATTTGGGATTTTATTCTAACCTAATCCTTTTATCCTTTAAACAAGGTATCTTATCAAGATCATAAAATGGTAAGCAAAGTACTTGCTAAACTTTGGATTTGTAAATCTCTATTGCACCAACACATGGCAGTAAAACCTCTATAGCACCCTACATATTTACTGTGCAAGTTAAGTCTTGCCTGAGACACAATATACACAGGTTTCTAACAGGTATATGCATAAGGGGCATAGAGATCATGGTCACGACACCACCCAAGGCGAAACAATCGCTTGTTTACTAAAAAAAATCTTTATCCACTTTGGTCCCTAAATAGTTTCTCCAAATAAAATGCACTAAATTTATAGTGGCCTACGAAATTTTTATTTTTCCCCCAATGGTAAGAAGCTCTTATGATCTGTAATTTATTTGGGGAAGAAAT
Organism: Streptopelia decaocto; assembly: GCF_964273445.1. Classification (NCBI taxonomy): domain Eukaryota; kingdom Metazoa; phylum Chordata; class Aves; order Columbiformes; family Columbidae; genus Streptopelia; species Streptopelia decaocto. The sequence goes on along the minus strand of NC_138656.1, from coordinate 52,906,693 downwards.
GAGGTTTTATTCTGCTTTGTGGTAGGTGCTGTATAAAAACCCTGGTGACAGTGACGAGTATCTATTGTGACCTTTGTTCCTCTCTACTCATGTATTTTTCCAAGCATCATGGTAGTAAGGACAACCACCTTCATCTTAAAATTTACTATGCTTTCCACGAGGACCGCTTGGCACAAGGGGGACATACCTTGCCCAGAAAACAGGAAGCTCACTCAAACAAATTTCTCATCCTTCTTTCTCTTTTCCCCCATCCCTTTCCCTTGCTCCTTCAGTGTACTGTTGTGCGAACCCTGTAATTTTATTTCTGCTTCTCTGGGTCTGGGGTTTTTCCACACCACTCATTCTGAGAGCCAAGGCTGAGATCCTGAACGGGTTTCTTGCCTGGACCTCCTCAAGGATAACAGCTTCCCCCTGCCCCACTGAAACCCAGCCATACTGGCTTCAAGGATGAAGGAGGAGAACCCTCCCTGCCTTCCATAATTTCTCACCACCTCAGCAGCCGAATCTCGCACTCAGACATTCCTCCCCACCTCAGCTACAATTACGGAGAAGGGAGGTGAGAGTACAGCCCTCTCCTGCTCTGCAGGGAAGCCAGAGCCCATGAAAGCCCCCAGGGATGCTGTCGCCTCAGGTTTCTTCTGGCTGGATGAGCCTGTCACCTCATCTGCACTTAAACACAGAGACCTATGGGGCAGCACTGCACCTTCAGTCATACAGCACCCAGCTCAGTGATGAGCACCCCAACATTTAGAAATGCTACTATGCTACTATGCTACTATGAAGTTGGGTGTGCCATTTCAGAGGCTTACTTCCAAGAGACAGGCACTCTCCTGCTACCCATGTGAAGGTTTTAGAAAGGGGGAAAGGGAATCTTGGACTATTTGCCTTCACCTCAAAATCCAGTTTTACAAAGCATGAGAAAATACTGTTCTGCACACCAAGGCATGATAGGGTCCCTCCTCTAGTTTTGGGACTAGATATGGAAATCAGTTATCCCAGTTGCTGTGCCCAGCAGCACATGGTACCGTGTGCCCTTGATTTACAGCTGCAAGCCCAGCTGTCAGCTGGGGAAAGCCAGAATATTAACGTTTAAACTGCTTTCTCAAATTCTGCTATTCTTCTATTTTTCTTCCTTCTAGAAATTTAGCAGCTTACAGCCTGGAGGATACATCCGACACTTCTGTGTACCCAGGGACTAACCGCGCCTTCACTCCTACCACTTCCTGATGGAATGTCTTTCACCAGGAAACAACCATAAACTGGGCATGGCAGCAATCCATGCTTCCCCGTGCTTAGCAGCAGCAGAAATGGTTTCCTGTAGCTCCCATAAGCAACCTGGGCCCAGCCCCCCCCCTCACTGATGCTGCCCATCCCACCTGCCCCCACAAGCCCTCTCTTCTGTGGGGACCAGGTACCTGTTGCCAGCATGGCACAGGAGGTCCCCGCTCTTTGTCGGCATTAATAAACTAGCTTAAATAGACAGCCCACACTCATATAAACAAAGTAAAACCAGAAAGACTGACTCTGTCTTGAAGCACTTCAGTGAAGCCTCAGCTTTGGACTCCAGTAGAGGTACAGCCCTGTTAACACACACACTCTCAACCACTGCAGGTAGCACATGGATAAACTAAATATAAAGCTGCTCATGCAAAACTTCATGGCACTGAGCTCAGGTTTTTTATTGCTTTAACTAAGCATCGTGAAGTCTCGTTGGAGAATGTTTTATTTAGGAGCAGTAACGCTCAGTTATCAGGGGGTTTCAGTTCATTTAATTAAGTTGAATACAATTACACTCCAGTGGGTCTTAAAAATGCAAGAATCTATTTAAATATTATTTAGATGCGTATCTTTTAACTACCACAGACTGCACAGGGCCTCATGTTTATATCAACTAGGGATATCAACCTAGCAATAAGAACTCTATCACTTGCCAGCTCATAATCCTTTCTACTCTGGGATCTCACATTTTATTTGCTCATTTCCTTTTATCTGTGTACAGTGAAGATGGGCTTTTTGTGTTCCTGTGTGCTCATATTGCTTCATCATTGCCAAAGTGCTTCCTAATTAGGTGAAACAGGTCTCTTACCCAAATAAAACAAAAGTATTTCTGCTTGCCTACAGAGCAAATCCTACAGAGTCTGGGCTTGAATAACTGCATGGTTGCCGTATCTTTCAGGTGTTGCAAGCATGTATTTCTCTGAAGAGGCAACATGCAATTTAGTACCTACAGGAGCCCCCAAACAAGCAGGGTGCTACGTGCTTGTTTCAAGAAAGTGCTTAAGCCTATGGGTACTGTCAGTCCAGTGACTCTGCCCACTGATAATAGATGTTGCTTCTACTGCAGCCTGAATGCATTACTCAAGTGTTGCACATCACAGAGATGCACTTCCAACTGAAACATGAAACAACTTGAAGAGCCTCACACAGCTAAAGAGATCATAGAAACAAGAAGCTGGAGAATCCCCATGTCTGTCAATAAAGCTCACACAAAAAAAAAGTGTGGCTCTACAAAATCCAGTAGCTGGTTCTGACTGACCCAAGGCCCTGAATCACAGGTTGAAAGACAACAACTGCAGATAAAGGCATTTGGACCTGGAGGGTAAGCTAAGTTCTCACTCAAGCAACTTCTCTATGCATAGCAACTTGAACATCAAAAGGAAAGCATCCCACTAAGCAACCATTTGTCAGAAGAGTTGTCATGCCAAAGAAAAACATCTCACCTAGTTGTAAAAGTGACTGTAACAGAAGAAGAAAAGTCTCAGATGGAAGGAGTTTCCTCACAGACTCTGCTTCTGAGATGAAAGAAGAGACCCAGGCAACACCAAACCATGAACCCAGCAAGAGGGGCAGGACAACTTACATACCAGGACACATCTAAAGTGCCACAAAACCAGCAGGGAGCTCCCTGAGCAAAAGGAAGATGTTGTACCACTTTTCACAGTATGCACCATTATCAGTTTCAAATGAAAGGACATATAGTAAATAAGTTGCCTCATGCATTAAGAATTAGGACTTGAAGGGAAACAAAGATTTTGTTGTATGACTCTCCCAAGGAGCAAGGATAATCAGATGTGGAAAGCTCTTCAAAGCCTGAGAGGCACAAACCAAAATGCAAAGATGGGTTCAGAATAAGTTATGTTTGAACAGCGAGTCAGGGCATCTAAATCACACTCTCATTCTCAGCCCGTTTTAGCTAACCAGTGCTCTGCTACAAATTACTTATTTGAAGGACCTGCTGGCAATACCTGATTGGCATAGTTTACCTGACTCATATGCACATGGATGGTTACCCATCTATAGCCTGTATTTGTCTTTAAGCAAAACCAAAACCAGATGCAACCAATGAGACATGAAGGCTTACTTTGCCCTCTGATATCCCTACTCAGTGCCTGAAGTGAGCCCTGTCATTTCCAAACAAGTATCAAATCTCTATTACTTACTTCCTGCATAATCCCTGCCTGTCCACACCGTGCAGCCACCTCCTCTGGGCCTCCCCGAAGGCAGCCTGTGCGCTGACCTTCCCCTGCCCAGGTCCCCGTGGATGCTCCAGCCATTTCCTGCCATGGAGGCAGCAATTCTTCCTTTCACATGATTCTCCTAAATCCCTCTTCCTAACAGTCGCAAGTTACCCTTCTCATCATCTCTCTTTTCACTTTTCTAGCCACAGAAAAACAGTTCTGGATACTGAGTCACTGCACCTATGTCCTTTGTCATCCTCCGTTTCCTCTTCATATGAGAGGTATTTTCCTAAGAGAGGCGTGAATTAGGAGAAAAAAACTCTTTGCCTCTTTTTTTTTTTTTTTAAACTTCTCAAACCCACACAGCAGAAGGTCCAGAGATGAGCTAACATACCTTTTTACTCCCCTCTCCTCTCTTTTTCATGGCAGTTTACAAAATAAATATCTGTGAGCATTTTGCTGTAGTTGTAATTAGGTTTGGCAGACGAAAAATGCAAACTTGTACAATCTTTTGTATTCTAAGTACATTTGAGATGAGGATTAAAAAACACAAATAACCTGGCAAAGATTGCATGAAGAAAGTACTGTTCCATCAGAGAGAAAAAGCAACATTAAGAACACCCACATCTTTCTGTTCTCTGAATTTTGCTAATTAGGAACTCAACTTCCATACTGACCAAACCCAATGAGACTCATCACAAAAAGGTCTGTAACAAGGATGTGCAGAAGCATCCTCTTCCTTTCTCATTTATGCATGAACACACACCATATGTGGTACTAAGCTCCTTTTCATCGTCATGCCAATAAATTAAGTCCTTGACCTTCTGTTCCCTGTTAACTTCCTGAATTTAGATAGCTATCATGCAAAGCTTAGGTTTTACAAAGTTTATCCATCTGCACATATACACTTGCTCCCAGACACAAAACTTAAACAATACTTTGCTGGATGTGGGCTGAGCAAGAAACAATATACCTCACTGAGACAACACATCCCAGCATCTCTTCAGTTCAGTACACAACAGGACACTCCACCACAGCAGGGATGGATGACACAGCACCAGACTCCATTTCATGCCTCTTTGCAAAACGTTCAGAATAAAGGCAGCAGTAATTAAAGAGGAAAACAGAATTTTTAAGAACTGACAATCATTTTGCACTACCTACAACTGAGGAGTCTCCACTGATGAAAGAAGAAATAAAATGGACCTTTCCGCCAAAACTCTCCAAACAATGAACAGGACACATTATCACAAAATAAAATATAATAAAAAATATTATTCTATAAATGTGCGCTTGCAGCCCATAAGGCTGATTGTATCTTGGGCAACTCTGCTCCAGTGAGACCCGCCTGGAGTCCTGCGTCCAGCTCTGGAGCCCTCAGGGCAGGACAGACATGGGCCTGTTGGAGAGGGGCCAGAGGAGGCCACAAAAATGATCAGAGGGCTGGAACAGCTCTGCTGTGAGGACAGGTTGAGAGAGCTGGGGTTGCACAGCCTGGAGAAGGCTGGAAGGAGACCCTACTGCAGCCTTTCAGTACTTAAAAGGGGCCTATAAGAAAGATGGGGACAGACTTTTTAGCAGGGCCTGTTGTGACAGGACAAGGGCTAATGGTTTTAATTCAAAAGAGGGGAGATTCAGGCTAGACATGAGGAAGAATTTTTTTACAAGGAGGGTGGTAAAATACTGGAACAGCTTGCCCAGAGAGGTGGTAAGTGCCTCATCCTTGGAGACATTCAAGGCCGGGCTGGACAGGGCTCTGAGCAACCTGATCTAGTTGACAATGTCCCTGCTCATTGCAGGGGGGTTGGACTAGATGAGCTTTGAAGGTGCCTTCCAACCCAAACTATTCTATGATTCTGCATGAATCTTTCAATTTTTATTTGTACAGAGCACAGAAAGCTGGGTGGGAACTTCCACATATAAGCTGGAACAATGACAGAGAAATCTGGATAATTAAGAAGAGACATCAATATTTGCCATTTTCTTCTACAGGGAAAGCACAATCTCAGAGAAACTTTAAAGAAGTATGGTATGTAAAAACACAAAGAAAAGTGTCCGAAGAATTTGCATGTACAGAGATTCACAACATGCTCTGCCAGCAGGAAATCTGCCTTTACTCAGCCCTTTTTATCCAGTGAAATAGAAAAAGACAAACCTAAGGAAACATGTCCCATGGGGGAAGAAAGGTTTCTACCCTCTATTGCAGCTGACCTAGCGCTCCAGTGTTCTGGTTTCATCTGGGATAGGGTTAACTTTCTTCTTAGTAGCTGGCAGAATGCTGTGTTTTGGATTTAGAATGAGAATAATATTGAAAATACACCGATGTTTTAGTTGTTACTAAGCGGCCTCCCCCATCTCACTGGGGGTGAGTGAGCAAGCAGCTGCATGGTGCTTAATTTCAGCCAGGGTTCAACCTGACATCTGGCAATGCAGGGGTGTCAATCCCCACACACCTTCACTGTGGTACCTGGAGCTACCTCTGCTGTCCACAATTTTCAATGGATATAAGCAGCTTGCGAGCCACCTGTTCTTACTTCCACCAACATCACTGACAAATTGCAAGTGACCTCAGGGAAAGCAGGAACACAAACAGCTTCTGTGGTGGAGATCCCCCACTGTGTATGCTGTGATGAAAAAAAGAACATTTATATGTCAGAGATACAGCAAAAAGCAAATACCTGTTCCGACTCTAATTAGTCCTCAGTCTGACAGAAAGCATCACATAAATCTAACGAAGAACAGGTCAGAAACCAACCAACATGACTCAGTACCACAGGCACCAGCATCCCTGCACCATGCCCATCAAGGGCTCTATTTCTTGGTAACCCAAACATGACAGTTGACTATGAGTTTTTGATTGCTTGCTTAACTAGAAATTTCCTCACCTTACCAGCTTTTTTTGTTTTGAAATGAAGTATCTTTGTTAGTCCTCTGATTAAATGTTGCATATGGAATCTGTTTGCCCTAACTTTCTAATGAAACATGATATAATCCCATAACACATTCTGAAGTGTTGAGTTTTTTTAAGCATAAACAAATAGTCATCTCGAAGATGGAAACTTGCAGACAGGAACCACAACTGACACACAACATGCACTCTGTCCCCGCCTTTTCCCATTTTACAATGGTTATTTATGAATTCTAAGGTCGGTAAGAAGACTAATAATGGAGTGGAAATCACGACCTGCAAGTTGTGGTGTACGTTATGTTTGAATACAAATACACTTATGTATAAAACAGGATTTTACTTATTTTCATCCCCACAGAGTATACATTGCAGTTTAAATGCAAAGCATTTATTGTCAGCTTTCAGAGCTACTGCACTGAGCTAGCCAACCACTGAAAGCTTCAGAACTCGCAAGCATTAAAAACTATTCTGTATAAACGGAGGCTATATTTAAGTCTATGCAGCTATAATTATAGCAATATGAAATATGTCTAAAAGGGATGGTGGAAAGAGCTGAGCATCAGTTTAGCAGTAGAAAGTATCTTCAATTTGCACTCCAGCCCTAGGATTGCACTAGAAAGTTCTGATGTAAGAAACCCTTTCAGCTGAGTTGGAATACATGGGAAGCTCCTACTAGAATACTGGAGGCATAAAATCTGAAGAGGATGAATGTGTTTCAGAATCGTAACAGATACAAACAAACAGATAATAAGCATAGACAGAACACAAACATCTCCCCATTTTCAAGTGCATAAAACCCACACATTCTGCAGCAATGACAGATCACTTCGAGAGGCGAATATTATGACACTAAGGTATTACTCTGGCAAGTAAAATACTTTAAAACACTAAAATGTGTTTTTCCTGAAGTCCAATGTAATGCTATGCAATCAGGCCTGGCACGTGTTTTCACCCAAGCTCCAGCTGTGGATGTACGCTCACTAAAAGATCTTTCAACGCCACTGTGGTGCAATGAGCTCTCAAATCCATTTTTTCTTCCATTGAGTTAGATTTGTGTTACAGTTGAGCAGAGAGCAAGCTCTGCACAGCAGGGTTGACTTGGTGCTGGCATCGAAAGAACCAGGAGGCTCAACTCATCTGAACTTGTGAAGGAATGACAAAAGTTGCTTTTTACTTTCTTATTTAAAACCTACAGGCCACACACTGCTCCACTATAAATGAACTTTGTGCCTTAGGCTCATGAAATTTTTATGTAAACAGTGCAGAAATTAGACCCTTTATCTTTTGTTCTTTTCTTCATCTTTTGTTTCCATCACACACATCAACACTGCACAAAGCATCTTCAGTTGCAAGTGAGAGGGTTAGGAACATCCAGCAATCAAGAGATGGCTCATGTACTCTTGATTTAATATTGTAACAAGCATGGTACTGTTTTCAGTATTATCTGCTGACTCTCGTCATGCCCACTGCAAAGCTTTCAAAGTATTGCTTTTATTATTGTATTAAATAGTTACCTAATCTCCTTTGTGCAAACACTCCCACACACAGAGAATATACTGAAGGTAGAGAACACTGCGATATAAAATTTTAGTGTGCTGTTACCAAAGAGCACTGTGTCTCATTGTAAACAGAGCAACAATAATGAAACAGAAAAGGATATATTTATATTCCTGATCATTATATTACCATGCTTGTAAGCTCCAATGTGGGTGTTTACTCATGCACATAAGAACAACCGTATTTTTTCCATTTGGAGGCTTGATCATGTAAAGTGATCTCAATAGCATAACCCTGTGTTCACACAGTGCCACAGGGAAGTCAAACCAGCAAGATCTAAGGGGCTTGTAGCAGAGGAGACCTGCAACAGCAGTCCAACAAGATCGCACTTGGATCGCAACATGGATATTAGGAATCGGTTCTCCAATTTATCGTACGACTTTCCATAAAAATGCCTGAAAATGTGATTTATTAATCTTTGTTGTATTATATTCTTAAGCTTGTCCATCTAATTTTCTGGTCATATCCTGCTTAAAACCATTTTCCAGACAGGCTATACAATCCTCGCTCTCAATTTAAAACTCTTCATAGGAAAAGTGCCTCTAAAACTACAAAGTAGTTAAAAAATGCTTATCCAGGTGTCACCAAAAAAATAAACCAGTAAGTATTTTATTACTCTAATCTTAATTCAAATAAAAATAGTACATTATAACTTTGTGCTTCAAAACATGGCAGCAGACAAGAAAGGTCTGCTGTTACCGTAAGCCAGGAAAAACATTCCCCTCATCTCCAGAAGATGAAAGCAGAGCCGGCGTGCCCACACCTGACCCACACCACAGCTACTGCGCTGCGGGGAGCTCCTGTTATTTTTAGAGTAGCTATTTTCCATAATGGAAATCTGTCTTGTGAACTCCTGGTTTTGAATATGTTTCAGTGAATTGTGTTGTAATTTCTTCCTGCCAATGGGACAGCTGGGTCTCTTGATGACAGTGAGAAATAAAAGCCCTTCATATCGCTTTATCTAATCATATAATGCATATCTACATACTTCTTTAATGGAGAATATGCTTTTATAGTAGAAATTTAATTTTTACTGACTTGCATATATTAAACTCAAATTCTTCTTTTTGTTCATTTCTTCAAGAAACATCTGGGAATCCAAATTCTTGCAAAGCAACCTCAGCATTCCCCCAGTCACAACCACTACCTTCCTCCTCCTCCCGCCACCAATAATGGTAACAGAGAAAGCAGCAGGTTCATTATTCATCGCTTGTCACAAAGAGGAAAATTATTAGCAGCACCTTATGTTAAAGCAGGTATTGTGACAAATCACTTTGCTGGGTCATTACAACGTAATTCTTATTCATCCTGTGTTACCGAACTTCCCAATGCCCAAGCACAATGTGTGCTCTACAACCATTAATACCGTGACAAGGAGATAAGTGGAAAAGGAGAAAATTTGTGCTGCTGCATGGAGGAAAAGCTACAGCCAGAGGTTCCAAGCGACCAAGGGAGACCCAGGCAGGCACAGGCAGCAGGGCTGGGTGCAGCAGCATCCTCCCTTCCACTGTGCCACCGCTGCGGGGATAAAAAGTCCTGAGGGAGCAGAGCCCAGGGTCAAAGCTGGAGCGGCTCAGCTGGGGTCCAGAAGGAGAGGGAAGTCCTTTCTCCCCATTGACCCAACTCCCCTGCCCTGGGCACTGCCCGTCCCTCTGCCTCACACCATGTCCAGCAGTGACCCCGCTATGCCGCACTCCATCCCTCCACTCAGCTGCTGCTTAACTCCTCTGCTCCTCTGTTTGCACGGCGCCTCTGGCAACTGGGACAGATTTACATTGGCTTACACATACCATCAGAATAAGCTAGATTAATGATTATCTAGTTCCACAGAATGTCATTTGCTCTGAAATAAACTAAAAATAAGAGCTTTTCACCTGACTATAGTAAATGGTAACCAGCATGTATAGCATAATACATTTCATTCCACCTAATAAAATCCCTTTAAGTGCTCATTGTCCTGCATTTATAACACTTTTTCATTTTCCACACCGATTTTCACATTTTCTTTCTGTTTAGAGACTGCCATTTTTTCATACCCACAAAAGGAAGAAGGCATCATTACAGGCAAATTCTGGCAACCTGGTTTTCCTCTGCTCTTAAAAGACAGAGAGTTTGGCTGATTGACTTTCAAAATGTGTAAAAAATATGAGGAAAAGTAACATTTCCAAATACTGATAATGGAGCCAGTTTTCACAGCAAACCAGCAACACTCTGGAAAATAGAATTTATCACCAATATTCCAGTTTACCTTAAGTTTATAGTTATTTTCTAGTAATAGCAGACAGAGAACAGGTACACAAAAATCTTCCCTAAGATTTTTGGGAGGGGAATCCCAGAGTTTGCTTTCAAGAAAGAATGAAGAGGGCACCAGAACCAAAACCTCTTATCATTCCTGACTGTGCAGGGTCTTGTGGACACCAAATTCTCTGATGGAGACATCTGTTTTATGTGACCTGATGTGCAAGAAAAAGCCTAGACCAAAGGTTATCTCTGTGAGCTGTCTTTCTTCATAAAGGGATTAGTGTTGCTAGGTGTAACATGGCATGAAGATGAGAGGAAAAGGAGGTGCAACAGGTTGTTTAAAATATAAAATTCAATCCAATACCTAAACTGACAGCCATTTATTTATTTGAAAGCAAAATAAACTCCACAGTTCTGTAAAACAGAAAAAACAATACCTGATAGTTTGAAAAGCAGAGGCCAGGCCTTCTGGATTTATCCTTACTGTTGCAGCTGGGATGTGCTTTAAAAAAAACACTCCAAAGCAGAAGCCGGAACAAAAAATGTTTTGGATCATTACGTCCCAAAGGGGTTTTCCATCTAACTGCACGGTGCCAGGGACATTTTGCCAACATGTCAATAAAAATAAGAAAAAACCCAAGCATATCGCATTTTCGAAAGCACGTTCTACATGGAGGGGCTACTCGGTCTCCTGCACTTTTCCTTAGAGGCGTGAGGAGCACCAATGGATTCAGCTGGAGTGGCCTTTCAGTGTCAAGTAGACATCAGAGGAATTAAGTCACCCAAACAAGACACCAGGAGAGCAACAGAGCAGAGAGATTTCTACGGGGGGTCATGGCAAAGTAACAACAGTTGGAGGATGAGCAACCCTGGGAGAAATCTGCAGCTGCTGCGAGCTGCCACTGCTCCTCCTGGCAGTCCTTCGACTGCCTTTATCAGTCAGGGATCTACTTCCCTCATCTCTCCAGATATCCAGGCTCTCTGGCTTAATATCAAATTCCTCTCGCCGAAGTATGTTAACCAGTATGTAATTACACATTATCACAGTAGTATTATCAGCTGGCATCCTTCTCTCTTTCGGTTTGTTTCTTTATTATTTTGATAAGAAATTCAAATAGTCACTGAAACATGGAGAGCAAGATAGATTATATATGTAAATACTAGGGCTCCCAGTACAAACCCAAGTGAGCTTCACTGTCCTCAAAATACTCTGGTGGGAAGGCACTGGTTTTCTCTTAGCATAACTACAAAATATCACAGAAAAATAATTTTTTTTCAGGTCTTCTAATTGATTCAACATTTTGAAACAATAAACTAGTTATCACTTTGAAATAAAAACCTGGAAGACTTCTAATTTCATTGCATCTCTTGCAAATTCTTCTGTATCTTTTCCGCTTTGGACCTTGAAGACAAAAGCTTCTTACAAATAGGTATTTTCTTCAGTGAAATCCCTGTTGTATCAAAACTGATCAGTTTTGCCAGTGATTTCACTAATGTCAGGACTTAACCCAGATACCTGTTCCAGCTATAGTGTGTAAGAAGGAAGAACATCCCATTAACTAGGAAAACAGAGTGTATTCCCCATACTAAGGCAAATAACCAATGTTCAAAAACAACACCTTTGAAAGAATAAAGTTCATGACTTTCACTTCATATTATGATTTGTTCTCAGATCCGACCACATACAAATGTTGAGACTCTTAGCAACAAAAAACTTACTATGGGCCACAACGATATGGGATTCTATGCCAAAAAGATTCTTTTTTATGATGTTGAGTATTGAGGATGCAGAAAGTTTCTATATTACTACTCATGGTCCCCCTACTGCAATCTCTAAAACCTTAATATGCTTCCACCATCCATTGTTGCTTTGAGACACTGCAAATTATAATTAACCAGAACATTCCACCATGTGCTTGCTACAGACTAAGCAAAAGCTTTTAAGTACCATTATGTTATCTAGTGAGCTACATTAACAGCACAAATAGCTTTGAGGTACTTATACTGCAGCTGCAACTATGGAATATTTCATTAGAATAAGCGCAAAAGGGAAAAGTCACATTTACTTCAGCAAAATCCCAGTACAGCTGCAAGTACACTCAATACTTGTCAAGTATAGAGAGAGTTATTATGTGACTTCAAAGTCCACAAAATATGCTGCTTACAAGCAGCACTTGAAAAGTATTTGCTTCCCCCCTCTAGACCTGGGATCTGCCACCACAGGTTCCTGCTATTAAGGTCTTATTATAAGGAACCTAACTAAATGTACACAAACAATCAAACACATTTATCCACTGAGAGGGGCTTAATTTGTATTTTAAGTAACCTCAGTACCAAATTTACCACCTGGGTTGACTTCTATGCCCTCTCCTACTAAACCTGCACCTAGAGGAGATACCACAATGGGCAGCACCATACCTCGCAAGGTTTCCAGCAGCACTCGTGCAAGGAAGGCAACACCTTCCCCTCCCCATCCCCACCGCAGTAACTCCTCAGTATGAGGAGGATAAACAACAGGCATTTCATAATTTCTTCTCAAAGAACAATTTTTTCACTGTAAGAACAGCAAAGCGGTGGAACAGGCTGCACAGAGAGGTTATGCAGTTTCTGTCCCTGGAGGTTTTCAAGACCCAACTGGATAAAGCCCCAAGCAACCTCACCTGGCCTCAGAGCTGTCCCTTCATGAGGTCAGGCTAGATGCCGCCTGAGGTCCTTTCTAACCTGCATCATCTGACAACCATTCCTTAAGAATGCAATTTTCTCTCTCTTATTCGATCACCAAACTTTTGATGATCGCATTCTTTCTTCCTTTCATTCTAGTGTGTCACTCCCAAGACCCTGGCTCCTCTCTCCTGCCTCTTCTCCCTTGCCAGCTACCCTTGGTAGCTTTCAAGCTGCTGCAAGGCCAACCAAGCCAGCCTATCCCTGCGCCAACCTCTTGGTTCGTTAAGCTGCCCCCAGCAGATGACTCCAGTGTCTACCTCTGTGCTCTCTAAGCATTTTGGATCGTGAATTACTGTAAATCCCAGCAATGTAAGACCCATACTTTCACTTAATTGACAACATGAAAGGAGTGAGCTGGCTCTGCAGGCCACTGTCATGGCCTCGTAGACCATGACCAACCATCTACAGGCTTCTGTACAAAAACCACTAGTTTACTGCTCGGCTTTTGCAGTAAAGGTTTGAAAAGACAAAACTCTATGCACCAAAAAAATAAGCAGTGAATAAAGGCACTAGAGCTATGTCTTCCTTGACTTCAGACAAGGACAGAGCACTAAATAAGCTTATATTCAGTTCACATTAAGATGTATTTTGCAGTCACAAAGACTAGAAACTCTTTAAAAACCTTACATCTGAAGAAACCAGACAACTCGCAGTAAGAAGAGCTTCCATCTTCCCTCAGATATGTTATTATTTGAGACTCAGCGCAAGGATATCTTTTCTTATTGATAATTGTGTTGCAACACAAATAACTGCAGTAAAGAAAGATAACAGTGCTGGGTAATGTTTGAAACAGATATAAACCAGCAACTTCATAGTTACGATTCCTTCCTGTAAAGCAGATCAACTCAAAGACAAATGACTTTAGTTTAGTTTTACTAGAAGACAAATAATAATTAAAGAGCTCTGTCTTCCCAGGAAGGAAACTAGCCTGTGCAGACAAAAGAAACCTATTAGTTGTGTGAGAATCAGATCTTTTTCTGCACTGAGCTCCAGCATGCTAGGCTGTTGGTTTGGCCTCCTCCAACACTCCTTCCCAGGCATCCAATAGCACTTCGCTCTTACTAAATGCAGTACTGAAACCTGCCAGGAAAAGAGAGAAAGAAACTGTTCATAAAGTACTAACTGTGTGCTCCCTACAAACTGGCAGAACTGACTCTGCTTGCGTTCTTAGATTAAAATCATTAACAGTGAATGAGGATACGCAGCCGGGTGCTATTAAACTGCATGTCATGTCAAAGGAGAATTTCTATGAAGAAAAGGAATGAGACAGGTTTTTAAATCTTACTCTGAATATTAACAATAAAGTCCATCTAGAGAAAAAAAAATGAAACATAAAATGCTAATTAAATTCTCTGTTCAATTCTATAACACTTCTGAATTAGATCCTACAGATTTACCGTTCATTATGTTTCACAGCAGTTTTCCATAAGGTCTTTCTAATAATATTCTTTAATGTCTGTTGGTTAAATGTTAACAACAAAAATTAATATGCATCAAGCCTATTCATTCGCTTTTAAAACTAATAAACAGGCTCTCCACTGCTGATTACCACATTCCTGTATCACTGGAAAACTGCCAGCTCCAGTACATATATAACATTAGTATTTGTTTTTTGCTGAGTGGTAGTCCTCTGTGGTAATTACCATCTTGCACCTAAAGTAAATATTATTCTCTCGCTGCAAGTAGAAATAAAGAATTGACTCTTCCTGTACTTTTACTGTTTGCCATCCAGTCCATCCTGTTGGTAGACTACGCGCCCACTAAATATAATTCCCTGAGCCCTCGTCACTGGAGCCATCGCTTTTGTTTGTAACCAGTGAATTACGAGGATTAGTCCCTCCTCAGGAGATTGCCAGCGCAGAAACTCCACGGGCCGTAACCGAGCAACTCCTGCCCAAGAAAACTATCGGGAAATACGAGCTTCAAAACCGGCACACGGGAGCGGCCCCGGGCAGCGCTGCGGGACGGGGCCCCCGGACCGGCAGCGCCCCCCACGCGCCGGGCTTCACCCCGAACACGTGCGTGGAATGTAAAGGGGACAACAAACCAGCCTTTCGCCCAAATTTAACCGAATTCGCGGGCACGTCGGAGCAGCGGGAAACAATGCGCCCATTGATCAACCTAAACAAGCGCTCCTGGGTGTGTAAACAGATGCGAGGTCCGGTCTGCGCCGGTAAACAACACCCAGCCGTGCTCGGCGCGTTGTTGTCGCCTCTCCTACGGTGACAGCCAAGAAAACTTTAAAGAGCGCCTACTCCAAAACTGTGCTTAAAGCAGCCATTGATGCAATGCTTGTTTTTGCCCACGGAAAAAGTGTTTCTGGGATGTACAAGCCCACACGGCGAGGACACGCTCCAACTCGGGCAAACTCCATAGCAGGTGCCGGGGACACCCGGCGCCCCGAAGAGGGCTCCGGCGCCCGTGGCCCCCCAAATGGGGAAGCAGTGCTAGGGAGCGGCGCTCCGCAACCCGCCCCGTCCCACGGCTGGCTCCCCGCGAGCCCGAAGCCGCCCCACACCCCGTCCCGGCCGCACTCACCAGGATGCCCATCACGTCGGCCCACAGCTGGGCGAACGCCTCCGATGTACCGCTCTCCGCCGGGGCGGCGGGGCCGCCCGCCCGCTCCCCTTCCATGCCCCGGCCCGGCCGCCAGATCAGCGCCGGCTCCCCGCCGCCACCGGTCCGCCCCGCCCCGCCATGCCTCCCCCGCCCCGCTCCCGGCCCGCCCCGGGACACCGCGGGCCGGCCCCGCCGCCCCCCCTCAAACTTTCGGCCCAGCGACAGGGCGGCTGGCGGCGCGGCGGTGCCACTGCGGCGCGGCGGGGGCGCCCACCCGGCGGCGGGGAGACGGCAAAGCCCCTCCTCCTCTTCCCCCAGCCGCCGACCGGCCCCGCGCCCCCCTACCCGCGCTCGCCCGCCGCACGTGGCCGCCCCGGGGCGGCAACAAAGGGCCCCAGCGCCGCCCCGGCGGGTCCCGGCCCCGAAGGCGGAGAGCTGCGGCTTGGCCCCGCGGGGGACGTGTGGCAGCCGGGGCAGGGCTTGCTGCTGACCGGGCTCCCACTGTCCCGTCGCCTCACCTGGCTGCCAGGAGCTCCAGCGGCAAAGTCAGCAGCGTTTCTCAACACCACGGGTAGACGGGCTGGGAAGGGGTGCCAGCCGCGTCCCTTACAGGGCCGGCCAACGAAGAGGCGCCCAGTTAATTCAGACTTCGAGTTTAAGTACCCGGATCACATCGTTCTCCTGAGGAGAGGAGCGATCGGTCACAGATCACACAATGAAAATCAAAGCTGTCCTTGGGGAGGGACTGTGGAAATGCTGCCTCCATCTATGCCTCCTGCTTCCTATTGCTCCCCTCAATTATAATGACATTAAATAATCGCTAGTTAATGACACCAGTAGGGATGCTCCTGCATCCTTCTTAGGGAACAGCTGAGTGCCTGTGCACACACCCGAGCACACTTGTTGAGGAAGGTGCATGAAATAACGGTGCTGAAACCACATCAGGCATGGGATGGAAAGAGCCAGAGAGGTCGGGGGAGCCTGGGCAGGAGGGTGACCGAACACCTGCCCACCACCTCACAACTTGTTCCCAGCTTCTGCTGGAATGAGCAGCAAGAAATTCTTAGTCTTGGTGCTCATCCTTAAGCTTTGAAATGGTTAGATGTGCCTTGAAAAGCTACTGTTTCAAGCTGTTGCTTATTGGAAGCACCTGTCTGATGTATTTAATGGCTAAACAGCTGTCATGCCCTGGCCAAACATTTTAAGAGCTCACATCTTTAAGCAGTTAGTAGCTTCTACAGCATCCCACCAGCCCTGCTTGCTGCCAGGCTGGATGTTACGTGCCCTGCACCACACAAACCAGGGCCTGCCCTGGCACATGTGTTTCCCCACAGGCTCTCTGTTCAGCCATGGGGTCTCCTGGCACTGGGCTCCCCCCAGCCCTGTGGCTGGCCCCAGAGCTGACAAGCACTAGTGGCCTGGGAGGACTAGAGCAACAAATGACAGACACCATTTGCTAACAGGGCTAAAAATAGTTTCTGGAGAAAGCATAAAGCAGAAGTGGGGTGACTATGTGCTCCTCATCTTCTCTCCACATTCCCAGAGATG
Organism: Streptopelia decaocto; assembly: GCF_964273445.1. Lineage (NCBI taxonomy): Eukaryota > Metazoa > Chordata > Aves > Columbiformes > Columbidae > Streptopelia > Streptopelia decaocto. The sequence continues at coordinate 52,889,698 of NC_138656.1, read as the reverse complement.
TTCTTTTTTCTGTCCTCAAAGCTAAGATGGCTTATTTAACTTCTTAGGCTAACACCAGAGAGAAAAGCTAATCAAAATACTTCCTTTCTCAGCAAGTGGTACACAAAGAACAGAACAAAATTTGTCAAAGTGCTGTGTTGTTCCAGCTATTGCAGGTGAATGGCACACACAGAACAGACAAAAGGAGGTGTGGGGCACAGGTAGGAAAACTAAAAGAATTATGCTGAAAGTGGTGAGGAAACCCTGATGGTGTAGAAATATTCATTTTTCTTGACCACTCGTTAAGATGCACATGTAGGATACACACTATGTAATTCATCATGTTATTGACTAGTAATGAGAAATAATGAAAGGCCCAAACCTGATACTAAGTCTCTACTAATTGACGTTTAAATTGTATGCAAGTATAAGCCTATGAAGTATGAGGATAAAGGCATGTCAGTGCAGTCTCTCTGTACTCTGAGATGGCTTGCATAACCCAAAACTGGTTTCATTAGTCAGGGGTAATTTACTAAGTGACCCTCTGAAATTCATGTTGAACCATTTACAATAATAATGTCAACCTACTTTCAAAATATCTGAACAAGGCACACTGTTCATCTCAGGATTCAAATACACTGGACTCCTCTTGTACATACTGGTTTAGGTACATTGTCTTTTTTTGTAGTTTGGATGCATATTAAAAACCAACCAACCAACACAACAAACAACTCTGCAGCAAAACATCTCAAACTCCTTCCTTGTTCTGACTCAGGCAGCAATAGATTAAGATCAAAGAGGTGCAAGGGGCAGAACTCCCACTTGCCTTGCCTCTCCCTGCAATGGTGGTCATTGCTCCTGTGCATTGAAGACTACACCACTTACAGAAGCAGGTGCTGAACATCTGCACTTTTCAGCCTTGCAGTACAGGTAACAAAAACTAGATTATAGATTGTGGTAGTCCAAGAGCTACTTCCTGAGTCATGATGTCATCCTTTTTGTGAAGGCAGCAGCTTTCACCAGAGGAGTAGGATGCATGGCTGCTGTAGTCTTTCCCTCAGCCAGTTGACTGTCTGAGACACAGAGCCTTTGAATTTAAAGAAGGGAAACAAGGAAAAAAAAGATCTTGCAAAACCACTTGACTCCAGGAAGCAGTTGCTATAAGAAACAAATTGACATGAGAGAATCACAACAAATCCATGGCAATTTACAATAGCTACCATCTTCTGTGGCCTTGCAATTATATTATCTACTGATCTTCAGACATTAATAAGATGCCATTTTCCCAAGATACTTAATGACTATGACATGCCGAAATATTCCCTGCTCTTCTTTGCTCAGGTAGACCCCCTCCTTCTAGGTATCACAGGGTTCCCCTATGTTAATTACGCCAATGTCCTGCAGTAATAAATCCCAGAGCATTTTACAAAAACCAAACCAAAACAAAACAAAAAGCTGCAACAAGAATATTAGAGTTTTAGAACAAGAAGAAACTCAGACCTTACATAGGTTTTTGAAGCCCAGCTATGATTGCAGTTTCTGTTACGACTGCTACTACAAAATTACAAATTAATTGCAATTTAGCATGTTAAAATACAGATTTTGTTTGCTTCTTTATCTGTAGTTTTCTAGATGAAAACTCAAGCATCCACAGAAGACCGTGTTCTGGAAGCAAACTGTATGGGACCTGTGTATGCTACTGGGAACAAATAAATCAGGTCAACTTTCTGAGATTTTTTGGACATCTCACAGGAGCTCTGATGAGGTGCTTAACATTTGGAAATCTTGGAAAATGGTCTCCATGCACCTACAGGGCAGGATTAGGCAGTGGGGCAGTGACCCTGATACAGTTCCTCAGCATGTCACACACACAGTGCATGGGCTCATGTTTGTTCTCACATGTTCCCCAGTGCGTCTGGATGAAAAGTCCCTCTGCAGAGCAACCGTGAAGCTCCCTGCGGTTGTTCTCTGGCAGATTTCAACAAAGGAGATGTAAAAGATCAACATGTTTGTAGTGAATGTAGTTTCGCCCAGTTATGGCAGATGTACTGGGCATGTGAGTGTATCCTCCTATCAACACCATCAGCTACATGCGGGCAAGCAGTTAATAAGAGCCTCTCACATCTTCACACAGGGCAGGATTAACCAACTTGGAAAGCACCATTCTGTGTTCAAGAGAGACAGAATTTCTTCTAGAGGGATACTCAGAGCAGGATCCTAGCTCCAGGTTAAGGTGGCCATAGAGAAGCTCATCCTCCACCTTTCTTTACTGAAGGTTTAGGGAGATCACCTTCACTGGGTCAAAATCTTTCTCTGTGATTACTTCTTCACAAGCACAAACTCAAATTTAACCTCTGAATCATTAAGACAAAAGATGACAATCTTTCTGTCCCAAAGTAGTGCGTATCATCTCGCCACAGCGTCACACAAAAGTGACACAATGGTTTCAACAAAGCATTCAATAGTGGAAAACTGAAACATGAATCAAAACAAATTGGAAAAGCCAAAGTGTGCCATCAGAACCAGACTATCACTTCTGGCAATCATGTAAAAGCCATTTAATCCAAGTAGTCTATATCACAAACAATGCCAAGCACTTTGATATCAATTTTAAAATACACGAAAATGGCCATGAGAGACCAGGTTCCCTTGAAAAGTGGATCATGTCCCACAGTGTAATGGACACCAGACTTCATGGGTTCCTGACAGATGACCTGAGGGAAACGCCTTCCTTCTCAGAGGCCTAGCAATTAACTCTGCATGCATTAACAAAACACATGAGGTTTCTCAACATCACTAACACCACCCTCCCCAGTATATCAAGTCTAAATCAGAATATCAAAGCTTCAGAGAAATAAATAAACAAGCCATTGTATGCACAGAGGATGCAGGGGAAAAGAGAAATAAAAATTCCAGCTAGCCCCCACAGGTGATGTACAAAGGCCCTAAAACTCTTAAGACAAGCAAATTACAATGCGACATGTTATTAGCAGTGATTGTATCTCCTTTCAGCTCTCTCCTTCTTTCCTCGTGGTGGAAGTCAACAAATTGAAACGTGCAGAGTTTCCCATCACAGCCTTTGAATGCAACTGCAAACTTTACTGGTTGCAGGCTCCATCCCATCAACTTATCAGAATCCATCTTAGAAAAATTTTATATCATTGTTCTCACTACATTTTTTGGAAAGTTCTTCTAAAATATTGTGTCTTTTAATTTTCACCTGTTAATAATTTTTTAAAGTATTTTCCATAATAATTATTTAAGTGTGATTATAATTTCTGGTAGTGGGGTCCCTTGGAGCGGGGCTCTCTGCCTCACCCTTATCAGCCAAAGGAGCTGGCAGCTGCTCTCCAGGAGAACACAGAGGTGCCAGAGGCTGCTCCAGAAAGTCTCTAGCATGGGACAGGATCGGGACCCATACACCCAACCCACCAGCTGTTCTGTGCAACAGGCTGTTGCTCTGTCTCAGGCACTCTTGGCACATACAGGCATAAATTGTGAGAGGGCTAGATCCATCATGTGCATTTGCACATCAGACTCATATGCTCCTGAAGTGATCATATATCAGCACACTCGGCCAGTTAGGTAACTACAGAAAGTATTTCTGATTTTTAAAGTGGTGCAAATAATATTTATATAGTGGCTTTTAAACAACCACTATTTAGACCATATATTCTTTTGCTGTACACTCAGAAATCATTTTTTATTCTGTTAGAGGCTTAGCTGTAAGCTCCCAGTCTTATTGCCAGCCCCTTGACTACACAGTATCACATCTCAGTGAGAGCAGTACACTAATATGCCCAAAACGAACCAGATGGAATTAAGTCTGTTTAATTCTATCAGTAGAAATAAGTTATGAACAATGAATTGTTTTATTCTGATAAAAGTCTGAACTCCCCATATTACACCTGATCCACCATTCCCCTAGATATCAGTATCCTACTACACTAAAACAATTAAGAAGGAGGTAGAGGCACATGCCCAGAAAAATCACTCCAGTAGTCTTTATACTTCAGGCTATCACCATGCTCAGTAGACACATAAATACTGCTAAGCTCGCAGGCTTCAGTTAAAATGTGGTGGCTGTGACTTTGCATGACAAAACATACAAGGAAAGGAAATCTAAACACAGCACACAGTGAGGATCAGAGCCCTTCTGGAAGGATACCTTTTGACTCATAAGGAGAAAGGAAAGGTCTGTATCCTCCCTTCCTGCCTGCAAATGTGCTCCACAAAGGCCTCTCCTATCCTGCCCAGTTCACCTCCCCACTGTAGAGACCCGCACCCTGTGTCCTAACCAGGAGGCAGCAGCACCAGCTCAGCCAGCAGTGGGGCTCCAGGAGCTGGAGCTTAACCAGCAAGGAGCACCCATCCCTGGGGACAGCACAGCCACGAACCTGCTTAGGTGCACAGCACTCCACTCCAAAACTGCCCATGAATCAGGATTCCGATCTGCCTCCAACAATGTCAGCCCCTGTCTGGACAACTTCAAAAATATACTAAGACTCTTGCTGCTTTGTGTTATTTACTTCTGCCTTCTCCACTCAAACTCAGCATCCCCCCTTCTCTAGCTGCATGGGAAAGCCAGCTTTAAGCTTTGTTATTGCCCATCAACATTTAAATAGTTAGCATTCATTTTCTGTTAGTTTTCTGCAGCACTTTTTACAGAATGTTTTATAAACCTTAATTAATTTTTCAGACAGGACTTCAGCATCCTTCGGGATGTCTGGAGGTAATCTTTACGTTGCTGGTCACAGGAACTTGCTCAACTTATACTGTTTTCATAAGCATCTGCTAGAAAGGATGGATACAAATATTTTTTTGTAAGAGGCTTATAAAATCCACAGAGACTGAACTATGTAGCTCAGCATGCTTTGGCTGCTCTTATCCCAAATAATTTTAGAAGTGGGGTAGTGGAAAAAGAGGAAAGTGTGCCTGAGAATTGGGAAGAGGACTTTGGTTTCTCCCTTTTCCAAACACCGTGTCCTTTGATTCCTTTGTTGAAGTTCTTAGTAAATTACTAATGAAAAGAAGTCTGATGATCTCATCCCAAAGCACATTGTAAAACCAGCCAAGAATAAGGTACAACTTAGTAGTGCGTGATAGCCATATATTTAAGAGATGCTCAGTGCTGATGTAAATATCATGCCAAGTTGGCTGTAACAAGGTGGGAGGAGAACCAGAGAGATGGCCAACTTCACACAGTGGCAGTTTTATTATTACTCACTTCATGAACAACTCACATTTTTAAAATAAGAATGGGTACATCTCACAGAAGATGTTCACTGCATCTCCCTTTGAAAGGGAAAATATCTTTCCTAAAAGTAATACTTTCTGGAAAAAGAAACCCAACAGCTTTCATTAAATGTATATTTGCAAAAGCAGCCAATCATGAATGCAAATATAGATCTTAAAAAAAAAGTTATCTGCTTGTTATCAATGGAGAGATAAAAATTTACAGAGCTGCCCTTGGCAAAATATTACAGCAAAGTACATGTGACATAAACATGCCAATGACAGAGACTTGCAAGAAAACAGAAGAGCTGCTTAGCTTCTCTTCCAGAACAGACCACTTCCACCCAAAAGTCACCCCCTCCACACTTCACCTAACACCCACTCCCCAATTTACAAATTAAATATTGTCCCAAAACAGAACACAAATTGTTTCTGCAACTCTTTCTTTAAAAGCTAATATACCATCCTTCTGAACAAGCAGGAAATAGACCCTACCAAAGCCTGACTTTCAGTCCCACAAGGATTCAGTACTGAGCTCAGACTTTCCACTTTTTAAGTCTGTGTCCCAAGTCACTCAGATACATTATTAGTGAAGGAGTACGTGGGCCTACTTAATGCAGAAGCAAACCAACCGAAGAAACCTGCCTGATGATCTCAGCTAGCCACAGGTGAAGATAATAGACCAGATGTGATTATTAGATGTTGCTTGCAGAGGATGTCAGCCTAGGGTCAATTCTCCCCGCTGCTCCTGCTAAGAAGAAAGTACTTGCTTTGACCTCTTCTTTTAGATGCTACATCACCAGAGCTTCTCCTCTTGCCTCCACCCCTGGCAATAGCCCTTATCAGAGGGCTCAGATGGATGCAGAACACCCAATTTTCTCTCACTTTCCAAACTGTTGCCCTTCCTTTCCTTTTAAATGCTTTGTGTCCATTCCCCAGAGTACCGGATCAGACCAAAACATGGGTGTCCTCTCCCTCTCAGAGTTGTGCCCCTGGGTTAGTTGACCTGTGCACCATTCAGCAAGCCCAGACATGTACATTAAGAGATAATTTATGGAAAAACAAACAACGGTTGACTAGCAAGCAGTAGGCAAGCAGTTGTGTTACATGTGGTGTTGCAATTTCTGTTATAATAGTAAGTGTTCAAAACTAACAGATGTAAGGCACCTGGAAATTACACTTTCATTTAAATATAATGGAATTTTTAAAGTAAGACTTTTGGAGTGCTTCAGATTGAATTGTCTGAGTCATCGAGGTACACTTAGGTCAGATTTTCATACTTTTATTGGAAAGTAAAAGCCAGAATTTACATTTCCGTTATTAAAAAAACAACAACAAATTGAGGTTTTTACATCACTTGGCTCCAGGTGGTAAGATGTTAAATAAGTTATCAAGCTAGTGATGAAATCAGGAGCCTTCACAACACTGTGACAATGTAGTCAAGATGATAAGTATTCATTTTGGCTGTGTCTGTAAACACAGGCATGAGCTTGATTCACAGAGCCTGTGCTCTTCTGGAGAAGCTTTGCTCTTCACTACCTTGCAAGCTGCCCAATCATTCATGGCTCTTTCTCTCTCAAACCAGGGTTTCAAGTTGCCACAGAAAAATATGTTAAAACCTGCTCTACGCTCACTACCAAGAGTTAACAAGGAAGGGGAGAATCACATCTGATATGTACATTTTGTTTTCCCTGTATTGCTAATGACATGTTTCACTTCATAAAACTTCATTAAGTAGCAGAGAAAGGAGAGAAACATCTCTCCACAGCCAGGCACACCCGAAGCCCTGGAACTGTGCACTTTAGATCCATAAATTCATTGAAGGTGCACAAGACACTTATTACGAGGAGGGGGAGCGATTCCAAAGAGCAGCTGCTTCCAGTTAGGGTAGCTCAGCTGGAAAGCAGAGGTGCCTGTCAAACTAATTAAAGCAAGGAGAAACTGTCTATCTGAAACCCCAGCTTTTAAGCACTGGCCAACCCACTTCCAAATTGTAATTAAAAAAAAAAAAAAAAAGTTTGAGCAAAAGAGACAAGTGAATACAGGCTTAAGCACCGCTGAAAACATACCTCCAAGCTATTCTCTCAATAAATATTTTGGGAAGTTTGTGAACAGAAGGATTATTGTGACTGCGGTGGTGTGAGTGGGAGGAATTCACCCTCCACAACTCAACCAGCTGTACTGATGATGATACAACACGAGCTAACTGCCTTGGCTCTGTGTTGAAGAAGTTTTACAAGGAAGTAATTTTGTTCAAGTGTATGTAGGGTAGGCTGGTATCTCTGGTTCTCAGAAAAATGAATCTTCATTTGCAAGGATTCAGTAACTAGGCAATTCTGTTTGAAGATGGCCAATATGTTTCTGCAGTAAAATGTGTATCCTGTATCAACATATGCCTAATATAAAGTAACTGAGATTTGGGTTTTTTAAAGTTAATAATACGTTTGATGCCAGAAGTGCACGACATGTTGCTCTTGAATTCTGTGGGAAGATGTGATTTATGAGAATAAATTTAAACAAACAACTGTTGCTTGGCTAGATGAAGGTCAAAGGGATTGGAAGGGATGCAGTGATTATCTGAAAGCATGAAGGGTGTGTAAACACCAAGGGAAAAGTCAGATTGCTGAAGAAAGCTCAAGAGGGTGTAACTCAGGGCAATGAGATAAATGTATGTGGTTTTAAGCTCTGAAATATTGGCTCCTAAAATGATGACATTATTTGTGTATACAAAATAAGCTCTGGTCATTTCAGAAGTCATCGCTATTTGTCACTAAGGACAAAATATGTGAAAGTGGACTAAAAGGAATGAAAGAAATTTGCCGTATTGGTGAGGGGAATATGTGAAATAGCACCATTAACCCTGGACTTTGGAGTAAGCCAGGTGACCTTCTGGAGTCACTTTATATGAACTGCCATCTCCACGACTGATGAGGCAGCAGCAGGGGTGGTGAGCCCATAAGGCTCTGGGCTAGGTACAATCCATGACTGAATTTCACATGGCTTGCAGCTACATTAATTATTTTAGGTGTTTTTAATGGATGATTCTAAGGAGTGTGCTACCTGGGCAATTGCCTAAGAAGTCTGAAAAGTCTATGTGGCTCTTAGGTTCCCCATAATTGTTGAACATATCTTAGCTAATCTTGATTACATATGTGGCATTCAGGGAATACATATGAATGTGGTCAGATGCAAGCAAGGTATTGGGCCTTGTTTAAATGGTTTTTGTTACTCTCCAGCTTTCATTTTTATAGACACAATTTAAAAACTCCTGGAGATAAAAATAATAATTATTTATTATACTTATGTATGTAAACTGCATGAGCAGACAGAGCTAAGACTGCGTTTTGACTTGTCAAAGAGGCAAATTCATTGCCTCCTTAAATAAATCAAATAAATCCAAATGTCACGGTACTTTTTTATCTCCTAGCATTTTCTAGTATAAGAGACATGGACTCTTCTGTTAGAATGGAAATAGAGTTTTTCTCTTGGCTTGTTACTCAAAACAGCTTTCAGTGTATCAAATGTGATTTTAACTTCTATTGTCTGTACTTGCCCAGGTATTGTTCATATTTGCCTGCAACCAGAAAGGAATTCAAGGGACTTAGTTATTCAGAGCACCCCTAAACACACAATTTTATCCTAATCTCTACCAAGTTCATATGCATCCAAAGACTTTGGAAAGGGAGAAACTGTTTTAAAATACTTTATCACCTAATATTAAAAAAAAAAGGTGTGTGTATATATATGTAGGTAACAAAGGTTAGGTAGCTGAATTGTTTTTATATGGATGTATACGAAATGACTGTAACAGGCTCCACATATGACAGAGGATTCAAGTCAGTGTCAAATTGCTAAACAGTGTTAGAGGCAACTTAGTGTGCCTGGTGGGTTCAAATAAGCTTAACTTGTTCACATTCATCCAAGAATGCCCAGGCTTGGCTTTAAGATACAAAGATTTTGGCAATGATAACAACTCCTGCCTCCATCTCTTGTTCTCACTCCTGTTTCACAGTAATTATAAATGAGGACTCCTGAAGAGTAGAGTTCAAGCAGACTAAGGGAGGTCAAGCACAGGGCTGGAAAGATACACAGACAAGTTATGTAACATTTCTTTTTCCATCCTATTCTCCTGTAAGTGTTTAAAACAGCCAAATGTGATTCTGTAAAATGGATTTGTCAAGAATTAATTGTATCAAATCAATCTAATTTCCTTCCTTGGCGTATAATTGGCACTGGATAAGCAATAGCTGCAGATGGAATACATATTGAATTTAATAAGATTTCTATAATACCTTATTCAACACAGTTAGCTGATACCTTTATAAATAAAGTGGCACACAACTGGTTGAACGAACACTTTCAGAGAGATTAGTTTTCAGTGTTTGCCAGCCAATGTGAAAGAATATATTGAGTGGGGTTTTGTAGGGATCTGTTCTTCAATATTTTAATTAACAGCTTGTCTGATAGAATAGAGAATATGCTCGCTAAACTTACAGATGACAGGGAACTTGAAAATAACTACTGAACATGAATCAAACAAGCAAACTTGTTGCAGAGCAGCAAGTTTCATGGTAGGACATACCCAGCGCAGCCAGTAGGATACACAACCACATGCAGAATGAGTAGCAATCTATACTCTGCCGACCAAGCCCAAGCTTGGAGTACAGACAGACATGGACTAACGGGAGAAAATGTAGAGGACAACTACACAAATGAGATTTTTATGAGCAGAGACTGAAAGGATAAGGATGCTTTATCCAAGACAAAAGATTGCCAGAGAATAGGATAATAATTTTCAAATACATAAAAGCTTTACTTCACTAAGAAGAATAAACTTCTGTATTTGGGATAGGGCAAGAATGAACAGGTTTAATTACAGCAGGGGTGATATTAGGTTAAACACTAGAAAAAGCTTTCCAACTTCAAGGTTTGTAAAAGTGGTGGAATTGATTGCCTGGGGTCAGTGTGAAGACTTCATCACTGTCTAACCTGTTCTTGTGAGCCTCCCAACATCCCATTATTTTGTTACAACTGATTCTGCTCTGGGGCTTAGGGTTGGCTAAATAACCTCTTAAGATTCTTCCCAGGTTTTTGGTGAGTTTTGTTTGTTTGGTTTTTTGTTTGTTTGTTTTTGTTTTTAATTCTTTAAAACCAGACTTTGAAAGCAGCCAGCATTTATTCAAAAAGATATCTGAATGACATTCATGCCAAAAGGCCAACATACAATGCCACAAGTTAGAATTAGAGCCTATCGTTATCAAGGATACCACAAAGAGATTGAAATGCTTTCCGTGCCAGTGCCACAGAAGCAACTACTGACACCTGGAGAACTGCAGAAATTTCATCCAGGTTATTTGTAAATCTTGTGATTTTGGTAGTGACCTGAAGATCTATCCCAGAGTTTGCTACCACCTGGTCTGCTTTTAATATTAACATTTGCACAGGATGTCTGAGTGGCTGTGGCAGCATGTAACTGATCTGGCTGAGGATGACAGTTGCCAAAGGGACAAGCTGCTGCACAAGGAAGCCAAGAATCCCAAACTCAACACCCTTCATAAGAATAATCCTAAACATTACAGCTGTTCAAGGGCAAGAGGTTTGTTAGTTCATTTATACTCTTACTGAAATGCATTAAATATTTGTATGGGTACTCCTACCCCTGTTGGTCAAATTCAGTGACAATCACTATAAAATGCAGTCTAGCTGCCTTTCCAGAAGTGAAAACATCACCTGTTTTCTTCAAAGAAGCAATTTCTGGGAAGGCATATGTGTCTATTGGGATTTAAATGCTGGAAGCACATTGCAAACGGGGTTTCCTTGTGTAAACCAGATCTGCAAAGGAGTGTACAACCTTTAGCAGAAGCCACACTCAGAACAGTTATTCTGTGTTTTTCATATGAGACATAAGTTTGCGCTGGTGCTAAGCATGAGGGTGGCATGCCAAGATTTGCAGAAGTGATTGGGACAGATATGTTCTTCTCTGTGACCTTCACAGGCACCAGCATTTTGGAAATTAAACCCTCACTGTGTCTGGAATCCCCAAACTGTGCATTTGCAAAATCCCTCCTTTGGGAGCCTTAGAGGGTGAGAAGACAGGGAGACACATGTGCATTCACATATCTCCAGAAACAGCATTTCACAGACCACTCCATGTATTCTACACATATTCAATTACATATGTCATTATGTGATTGCACAGACAGACAACACTGCTATTTACATTAAAATATATGCTCACAATAGCATCTGTCGCTGCACATATGTATATTACAATATATGGTAGCCAAGTCAACAGCAAGTGATCAACCAGCCAAAATGGCAAATTCATCAGGAAGAAAGCATTTCCCTGGGTTATGAATTCCCAAAAGGCTTCACAGGTCAGTTAGCAAGTTATCACTCTCACTCTTCACCTGGAAGTAAGTGAGTTAAGCAAGTTGCTGATGAGGAAAAAGTGCTCTCCAAGACTCCACAGCCCACACTTTCCGAGGCAGGATGCATGGAGAGAGTTAGTAAGGCTCTGTCAATTAGATACAACAGTAAAATGGCATCCCATCTGCTCTGCAAATGTCAAAGAGCTTCATAGCACCTGTCTGGGGGGAAAAAAAATGAGCAAGGGTTTACCACAGGTTTGGCTATTCCTGTGAAACAAAGGACTCTTTGTACTCATGCTTCACACAGCAGAAGTCCTTTAGAAAAGTTTGGAATTTTTTTTTTGCGGTAGTATTTTATATCAGGAGGTGAAAAAAGAAAACATACAAACAAACATACATAACCCGTTCCACACTAAATGTCTTGCCAGAGAAATCAGAGTGAATTTTGTTGCAACTTTCTAGGTGCAATAACTATAACTAAAGACTCCACAGGTAGGAAAACACTCCCTTCCCTCAAATACAAAGGTTGAAAGAGGAATAAAGTCAGCAAGATACACTTTAACTATCTTGTTTCTCTGCCAGACGAGTCTACACTCATTCCTAGTTAATTCCAAGTTTGCGCGTTGCAAAAGGTACAATGCCAATCATAAATCTCCCACTCACTTCTCCTGGAACAAGAGCAGTTTCTGGAAAGGTCAACACAGCAGCAAGAAGTTTCCTTTTTCCCTCAAAATCCCAGCAGATTCTCCCTGTTGCTTTTAACAGAGACGAGGTCTCCTTTGAAATCCCAGCACTCCCTTCCTGCAGCCTCTCTGCAATAGCCATTTACACTTGATTTTAAATGTCTGAAAACTAATCCAATTTGCACAAAACCCAGAAAATGAGTGTTGACATGGATATAAAGTAATAACCATAGCTTCTGAAAAGAGGGGTTTTTTATCCTTGATATGGCTATCTTCTGTGTTAAAACCCAAACTTGATCTAAGAACAGTCAGTGCTTTGGCTTTATCACAGCCGACAGTCACCTTGGTAGCTATGGAAGGGAGCTCCCTCTTTCCTAAGCAAATGGCTCTTGCTGCCTGAACTGCGACATTGCCAGCCAGCCACAGTTCAAGACATTATCATTTTTGCAGTCATAATGAGTGAATATATTACCAAAGTTAGAGTTACCAAAGTCAGAAGAACATCTGAAGTAAAATGGGAGGTTTTGTCTACACATAAGGTGCTGGAATGTCTCAAAATAAATAATGCAGGAATAAATTCAGAACCAAGAAATGACAGGTAGTGAGATCATGAGGAAAATATTCCTGCCAAGATGGATCTTTTATGCTGTTCCAGTTTCTGAACATTTTGTTGCTTCTTCAAATATTATTTAGCATGTATTCAGTGTTTATTACAGAATCATCTGTACACCTCCCCTAAAGAACAAGATCTTTCTTACTATACTGAATACTGCATACAGGTTAAGGGAATTTTCGCTCTCCATCTGAGTCAGAAACAGTGGGTGAAGATACAACAATGAAGTTATTTGCACTGGGAAAGACAGCAAATAAGTAGCAAAGCCAAAAGGGAAATCAGGGTCTTCTGAGTTGCAGTCCAGGGCACTGCTGACTGGGCCACGCCAGACTCCTGCTGTCAATAATCGTGTACCAGTCCAGGCTGCACATCACATGCCCCATGACTCTGAGAAAGCAAAGATATCTTAGGAAATTATCTGTTTTGCTGAACACCTTTTACACAATGAAGCACAACAGAAATAAACCTGTTAAAAACATTACAGCAACGACCACAGAAAATACGCAGCTGTAAGCAGACACACTTGTAACTGGGAAGGGGAATGCTCTGTAATAAAGTCCCAAACCACGCAAAGATGTGGGAGTGTTGGCTGGAAAGTAATATTTCTGTACTAAAAAGTGCATACAAAATGCAGAGTTTCACAGGAAGCTGAACTGAAATATCAAATATTTTTAAAGTCAAGTCATTTTACAAGGAAACTTGATATATTAGAACTAAAAGCATTATATTCAGCTGGAGAACTTTATCATCACCATGATCTTTCTGGAAGGGAGCACAGTGACAGTCATATTTCAATTGTATTTTCCATGTAAAACTATATTAATGATAATTATGGAAGTAGTAGAACACTATATCATGGTGACCCATGGTCATCATCTGCTGACACAGTACTAAAGATGAAGAATCACAAAGTACTCAACTACAACAATCTAGGTTTATAAGAATCATAGTGATACAGTTTTATCTCTCTTCATTTCAGGGTCTCGCATCTTTCTGGATTTCATGTTACCTCCCCAGATTAAAAACTGTATGCCAATATGGTGAAAGAGGAGAAAGAGAAACAAGATATTTAGAATAATGTAGCTCCTTAAGTCTCTTCCATATCAATAACTGTAAACAAATTGCTTTTGAAACCTCTACAGCTAATCTTCACTGCTGAAGTAGACAGCAGATGTTTTCCTCTTATTTATTAATAATACAATAATACAATGCAGGCCTGTGAATTCACCATTAATTCCTAATATATTGTTTCTGAACTTGTGGTTTCCAGCTTGTGGTCACGGAGTTCTGAGGCCTTACTGAGTATCTTAATGAAGTCTTTATGAAGTAATTAAGAAAATGTCTTAGTTTCTAACAGCCTTAAATTTACCACGCTGATTTGCATCTACGGCTAGACAGAGTAAGTAATACAGAAAGGTCACAAATCACTTTTGCTGAGCTTCAGAGTCCAAAACTAAGCCCAGATCAAGGGTTAAACATTCAGAATATACCATTAAATTATGGTATGTACTAATGGAAGCCTCAACTAATGTGTAGGAACTGTTGAAAGCAAAAAGTATATGAGATACTTAGTTATTCTGGGGTAGTTCAGCAGTCAATTCAACACGGCGAAGTCCCAGCACTTAGGTTACTAAGTAGCACACTCTGAAATACACTTGCACTACACTAGACTTCATGGTCTTTAAAGGAAACAAGCAGTTAAGAAAAGGTAGCCTTGCGTTTTCAATGAAACAACAAACTCTCTTTAAAGACCTCTAAGCCCTTAGGTATGTAGGCAGCTTCTCCCAGGTTTGTTAAAAAAAACCCAACTCTTTAGAAGTTTATTTCCCTTTGTTCAGGTCCTGAGCCTCTTCCCTTGCCTGTTGTTTGTCCTTCAATTTATCAGGAGCCCAGGCACCCCTAGCCCCAGTGGGAAGCACTCCTGGTTCTCTCCAGGTATTTGGACACCTTAGTGACCTTCCTCCATCCATAGTTCTGGCCTCTTTCAGGAGGGGCAAAAAGCTTCTATTATTTCAAAAGACAGAGCAGAAATAAAGCCATGGATTCCTAGGGAAAGCGGGACAACTTTAGACAATAACTGGGCTAATGCAGAAGGCACAGGGGCTCCCTAAGCATCACCTTGGACTCTACCCAACTAGTGTAAAAGACCAGGTAGAGGAGAAGGACAGACGTGGACGTGTGTGTGCACACATATGTTGGGCTGGATGCAGAAGCTGAACAGAGGAGACTGCCAAGAGCACTTTGACTTCTTTGATCACAGGATAATGGCTCCACGACAGATTCCCTGCTATTCTGCTGTTATCCATCTAGTGAAGAAAGACAGAAAGACAGAAAACTAACAGTGAACTAAATTCTCTCAACCAAAACAATGAAGAGAATGGTGAAAACCCAGGGAAGTGATGGAAAGGAGGGAAAAAAAGAGCATAAACTCTGAAGAGGGGAAAAGAGATACTGGGGTTCACTGTAAGGTCACAAGAGGGACAGGAACAAATAGCAGCTCAGTCTGGTGAATGTATTTAAAGTCTGTGTGCTAATAAAAGAGCCATAAGGAATAAAACAGGAGGAACTGGAAGTCTCTATGCATAATAAAGTACGAGATTTAACTGGTGTAACAGAAACTTGCTAAGAATTCACACAACTGAATATTAATATAGAAAATGTACAGCTTGTTCAGGAATGATAGGCGAGGCAGAGGCCTGCATTTGTATTTCAAAGGTAAACTAAACTTGTCCCAAATGCTGGGAAGACAGAGCAGTAAACCCTCTTGAGAGTTTTGGGGCATTAATAAGCAGGGGTGTGGGGGGGTGGAAGTCTGGTACTGTTGAACACCTACTATGGACTAAATCAGGGTGAATGAGGATTATTTCTGAATAGTACCACACAAAGCAGAACTTCCTGGTAAGCAGAAAAACCTAACTACCCAAATGCTGCTGAGACACAAACACCACAGGTCACTATGTTTGTCTTTGGTATGTCAGCAAGAGTGAGGGGCTAGAGGTGGCCATAGCAGATGCAGCCTGGACATGAAACACGGAGAGAAACTGAGCCCTGCTCAGCCCCAGAGCGGTCACCTGAGTGGTCTGTGTCCCTGCCAGCCCCTCCCAGGGCTGCCCCACGCCACCTCTGCCCTGCCCCATGCAGTCTCTGCCCTCAAATTCTTCCTGGCACAGGTCTGGTGAGGCCAATAGCACAGGCACAGTAATGCAGATGGTTAATGTTGCAGGAGACAGAGAACAGGCAAGTCAACGCTCAGCTTTTTGGGCAAAAAGTAGGTTTCACAGGGGTCTGACTGGCATTTCAGTTTGACCTAAATTTGTCAGAAAAACTGCTTGTGAACTAAAAATCACACATGCTATTTGTAAGACTTCAAGATCACGTGCCTTTGTGAGAAACAATCTAAATTATTGTCAAATAAAGCTGATTTTTGTTCAGTGATACAATGATATACCTTACAAACAAGAAGGAAGCAGATGAGATTTATCTCCATTTTCATATGGTTTCCAATGCTGCTTCACATGGCATATTCATGGAGAGAACAGTCTACATGAAATTGTCAGTGCATGTCAGTGCATGACAGCGAAACCATGTCAAAGAGTGGTTTCTCACCAAACTGGAAAGATGTATCAAGGCATTTTGAGAGTTGTGACGAAGATGTTCATTCTGAGGCTCTTGCAGGGCCAGTGACCATCCTCTCCGGATCATGTTGCTCAGCAGTGACCTGCAAGAAGTGCTTGAGGTTGCAGAGGCCAAGAGAAAGCATTGAAAACCATGAGGTTTTCATGTGGTAGGGCAGCCTCTGATACAGATGATGCAACTTGATTACTGAGTTTTCAGATTGCACAAAGCTAGAAAGGACCTGCAGGCGTGTCAGAGAACATGATTTGATACACAGATGAATAGGGAAATGGAAGAAATGGGCTAAGACAAACACAAGGCAGTTTGCAAAAAGGACATATTGTTGGAAAATACTTCATTTGGGAAGAAATACGTTAGGAGGACGAGCAGGAGATGGGAGACAGCTGCCCTGCAGCAGTTCTCACAAAAGGATCTGTAGGATGAACATGAGTCAACTTCTTTCTTGCTGTCATAGAAAAGCAACAATTATATAAAGATTTACTAATAGACGAGACGTAAAATATATCTGTTGCTCTCCTCAGCATGGCAAGACCTCAATCAGCAGGGCTACAAGACTCGTTGCAGACACTGCGCTTCAGAAAAGATCTGAATCAATTAAGAAGAGTCTAGAGGAGAACACCTTAAATAACCTAGGACCCTAGTTATTAGGTCTACAAAAAATGTCCTTCAAAAAAACCACAACTGCCTGGGAGTTAGTGGTAATTCAGTTGGAAGATCTTCAACCTAAGAATTTATGGCAGCTGTCATTTCCTTGACCTTCTACAAACACATAAATTTATGTGGACACAATATATGTATATATATATATATTTTTTTTTTTTTTTTAAATGGAAATGGAGATTAGGAGAAGAAAGCACAGATTATTAACCCTCTTGATTTTGCAGTGCATGAAAATACAATTTCAGGATATCTCAAATACTAACCCCCTGCCCCGGCCTGACACAAAAAGATACTAAGAATGTATTAGGGAGAATTGCTTGAAAAATTCTTGTTATTCAGGAAGCCTAACTGGAGCCTGTGAAGCCTGAACAGCTGAGATCAAGAGTACTGCCTATTTACAACAGATACAAGAGGAAGAAAATTGAAAGCATTAAAAAAGATATTATTCATGTTTTATGAAGAAAGAGAATAAAGCACAGTTTCTTTAATTTTTTATTATTTTATCTTAAAATAGACAATCTGTACTTAGAGATATATAATCCTCCCTTATTGTGATATATTCATACCATGTTCAAGTGATATCTTTCAAATTAATTTAAATCAAATGTATAGCACCACTATATTATATTTCCTTTTTTATTTACTTCATCTACTTTTGGCATTCAAAGAAATACACATTTAGCTTCAGTCCCTTTAGGGCACAGGGTTCCCACTGATACAGTGAGGGATGCAAACAGCCAAGTCTTCACCAGCCAGAATGACTCAAGTCCTATTTTTGTCAACTTTGTTTTCCCCAATGAGTCTTCTGAAAGAGTAGAGACTTTGAAAACACATTTTCAATACTTCTTGATGGGGATGCATTCTGTATTTATTACCACTGAAGGAAGAGTGAAACTGAACAGTCTAGATTCTTTTTCTTTCATTTTAAATTCTTATGAACTAGTATAATACCACAGTATGAGAGATGGCTACATTTGTGGAAACCTACTTTTTAGTTGGAAAAAAAAAAATCTCTATAGGAACTTTTTTTAAAATAACTTGGTTCAGTTCTACACATAATTCTAGGAATTAAGAATCTTAAGCTTGATTTTATACCAACTATTATAAAATATATATACTGTGAAGTACTGTACAATATAAATATACAATATACTTTATAATTCAAACACTTTTAGAATTAATTTTGTTGAAATATAGTCTGCAATTTTGTGGGGAACTAGGCATACAATTGAATAGCTTCTGAGTTAAAGTTATAACTTGCCTATATAAAAGACACCGACACTAAAAACTGACAACTCCTCATTTCATTGCCAACAAAGAAACATATTTTTGAATGCTTTCACACAGAAAATTTGTAAATCATGTAAAGGTTCCAACTGAAAACCAAACATTTGCTGGTTTTTGGTTTTGTTTTTTTCTAGAGCCTGTTGGTTTAACACCCAATTTAATTACCAGAGAGTGAGAAGGGAATATTCTGCCCTATTGTGCCCTGGGATGTTAAAACTCAGCATGATGCTAACATCCGTGCAACACTGGAAGCAGGCCTTGCATACCCCCAGGCACTTTTTTTCCCATCTTTTTTTTTCTTCACATCTTGACTGCATTTTCCTAACTGAATTACCCCCACCCATTTGGCAGACAAAAGGCTCAGAGGTATACTCTGATTCAAAGGCTTCGCTTTGTAAAGGAAAGTCACTCTTAATTGAGATTTCGTTTCTTGTGCCATCCCTGGGAAAAAAATAACAGCTTCAGTTATCCAATGAATCACTGAAGTTTTATGTTCTCCAATATGGGTGCCCTGAACAGAAAATTATATCTAGACCAAGTGAATACATAGGAGCAACATTCAGTTTCTGTTGGCTCAAAGACAATTTGAATAGGTAAGTAACTAGAAAATGCAGCAAGGGAGAAACAGTCTGAATTTAAGCTTAATTCAAGAACCAAGTTTTCACTAGTATTTAAAGCAGAGAAAAAAAACCCAACCAAACAAACAAAAAACCACAGACACAATTACCCTTTATCCACATACTGCTGCTTCTCATTTGTATTTATTGGTCTCTTTCCTTTCACTTTAAACATCCCTCACCTTCATATTTATCCACAAACTTTATTTAAAGGGAGAAATTGAAAATATAAACCAAAACCAAAATCTTACCTGTACTTTTAGATAACAAACTAATTTCACTTCTTACCTTTCTGTGATAGGAAGAGATAGGAAGAGAGCAAGCAGCAGAACTGTTCACAAATGTCAGAAGTGATGTTTCTATTTCTCAGGGTGAAACCAGTTCAAAAGTATCTATTTATTTTTAGTCAAATATGCAATGCCAGTAACTATTAAATTCAGCCATAATTAACCATATGATAACTTTGCCAAAATAATCACTGTCATGTGAATGTAGTTTGGAAATGCAGGTAAATAGCTATAGAAATAAATAAGGATGGAGTGATCTAAGTGACTTACCATCCAACACCAATGAATAGCAACAGTCTCAGTGGGGTTTATTAAATTAATTCTTCTTTGTAGACTAGTCTGTTCTTCAAAGCATCTGTGTCATGGGCTTCTCCAACAAATTCCAGACCCAGCAAGGGGAAAAAAAAAAATCATCAGCCATCAAGATAGCTCTTCATACTCCAGATGAAAAGCGTCAGCAAGATGAACAGTCCCATTCCTGGGGAAGAGCCATGCCTCCTAAAAGTGCAGTGTAACCACACCCTAAAATATTAAAAAGTATACAGACGGGTAGATAGAAAAGCTGAGACGAGCAGAGCCAAAGGCCTTGCTGACTCCCCAGCACCACATCTCGCACGGAGGCAGAGCCGCCGCTGCAGCTGCCGGCTTTCCTCTGATAAACACCTTTTTCCCTTTCTGCCAGACGTGTGTCACTTCCACCCCTGCATGTCAGCCAGCCCCAAGCACCAACTGCTGCAACACTGGTGTGGCAGGGATGCAGCCAAAATGCAAGGGGAGCCTGGCATTGCCTCTGGGGTGCTGCTGGCACAGAGTTCTCAGCCCTGGTGCCCAGCCAAGGTTGGTCCTGGGGCAGCTTCCCCTTCAGCCTGGATCAAGCCCAGTCCTGCTGGTTATGAAAACCGCTGATAAGGGTTGTATTGCCAGTTTGTCCTGGCCCTCTGAATCTTATCTGGGACTAAATACAGAGAAAGCTTTGGAACTACACAAACTGAAGTGAACTTCTCAGTGCAAAAAGCAAGTGAATGTGTTGAAAATTGTGACTCACTCCCATATACACATACACACACAAATTTCTCTTAGACATGTGGATGTATACGCCCATGGAATATTTTAAATGTTAGGCCTTTAGAAAAATCCCTGCATATAATTTTCTAAAATATCTTTCTAGTTCTATTTGGAAGCAAATTAAAAATTAAAATATGCTACCAAAGACATATATCACTATGAGTTCAAAAGGACTAAAATGATTCTGAGATGGAGTGACTTTTATCAAGTCACTCTACAATGCTGCAAGACTTGCCCTTTAAAAATGTCTTGATTTCTTTCTCATATGAGCAAAAGTAGCATTGCTGTTTTGGAGTACTGGAAGGACAGAAAACAATTTTCTACTGATGACGGTGATTGTGGTGATTTTACATAATTTCCTCACACTCCATTACCTTTGTTAGCTCACCTTTGCAGCTCCGCAATTCCTGCATTCGCAGAGCAAAGCTGTGCTCTGGCAGCAGCAGCTCTTTGCAGTCACTATAGGTGGCATTTCCATCTGCAGCTATTAAGCTGGGCAATTCCTAGAGGGTCTGGTTCTTCTGTGCTCCCAGAAGGAGACACAGGGCCTGACCTCAGTATTATAGGGACAAACAGCGTGGGCTTGAACTGCACACCATCCACACCCCACCAACCATCCCCGCTGCTGGGGAAAGAGGAACAATGCTGTGATTAAGTGGGATCCATATAACAAACAACCACCGTCCCAGGCTCCAGGACAGGGATTTACACCCACATTTACACTCAGCAGCAGTGGTCTTGGGGCCAAAGAGGGAGGGAGCAGCCTTAGCGCATCCCAACACACTACCGACGGTGCATCCAAGGGGAACGCTGAGGGCAAGGGCAATGGGCGAGCTGCAGGGGAGTGCAGACGGGCTGGGGCTGTGCCCAGCAGCTGAGGATCCCTGGCAGGAACACCACAGGAAGGAAGCAGGAAACGTGCTGTCGCCTATTCTCGGGATTTCATTTCAAGGCTTGAGAATCTCCTGTTTTCATTAAAAGAGAAGGAAAGAAAACTGCCTGTTTACTCCTTCTGGTATCAGAGAAAAAGATTAAAGTGAGAAAACTTCAAATGTTTCCCTCCGCCTCCACAGGGTTTAAAATTTAGAAAGTAAATATGAAGACTTTACCGATCTATTTTTAACCTGTGATTCAGTCTGATTCAAGTATTTCAAATGTTTGTATATGGCCTCAGAGGGAATAAATCATTCTTAACAAGCCTTCCATATGCTCAATGTGTGTGCGTGTGAATTTTATGTATGTTTAATGACAAATGTCCAATTAGACATATGCATGCATTCAAAACTACAGCTACCCTACAGTAAGAAATCGAAAGTAGAAAAGGGACAAAATGACAGTATAAACTGCAGAATTCATAAGACAGAGTCAGAAAGAGAGAGTTTTTGGTTTTCAAGTCAATCGATTTCCTCACTGAAAGCAGAGCTTTGTAAACTCCGCTGGACAGCCACAGTGGAAAAAAAAAACCCAAAAGGTTTTAGCATCAAAATTTTAAATATGAGCAGGAAGTAAGCCAGCAAATTACCTTTGGTTGTTTCTCCCACCTTACAGACATTGAAAATAATAGATGCATAATATATTTCATGAGGAAATCTAATTGCTGTCAATCTCGTGAAGATCACTGGTGAGGACTGTTGTACTGCACATGCTGCCTCCTTGAACAATAAAGTTACGGGGTAAAAGGGCCTGAACTCCTCCCAGGGCCACACAAGAGGTTCCTGCAGCTGACCATGGTGTCCCCATGCCAGCAATTCTGTGTGTACCCCATGTTCTCCCAGTGTGGGCTCCCCTAATCCGTCCATGCCATCTGTGTCTCTCCATCCTGGATCTGCAGACCCATACCTGGGTCTGCAAGCATGAGACATTAACCCAAGTGTGACCTCTTTCTCTCTATTATGCTTCCATCCCTTGACCCTCACTGGATGCCACAGCCTGTTCTGGATATCTTTATGTGTCCCTGCATCCTCCCCCTTCACGTCTCCTGACTAGGATGCTTTAATGCCCTCCTATACCATGACCTCTCTTTGTTCCCATTTACTTCTCTTGTTGGATGCCTCCGTCAGCTCTGGCTTCTGTATTTTTCCATGTATCTCAATCAAAGATTTTTTTAATGCATCTGATTCACCCACCAGAGTTCCTAAAGCCTCCTCCCTTCCTTCATGCACCCTGTCCTCCGTGCTGCTTGTCCTCTCCATGCTCCAACCTCCCAGTGCGGGAGAACAGCCTTCCCTGGTGCTCAGGCATTGGCTTCTCGAACTGTATCAGGAAAGTAAATGAGAAAGCTGGTTTTCTGGTTGCCATTAATGGATACAACTCTCAGCCACTGATTTATTTATCTGTCAGTAAAGTTATTCTGATATCTATTATCTTTATCTGTCAATAATGAGATGTTCTGTGGTTCCCTTTAATTCCTCCACTGTCAGTTTGCTTTCTTCAGGCCAAAACCCCCATTACTTATGTTTAAGACCAAGAACTGAGTGGTCACGCAATATTTATGCATTTAAACATAAATACAAATGCATTAAATGTTAAATGCATTTAGACATTGCATTTAAACAATCCTGCAGTGTTTAAATGCTATAGAACTGTAAACAGAAACAGCATCTAGTTGAATGAAAGCTGTTCCCGACTGTCCAATTAAAATGGGGTTTATGTGCAGTCTCGAAAGTGGAATAAGGGTTTACTCCATGTGTCCCCCTTGAAAATCACAAGTGCAGAGATTAAACTAAAAATAGCATGGCACAACCCAACAAATTATGTCTCTAACCCATGTGATCAGTAACTTTAACCATTTTTAAACATACAGCAATTTTCTACCTAATGTTCCTGATGTGCTCTTCCCATGAGCAGTCTTAGGATAGCTAATCTGGTAACACTGTAGCTCATTTCAGCGATGATGGCTTTATTGCTTGTCCCTTGCTATGGATGTCCAGATTGGAAAACAGCAGTGTGAGGAGAGCATGAGGGTTCTGACAGACCCTCCCTGACATCCCACAGGCAGGACTTCCTGCAGCCAAACCCGTCCCAGCTGGGGGAGCACACCGGGAGTCTTCCTTGCCCAGGTGAGAAAGTTACCATGCAATAAGGAGCAAAATGTTATTTTCCAGCATCTATGCTGGCTTTTCTGTGTCCAGCAGGCAGTATGGATTTCCGGTCCAAATAACCAGGAAGGGCTCAAAATTTATATAAGGCAAAATTTTGAAGCCATACTGAATGTGAGCCTTGCAACAAACCACTGTCCAAAAGCCCTGGCAGCTTCATGCACCTTTCCAGCAGCCCTCTAGCCGTTGTCTCTCTCCAGATTCCCTGCTCAGCAGGGATGTCTGGGGCAGAAACTGCCCCAGCAGCCCACCATAGATAGGGGTCAGGGCAGAAACCAGCCCTGACAGCCTGGCACGCTGGGGCTTGGGTAAGAAACCAGTCTGACAGCCCGGCGCAGATGGGGCTCAGCACACCTGGGCACAGAGGCGTGCATCCCTGCTGCAGCCCATGGAGCATCCTCTAGCCTAAATCCCACCTAGGGCTGAGACTGACAGGACAGTAAACACACACACGCACATGCTCTGGTCTCTATCATTGTGTGAGCCCTGTTGCCTGGCTAAGAAAAACTCTGTTGTCCGTGTGTTGAATGATCAATGAACTGGTCTCGGTAAGTGATTCCTTATTGCCTCTTGGTTATTAGTCTGTCCTCTGCATGAAAGTCCTAGGCAAATCACTCAAGCACGTTAAGACTTTAGAGCCTGACTGCTTTAAAAGTACAGCTGGGTTCAGGGACCTGGTTACAAAATGGTTCCAATTTGTTGTGTGGACAGGACCTTAATAGTATCCTATAGGCAAGCACAAACCTTAGGCTGTTTCATTTGTATCATTCCTTGTTCTGCTTTCTCTTTCTTTTTAAATAAGGAACAATACAAAGAATGAGAACTCAAAATCCAAGTCATGCTGTCAGGAAGAATAATGGATCTATTCTGTACAAAATGCCTGTATTGTTGGTTTGTTTACTTCAGCTGTTTCATAGCCATGCTGCTGTCAGAGCTCTGGAGACAAAGCCCCAGCTCTAAGCCTGCTCCTGGGTGCTGGGCAGGGAGATCTTCCTCCTTGGCTGCTTTTACCCGGGTGGTAACAGAAGTCAGTGTTAGAGCAGCACACTCCACCCACCCCCATGAGCAACACTGTGGACAGGAGCTGTGAGATAAATTGGAGACATCCAGGCTTCGCATTAAATCCAGCCCTTCTACAAAGATCCAATCTCTCAATGGCACATGGGGATTTATAGGCAAAGAGCCTATTAAGGATGCAAGGGAGTTAGGCATGGCTAGCACAGCCCTGCCCGTGTGTGAGGAGGCTTAAACCTCAGTGTCTTTCACTGGAAGGGCGTCTCCAAACACTCTACTCTGTTTCATGTCACCCCAGCAGTGACTAATACATTGTCAGAATGTCTCTAATAGATTGATGACAAGGAGGGGGTTTTGAAGAGTCCCAATTCAAATAAATAATAGAACAAAAATAGTCTGTTCCCATCTAGCTATAGCAACCACAATCTGCTAGGAACTTTCTAAACAAAACAGAGAGAGTTACAGTCCTACAGGAAATCTAAACAAGGATCTAAATATGAAAACAAAGACGATGGGTAAAGAAAGGGGTAGATTACACAACATACAAAGAAAGAATCCTCATGGTGGACTGACATGCATATTAATGGCAGCATATTTTTGGTTTTGTGGGTTCTCATGTCTTCTAGTGTCTATTTTTAAGGAGTTTTCTCAGTTTGTGAAATGATGATTAGAAAAAAGAAATCCAATAATGGGTTACAAAACTACAAGAAGAATAATTACATCTGACTGGCAAGTTAAATCCCAGAATGGAGAAAGTGACTTCTGTATCTCAGAACAGCCTACAGAAGAAACAATCCTGATACTTTATTCCGATAATTTTAAAGAAGACCTTCTCATACAAGTCAAGCAATCTGATCTTCTTAAAGAAATAGTATAATAGCAGGCCTTTTTGACTAATACAGGAATAAGCGCATTTTCATAATCAGTTTCTTTAATTGCCAGGATGAAGTCTAAATCTCCCCACCTCAGCCCCAGTGCCAATGAATTAGCTGAGCTACTGCCACTTTTGTGAAACAACACATTAATAGAGTGGATGGAGAAGCTCTCTCTGCAACACAGAGTGTCACACAGTGAAGCTGTAAACAAGGCAAGGACCCAGCACAAAAACACCGAACATTTTGATGGCAAATTTGATTTAGTTGAGCCAGCTTCATGCAATGTTATTTTAATTCAGTGTTACAAAAATACGCCTTCATGTGAAGTATTTTCAAATGTCTGTGATAACGTTAGTGTGAAAATTTCTTTAAGTCATCCAGTTCATTCCTAGACGCTGTTTCCTGCCAGCTACATTCACCACAAATGCTGTCTGGTAAATAGCAGCTGCAAAGGAAGGATAAGGATGCCAGGGTACACTTCAGTAAACACTCTTTCTCAGTAGCTCACTATATCTTGGGCCAAGCAAGCTCATATACATTCACAGCCATGTTTAAAAATCTTCAAACACAGTAGGACTTTGCTTCTTTGCTTTCGTAACTCTGCCGGAGGTGAGGTTAGGAAATCAAGATTAAAGACATGCCCGTGCTTAACACTGCCTTTGTGTGAAGGGACTCAGTGATGCGCAGCAGGTTGGGCAGCAGCCCACCCGTGCCGTGCTGGTGCTGCGGCTACAGAGGTGTTTACCTGGCACAGCTGCGGCTGTGCCTGCAGCACGTTCCTGCAGCACGTTCCTGCAGCAGCACGTTGTGGACTGGCCACGCACCCAGGGCGGGCGTGTTCCCTGCCACCCATCCCGGGCTGTGCAGGCTGCACTCTGCCTTCTGACTGGCAGCACTGAAATGCCAAGGCCTGGAATTAAACTGAGCTATTCTCATGCTTCTTTTTGTTTGCTCACCTAGCCTGTCTTTTTTTTTTGCAAGCTGATGTCTTTCCCCACATGCTGACAGGCAGCAGCAGGGAGGAAATTGGGGTGATGGCCATGATGGCCACAGCCAGGCTGGCACAGCACATACCCTCTTGGCAGGGCCATAATGGCACCTGTGAAGGACGAGGCTGCTGTTCAGCAACTCTTCCCCCCCAAAAAGCAGCTCCCTGGGGAGGACTGGACAAGCTGTGGTGCCTGGCCTGGGATACTACTGCAGGCACCAGAAGCCAGGAAGAGAGACGGGGTTTCCAGAAGCCACACCTGTGGGGATAAACACACACACAGGGCAGGCAGCTCTCCCGCGGGAAAAGATTACTACCCGCTGGCGTCACTGCCTCTCCGCCAGAAGTTATCAGTCTCGCAAAGGCACTAAGGAAATCGCTGGTGTGAATGGCCCTAATCTGCGTCTCCCGCAGCCCTGATAACCTGGGGAGCGGCAGGACAAACAGTGAGCTCAGCTCGGCCAGCTCCTCAAGGAGCTGAGGCAACACCACCTTTTGCCAGCATGGAGAATGCAAAAGAGCAGGATATATCCATAGCCTGATGCAAAGTTATCCTATAGCTACAGTGACCAAGCACTCTCCAGGTGCTTAAAGTACAACTCCCCCCTGCAGTGGTTTCAGCTGACCACAACTTATACAGGAGCCAGCGTAGGGGACACTAGCTTGTGTACAGTGATAACCAAGAGCTCATTCCTCCCACATCGCTAATGATTTTACACTGCTGAAGCCTCCCCTGCCTTCTCCCTGGTTTCTTCACTTACACAACTGTTTCCTGAGGTGGCTGCGTGTCAATTTGCTTGATTAACCTGGCAGCAAACCGGGTAGGAAAATTGCGGACAGTTAGCCAAAAAGACAGAAAAAATAAAGAGAAGTGGCATCATCAGGAAGTTGCATGACAGCTTTTGTCACACAAAAGCAGACAGAGGTTGATGTGGGCAGAGGGCTCAGCCCATAACAGAAAAATGAAAAGAATTAAAAAAAAAAAAGTTGCCACCTGTCTTCTCCCATCCCTCCCTTCCCCCTCCAAAAAGTCATGAGAAGAAAAGCAGACACATCAGCAACACTTCCAGAAGCTCATGGGGAGGAGAGCACACTTAACCTCCTCCCCACAGCATGGTTGTAACCAAGTGAACTGCACAGGGGGGTGATCAAATGGCAAAAATGACTATGCCAGCTTGATGAACCTTTGTTCCAGGGAACCCTGGTACATCAAACCTAACGCTGAATGAACATCACCAGCTCCACCTTCCCAGTAACAGTCTTGGACAATACACAGGATGTGTCAAAGGAAATCCTGCGGTTGCTAGTACAGCACCGATGTCTGTAAGGCCCCAGGTACCCTGGTCATCAGTATTGCACTCCATTAACTAAACAAACTAAGCTCATACACAAAGAAACCCACACTCCATGCTTTAGAAGCTTTTTAGCAGTGATAGCCATAGTCATCATTAGCACCACTTGCATAGTACCTTGTGACAGAGATTTTCAAAGCAATTGACAAAAAAATAGCTAAATAACACAAGAACCCTATAAATAAGAGCAAGCTTTGCCACATATAGCAAAGCAAGGCTCTCGCTGATAAGTACTGGGGGAAAGGAGTGAGAAAAATGTGGTGATATCACCACATAAAATAAAATTACTTCTACACTGCAAAACTTTCAAGATTTTTCTCTCTCTTTCTAGCTACCTGTCATATTTTAGGCCGCATTACTTAAATGGCTGAACCCACTAAGGACGAAATTTCTAGGCATGTCACCTTCTCCAATAGTTTACTAAAGTTTATTACTGAAAATATAAAAGCCCAAAGAGTTCAAAACAAAGGAAATACAGGTCAGGAGAGCTGGACCAAAGCAAGAGTGTGGAAGGAAAACAGTCCTGTGAGAAGCTGCTTTGGCACTAGACAAATAAAATCCCTTCTCTCTGGATACAAAGACATAACTCTTATTTATGTGAATGGGAAACATGCTCATGCACTGAGGGGAGAACAACTACCATAGATCAAGAGAACGACTGCGCTGGAGATACCTAAAACCAGACTACATGTGCAATGAATGTGAGAACCATTTCAGCTACCTGGGTTTTCACAGATGATTTGGAGCTTGATGGACCTCGTTGCCTCTCTTTTCCCTGACATTTCTCCAACATTTGCAAATTGCTTTCTGTGACTTGTTAGACAGTACCCCACAAAAATTTAGTCCATTCCCTTCTGCCATCACTACAAGTGTTCAAACTGACCTCTGTAGCCAGTTTTCCTTCCAGAAGGATTCTGCAAAACGCCCTGTTCAGTTGGATGCAGCCACCTGGCAGGTGTTCAGTCTGGTAATACGTCCACATAGACTGCAACACAGCCACCTCCAGAGATGGCTTCAAAAACCACAAAATGCAAACAGTTTTAACCCATTCTGAAAAATGCTTTTTTCTCAGGTACCTAAAAATACAACCCTCACTGACTCATTGAGATATAGCGATGCTGCTCTCACTTGCTACAGCTACTCAAGTTGACCATCTCCCCCACACTGTAGAAGAGGACCACCATGAAAACAAACCAAGGAACTCTTATTAGTTTTAATTCAGCTGCCTCAGAACAGTTTTGCAAGTCTGCGGCACTAAAAAAATAGCAGAGAAAACTGCATACTAGGCTTCACGAGCTGCTGATAGTTTAGGGTTTGTTAGCTGGATTTTAACCAAATGGATTTATCTGGTGAGATTCTATTTTTTTTTTTTTAATTTTTTTTTTCATTCATTTTGTAGCTGTTCTGCAGAATATCAGGTTGCTGTCACACTCTAGTTCTAAGGCACATCTTACGAAATAAAGTAAGATCTAGCTATTTGACATAAAACACTGAACCTGCCCAAACCTACATTTCTGGTTCTAATTTGTTTTGAAATATTTCTGAGAGATAACTTTTATTCTGGCAGGCGTCACTCCTGACTAGGAACTGTCTGTCCTCTGAATCCAGCATAAACAGGAGTCTAAAATACAGGCTGTTTTGCAGGGTTGGGCTAATTGAGTAACCATGTGCCCAAGTCTGATTTGGGACACATCTATATCGCCAGTTGATCTGAATCTGGTGTTGCACAGACCTGATCTTAATGGCAAGGTAAGCAGGATGGATGTCTGTGGGACCACAGTGCTAGCACCGCCCATTCTGATGGTCACTTTTATTTACATCTGGAGATTGCTTTTTTAGAGGCACAAAGCTACTTCTGGATGGTATCCAACAACATAATGCTGAACAACCATAACCACCGTGGTTCATAGCAATGGCACGCTAAGAACAGCCTGCACAAAAGAATTAGATCAGGGTGAGTCTCATATTTGTATGCAATGGCTTCCCAATTTCGTACAGGTTATTCATGCACACCGAAAGCAGCTGGAAATCTAAAGCTGTGCTTTTGCACTTCAAGCAGCTGGGGCTGTGGTTCTTGGAGCATTTCTCTGATGGCAAGGGTAGTTTAAACAACCCTGGCTCCCCCGCTTCCTTTGGGCATTGGTGCCCACCCCACCCCTCTCCCTGTGCTCTGCCAAAGGCAACTGTTTATGCAGCTGAGTGGTGAAGTGTCTCAAGGAGCTGATCTGGGTGGGAACAAAAGAAACCTGAAATAAAAGCCTAGGATATTTTTCTGGCCAGATCACTTCTGTGATCAGGTATGTCAGGAAGCCACATGGACACTTTTGTTGGCATAGCCTGGGGGTGGGAGAGAGGGAAGGAGGAAGGCTGCTTTATGGGAGGTGTTATTCAAACAGTGCTGCTCCTGGATGTGGAGCCACTGCCAAAGCACTCTCATATGTCCCCGAGAAGTGGGATTTGTGTGCACAGTTCAGGCATTCATTAGTAATGGCTGGGCCCCCTTTGTAAACCTTCCCTTCTTCTCGCAGGGCTGTGGGGGGAAACAGGCTCATGCGGTTTTGCTAGGATGAAGTGAAAGCCTTGTAAAGCTAAATAAAGCTCAGCACCATTTTTATAAGCTTAGTAATAGTGCCCTGTGGAAATAGGCCATGATTACAACCACGGCAGTTTCTTACTGCATTTTTAAGCAGCGTCCCAAGTCTGTCACACTGATATTTTTGAAGGCCTCCGAAGGAAGAATGATCACTGTTGTTAAGACAAGGCAGTTTTATGTCTTTTAAACTCAAACCACCAATGAGACAAAACTAGGTAAGCATTTTATATAGATCTGTAGGAATCTGAAGTTGAAGCTTACTCCATGACATATCACGGTTACTGTTAATCATAATAGACAAAAATAACTACATGTAGCAGGCAAGCCTGACTCATGGCATTCCCTCCCTTTACTTCAAAAAAACTGTCTTGTGTCTACTGTCACATATAGAAAAAACTAGAGAATGCTGAAGAAAGAGAAAGAACTTTACCCCCAACTCTAAAACTTCAACTTCCAAATCACTGTTTTTTTAAATAACTAAAGCTTCTCAGGAGTAAGGCTGACAGTGACTCCTGATGTTAACCAAGCTCCAAGAAGCTTCATTTCAAGCCTCTTCTCCTGCCATGAGGACTACTGCTGACTAAAACTTCCCAGTGTCTCCTCCAAGGGCTGTCTCAATGACAGGAACCGTTAAAAGGACGAAGTGCTTTCCTTGTACAATGTCAGAGGCCACACGACCAAGTCCAGCTGAAACCTAAGCAACAGAAAGAAAAGGTGGAAGTCCAAATTTCCGTTCATTTGTGATATGGAAAAGCACTTTATTTAAGGGAAGCAAGGGGTGTTGCACAGGCCAAACATTTTACAACTAACTGAATCAGCTGCTCTCACCCTTTGCAACATGCATCAGCCTTGCAGGTGGGACCTGGAAGACTATGGGAAGAAGGGAGCAGCAGACAGAGATATGCACCCTAATGATCAGGAGTCCTCTAAGAGGTGCACAACAACTGTTTTGAAACCTGTTAAGCAACAAGGCCATATAAAACCAAAGAACTAAATACTCCCTTAACTCCTCCTACCACAGTTCACAAACAGAAAACAATTCACAAGCACTGCAAGCTCTTACTGGGTAATTTTTAACTAGATTTTTTTTTTTTTTTTTTTGTCTGGAAAGAATCACAAGTATACAAACACAACACACACAAAATTCACTGCTTTTCACGTGTTGGCTGTCTTATTTGAAAATAAAATACTTATCTCTAAATAAACAGTCACTCCTACAATAATCTTTGACTTATTGTAGTATTTAAAGACTTCTGAAGGAGTTTAAAGGTGACATATAAACTGACATTTATGTATGATAAAGCCAGACTATTGCATTCAGCACTGAAACCTAATCCTCTGCTGCGCAGAATGCAGCAACTGTTTCCCAACCAGAGCGATCATCACGCTGGCCCCATTAGCACGGAGGGGTAAAAGCAAACAGCGAGAGCTTGGCAGAGTGCAGAACTTGGGCGGGAGGCAGCTGCCCCTGCGATACTTTATTTCATGCGGGCGGCAGAGCGTGGTTTCACAGTGCTTGCAGCAGCACAGCCGGGTTTGCAGAGGGAGCATCACTTTTGGCCGTGCAGGGCCCCCTGGAGCACGGGTTTAGAATTGGGACAGAGGATTACTGCTGCCCTGGGGTATTCCCGCTCCCTGCTGTTTGCCCGGTAATTCCTGCTCCAGTTCAGATCAACACAGTTTGTTGAAGAAATCTGCTGGATTTTTGAAATTCTCTCGGTCACAAACTGGCCATGCTCACCCAGACCACTCAGGGCATTAAGCTTACATTTCAAGATTTATTTTTTGGTCTTGTTTTGATCCTAGTGATGCAAACAGATGTGACCTCACCTACATTATCTTACCAACTAAATCTTGCTGGTTTAATGTTTAAAAGCTTGAATTCTTCCATTTCTGAAAGCAACACTGCCTTCTGATTTTCAAAGCTATTTTAAAAGAGCAGGAGGATGCTGTATATCACTTCCAGCATGCATTTGGTGTTATCTGGAAGTGCCTGGTCCCCCAGTGACTTCAGCCATTCCCACATCACTGGGCAAAAGAGGTTTTGCATACATGTGGCAAGTTGGCTACTGCTATTTTATGTGCTGCTCAGAAGATAGCGAGGAACAACTGGTCTGTGATGCATATACCCTAGATTGTGGACATCCCACTGTCCACCACTGTAGCTCGCAGCCCCCAATGGCCTACAGTGGCTTAAATTCATATGTAAGAGGCAGATTTCAGGGCTCTCTTTCCATTCAGAGTTTCGCACCTCCACAGTATAAGTTTTCAAAGTCTACAAAAGCAAGGGCCAAATTTTACCAGTGATGCAACTTCTTATTTACTTTAATGAAAGCTGTTTTTCTCATATAATCGCTATATTCAGTAACTAGGGACTAGC
The DNA here is from genome assembly GCF_964273445.1 of Streptopelia decaocto. Classification (NCBI taxonomy): domain Eukaryota; kingdom Metazoa; phylum Chordata; class Aves; order Columbiformes; family Columbidae; genus Streptopelia; species Streptopelia decaocto. The sequence goes on along the minus strand of NC_138656.1, from coordinate 52,856,965 downwards.
AAAAATACCAAATATCAGGAGAAATCTAATAGAACTAAAAGAGACAATAATATTCACCACGTGTTCTACACTCTCACTGCTGCTCTTGCCAGTGGATCTGGCCCAACAGTTTAGATAATGGAAAACATTTGCAAAGAGGTCTTCAGGCATGAAGAACACTTAAATTTTCATATGATGGAATTCAGCAATATTTTCCTGACCGTGTGGGGCAGTGCTTCTCCAGTGAGGTTTGCTCTGAGTGTTTGCACAACCTTACATGACTGATAGATCATCTGCTGGCTTAGAAACCTGCTGCAGTAGCCAAGTTACCCCACTGCATTTGTGCACAGCAGGTAGGAACAACTGTTTAAAAGGGGACTTCTTTTATTAGGGATGTAATTTCCAGTTCCCTAGGAATAAAGGGGAGTATCAACCATTTCAAAAAAACCCATTTTTTTTCCTGGATTCCTTACATATTACCTTTACAAAATTATCCTTCCAGATGAACTCCGACGTGTGAAGAACAATGATAAATAATCACGCATACCAAGCAAAAATGAAAAATCTATTATTTTTTAAGATTCAGTCACACATCAGTCAAAATGTAAATTACTCTATGGAATAATTACTGACTTAAAACTGGGCAAATACCTGTCCTGTACTTATATATGTTATACTTGAATCAAAGTGCAACCTGAGCTGTAAACTTCCTGTGTTTGGATGCCTATCAGGAAAGTACAGTGAATTAACTGTAGGGACCAGAAAATGCTTTGATCCACAGTTCAAGAGGAATGTAAAACAAACAGGCACTGCAGAGACCGCTAATGCATTTAAGGATTTTGTGGTTTCTGTTTCACTAACCATGTTAACTGTTATCAGGTGTCTAACACCATTAAGATGAGTGACAAAGGGGTGAGAATTCAGGTCAGATTAGGCAAAAGAAGAGGTTACAGACTACTTAGATAAATTGCATGTTTTCAAACAGGCTAGTTCAGGTTGAAATTTACCCTAAGGAAACCAGAGAATTAGATTAAATTATTTTGACTTTGTTGGCAATGCTGCTGGATCCTTCTAAGCAGAGGCTGGCATTCCAGAGGCTGCGAAAAGGCAAATGCAACACCTCATTTTGGTGCCTCCCCTTTAGACAGCACCTTTTAATCTGTCTTTCTGTCATAAACTTTAAAATGTTGCCAGTAATTCATTTGAAAGCTCTCAAATTCAAATTCCCCTAGAGTTTGATAGTCAGAAAAAGTTTATGTTTTGCAGACCAAAGAATTTTTGGTTTTGACAAAGCAGTAATTGCAATGATGCTCACAATAATGGTAAAAAAAAAAAGTGTAACTTAGAATCTTCAATGTGCATGCCCACATTTATATACATTCTGAACTTTAAAATATTTAAGCAGAGGCTTAAAATAAAAGACTCTTAAAGCATTACAGAATACAGTAAAGTGTATACTTTACACCTGAATTCTTGACTCTCATTTATCCTTTATATCCTATGTTCTATAACTGAATAGATGAAGAAAAACGTTTTTGATAGCTGTAGTCATTTGCTTCTAAGGTACTAACCTACTTGCAAATTATTTGTCATGGCTCCTTAATGTAGTATTGATTAATACACATCACCCATTTCCCTTTAGAAAAGCTGAGATGGTAAAAATCCTTCAAAAATTTTAAATAACATAAACTTATATTCCTGAAAATATAAGCACTGAGACCACATGCCTTAATATAAATATTTCCCATTGAAAATGGGGATTTTTTTTTTCCCCCACACCACACTTTGATAATGAGTATTCAAGATATGTATATGCATTTATATACAGTGTATTGAAAGTTTTGGTGATATGGTTAATAACAAGTCATGATCTAGTTATTATCCTTATTCTTCTATGTTACATTCTCCAGTCAGAACTGGAAAGCTACTGTTGTTCAGTATCAACCTTCAGAAAAGTTGAGATAATGTATGTTGTTAATGCAGGCAGCATTATTTTTGGCTTTGGAAAGAATCCCTTTCATTGAGGATGGTTGCAAAATAGAATGAAACATCAGAGAGATTCCTCAGCCACTGTAATGGTGATTTGATATGTCTGTAACAAAAATTCCTTTGACTAACCAACCAATCAAATAAGAAAAAACAAAATAAAACATAATTAAAAAACAAAATAAAACAAAAAAACCCAAAGACATAATGGTGGGCAAAACCAGTAGTCTTATAGCTGAATGTCCTGACATGGTCATGTGTAGTGTAGACACAACTGTACATGGTTTACGTTACTTCACTGTGCCAAATAATGAAACAATGTCTTGATCTGACAAGATTCTGGAAAGTGCTGTGGTGTCAGTCCAACATACATGTATTTAAGAATAAATTTCTGTGATTATAATTAAATGCATGCTTAATTGCTGTGTATTTTGCAAGACTGTGTTCTAGTTTTGTTAGAATATGTTAGGAAATAAGAGTCACTTGAGTACAGGGTGCAAGACTCTGAGCAAATCAACTGGCAGCATCCACAGCAGATTTATCAGGGCTTGCAAGAGGCCGTTCACCACTGTGCCCTGGGCACTGACAGCAGAGACAGTTGACAATCACTAGGCAAAAATTCAGTAAAAGCTGATGTATGTTTCTATAGAAAAGCTTAATTATCTAACAATGACAAATGTAGAGTTCTCAGGGAGAATCTAAGATGACAGTGACTTTCCCTGATCTTACAGATACCCAGTAATGCTGGTGCACATAACAGCACAGCACCCACACTGTTGCACTGTTCTTTCTTTCTCCACTAATTTATATGGCGCCTTCATTTGGTCTGTTCATAAGAACGTGTTTCATGTTAATAATTTGTACCTGAATTATTTAGCAAAATAATACACTGGGTATTTGCCTGCTGACTTTTCATCCTACTCTCAGACTACAGAATAGGGATGGCTAATGCCTGATGACAAACTACAAAGCAAGCAATGCCAGGAGTAACTGGTGATGTTTTGGGGATTTTACAAATATTTCAAGTCAAATTCTGTGAATACCAGGTAATCTTACACATCTACAGTAGTTAACTGTAGAGAAAAAACAAACAAAATAACTGTAGAGAGAGAAAGAGAGTAGCTATTTTTCTTCCCTACCAAATGTCATGTTTCTTCCGTAATAGTATACAAAAAAGCCTAAATTAATAACAGTGCAGTAGATTTTCTTAAAAACCACAGCATTTGCTGTGGCAAAACATTCAAGTAACAATCTTCTTCCTTTTACATAAATAATACAGAAAGACTTCTGCAAGTCCAAACAGCGCATCCCTATCTTACCCCTGAGACAGCGCTATCTCTCTGTTCTTTGTGCCCCACTACCATGACGAGACTATCAGTAGGAGTGCCAGGGAGTCAAAACCAAGGAATGTGTACTTAGCTTTGATAATGAATTCAAAGACGAGACAAATAACAACCATCAAAAGATAACTTTCCACTCCTATTGATCTGGAGCAATCTGGATTTTCAGAGATGGAAGAGTTATCCACTAATCTGCTTCCTTAACTGACTCCCAATGATCCACTACTCAAATCGTTTGAGCTGTTGGGAACCTGTTAATACTACCAATACACTTTTTTTGTCCTTCTGTGTTAGGTGAAGTCAAATAAACCAACACCACCACAAAAAAAAAAACCAAACAACTGGCTGATCACAAGGCAAAGATGGTCCCATGACAGTCTGCAGTCATTTTTGGCATACAGGAAAATTTGACATCACTTAAGGGATTCTGGCAGGTTCTCAAAACATAACAAAATTTTGGATCCTCTAAAGAAAACATCACCTCCTGGCCACTATATTGTTACTTCAGTTATGGGAATCTCATGTAACACAAATTCTCTTAATACCATCGCAATATTTATGATCAATGGACTTACAAAAAAGAAAGTGGAAGCTGACTAGATCAGATTTTGCTTCTACTTTTCTGACAGCCCTGAAAGAAAGGAAGAAAGTTTCCCAATGTCTCTTAACCAAGCTTTCACAAATTTTTTTAGTTTTCATTTTTTGTCATATAATGAATCAACAAAAATCCTTCTTTCCACTTTTGTCAGCTATTTGGCTTCCTATCCCTTCACATGGTTTTAGTCACTGGATGTAACTCATACCTCCTGCAGGGAGTCAACCTTTGATTCACAGCCTCATTTCCTTAAAAACTGGGCCTGTTGCCTCCCATGGTCTCGTCCTGTCCCAAGCAGAGAGTCCAAAAGCAATCAACAAAGCGGTTGTCCCATCTCGCTTCATGCTAACCGCTACTTGAACTCAACATATATCTAGATGATTCAGTTTTAATTTTTGTCACTGTTGTCCCAGATGTCAAGAACAGACTTCATTTTACACGCAAAGGCCAAACCAATGAACTAAAATAGCTAAGCAGTGCAACTTTATTCATTAACTTTTTTTTTAAGGGAGGTGAAGAAGTAAAGTGTATCTTGAAACTAAATGACTAGCTACAGCAAAATACTCCATGCTTTGCTCAGTCACCTCTGACATAAGCTGGTCCTTGAATACATCAAACTGCTGAGAAGCAAAGTAGAAAAGCCAATGGACTTTGATAATAATTATAGCATGATTTATATAGCTTTAAATTTTCAGATACTGACAGACTGCATTTTAATTTGCTAAAATAAGGTTTCCGTTTATGAAAAAAAGATTAGGTGAATCACATATATGCTTAAGACAAGAAAGTGCTATGAAAAACCTACCTTGCTACTGGATATTTAAAATACATTCTTATGGTTACCCAGAAACAGCACTGTCTACTGTGTTCTTCCTGTTACCTGAGAGAGGTAAAAATGCCCATAATGTTAATAGTTAATAATTTTTTGGTTTCTACCGAAGATAGATTAATCTGAGTAAGAAGTGTACTGTATGAATTACAAATATGTGTTGGCTCTATGGAGTTGTAGCCTCTTGCACGGTAAAGAGCAAATCAATAACACATATTAGACCCTGATACGAAGCTAACGAGGCACCAGCACTCTGAGAGAGGCTGGGCTATATTTTCAGCTGAAGGAGGAAGGAGCAATGACCATTTCACTGACTGACCATCTACCACTTCAGAGGTGAGGCTGAAATAAACAGTCCCTGATTCTGCTATTTCCTTGCTACCTGTGTAGTCCGCTCTTTAAGTATGTTATTCCTGTCTTATCCTCTAACAGTGGGAGGTATTTTTAAAGAAGAAAACGCATATCTTGTATATCTCTGTTGCTCCACAGAAGTAGTTAATTGCTTGTAATTCCATCATATTTTAGTTTAAAATGTATTTCCCAGCTGACTCATTTCTAGTGTATCAGCAATACTGATATAATGCTCTTTAATGCAAATCTGTTTTCAATTCAGGACAAATGCAGGCTATTTTTTTTTTCCAGCCACAGGGATAATCAAGTCACTCCTAGCATGGTGTTTAAAACAGAGGAATTGATTCTTGAGGCTTACTTAGGATTCCATCAAACTGTCAGTAAGCATGGGGAAAAATTAAGGCTTACATAACTAACCGATTTTAAACAAGAAAGATGGGTTTTGCAATGTATCTTCTTAAGAAATACACAAAATATTAAGCTCTGCCATTAGGTGCCAGCTGCGCTGTCAATTTTGAATGTGTTTTAACCAGATGCTGTGATTCAGTTGTAGTGTAGTTGAAAGGAAACATGCTTCAGATGCAGTTACACGGTCTCGCAACCTAAGTCCTGCTTGATTTTTGAAAATCAGGAATGGAGGTCTGAAGAAATCAAAATCCTGTTCAGCAGTGTAACCACACTTAGGTTTCTCTCTAGCTTGAATAAAAGCCAATAACTCCAAAATTCCCATTTATGAAAACTGAAAAGCATTATATGTATTTTAAAATGCCCTTGCAGTAATAAATATAGAAATACCGACATCATACTTCCACAAGAGCATCCATGTGTGCTTTCTGCCTTCCTTCTGTGTAGGACCAGTCAGCATGCCTCACAGTAAAATACGTGCAAAAAAAAAGTGAAAAATGATCAGAATATTTGAAATGTTGCATACTACTTTCAGGGCTTTTTTTTGGTGTGCTTTTTGGTTTGTTTGTTTGTTTTTGTTTTGTTTTAAAGTGAAATAGATGAATTACTAATAACTGGTATACCCTGAGAAAAGCCACACAAAAATGAATATAAAATTGAAGATGGTTCCATGTATCTTTCTCTAATATGTAAAAAATGAACATTATAAAACTAGCCATTTAATTGACTTTCCATGCTTAAAAGTAGAACAACGAACATGAGATTAAATGAGCAATTGAAAAAATGACTTATTTATTCTGAAATTATGAGCAGTGTGCCACCCCAAATCTCCCCCCAAAAACCAAGTTGAAAATAAATTTTGATCTCTTTACTTCAGACTGTGATTTTTGAAGCCCTGTTCACTCTGGAGTGCAGGCTTCAGTCCCGTAGCCCGAGTCGCATCTCTCTGGGTGGAGCCCTGTCCCAGTATTGCTTCCAGAAGCAAAGAGTTTTCCCTGGGAGATGTTACACCTCATTGATGCACATGGCAAAGTTTGTTTCCTTCTTGCACCAGAACTGGCCTTAGTCTTAAGTCTGCTATTTATCAAGCCCTTCATTAGAGAGATCAAGATTTTGCTGGATAAAAGAAGTATAAATAAAAAAATCTTCTTATATTCTTATTTGCTTGTGCGAATCCATGCAAGCATTTGTTCCACAGCACTGGATCATGGCCTCAAGGAACCTTGTCCCCAGGCATTCATGGCCTACATCAAAGGAAACACAGATTTTGCAAAGTGCAAATTTTAATGTGGTCCAGCCACAAAAACGTCAGTGTTTATGCACTGAAACAAAAGAGAACCGGCACTGGGCCAAAGCCTGGAAAAGAAAGAAATTGCAATATCCACATTGTTACCCTGCAGATTTCTGTTATTTTATCATTCACCTTTTTGAAAACACTGACTAGTGCCAGGTCTTGATGTACCAGCATCCAATTTTTCTACTTTGAAAGGCTTTTGCCTGCACTGGAATTTGCAGCTGGGAGGAGCAGCCCATGAACTTGATCCATACGGCAAACTTTGGCGCAAGGCAAAGGCAGAAACATCTGCTGCCATCATGAACAGCATGTTGGCTGAGTTCAGCCTCAGAGAAGTGCCAAGCAACTGATCTGCTTTCCCACCCCTCCAGTTTGGCTGGCAGATCCCATGTGAATTAATACACTGAGTGTAGCCTACTTGCTCTGAGAGAGACTGATCACAAAGGCATTATTTAGATGGATTGCTCCATAAAGTGAAGATTTAAGGATCTGTCTATGCATTCTAAGGACTGCATTCCTCAAATCACAGCTGCTTTCTCTGTCTTTTAACTTTAGCTTTACTGCTCATGTTACTGCTGTTTGTTTGTTTGTTTTCAAATACACATCTGAGTACATTGAATACACTCTTGTTTCTGTAAACTGCAGTCATTCTAACACTGAGAGCCACATCTTTCTTTCATTTGTGGAAACTGAAAATATTTTTTGATTTTTCTGGCAATTTATAGGTATATCCTGTCCTGGAAGCTTTCTTTCAGGCAGAAATAGGAACCATTTGGTTAACTCATAACCTAATAAGCAAAACACTCGTGCATGCCTCAAACAGTCTTCAAATTTTTTTTACTAAGAGTGCAAAGATATTAGATTTAAAATATACATATAGCATAGCTTAGGTGACTGAGTTGGCTACATCACTAAGGAGAAGGACTGGAGAATTTTTCTTTAGGCTCACTTAATGACTTGCTGCATGGACCTCTGGAGAAAACTGACTGTTGTGTCTCAGTTTTCTTATCCCCTATATGGTGGTTGTGATGTTTATCCCCTTGCCTTGCTGAAGTATTTGGAGGAATGCTTAATCAGCATACCTCTGTGCTGTGCTTCAGGTAACATACATGAGAAGGATGCTTAGCATGTTTTACCCATCTATATAACAGACAAGTTTTACAGATGATGAAACTTTACACACATGTTAAACAGTTATACAGACAATACATATGACTTAGATGTAAGGTTACCTTCTTCCATTGACAGCATTGATTCCACAGACTATGGAAACTAATCTTCCTGTCTCTCCTCACATCTTCATTGCTTCTTAAATAAAATTATGTGGAAACTTCAAAATATTTATTTTTTAAAAAAAGAGCAAAACCAAAACAACCCACACCCAAAGCTAAAAAAATCACCCACTGACATACTGAGAAACCTAAAAAGGCACTGATAGAGCCTGACCTGCCTGGTGAGCTAGCAGCCTTGCAGCACAGCACTGGGGGCTCCTGTTGGATGTCAAGTTGAATGTGAGCCAGTTATGCACCCTTGCAGTAATAGAGGCTACCTGTAAACCAGGTTGCATGAACAAGATAATAATCAGCAGTTCTAGGGACATGTGGGTTGTGGTTTGTTTTTTTTTTTTCCCTTTTTCTCCAGTACCTGGAACCACATCCAAAGCACTGTGGGCAATTTTGCCACCCAGCACAAGAGAAATACTGAAAATTGGAGAAAAATGCAGCAAAGGCCAAGGAGCTATGTGGCCAGACCCAACCCAAATGCTGCCATGTTTGCTTATTCTGGAGAAAAGAAGGAAGAAGAGAAACCTAACCAGTCTTCATCTACCAGAAGCAAGGCCATAGAGAAGACTTAGCTGAACTTTTCTCAGAGACCCATGACAACAAGACAAGAGCCAACAATCACAAATCACAACAGGAGAAGTTCTGATTATGCACAAGGACAAAATTCTTCACAGTGAGAGAAGTTCAGCACTGGATGGGGTGCCCAGGCAGTTAGCAGAATCAGCATCCCTGAAGACAGGCAAAAGTTGACCGGACCTGATCTACTTTTGAAGTTAGCCCTGCTTCAAGCAGGCAGTTAGGACTAGATGGTCCCCATAAGCTCCTTTCAACTTAAATTACTAAGTGATTCTATAATTTATGACTAATAAGAGGCATCATTAATGTTCTCATTATTTGCTCTCCTCTCTGCCTCTCCCACTCCCTTCTTTCCCTAAGGGGGACATTGGCTCGCTAAGATGCACATAATTGCCTAAGAATATTCTCAAAAGTACACACTGTCCATGTAAGGTGTCAAGTATGAAACATTGGTGTTGGCAAAGAGCCAGGTGCCAAAATATGAACTGCTGGAGCTCAGCTGGATGTTTTACTTGTCAGATCTGTGTCATAATTGCTGTTTATCCACATTCTTCTTTGCTGACATGTATTTGCAGACTAGCGGTCCCACTGATTTAGCGGGTCATTTTCTGTAAGGAATTGTATAATTGAATATTGTGATTTAAACCCTTCAAACACATTAATGTTACTTACCAGTAAAGTTAAGCATGGGAAAGATGACATTTTCAGGGTCTGTATTTATGTATTAACTCTACATATTTAAATGAATCTAAGCGTCTTTTAGGGCCTGTCCCCACTAGGGAGTATATTTAAATTAAACATGATTCAGGAATAGCTCAGTAGAAAAAATTACACTCCAAAATCAGAATGCCTAAGTTTTGGAAATTCCTTAAACACACTTGCTAAAGTATGAAAAATTTGTCTGAAGATTATATTCTCATTTTGAAATAAGGGTGTCTACCTGCAGAAAGTTAACCAGGAATACTTTATCTGAAATAATTATTCCTTAATTATTACTGAGACAGTTATTATCCTATGCAGCCTATACACAAAATTCAAGAAAAAAAAGCCAAAGTTTGATTATGAATAAGATGATAATAATACTGTTATTTTAGAATAATGCTCAATTTTAAAGGTTAATAGGAGCTTTGGTTCCTCTCAGGGCAGTTGGAGGATGACTCCTCCAATGGAGTCTCAAGACTTTTCAGGCATTTCCAGCTTTCCCATTCTGGCCTAGGAAGACATTTGACATCTTTGGCATCTTACGATTGACAGATAAATGCCATTGCACTGTTAACAAAGCACAAGATAGTCTCGGAAAAAAGTGAAAGTTAGACCTGTAGTAGTTAGGCTGCTCGGAAGACATCTCAGTCTGGTATTTTGTATTCAAGTTTCAGCTCAGAAGTAGGCAAACTTTTATGGCTGAGTTATTAACTCCTGAAAATAGAGCTCTGTAGTAGAAATGCTGACAGACGCTTTAGTACAGCAGTGCTATTGGGCACTACTATAGTCATCAGTTTTAATGAGAGCTGTTAATATCACCTCAATCAAAATGGTTGCCCTGGGCTGACATCTCGGGCTGTGCACAGGTGCTCTCAGCCAAAAATGTAATGAAGGTTATTACATTATCAATGAGGCACAGATGTACATCCCATCTGAACTCAAGGTGGTGTTCCTGCCAAGCAGGCATCTCTTTCAGCAGGTCCCAGGTCTGTTTATATCAATATGCTGTTCCAGCTCAGTGAAGCCCAGCACAGCCTTCTGCTTTTCCATGGCATTGCCAGCGAGAGAAGGAGCAACTTTTAAGAATGCAAGAAGGATTTACCCCTGATGTGCAGGTGGATCGCAAAAAATAAAACCAAACACCAACCCTGCATTGGTTTGTGATAGTCTTTGAACTTTGAATTAATGCATTTGCATCTGGACCACTTCAGCATTTCAGAGCAGTTCTTCCTTTTCACCAAGCACAATAACAATATTGTCTTGAAGGAAAATACTCTCACATCTGTGTTCCCTCTTGTTTGTCTTGTCTGAAGTCTGACATACTTGGATTTGCATGCTTTCCAAGCCATGCTTCACACTTTGCTCACTAGTGCTCATGTTCACTTCACTATACAAATCACACAAGCAAGTATTTTCTATTTTTTTAAAGCATGTCTTGCTTTTATTGTAAACGTACACAAAATTTTCATGCACATCCTTAGTAATGCAATCTATACTGCCAGATGTGGATACTGGAATGGGTTAAATTTTTACTGAGTTAACACCTGGGCATTCAGAAACTGATTTGCAATGAGCCATAACCTCCACTGAAGCCATCCTTCTCCATTTGCCCTCCCAGGACCCAGCCTGAGCGATGCGGTACTGCAAGAGGGCTGATGTAAATGAGAAATGGCATCTCATCAGAACCAAGAGTGTGTTTGCTTTAGCAGAGGAGGCCAACTGCTCACAGACCTCAGCTGGCACAGTGATGCTACTGTGCTCCCCAGAAGCATATGTTATACCTGGAAGGACTGACAAGGTAAAGGAGACAAGCGAGCATCACAAATTCTATTGTATCAAAGAATGAGGAGTACATGTGCATGCACACAGGAAAGAGAGAAAGCTGGCCAAGGCAGCCACTATTGCTCAGGCATCCTATACATAATTGATTCCCTGCCATTAAAATCTGTGCTCTAGAACCATTCTGAAAGCTGTGTCACCACAACGAGAGGACAACACGGAGCTGCACAGTGAAGGCAATCAGAGCAGAACACAGGCTTCACAGTGACAGCTAAAGGTAGAGATAGGTATCCTGAAGATAGAGGTAAAGACATGACTGGATCATTCAGCTCTGGTCCTGGATGCTGCAGGTGCAAAGCTCTGTTCCCAAATATCCCCCAACACAATGTCACAGTCAACCTGGAGACACAACAAGAGAAGAAATCAATGTGTTTGATGGTTTGAGCTTCTAAATAGAACTGCTTTAGATTATTATTTTCCTTAAAAAATACCAGCCTTGTTCTTACAAAGGTTTAGATGACTGCGATAAGCAAAGCTATATTTAGGCAAGCAATACTAAAACTGGAAGGAAACAAGATGGGAGCTATTGCTTCAGCCAAGCAGAAGCAACATCGCCAGAGAGCACTGTTTTTAAATCAGGAGATGTGGGGTAGGGCTGTTTTATTTCTAGCAAGAGCAAAGCTGCACTCCATCATGCCTCTTTAGTCCAATGTGTAATTAGAAAAAATGTTATGTGAATGGAGGTGTTCTTGTTCTGCATTTCTCAGCAGCAAGTATAAACTAGTTTCAATTTATTCTGGCTACCCTAGTACACACCTGTATTCTTGTTGCTGTCCAAGGGGAAAGAAGTTCATTGGTTTGAGTATGCACAGACCTGCCCTCTGCCAGCAGGGCTACATGCCTTAAGCCCTGCTTACGTGAGTATATACACACAAATCCTGACCTAACCCTAAAAAAAGTTCCTCACAAGAGTTTAATGTTCTTGACCCATTCATACATTTCAATCAAGACTTCCTAGTAGAGAGATAGCAAAACCCACTGCAAGTGATCCAATTATGTCCTAGAGGAAACATATGTTGAGAGTGATTGCTATAAAGGAAATGTCTAGCTATCACAGCCTGGGTAACTTTCAACTTGGGGCTGAAGGGACAAGGGCAGACCCTTGCTGTTGGTGCTTCTCCACAGTTGCCACATTTCTTTGCCCTCCAGTCTTTTGACCACCACAAATCCCACACAGTATCCCAGGAGGTGGCCAGTGAGGGGTGTGACAGCAGAGTCTGGTTCAGGAGAAAAGACATCAAAAGCTGCCAAAGCCCCTTTTCCCTAATTGTTATATACATATGAAACATTCAACCCCAAACTTTTTCTATAGCAAAGGCAGATGAGTACTTTAAAAAGTAGCAGCAGCAGTTACAGCTCCCTCCCCACCCCAATATAATAGATTGCTTAACAGGAAATTAGACTGTGATTTCCTTAAATGAAATAGAATACCCTGATTAGTAAACAATGCTTGGTTTAAAAACGAGGTGTTTCCTGCTCAATTTTCTTCAGTAATAATGAGGAATGCTGTAAGATGGTGATAGCACATAGTAATGTCAAGGAAAGCAAAACTCCCGATGTTACACAAGGAAACATTTGCTGAGGGGAGGGGCAGGAGGTGGGCTGATTTTCCTAAAACTTTTACATTTTTATTTCCTTCCTCCTCTCATGTGCATGTCTTCCTCTAATAGTTTCAAAATAAAGGGAGCAATCTGTATTCCAAACATATTGCATGAATAATTTTCTCTTATCACAGACCAGCCACGACTGTCCTTTGGTAGCTAGCAACAAACTACAGGAATTGCTCCAGCTCCTAGCTGGAGGAAGCATTAGGTTTATGAATATATTTTATCATTTTAAACTCAACTGCACTACAGCCTCTCTTTTGCACTGAGATACCAAAAGGAAGTAGTAGGTTCATCTGTATGTTGAAATAGGACAAAAGACACCACATTGCTCAATAATTTTAGATCTGTTCTGTCACACAGGGGACTGGTTTCTATGAGTATCCATTGGAATCAGGAATCTCTTTCCCGTGCTAACCCCTTTGCTTCTTAAACAATGTGCTTTCCTGGGAGCCAATGCGTGTCCCTGGGGGATTTCACTCTGCATTGGGCCTGAAATGCAAAATGGCGCTGGAGCCTCCTCTTTCACCCCCCTGCAGCTCCTCAGGATCTGTGCCACTGACCTCATTGATGCAGGTGCTCTCTGGCATTTTACTGGGAACAGAGAGGGGTGCCCCTGGACAGAAGGAATGGAAGGAAAGTGTGGCTGCCCTCACCTTCCCAGGAGGAAGAGCCAGGTTGTCATTGGTAGTGCCATCCCACTTTAGCAGCCCAGGACAGCAAAAGAAGAGGTACAGAGAGGGGAAGAAATGCATAATTCACTGATTTTTTTAGTTTAGTTTTAGTTTCAGTGCTGTCTACCATCTGAGTCATGATGCTGCCATGATATTAATGCATGTCTGTGAAACAACTGTCAAGTTCTCCCACTTGGGTAGTCCATAATGGTTCATTAGGAGACAACTTTTCATGGGGACCCTGGACCTGACAGCAGCCTGAGAAACAAACTGTTGTCAGTCCTGAAAGAAACAGTGATGACTTTCAGTTGTGTAGACCAGAACTGGTAACTTGTGTTACGGTAAGGATTCTTGGAATAAACAGCTCTATGTAGCTATATCAATAGTGGCCAAGAAACAGCTTTTTCCTGGACTGCAGTCCAGGAAAGCATCAAGAGTAATAGTAGCCATCATGTTTGATTAGTTACAAGTTGATACTGCATTTGTTTGTGCTAGTGAAATAAAAAAGAGCAAGACAGAGGGAAAGATTGACATCCATAGAAATTAGAGAGATAAGGCTGTCACGAAATCTAGCTACCCAAAGAGGGAGCACAGGCATATCCGCACTCAGTACTACCTACTTAAGGTACTAACGTTTTGCCTTACATTTACTTTCCAACTTCTGGGATCTTCCAATTACACTTTCCCTTAAATATACATGTCTTTCTCCTACCGCACTGTTATCTGAAAGACCTTTGTAATCCAAGAACTAACAACCATTTCAACAGAGCTATGCCATGAAACATGAGGCCTTTAACAGATCTGTGTAAGTGGTTTCAATTAGCTGGCAACTGTTACCATTGCTGGGAGTTAACATGGTATTCATTTAATAATAATAAAAAAATTAATAATTGTTTAGGTATGAATTAACTATCCAAGAAAAACTGTAATCCTTTGTCATTTTTGATGGATTATGGGCAAATCAAAGTTACCTTTCCTCACCAAACTTTTCTAGTGCTGTTGACAATACCATTCCTCTTCCTATTGCTCCAGCCAACATTTGGGGGTTTTATTTGATTCCTTGCCCTTAGCCACATCCAAACCATCTCCAAGTCATGACACTTATCTCTTCAGCATCTTCAAAATCCACCCTTTCAACTCCATTCTTAGAGTTCAATCCTTTACTCTATCTCTCACACATATCCTATTTTGATTACTACAGACTCCATTCCTTCTTTCTGGGTCCCCATGTGCACAAAGGCATACAAATCAAAGTGCTGCCAAGGAAATATGTGTTTTTTTGCCTGGAAGTTTGATCACCTCTTTTCTTTTGACTCCCACATCCCTTTCTTAGCTTCAGTGTTGGCTTCCCTCCAAAACCATAACAGATGTCAGCACCTTCCAAGCTCAACATAATGCTGTGTCCTTTTAATTTATCTTCCCCTTGTTAAGCTTTATCTCAACTTCTTACCCTCCTCTTCTTTCCTCCCAGTCCTCCTTCCTGCCAGGTTTTCAGAGTTTCCTTGTCTTTTGCCCCATATCACCTCTTCTGTTCAAATTTCCCCAAAAGTCCTGCTTTACCTCAACCTGAAGATCCACTTGCGTTCTGCTGCCTATGAAAATACATTGATTTTTAAGCTGTGAAGAGTAATATTATTTCTTTTTGCCTTACCAGTTGTCCAAGCTGCCATCCTCAAGTGTTTAGACAGTGCCAAGCATACAGTTGGCAGTCCTGCAAACACTTAACAGCAGTGACTTGGGCACAACACTGAAAACTGACTAAATGAAATGTTGGGGATACAGCAAACACATCTATCTCCAAAATGCTGTCAAATGCATGAAGCAAGCAAGTTGGAAGAAAAGAAGGAAAAGCACTTCACATGCATTTAGTTACAGAACTTTAGCTTCTATTTTTATGCAAAATTGCTGTTTCTCTTTCTAAAGAGTATGAATGTCATATCTACCTCTGCTGTTTATCTGGCAAAATTACTGCATATGTCATAGCAATTAATTTCTCTTCCATGTCCTGACTGCCCTTCTTCAGGTAGCCATTTATCTTTACACTGGTAAAATCTATGCTAAAGCCACTCTGGATTTACAGCACTGCAAGTGTTAACACAAGTCGAACCAAGGGAATGGAAGAATACAACTATGACTCAAAATAGGTACCCAACGCTTTAACAATTAACATTAATTTGCTGCAAGTCCAACTCAGAAGTTGGCTGTTTACATCAATATGTGCATGAACATATCCATGCATGTGGACATGCAGAATTAAGCCTCTCTGCCAGACTTCTGTAAGGCTGCTGCTTCTGTCTGTGAGTCATCACTAGGAGTCAGCCCTACACCAGAATAATTTTCAACTCTACCTTCCAAAGGCATTATAGTAAGAACTTCAGCCATTGTAGTAGAGAAAACCCCACGATTCTCAGTTTTATAGCTACTTAGAGTCTCAAAGGGGCAAACAAATGAGATTTGCTAAATGATCTATCTATTCTCCTAACTACTAGTGGGCACTTCCAAAACCCCTGCTAAATAGCTATCTTTAGGTACACAACTTAAGATACCTTAGATTTGAAAATCTGAGCCCATGTTCCAATATTACACCACTTCTATCCTTTTCTCAATATAGCTTTTCAAATCCTGTTAAGCTATAAGATTTAATGCCAAAGAGCCATCCACTCTTCTGACTACTGAAAGCCCATGCACGGTAGCATCCTTTACCCAAGCAAATAAAAAATTCTAGGGTAGTTCTTCAGCCTCTGATTGTGGCAAGAGATGAGTTAAACACTGCATGTGTTGCCAAAGGGGAGAAATGACATCAATCCCCCAGGTTTAAAACTTCAAGAGCTTTCAGTATTTCCTCTCTTAAGCATGAGGCAGCTGTTTCTCCTGGGAAGGTTTCTGGAAGACATCTGAGATGAATGCAGGAGGCTGGAATGTGGAATGGATGAATGAACGCCAGGACAAGACTTCCACTCTCAGGCAATACACCCAGATTTCATGGCCCTGCCAGCTGCTCAGTCTTCTGCACAAACACACACGCCCCCACCCAGCAAATTGGGAATACAGCTAATCCTCCTGTCAGGGGGCACAGTGCATCTTCCTCCAGGGGCTGATGGGCAAACACAGAGGGTGAACGGAAAGCAGCCTTGGCAAGGGCCCCACTCTGACACATCCTCACATGGTCACCCACTGCAGAGCAACCACCCAAGGCTTCCATTAGGAACATCACAGAGGGGACTTTTCAGTGAACTCGAGATAGCGAAGTCAGAACGCTCAGGCATAGAGTTTAGGCGTAGAGATATGTATCCCTGTGCGTACACGAAACACAGCTACACTATTAAAAATCCACAGTGCACATTCTCAGGTGCGTTTAGATTTAGGATTCTTTTTAAACATAGCTAGAATGACTTAGAAGGATAAAAGGCACAACTAGTGTTTTATTATAACAGTATGCCTCACGCTCTGAGCAGATACTACTGGGAAAGAGGGTTGTAAAAGCAAAGTATGTGCTTTATGGTAGTGGTGTGTTACTCTAGGTCATTTAGTTTCAGGGGAAAAAAGAAAACCTATGAAAGGATATGACTACGTGACTGGAAAATACAGTATTTAAACCAACAGGAACAACCGCTTCTAAACTTGTGCCCTAAAACGGGACTTAAACATTTGCTGCCCAGCTCAAGAAGCAGTGAGCTCGCTCTGCTCTGTGCGTACGCAGCAGCACTCCCCCTCTAACCCATCCCTACAGGGAAACAGTATGAATAGAGAGAGACTTTGTTAAAAGGGTTGTTAAAACAGATCATGCTGTGACAAATAATAAAAAAAAACCCAAGTCATTTTTTTTTCTTTTTTATATGGGTGGGAAAAAAAGAAATCTCTCCTACCTTTTTGTTCCTTTATATATACATATATGAATATTTAATCACTGCTTGTCAATTACAAAGAGTTTGATTTATGTGACACACCCATAGTCCAGAGTGGTCCAAAGAACAGGTCTCCTCCCTTATCCCCCTTCCTCACAGAAAAAAAGCCTTCATCAGAGGAATCTGATGTCAACTGCTGCCAGACACATATGCTAGGATTGAATGTTTAGGACTGATTTGAGTTGCTAAAACTGTAACTAAAGCAAGGCTTCACATTTTTTACCCCCTGCAAAGAAAAGCCTTCTTCCACATCTGACCTGATGGATTGTGCTGCCAGAAAGAGGGATGGAAGATCCAAAGAGCCCACTGGAGGCACGAAGATGGGAATGTGTACATAAAAATTACTTCATAAGAAATTGCCTCATTGTCTCATATAACACATGTAAGAAATTCCTCCTGTGGCTTTAATGATGGAGTGGGAAGCTAAAACCCATAGGAATTCCTCCCTCTATGTAACAGAAAGGCAAGATATGGGATCCAGTGATGAAGTGTTCCATTAACACTAGTGCTAGAGGAAATAAAGTGACTTAATTGTAAACTAATGACCTCATCCTAATGACCAAATTCTAAACAGAAAAGGCAAGAAAAAAACCCTACTTTTCAGTCATGCTGCCAACTTATAAATTAAGCAAATGATAGTGGAATATAATTATACTAATTAGTACTGATGCCATACAAACACTATTTATGGATATGCATTTACCCGATTTCTAACCCTAGAGCCCAAATCTGAAATAGTAGTTCAATCAGAGCACACTTTGGAAATTCAGTGTTATTGTTTATGCCATTGTGGATCTAATTTAATCAATACCATATTCTCATTAAATGCAAGGTCTGTCAAAGATATTACTTTCACAGGCCACACAAATGAACTCTATTGGATTCGTCTCATTACATTATTGCTTTGGGCTTGACTATGCATCATTAATAGAAACAATATACAAGTACGAGGCTCTATAGATCACCTTAAAACTACAAAGTCACACATGATTATGGTCATAAGTGATTGGACTGGTAAAAGCTGGCATCTGCAGTGACTGTCAGATATTCCTTGGCTCTTTTACACCAAAAAGGATATCTGAATTCCTGGTGACCTTCAGAATGACAAAAGGAAAGACGATAATGGAGAAGGGCTCCCTTTTTCCCAGATGCCACACTGCATGGGTTGATTTTTTTTTCCTGCTACCACTAGAGAAGCCTGAGAATGCCATTTCTTAACCTGAATTTAACCTACAGCTTTTCATGTTCCAGTCATGAAGGAAGGACTGTAGCACTGCTGTGCACTGGGTTTTAAGTGGTCAACATCAGGTATTTCTATCACAATATCCTGAAGTGATCAGCAAGCTCTATATCTTGAACTACTTGAAGAGTAGACTAATTTCTTCTCTTTTTCCTAATTAATACCAAGATGCATATTATGCACATGAAGACTATACCAACATTATTTAGCTTTGTAGGCTGCCTTCCTATTTTTTCATGCTTTTAAATATGACTGTACATTTGCATTTGCCATACCTACTACTGCTCTCTGTTAGTCTGCGTGCTGTTCAATGGCAGAGTATCATGTACGTGACACACGTGGGCCCGTCTGGTTTACATCCAAAATGACCGTGCATAGAAGAGCTGCCAAGAAAATTTTTTATTCACTTTGGTACGGTGTTAGGAGACATTATTAAAGTTTGCACTGCCTTGCCAGTATCCGTTCTCTTCAGTATGCACGCAGTTGCAAACCCCTAGCAACTTCATTGCCTTCATCAGGTTTTGTTTTGGTTTGTTTGTTTGTTTGTTTGTTTTTTCCCTTCTTTTTCTGCTCCTGAAACTGGCCAACAAGGTCTCTGATTGGCATTTAATTGATTAGTGGAAACATATATATGTATATATAAAGAGAGAGAGCACGCAGAAAAGAGCAGAAAATGCTTCCCGGTCTAAATTATTTTCTTGATGTTCCTGCCAACCATTTCCATGTAGAGTTCTTCACTGATTGTAATTGCTAGAAAATTGCATGTTTTTCCTTGTCCCTTTGGACAAATGGGCTGAAATTAGTGGTTGCACAGATCTGCAGCTGACTCATTACAACATAAAGCAGCTGACTGTAGGGCTTGGGGTTTTTTTGGATCTGTTATTTTAGGATGAAAATTGCTGAGTTGGCAGGTAGTCTGACCATATAAATCAAACAGCAACTGCATACTTTTAAAATGACATGGTGCATAATCAATTTAATATGTGATGTTCGAAGAAAAATAGCTTTATCGAGGAGGTATTGCTAACAAAAATCCAACCTATGGTATCTCTTAGGTCACTAAGGAAAAAGCCATGGGCCAGTATTTATAACCAGCCTGCCTTTTTTTTTGATTGCTTCTAGATGAACAACAGCACCAAACAAGACTGATATAAACAACAGAAAGGGACACTGGTATCTAATGGAGTTGTTCCTTTCATCAGCACTTGTAACATGAACATTATTAGAGTGCAAAACCAGCACAGATAGTTCTGCTCGGACTCTTTCTTTTAGATATTTCCTCCAGTTTGCAGCAAGAAGTCATGACTATCTCTGCACCACTATCCCCCAAGTCTTTTGTTTCCCAGGCTGCTTTTTTTTAATGCCTTATGGAGAAGCAAGAGGCCTGGAGGAAAGGTGCATTGTTCCCTTCTTCCCTGCGGTGGAGTGGCAGAGACTGCAACTTCTCTTTCTGGGGGCATCCTGAGAAGAGGACTTGAGGGGAGCCCTGTTCATGGAGTTGAGGTGTCATATCACACTAAGGAGTCAAGTCTTAGGACAAGTTCACAACACTCTATGCATAGGGAAAATTCAAGCCTCTCTTTCACACAGGGTACTCTAGGGCAGAAATGGCATAAATTGTCTTAGGGTGGTTGCTTTAGGAGGCTGGAGTAGGTGATCGTGAGAATCAATGCACTTCAAGACTATACTCAATTTTGTCAGTTATGGATGTCAAGACACTTTCTGAGGATGTGAATTTTTGGATGGAAAGGTATAAAAGATAAGGGGACCAGGCTGTGGGACTGCACAATGGGACCGCAGCTCTTTCACCACCATTGTCTGGAATGGCTCACATCCAGTAGGACTCATGAAGCTCCCAACATATTTCTCGATATCTGGCCCTGTATTCAACACCTGATTAATGGAATTGCTTACCCTCATGTTGTAAAAAGAGCAAAATTCTGGTCATATATAAATTGAATATATGTTTTCTATTCAGTTATTCCTTAGGTCTTGACAAACATAACTGGAAAAATTAAACTAAAATATTATTTTTTGAGTATAACTCAAGTTGTCAAGGTGATCTAAAATTTGCCAAAGAGCAGAGAGTTAATATATGGTGAAAATTTTTTTCAACAACTGTTTTTAGAAAACAGAACTGATAGATTAAAAATACTGGGGACCAGTTCTTTTACTTTTTATTAATCATACATTATGGGAAACACAGAGCCAGATATAAGACAATACAAAATTAGCTTCTCATCATGAAGACACTGAGGTAGTGTTCAGTGCATCCCACTTGGGTTTGAAGATCAGAAGTATCAAAACTGAAGAGATTAGATACAACCTATTTCTTGAATTCAAATATTGGAGCACAGAAACAACAAAAATCCCACAGTTGTCAGTTTATTTGACTGAAAAACTGCAAAGGTTTAGGGGAGGAGGAAGAAAAATCAAAGGGGTCCAAGATTACTGATAGGAACAGGGCCTGAATTAAAAGGGACAAAACCAAAACGGATAGATTTTGAGTTTTAAAATATGTTCTGGAGTAATTTATTTCTTTCTAACATTGATTTAACAGTAACAGGTAAACGTTCAAATATATGAAGGTGGTTATTGGGAGTCTCCTGGAAAAGCACAGCATATTGGGAAAAAAAAGTAGAAAAAGGAAACTAACAACCTACTTAGTTTTAATAAGTTATTTTAATCTAACATCTGCTGTAAAAAAAATAAAATGAAAAATCTTCACTTTTAAACAAATGAAAGTCCTCCTGAGAATCAACCATTTGCTTTCATTCTCCGGAGAGCCTCATAAAAAGGCACAAAAAATGTTTTAATGAGGAAAAAAGGTTTCTTTCTAAAGTGTATTTCCCACTTTGGCATTCATTTTTAGTGCAGGTAATGGACATAAAACAAATTAAATGTTTAGGAAATGGCTTCTAAAAATAAACTCTTTCTATATAATTTTCTACCTTTTTTTTTGGCATCAACAACACCATTCTCTATTAACCAGTATCAAAATATTTTTAATATAAGTGGCTTCATTCATACTCTAAAAGGAAGATTTAAGGGAAAATTTTCCAAATGCTGTGGGAATAGAGCTCTGACTAATTTAATGAAAAATTTATAGCTAGTAGCCTTTAGAATGGTTTGATGATGGATCCCCTGAATGGGATGTGACTATTGACATGCCACTGATACCCAGGC
Source organism: Streptopelia decaocto (assembly GCF_964273445.1). Taxonomy (NCBI): domain Eukaryota; kingdom Metazoa; phylum Chordata; class Aves; order Columbiformes; family Columbidae; genus Streptopelia; species Streptopelia decaocto. Next base: position 52,835,177 of record NC_138656.1, on the reverse strand, counting down.
AAACAACTGTCACTGCACACAAATTCTAAGTTTGTACAAAAGCCACTGATTTCTCTAATTCTTTCTACAGCACTGAACAGTATTGGCTTTTAAAACCATATTATCTTGTCATAGCATTTGCTTTGCAATATCTATTGCCACTAATAATATGCACCATAAAAAAAAAAAACCTGAATTGGTAAAATTAATAAACTTTAGGAATCAAATGCATGCATATCTTGTTCTTAGAACTGCTTTGATCTTGGTTATTTTAAATCAAAACTTCTTAAAGAGAGAGTAAGCAGTACCTGTTGATTAACATTTGCTGACTCTATGAAGTGAAATGGAAATTACCACGCATTTGTCACAAACTTGACACTCCAGTTCTAGGACTGTAATTAAACCTGTTATTTAAATTACACTTGCTCAGTGAATGAGCTCAGTTTCTGCCCAGTCTACAGGACCAGACACGTATGTGCATATGCAAGAAAGCAGTTGGCTCTTGCTCATCTAGGTGGAGAACATTTTTCTCGAAGTTCAAAGGAGAAACTCAGGCAAATCATACTTGTCATACCTGCTTTTAGATGAGATTTGTGTCCCCCCCCATCACACTGATCATAGATGCAGAATTCTTATTTGTTACAGCTCTAATTCAACATTCGTGGACTTCTCAAAACCTCTCAATTGAGTTCTTAAGATTTCTGGATTCAGCAGAAACAGTTTCACAGTAACTGAGTGTGTATATCCAAACCCATATATTCAGACATAGCCATTTATTACAAAGGGAAGAATTGCAACTATCATGTTGCATGAGTACCTCTAGTGGATCCACTTGATTTTCATACCTTTCCATCTACAATTACTATTACTTTCTAGACTACAGCAGATAAATTTCTTGCTCTTGGAGGATGAATTTTCCAAAGTTCAAACATTTGGGAGAACTATGAAAAACTAAATGGTATTTTCATGATTTCTGCTATTTCTTAAAAAAAAAAAAAAAAAAAAAAGTTTTATCACCAAATACCTAGCAAGAGAAGAAAAGTGTTTGATACCAAAATATTATTTAAGGAACAATACAACACAACTTTCAGTTTGCTGGTGAAAAAGAGATCTTGTCTTGAGTCTCAGATTTCAAACATATATAGTGGTGCAGCATACAGGCCAACCATACAGCAAAATGTTTCATCAAAGTTGCACAGATGAAAATGCCCCATGGGATATTCTCATCGAACAGACTCAAGTAAGGCAGCTCAGAAAATGCTTGAGGGAAGCAGTCTCTGTCAGAAGCTCAGCATGGTGTGTTTGCGACTTTCTCAAGGCTGTTCTCACCCACACTAAAGACTGTGAATTTTCCACTCCTTTTCCTTGAAAACTGGGTTTTAAAAGATCTGAAAGGAACGTATCCATGCAGTTTAAAAGATGTGGTTTTTTTGCTGAGAGGAGACTGTCTGGGTCAGTGATTTCAAGGGGGAAGAGGCGAGGGGAGAGGGAAGGAAAAAGTTCTCAGGGTCCCTCCTCTTTCTTCTTTAAGAGCCTCAGATTGTGGCTGCCTCTAAGAGGAAGGCATTTCCTGACTTCAGTCCATGAATTGAGAGAATAAAAATATCCACATAAACTGAAAAGTGTAACCCAGTTGGATAGGTACCCCAGTTTCTTAGGCCTTGAAGGAAGTGGTAGGAAGTAGCTCTCCCTCCTTTTTTCATCACTATCATTATAAAAAGCTGGGAAGGGTGGAATAGGGAATAAGGGATGGGAAAGGAAGACTGAAGCTATTCTTGCATACACCAAGGAGCACATACAATCTATGTGAGGAATTATAGTGTCATGGCAAACATCCCAGCATCAGACAGGGGACTTATAGTATCAGGGGGAAAAAAAACCCCACAACAACATAAAAAATTGACCAAAACTGATGTATGAAAACCCATCAGGTTTAACTACTTCATCTTTTCAGTCAATGAGCTGATTTCAGTCAATGAGCTGCAAATAACGAACCTTGTATTTTTTTTGTTTGGTAAAACAAAACAGGTCTAAATCATCACACTGTTTTAAACAGAATGAGAACTTTTTTTAAAAAAAAAGTATTATTAACTAGTAAATTTCTGATATATGTTGCGATAGAGCAATCTGAAGCAATATTTTTGCTCTCAAAAGAAAAAAAAGGACTACATCTAAAAATTTACAAAGTAAACAACAACAACAAAGTGATGAGGAAATTTAAAAGCACTGGCATAGGGAAAAAGAAAAAAATCCAACAAAACAGATTTTCAGCTATGCTTTGAAATTAGATGGTGAACAGATGCTTCAGGAAGATAAAGGAGGGCTCCTTTGAGGCAGCACAAGTTTTCAGCAGCCTTTAGTAGGCCCAAAAGGCCTCTGATGCTAGATGAGAGAGGTGAGATCAGACAAAAGCCGTGTGAAAGCAAGGTGACTGAAAATGAGGGACTTGCAGGAGAAAGATAAATCTTTTGAGAGATTTGCCACACATCTGTCCTGTTTCTGTAGAACCACCTGCTTCCTACTACTACCTCCTACTACTTCTATTATAGCAAAGAAGTAGATAGAGGGTCTTTGTGTTCCTCTGGCTTAACTGTCTGTGTTTCCATCATCTCCACCCTGACAGCTCCTTGTTCTCCACAGTTACACAGGAATCATATCAGAAAGGCCCTTTTTTGTCAGCTGCACATGACCTTTGCACGAAGCATTCCTTCTCTTACTTTTCATTATAACATCACATTGCAAATAACGAACCTTATTGCTAAAAGATAACCAACGGCAAAGAAATGCTTGGAAGAAGCAACCTGAGTCTATTCAGCTGTTTGCAGAAGGTGGATTTTATAATTAGCTCAGAGTGAAAAATCCCCTTTATTAGTATATTGATCTTGTTGAATTGTATTCATCTTTTTCACATCATTTTATAGTGTGCTATTCCTTTACCAATCATTCAATTATAACACAGTGAGATTACTGGAATTTAATCTAGACACTTAACACAAGATTTCTTTCCTCTTCCCCTTCATACAGGGAATATAGAAGACTTTGGGCTACATGCTATACAAATCAATATGATTGCTCAACCCAGATTATTCTGTATTCTACTCAACGTGACAGGTTTTCACCTTGCATCCTGAGCCCCTGGGTCCCAGAGTCTTTAACCATTGTCCAGGAGAATGGACTACTAAGGTGGATTTTATCTGCATTCTGCATGAATTTGAAGGGACTGCTTTCAAGATTAGAGTCAAGCCAACCACAAATTTGTTCAATAAACACACTCTATCTTTTATAAAATATTTCAGTTTGCCAGCAACAGAACTGATGGCAAAAGTTTGCATTTTCTGGGGCAGTATTCTATTTTTTTTTAAGTATTAATAATTTTTGTCTAAAAAAAAAAACAAACTGGCAAAGAAAGGTGAAAAAAGGGATGGAAAGGGACAGAAAACAAGAAAAAAAATGTTTTGATTAATTTATTATTTAATATTTTTAGTTTGTGAATTTGTAATGCTTCCCAGATTTACACTTTCCATCCTACTTTAAGAACGAAAAATGTGTTGAAATACTACAATTCTCTCTGTATTAAAAGATTACTTTTCTACCATGACCAGTCAGAAAAAATCCTTTCCAAGTTCAGAGAGCTCTAAGGGCTTGTGCCTATGTGACAACAAGACATTCATTCAAACCTTGCTTTATTTTGGGGCACTGGTTAGGAGGATCAGTGTTTCCAGTTCCCCTCATTTATTGACTACTTCTCTCCCAGTGTTTTTTGGAAGGACCCCTCAGGGCTCACACTGCCAGCTTATCTTTCTGTTTTCCAAGGGAACCCTAACCCTTGGCTTTCCTTCAGTCCTTCACCTTGGCGAAAGTTTTAGGTAAGTGTGCCATCACATCTTTCAAATAAAGATGCCAACCACACCTAAGGGTGGCTAGATGTGACATGTTAAATGCAGTTGAGGAGTTGTAAAGGGCTGGGCAGGAATTAATACAAGCTATGACTTCACTCATTAAACCAACACCAAGGAACGACCAGTATGTGTGGTGACTTTGCAACAAAACAATTTGGAGAGAAATCTAAATGAAGTCCAAAGGCAGGATATGTCTGAGAAGGCAGATAAGATGAACCGATAAGAGGGACAGCATGACATCTTGTTCTCTGCTTCAGTTTCAAATGCAACACGTGACTGTAGGGGGATGGGTGCTCAGATGATGTTTCATCCCTGCATCTCTGAAAATAAAGCATGGAAACAGAGAAGATGACAGTTCCTTTTTTTTTTTTTTTTTTTTTTTTTTTTTGCTTTGTGCTGCAATGATAGAAGGTATTGCAAGGTTCCTAATGAGGTAAAAATTATTTATATGAAGGATGGGTTACCTTCACTGAAGACAGCACAGAGACAGCACAGATATTCAGTATCTGTGTGGGATCACAACTCTTCTTTGTACAGGAATTGCTGTTTAACAGTTAAAAAAGCACACACACAAGTGATAGTATGTCTTCTCACTAAGAAATGTCTGCTGCAGCTATGAGAAATTACTTATCCCAGCACTTTCTTGCATGTAAATGTCTAACATTTTAAGCACAATCACCCTGTGCAATATGTAAATTAAGAACAGCATCATTTTCCAGTAATTACCAGAAACATACATATTTTCCAACAAGGTGACATTATGTCATGAATTCCCTTGTCAAGAGGAAAAAAAAAAGACAAAACTTATCATACTTGTTTGAGAAGTTGAAGTGATAGATTTGTCATGAGGGTAATCATCTATAAAAAAAATCCACTATTATCAACTTCCTGAATTTCTGAAAAGGGATTAATTTTCTGCCTGAGTTAATAATGAACATTTTTCTTCTATTCTTCATCTTCAGTTATTTTCTCTTTTAGGTTCACTTATCTCTAACTACTGAACTCAAGAAATAAAAAATAGGCAACATCCTCTTTTGAAGTAATGGCTTGGAAGACTATTGAATGAAGAGGCAAAAGATGGATTTTGAAGATACATGTTAGAAATCCTTGTGACAGCTGCAGGTTTTTCACAGGGGACCTGCACTGCCAGTTTAGTAAAGGTATTGGGGAAACTAAGTTCATCCTGTGACAGAAGTAAGTGGGGAACAGTAAATTATCTATTTATTTTCACAGATAAAACTCACAATAAAAGGAATGAAATCACAGAAATAATGAGAGCAATGGCACTACAACATGCAATTCATGTTGCAGGAATTAGTCTAGAGTGATGGTTCAAGCACATTTTAAACCTAAAATACCCCATGTTAAAACAGCTCATGCAGATGCTTGAAGCCTCACAAACCCTTCTGCCCATGTGCAGCTCCCAGCCTGCCGAAGCCTCCCTTGGGGCACCGACTGACTGTTCTGCGCTCTCTAGGTATCGAGTGACAGCCACACTGGGGGGAATGGCCCAAAATGCTTTCCCTATGGTACATTAGGGCCTGAGGCTCCCCTGACGCTCTCAGAGTCTCAGTGTTTTGAACTGCTGGCATCCCTGCTCTTTGGCAGAGCTAAGAAATGGGGCATTTCTAGAGGAGAAAGGAGGAAGACATGGGATTTGCACTTTAATTTTCTGTTGCATTGCCTTGTCACCCCTACCTTATATTATCCAAAAAAATGAGCCCTCATATCATCAGCCTGTGGAAACACAGGAAAGAAGATCCCTTACAGACAGGAGATGGAAGGAGCAGGATTTTCTTCTTTACTTTTGAGTAGGATGGAAAGACAACCTCCCCAAATTCATTCTTACCTCATCCCTTGCTCAACCTTTTCTGCCACTCCAGGCAAAAAACATACGAACAATAGCTGTTGGAGGTGATTGCCTGATGCTAATGGGCGTGCTTTTGCAAGGTTACTGCCTAAGCACATTCAGATCACTCGGGTCCTGGCATGAGTCTCTGGGCAAATCAATAAGTCTGACTTCTAGGAGGAGATTTCTGAAAGATATGCCTCAGCAACTCCCGCACACTAGGATTCACATCCAGGTACAGGTTTCTGACATTAATTGGTTCCATGCTGTCTCACTGGGATGCTGTCCAAACACAGCTTCTTGCTCTAACTTGCTGTGCTAAAGTGAGCACATGGGATTTGAGAGATTACTCTCTTAGATTCTAGCTTGTTGGTCTGAAGCCAAAATTCAGACAACACCAATGAAGTCCCAAAACTAAGCAATTTTAGTACACAAGGTTGCCTCTGTTGTGGAGCTGATAAAGTACAGACCCTCTGTAATTTATTTCTATGCTGTTTCCAAAGTGATGGGGCAGTGGAAAGGATAGTGTGACAATATGCTTTTATTTTTTATGAAGTCAACAGTCCATGTGGAAGTTCCCTTAGTTAAGCCAATACAGGGGCTTTCCTCTGCAGATGAAGCTCCTGGGTTCCCTGCTTAGGAAGCAGAGAGAGTTTTCAGTAGCAAATTCTCATTGCAGTGTTGTGTGAATTAAGTGCATGGCTGGAGGAGGAGTAGAGGCTTCAACATCTGGTATTAATGGCATCAAATCATGTCATAGGTCTGCAGAACAATTTTATTCACTAGGTGATTTTTTGACACTGATTGCTCTAACACAGAGTTACCAAGAAGCCCAGCTATCCCTAGGCAGCATCCTGGAAGTAAATACTCACAGCTGTTTCTAGAATTTTGCATAGTGGGTATTGAAATGGATGCTCTGGTTAACATAGAAAACAGGGAGAAAGAACAAAGCATGAAATCAAATTCAATCAATCCCTTGAATTTGTTTATGCAACCCATTGTTACTGCTCACAGAACAGCTTTGGCAGGCAAAGGCCACGACAAAATGTGGCCTCAGTTTATACAGAGCGATTTTTCCCATCTGCCATTTTCGTTGTCAGTTGTTTTATATTGATTTCTCTCCATACAGTTCCAAGTTTAACCGGGGCACAGCTGCATTGATCCAAGAAAGCTGAAGTAATTTGTCTCTTCTAGTGAAGCAGAAATGGGGCAGGAGATGGTACCCATCACTGTTTTTCTGGTAGGAATACATTAGAAGCTCTTTCCCATAGCACTGATGTAGATTAAGCCTGCATTTATGGCTTTTCATACAAATATTTCTGGTAAATTCATTTTATCTCTGGCAAGCGAGATGAAATTCACACTGAAGAGCATGTTCTCAAGTAATTCCTTCCTGCACATGGGAATGAGCTGACTCAGCACATGAATTATGGAATCACAACTATGTAGTGCCTTTAGATTTATAATATAAAGGAGATTTTTCATTAACTATAAGCGGCATTGCTTGGGCTCTACAATAAAGGGTTTTAACCTGAATCTACCCGGAGCCCCACTTTATTTATTTACTGAACTGGCCCACGGGATGTGCCCTACAGGCCATTCTTGGTGGTCCCAAGCGCCCATTCATTTCTATGGGGTCCCTTCTTCAAAACCCTTCTGGTCACTGCACAGTTGTGAAAGAGAAACTGTAAGCAGCAAATGTAATTGTGGCAACAGAGCATCTGTCATACATGAAGAAAGCAGAGGAGCAGAGGTTGCTGACCTTAGTAAAACAGTCTGAGAGGGAGACCTGCTAGCACCTAGAAGAAGGCAGAAAACTATTCAAGTTAAAAACATCTCTCTGTAAGATGACCACAAAGGTATTAAAATTAAAGAGTCGTTGAAGCAGTGAGGTTCGGGGCTGCCAGCCTAACTACCAGTAAGGCTCATAAAGTTCCTCTTATTCCTTTTGTTTCTATGGTAGCTGTAGCCCTGACATGAAAAATTCTCAGTGGCACAGGAGTACTACAGATACATTACAAAAAAGTAAATGATAGGAATCATTGTATACTGTCAAGGAATTAATTTGTCTGAATTTTAAGGGTTTTCAATGAGAAGGTTCCACCACAACATTAGATGCTGTTACAAAGTGTGATCGCTTCTATTCATAGCCATCACTGAAGTCGAATGAAATCCAGTGGGTTTTATTTACCAGCAAAGCTTCATCACAGATAAAGCATCAACTGCAAGAAACCTGCAATTCTTATTTGCTAATGAACATTGTTAAATTATTGTGTGACAGGAAGAATATGCTCAGGGAATACTCCCACTGAACATTTCATCCTCCCTGGAATAAGTTTTTTGCGAGATAAGTCATAATACATATAATATGCCAATTGCCTAACCTATTGGGAAAGAGCAGGTACACAAACAACTTACTGCAAATATGAGAGAACCTGCTGACAGGCACAGACATGGCTTAAATGCCATTTCCAATCAGAGCATTCTAGCTAAAGGCCAGGCAAGCAGCCTGATTGTATAATATTTGGAAATTGTCCTCTTGCAGTTGACAGCAAAGACTGACAATGGTAAGTCACCTCTTACAACATCTGAAACAAAAATTCAGGAATTAGTCAAAATGACCAGCAGACAACCACAGAAAAAAGAAGCTCAACAAGTAACTGATAGGAGCCAGAAATGACTGATACTAGCTGAAAAATGCAAAGTATGTGTGTATCTTTGTAACATGGAATGCCAAACTTGAAGCATGCCATCAATGAAAGGCATGGAGCGACCCACATTTTAAAGGTCTAAAGACTAACCTGATTCATTCTTCCAGCTAGAAACTTCTCATTTATTGATTATAAGAGTCAACTGATATTTCTTTGGAAGAGGTTAAGAGCATGATTCACATTTTCATTTTGCTGAGCACCCAATCAGAATGTCCTTCCCTTCTCCCATTTGGATGGTGGTCATCAGACACAGCTTCTCCATCTGCTCCCAAACTCCCAAACCAAGCTGTCAAAGCTCTTCCCACTAGCTAAGCATATAAGAAAACAGCTCCAACAGTTTCCAAGGAGAGAGTGATAGACAGGATGTTGAGTGGTAAATGAGGATATTTGGAATGCATCTGTGGACATACACTTTGTCATTTGCTACTCAGCACATCTCCAGCTCAGAGGAATGGATTCTCTTACCCAGCAGCAGCTGTTATTGTTTGGATTGTAAATAGTCATAAGCCATATGGTGTGGCAGAAGAAAAAAACTTCACACTTTCTCACATGGACAAATATTATTATTGCAAAGCATAAACACATCAATATATATATGTCTTTTCTCTGGGGAAGCATATAACCTTCAACCCAATTCTAAAAAAATTATCAGCTTCCAGATGAGCAGATTACCTGTAAAGATGGGTTTTGTTTTTATAGTATTTGGACGAATCTGATGTAAAACAAATGCAGGTGTGTAGTAGATACAGTGCTTTCAGTTCTATAGGTGGGATGAAAAAGAAATGCAAAATATAAATCGAGGTAGTAAAGTGGGAGTGAAAATTAGGAAGAAGGGAGAAAAAAAGATTCTCTATGCAACTACTACAGAAAAATATATTTCAATATCTTTTGCTATCTACTACTTAACTACATAAAAAGCAGCAGAATGGTGGCTTATCACACAAGCAGTTTCTTCACACACATGAATTTGAACTTTCCACCTGGTCAGTAATAGGTGAAGCATTTCAGATGTTGGTGGGCTGTATGCAGACAAGAACATGCCTCTCAGAAATGGTGGGACCTCTGCTTGGCAAGGGAAGGTGGCTACAATCACTGTTTCCAAGACTTGGAACATGGAGAAGATGCAGCCCATTCCCTTGCTGTGCCCGAGCTTACAAATCAGACTTTCCCCCCTCTACACCCAAAACTGCAGATGACATGTTGAGTTCAGAAGAAGGGTTTCTTTCTTTTTAAACCACTATTTCATCAATGTTCATGTTTAAAACCTACTACTGCTTTTATTTATGGTGCCTCTAAAGCACTTTTTAGCTTCTATTTTATTGTTAGTACTTTAATTAAAAGGACGTGTGATCACTCCATTGTATGGTGAAGCTGGCAACACACATAGTTAGAGTTTTGCAAAGCCAAGTTTCTGAACTACATCCCCAAAATCTTAGCAGAGTGACACTGCACTTGCCAATAGCAGATGCTGGCACATCTTATTCCTATGATTAGACATACCCCATGAACCTGTGTCCTGTCTGTTAAGAGTTCTTTTGTTATACTCTCCTCTCAGCCCATTTCAAACACTGCATTGACACTACCTGGCACACCACAATAGCTCTGAATTTATACAAAGAAGACCCCCTTCACTAAGGGATTTTATTGGTGACTAACTGCACCGCAGATGAAGTGATCCAGCAGATGATGAGGACGGTAGGGCAGCCCTGAGCCCACAAGAGGGATGCTCGGGCTCAGGACACCAGCAGCCACAAAGGGAAGTCAAGAGACCTTCCACATTCATCAGCCCATGCTGAGAGCCAATGTTCAAACCTGACCTATAGATGCAAAAAGAGGCAGCAAATCAGTTACACGTCCTCTTCTGATACCTTTAGTCACATTCTGCTTATTATGTATTTCTTTACCGAAACTCAAAACTGGAATTGAGTTAAGCAAAATGCCTGTGATCAGGAGAACGGATCCGCTACTGTCTTTGAAGCATTGCATGCCCCTAAGTGTTTTCTTCTTTTGATCTTCGACAGGGGACGTGGCTCAGCCCAATGATCCAATACAGAGCAGCTATCCTGACTCACTCTCACCAAGCTGGCTGGGTAACCCCATCCTCAGGACACACGGGGAACCAGCTCACCAGCTTCCAGCATCAAGATACTCTGCAGAGTGACTGAGAATCCCCTCCAGATCTCAGCTTGGCACAGCAGCAAACCTTGCTAACAATGTGGACGCTGGCATATCTTCTTTGTGACAATCAGCTGGCTTCTTCCACAGGAATGTGATGCATTTGATGGCTTATTTTGAAATGAAAACCAATATTTCCAAGAACCTTTCTTTTAAAACCCTTCCTGAAAATTACAGTGGTCACACAACCATAAACCTATTTTTCAAAAATAATTTTTGCTCCTTTGGACTTTTTATATTATTAAGCTGTGTTCAAGTGCAAAAAACAATGGAGAAGGCTGCATTGTCCTACAAGCAATGCTCTGTGAAAGGAAAAGATTAGGACACATGGATGCTTATTTAAAAATTTAATTTCAAGAGATGGCAAATCCCATCGACAGATGTTTTCATTGCATCTTCTTCATGTAGCATTTCTAAATCTCAGCTTTGAGCACAGGGCTCTGCTCTTGGCAGAGAGGTCTCACTCAAGAAGAAAGTATAGTCAGGTGAAGATGGAAGTGCTATTGTTCTGGGAGAAAGGCAGTAAAAAGAAATTCAGTCACTGCAAAAAAAGAGAACAAACTGAGCTGCTCTCTTAGTTTTATTTTTAAAGAAACATTTAAACCAGTTAGCAAATCATGAAGGAGACACGTTCCTGAAGCCGCCACTAGACACAAGCTCACCTGAAATATCTAAACTGCAAAGGTAACTTCCAGACATGAGAACCCACTCCATATATATGTTCAGACAACCACGGAAGTTGTCTTTACCCACAGAACTCATGGTTTACAACCAGATTGCATGATCACGGCCTAAAAGTTCAACAGCACGATCATTTCCACTTGCAAACCTGCTGTCATGAGTTAATGGTGTTTATACAAATCATATATACAAGATAGCAAAATGAAGAACTTCATAGCTTGCAAATTTGAACTAACTACACAGAAAAAGATTAGGTTAACTCTCACATCTCTAAAATGTAGGTTATGTATCCTGTATTTTCAGCAGTTGGACAGCCAAGCAGTTACTTACTTGCCTTTTTTAAAACAAGGAAATACAAACGAGTCTTCACAAATTTGGGCAGGTTTTATAATAATCACTCTCACTCAACTGCAGTGCTGCCTATGGAGGAAAGACCTAGAGATAGCTGAAACAGTGTCTTCAACGACTAAATACAGCAATGCAGTAAGAATCATAGCACCCCTGCGAAGGAGAAGAAAATCACTGACATTTTAAAAATATGGAAACGCAAAGATTTTGTGGGGGTACCTTACCACATGAAAAAAGTGCAGTTCACTTTGTAAGCAAGTGTAGTAAAATTGGTTCTATGGTGGCTTCCTCAAACCCATCTAAGGCTGCCTGTGGCAGTGCCTGAGATGATAAGCCAGACACACTGATTATAAGCTTTACCAGCTAGATCACACTGCCTTTCCCTCTCAGAAAAAAAAGTGTTCCTTTAGTTACCTCAGAAAATCTCTGGTTGATTTTTTCTTTTCATCAGGCTAATATGAATGTTCTGATTACCATCAGCAACAAGAGAAGGCACAATAAAATTTACTTGTCCTAACCTGCAGCTATGCATACGGTCACCTCCCTATAGTTAAGCAGCATTATTTTGTCTGGCCTTTTTAACCTTTTGGGCAAAACTTCAACTTAAAACAAAACAACTTATCTTTTTGGGTGAAATCAATAATTCAATGACTGAGGTATTATTTGCATTTTGATGGGGAAAAAAAAAAAAAAGAGAAAAAGAAACAAAAGAAAATGGCTACTTAGAGAACATTCAGAATACAGTTATACAGAGAATACAGTTCCCAGAAAGAGAGTAATCATAACTAGTCATTTAAAAGTTTCCCCCCTCTGAAATTAAATTGGGTGTTGATTTTATTTTTTCCTTTTTATTTTAAGTAAAAAAAACCCCTGTTTTAAATATCTAGATAGCAATACCACAATTGATTTTGAAAATCTAGGTTACTATTACGTTAAAAGCAGCTGCTTAGAAAAAATGCATTCATTTAATGAGCTGACATGTTTCCCTTTCAGAATAAGTCAGATGAACTAACTGTGAATCAGATTTGTATCTCAATATTAAAAGAGAAATCACATTCCACTTCCCCGTGGAACACGACAGCAAGCATGCTTGTTACTGTCTCACCCCTTCTTTAATTGTTACATTATGTTTTCCACTTAATAAAAAACATATAACCCTGCAGTCAGAATACCAAAATCACTTCCATCTTAGTTTTCAGAAACTGCTGAATAAAACTCGGAACAAAAATAATCCTTCCTTCCCCACTCACACGGTTTACTCACCATCACTTTATTCCAAAACTCAGTTTCACTTGAAAAATGATCCATAACAATGAAATTATTTCTTCCTTGTCAAAAGTCTCACTCCAATCATTTAAATTACTGAACGAAGAAAAGGAAACATTGTGCTCCACAGAGTACTCTAAACACACACTGTTGTTTTTGCTGATGCAATGAGGCTTCTAAGCAAACGAGTTTGCAAGCAAGCTGGGTAGTGGCATTCTCCTTATGATTCAAAAGTAAAGTATGCCTCAGCTAACTGAATGCTTGCACAACGTATAATAAAGGAGCTCAAGGATTCATACATGTCTCTAACATAATCATTTGTAAAACTTCAACTCATATTGCCATCTGTAACTCCGCCACACCTCAAAAATGACGTGCCAGATACAAACTTTTACTGGGTGCTATGTGCAGCCAAGAGAAAGATAGCTTCAAGCCAGAGGCTTGTGTTTAAAAGTCTCTGAAGTGTAAGTCCCTAAGGTGTATTAAGTTACATTCTGTGCATGGAACATAGCTGTGGATTCGGATTCCTGCTTGCTACATATTTAAATATCATGAAGTTCATCATAAGCCACAAGTTTAAAACACCTATTCTGCCACAATGCATTAATGGATTAATACACAAACCTACTGCGGTAGGAAGAAGTTACAAGAACAAATTTAAATGCACTTATAATTACCACTTTTAACAACTAAAAAAAAAACCCCTGAACTCCAAGAAAAACACAGAAAAAAATGCAGTGCATTTTTTGAGGAATGAGGATAACAACATCCAGGGAAAATTTAAATGCTGCATCTTCTTTCCCATACACACGCAGACCTATTTGTGCCCTGAGAAGAGAATCTGAAGAGTTTAGAAACTGCTCTCTGCAGTAAATTGAGAAGGGAGAAATACGTAACAACTTAATGACCTCCAGTTAGTTGGAAGACTCCAGTGCAAGATTTGTCATTTATTTCATGTGCCTATCTTTAAAACTTTTGGTTAGCTGCCTACACAGGTAAATCTTGTGAAGGTTCAAAATCTTTCAAGTCCCAGACTAAAAGTATCACTCCAAGCAAATAAATGCTATTGCAGACTTTTACACAATCATCAAGCCCTCACCAGATTGATCAAGATAACCTTTTTTTCTTTGCAAGTTTTTTCTTTTTCTGACACATTGAGGTCTGAGGTAGTATTCACTCCACACCTCTTGACATTTCCTAATGAATTGGGACCACTACTGGTGCTGTGGCTTGGAAATTGCTGAGACAATCTAGATGAATGTTGTTCACAGCTCAAATTTTTTATATTTAAAAGCTTATATTTTCTGCCAAGCTCCTATCTTTAACATCCTCCTCTGATGCCCTTGCATCAGTGATTAGACAGAACCAAGGAGCAGGTGGGTGGAAGCGCGGAACGGTTCCTGGGGAGCCCGAGCAGTCTCTGCAGGGGCCAGGCTCCCAGAACGCTGGGACATGGCCAGGAAAGGGGTTCATACTCATGGCTGGAGGGACCCTGTGAAACACTTGGTTTGCCCCTGGGTAAGACAGCAGTAATGCCATCAACCCGTTAATTAATTTAATACATAGGAAAAACCTTCTACCCTCTTACAGCTTAGGAAATTCTGCATAGATATATAATATGATGTACATATAGTAGTGTAATATCTATGCCATTATAGCCTTGAACCACTTATGCACTTTCAGACCACATTTAATTAGATCAGTGGGACAAAATGAAAAGTAGAATAAAAATGCCATGTTTTCACTCAATAGAGTCACCCAGACCAGTAAAACATCTGTACTGGACTCTGACTGCACACTGGCATACACTTGCACTATTTAACACACAGATCAAAACTAACAATCCAATGATCTGATTTCAGATTTCCTGAGTCTATGCTATCTCCAAACAATGTGGGATAAATTTAGATGCATCTTAAATCAGCACTTATTCCCAGTTAATCACTTCAGTGTTCTACTTATACAAACAAAATGAAATAAAACAGGATGCTGATCATCCTGTATCTGTCCAGAAGCAAATAATTACAAAGGATGTTGTTCAGCAATAAATCTATTATTAGTGCTTTTCAAGCTCTTTGATTTGCAAAAACTAGCAAACTGTTCCTCATCAGCATGTATGTTTTTCCTACTTTATTCTGTGAATCCTGCAACTTGGCAAACTAATACAATTCTTCTGGCATTTAGTGGAACACAGACATCTTTGTCCTGTTGCGAAGGATCCTTAACCCTCTGGGCTTTCCAGTTACAACCAGGATGTCTCCAATACTTTATCTGTTGTTTGGAACCATGTACATTGAACCTAGTGGGTTGAAAATATGTCCTGTTGCTGAGCTCTACTGCAAGCTCTAAGGAGTTTTTGCAGATCCATTCTTTTACCATGATAATGTTACTTGATTTTACCTAGGCATTTTATTTTAAGGGGCATTTGAATACGTGTTATGAAATTTAATTTACGTGGAATATTACCTCAGGTTAGTTATTTCAAAACAAGAAAACAATTTTGACAGACAGAAATACTGTGGTGAAAAACTGTGGCAAAAACTCCATGTGACTAACTCCTTGGTTTTGAACTCATTTGGAGCAGAAGGGTGAAAAAAGAGCAAAGGGCGAGTGATGGCAGCTTCTGCATTACTGGATCCTATAAGCAGGATCTCGGGAGAGGGATGGCAAGTAAAACCACAGAGGTGAAACAGCACATGGTAAAAAACAACTTTAAAAGCCTTTTTTTTTTTTTTTTCCTCCCTTGATTCTCATGCTACACAGCATAAAATCTTCCATCAGGATCATAATAAACATCTATCAAAGATCTTTCTCTGCTACCTTAACAGAAGGCCAAATAATTCAGACACCACTTGAAGTTCAATTACATTTTTCTACAGTAAGTCAGAAAAAGGTGAAAAGTAAATCACCTTTATGTACCCTTCCTGAAGTTCTTTTATATTGATCCCCCAAGAAAACATGTTCTGAACTTGTCCACCATTTAGCTCCATGCTTCTGCCTGTACCAGGCAGACCTCTGCCCAACTTTATATTTTCATTTCAATATCCATGTAAATAGCTCCATGTTAAAATCATGCACTTGTACTAACGTCTTATAAATATTATTCCTTAGTGCTTCAGTAGACTTTGCCTGCTTCGACTTGTAAGAAAGATTTCCATGGTTTGGTTTCTGTAGCAATTGCAAATAGGTCTGTTTTCAATGGCCTTTTTCTGAAGCAGACCTTGGTCCCACAGTCACATACTAAACATCCATCTCTTCTCCCTCCGCTGTGGAAGTGCAGCAATTCACCCCAGTGAGATGTTGTCTTTACGTACTGGTGTAGTGCTGCAGATTTCCCTTATCCCGTGTGTGATTAGAATAGCCCACTGTGACACCACTGTGCCAAATATGACATGTCCATGTTCTGTGTCCCAAAATTTAAAGCACACTAGTCTCCCACATATTCACTCCAGTCTGACAAGGCAGAGGAAGATTTCAGTTCTGCTCTACTGGGTGAGGTCTGGATTTTGCAGCATGAAATAAAGTCGTAGATCAACTTTCAAGAACTGATGAAGTCCTACACTGGCACAGAAGTCCATCAGCCTGAACATTAGGATCTAAAGTGAAATTTTTCTAAACACTGACAGAAGTAAATGCGTTGTCTAATATGAGAGTTAATCATTTTGGACTTCACTAAAAGCAAATTTTGTGCTGTTGGAAGGCAAACAGCTAACTTGCAGCAGAGGCTTATGTCCCTTGCAACTCTTTGGAATAAACCTCTGTTCACCAACAAAACTATTTTTAACTGCTCCATGAGTATTAACAAAACTGTGATTATTACTGCAGAAAATATCCAGTTTCCTATTCCTGCACCATTATGGCCTCTCAACTTTGCTCACTCAAGTTATGACTAGTGTGGTTTTTAAACTAGTGCTAACAGGGTTCGATGAAGTTATACTCCAGGATGTGGCATCCGTAGTTTGATATTTTTTCTCTTAATGGCCTGCAGCAACTTTCAAGCTAAGGAGTATGGTGTACCAGAAGCCTGACTCAAATTACCATTATCAGAAGCCTGCCATACTCCTCCCATTTACTCATAAATCAGTGCTGACAGTCAAAACCTTATCTGCAGCAGTACAGGGTGCATCTCACTTCCTGATGCAGAAGGGAATGTAAGGCATATTCTGGCCCTCACCTCACTCAGTTTTGTAAAAAATGCCACTTTATAGAAGAGATTACAGATTTGGAAATTATATAAAGTGACTGAATCATTCCAATGTACACTTTAGCAGAACTATGACGTAAATACGGAGTACTGCAGAGTGAAAGCACAACTGAAAGATTCATAACTTGCAATAGTAATTTAATAATCAAGCCCTAATAAAATAACATCTAACACCAGCTGGCACTGGGATCCGATGGTGCCTCCCCAATCAGTGCTAAGTAATGCATCCATAACAATTGCCTCTCACTTGATTATGCTAATGTAGTTGATACCAGATGCAATTCAAAGATCATTGAAGTCAATGAGTGTTCTTCATTAATGCCAATGGAATTTGTATCAGATTCATCAAGCTAAAAAACAAGAGAGGAGCTAGAATTGTAGTAGAGACATAAGCAGCAATAGTGGTTCTAGATCTTGGATATTAAAAATTATTGTGTGCTTACTATATACCATGGTAGAAGATCCTTGAAAATAGTTGTTATGGGTTGTTTGTGACAAAGGTAAGTAGTGAAACACAACCCTGCTATAAATCTCCACTGTTATCTGTGCACACGATCTCCCTTTGACACTCCAAGATACCCTTCGGGTCATGAAATACCAAAAGACTTTTGATCATAAAATCCTACAGTTCTGAACCCTAAGTAAACTCTCCATACTGGATTCAATTTTACAGTTGAGATTCTCCTTACACAAAATGGTGACATTTCTAACTATAAAGTCCGAGGGCAAAGAGGAATTATTTTTTCTATTTATTATGGAGCAGTACATGAGGACACAACTGAAAAGATTCTGGTAATAGATAAAATAAAGATGAAGTGGGGCAGAAAGGTCACCAAAATCTCTAACAGTTATTCCAATTGCAAACTATATAATAAATTAGTGAAGCTGGACATAGCTGTGCTAAGGAAACCTTAAATTTTACCATTGGTCTGTGTAAGGATTAGGACAAAATTTGGCTAGGAAAAACATTATCACTCCTTTACTGCATTTTCTTCAGTTCTCTTTTTCATTCATTTAAAACACTGAAAGAGCATGGAGACTTCAGAGGGATTGGGACACTAACTGAGAACAGTAAAGTTCACAGCAGTTTAAGAATTCAAAGCAGAGGTCAGCATTTTTACCCTCCAGGAACCCATACACTGGTCTTCAGCATCAACAAGTACCAAAATTTTGTCATGTCCCTAGATAGATCTTTCAGAATGGAGGAGAAAGGAAATGCTGCTTTTAGTTTTCTAACTATTTTCACTTTCTTTTCTTCTCCTTCCTCCTCCTCCTCACAGGAACAATGCTGCCTTTGAGATCAGGGTGATGACAGGAGGAGTTCCCATTGCTCTTTTCCTCTCTATAGATCCTGTAGCAGGAAAACCTGGTATGAAAAAATATTTGCAGTAGAAGGTGTCCTTTCACTTCTGAAATGAAGCTGGGACATCAAGAACAACTCCTATGGGAGGTGTGATAGACATTTCAGAGATACTGGAGGCAGAGGAGCACAAAGGCATTCCCCTGGATCAGTTCTATGATCTTTGGGGCTGCGAGTCAGAGGTAGCAGATGGCGTTGCTCTCCACCTGGACCCAGTCTAACTCAAGACATTTACCTGTGCACACACATCCCACACACAGATCATGACACCTGGACACTAACACAGGGAAAGTGAGGGTTTGTGTGGAATGAAGAAGTATACAATAAAATATTCAGTGTTTCTAAAATGCGTTTTTAGCTACTTTCCAAAGAAGTTGCTCAGTATTTCTTCCTTAGCAGTGGTCACTAGCTTGGACAGACTGGCAACAGCAATTTTAAGCTTAGTTAAAGACCAAACCAAATTAAAAAAAAGTCTCCTATTGAAAATATTTGGTGTCTGCTAGATGCCTTACTTTCATCTGACCTAGGTTTTGTGCACTTCACTTATTGACCATATGCGCTGTATGTTGCAGACAATGTACACAGAGTGCTACCTCTCCGGAGGGGGAAGAGAAAACCATCAGGCAGCTCTGCCACCTCCACAGGAGTGATGCCAGCAATCTCTGTGAAAAGTGAGTTTGTGCTTACATGGATTTTTTGTATAGCGCATTATCTTACAACTTGCCCATTCTGGAAAGCAGGACACAAAGCCACTGATGCTCTTTGTTTAGTCAGGTCTACCCAGACATGAACATTATGGGTTTTTTTGGAAACAAAAGAGTTGTTGACACTAATTTTTAAAAAGTTACCATCTCATTTACCTAAAAAGACAGAGGGAGGAAAAAGTCATCTTACTCTGAACTTTCCAGCAGCTGTGTAAATTATGCTCTTCATTTTGCTGGCTTTCTGCACAGCCTTCTCACTGTTAATAGAAGGCTACTACCAATTATTAGAGTTGCTATCTTAAATCCTAGAAGCTAACATGGTTTTCAGTCAGCAGGTCTTGAAGTTAAACAAAAAGAGGTTGATTTGCTCTTGTACAAAGTCTCCCAGTAAACAAAATTCTTCCTCTCTCCTGTTTAGAATTGCAAACAGAGATTTTTAAGCATCATTTTCTTGTGCAGCACCATTTGCTCTCTGTCTATGGCAGACAGTCCCTGTGCTCAACTTAACGTAGCAACCTGACAGCAACATTTATAGCACAAGCCAGATCGCAGCAAAGACTGATATGATTACCTGTCAAAAATAAACCAAAATTATATAAAGTATATAAATAATCAGCAAGATATTTATCAAACTCCCTGACAGTACTATATAGAGGATAAGTCAGGCTTTGATGGTTGATGGGAAAAAAATGTCCAAGGTTAGAAACCAATATAGTCCCAACCTGGCTCCTTGCAAAAGTGGCTGCCTCCTCACCCCTCCCTAGTAGCACATAGCTTTACTGGAAAAATATTTACCAGTATTGTTGGTCAGTCTCAGTTCCTGATTATCTTATACACAATATCCACAGGTGCTTTGATGGCTAAAACTGGCACACAGCCCCCCCCCCCCCCCCAACTCAATTACTGTCAATTAATTAACATAATTTTCATAACGCGCAGCTTTCACAAAGGTATATAACCATAGGTTTCTTTTTGAGTGCTCAGCTCCTGCAATCATGTCATTTATGCAAATGTCAGTTTTCATGAAGAATATCATATCATCAGGGTCACAGAGAAGGCACATAAAATCTCATGCCAAAAAAGTATAAGCATAATAAGGTAAGTAAAACTGTTATTAAAAATACCTGGCATTAGTAATAGGGAAATCAAAATCTCAGCACCAACAGATCCTTCAGCATTTTGTTGATATTCACAGTTCTCTACCATAAACCACAATGGATGCAGTTGCCTCATCTATTTCTGTGCAGGATATCATAAACAACGCAAAATTTCCTATCTCTTCCCCTGTGCTCTGTTTCATTGATTTCAGAAATGTGGCACAGCAGGAAAGCACACAATGAAACAACTTTTCCGTGCTATAAACAGACTACTGATCTTGCAATGGTTAATACCAAAATAGAGTGCAAAGCTACCACTTTACAGCGGCAATTTTGGATATGAAGTGGCTGTAAACAGCAAATAAATCTGTAGTTTGAAATCTAGACCTTGAAAAAAGACAAAGGCTTAACTTCCTTTCAATGAACAGATGCCAGATAATTCAAAATAACAGTTTGAATGGCTAAATTATTTAAGACAAATAACCATCCTCATCAGAAATATTTAATTTTTGGAGAAATACCCTGCAAGTAAAATTATGGATATTAAATCAGGACAAAATACCAGCTCTTTCCTCTACATAATGTTTAAGTTGTGATCTTGTACATAAGCAATTATGCTTTCCCTTCCTTTTAAGTTGTTCTCTGGCTTTGTTCATTTTTTTTTTCATTTTGTTGGGGTTTGGTGGGGGAGGATGCGGGGGGCAGAGGGGAGAAGGGGCTGTTTGGCATGGACATTTTTCAGCAGACACAGGGTATTCCTTCAGCAAACATTTAGTACTTTTAAAATAGAAGAGCAAATGACAAGACCAATTCTTCCCCTGGCACTGCTGTTGCAGAATCCCCTGAAAGCCCCTGATCCCAGCCCACAGCTGCTGCGGGTGGCCCAGACCCCACACCCCCTCCCCCACTGCACCCACAGCGCCCACCTACCCAGGGGGAGTACTCAGCACTTTGGCAGTTAATAACAAATCCCCGGACAATTAATAACAAAGACCCCCAACCCAACTGCAGCCCAGTAAAAGTCCTACCATTGAAACCCGAGGGACATTTTGTAGGTTGTTGGGGGGTTTTTTTTGGTTGTTTGTTTTCGTCCACTTTTCTTACTGGAAGGGGGGAGATTTGCTTTGTTTGTGGTGTTTTATTTTAATTTTATTTTTAAGCGACGAGGTGTGCTACGGCCGCCAGAGATCCGAACATCAACCCAGCGAGCGCCCGACCCTGGGCGGGCACCTCGGCCAGCGCCGGGTCCTCTCGCCCGCCCGCCCCGACGCGGTGCCCGCTCGCGGCCGCTAGGTGGCAGCCCCGGTGCGCGAAGCCGCGCGGCGGGCGGAGCGCCGGGCTCTGCCCCTTTCCGGGCCTCCTCCCCAAATGTACAGGTACAGCAGATGAAGTGCACGTAGTCCTTTCCGCGGGGAAATGTTTGGATAAAACTTGGTACAAAACTCTTTTTTTTTTTATTTTTTTTTTTTTATTTAGCAAAGCAAGTTTTGAACAAAATGCCCCCACCGTCACTGTTTAGCCCAACACAGAGACCAAACAACAAAGCAACCAATGAAATTGCACAGAGACAAATCCTGTTGAGCATTGAGTATGTTTTCCATGCTTTCCCCTAAATAGTTGTGACTGCAAAAACACCTCAGATTTTTTGTGTATTTGAATAGTTCCTACTGGAGGCCCAGGTTGACTTTGCCACCCTGGGTTTCTTCCTCACAAGAAAGCAACGAAGATCTGTCACGGATCTGAAAGGGCGCAGCACCGTTTTGTTTTTTATATTGTAAGAAACAAAAATGAACTATTCCTGCTGAATATAATTCCCTGCAGAGTAAGAATAATTTTTTTTAAAAAATGACAGGGATACTCAATCAGAAAAAATGGAAGTAGGTGCATTTCAGCTGAGCACTCTCCCCTCCCTGAGATGCTCACTAAACTGGAGAGGGAGGGACAGCTGGCCAAAGCCTGGATAAGGAAAGGGACTGCTCTTGACTGTTCCTATCCATCAAGCACATCTCTATCACCCCCTTTCAGTATTCTGAGCAAGAACTAGACCAGGCAGGTAGCACAATCCTTTTCACAGAATCGCAGAATGATAGGGATTGGAAGGGACCTCGAAAGATCATCTAGTCCAATCTCTGTGCTGGAGCAGGACACCTAGATGATGTTACACAGGAACATGTCCAGGCAGGTTTGAATGTGTCCAGAGAAGGAGACTCCACAACCTCCCTTTTTTGTTAAAAAGCTATGGATTGTCTCTCCCAATGCTAGACATCTAAGACTGAAAAAGTGGTATGCCTGGAACAGAGAACAGAGATGACTATAGATAAAATATTAGCCTATCCCTTCTTTTTTATGTTAGGGATATTGTATGCCTAGAGTTATCCAAGTGAACACAGATTCTGAAACACAGAAAGTACATTTAACACCAGTATATGTTTATGTTCATGATAGTCTCTTTCTTTCTAGAATGCACACACCACAGCAGAGCACTTCCAAGCCTGTTGTAGGCCAGGGAAATGACTGCCAGATTACACTGTACAAATAAATTGCCATCTAACTTTCAATGTTGCATTTGGATGCCTTTTTTGTAGTTCTTTATGACACAAATTTGAGGCTATATAAAGAGGTTTGATTACCCTCATTGTATATCCTTGAGCTAAACTCACAATCTGAATTGTCGCTTTTGAAATTAAGTAAAGACTGAATAGCAAGGACTCAAACAGCTGCTTTTAACAACAGTATAATAGAGCTCCCACATAAGATATGTGTTTTTGTCCACCTCAGACAAAGATTGATATAAGACAAGTAAGAGCAAATTATGCAGGCTAATGAACACTCGCAAAATATTCAGCAGTTCTGGAACAACCTGCAAAAACCACTAACCAAATTAACTCCAATCCAAACAAGGGCAAGCATGGGAGGCTACACATGCATGATGAAGAGGTGAAAAGGAACCTAGCTTTAGCTCAGATTTAATAGTTTCACCCCCCCTTTTTTCTTTTTCTCTTTTTCAGTATCCAACATTAACATCCAGTCCTGCCAATTTTTCTAAATCTGTTGTTAGCAAACATTGACAATCACAGCAGAGCGTGTCCCATAATGAACTGTGATGTCTTGTACACCGAAAAGCCAACTTCTTTAGAACAACTGTCCCTGAATGAGGTTTGTCTTTCTCCAGCCAAATGAGCTGAGAAGTGTTGTGAACCTTCCTGCTTTAAAATAAATTATTTCTTCAGGTTGTAATAATCAGAGGTCACAAGTGTTTTCAAGGAGATTTCTCCTTTTTCAGAAAGATACATTTCAGTGCATTAAGAGAAACAGAAACCTGCTTTGAGCAGTTAAGGCTCTGGAAGACTGCTCAGTAAGGGAACAGGAGGGAAGGCAAAGTGGATTTGCTCCAGAGAAGCAGCCTGTCTGGGGAACAAACAAGTTTCCATCCCTTTCTTCTGGGAAATGCAATGCTGCTGAGGTACTGACCCAACCTCTCCGCCTGCCCAACCTGTGCAACTCATCTTCTCTGACATGGTTATCACAACTTGCAGCTCTTCCCAGAGTTGTGGACACAGTGCTCATCACCTTTGCAGAGATCGTCTTACCCAAGACCATACAGACAGTCTGCAACAAAGCAAGGACTTGGAGCCAGGTCACCCACATTTCCAGCTAGTCACCTCATCCCTTTCCCAGCCCTTCCCGCAGTCAGAAGTCGCTCTACAGCCACGGGCAGGGTGGAGAGAAAAAGGGGTGGTAGGAAAGTGGAGTGGTAAGAAACTGAGTTAAGGATCCAACACCAGAAGCCTGCTAAATATTAACAGTTAAACTCATCTTTTTGTCAAATTGAACTGTGAAAGCAAGCTGTGATAGAAGGTTTTCAAAAGCAACTAGATTTTATATACATAGGGAAACTATTTGACTTGTAACTTAAAATGTTTATTTTCGAGGCGTTGATGGGAATGTGTGTCCTGCCTAAGGCCCTGGCACAGCTCAGCAATTTTTTTCACCATGAGCAATGCTGTCCTGAGCATCTCAGATGGCACCACCGGGCATGCAGCAGCTGGCAAATGGCCTCACTGTACTTGTATGGCAGCACATTGCCGTGGTTACTCTGATAATAAACTCCCTGCCTGGGCACTCCCTCTGAAACCAGTGGCTGAATGAGGAGTTATACCTGTGTAACTACAGCAGTTCAATTACAATGGCAAATTTTACCTGCAGACAAGTAATAAGGTAGCTAATTCTGAATGTTTTCCAGGATAAAATCACCCCATATGTCTTTGCACCTTTGTGGTATCTGTGAGTGTTTACATACCCATAGCAGGAATAACCTGCAATCCTGGACTTCCCGGTTGCTATCATTTTGGTTCAGAATACCCGAGATTCCCATGCTCCTGCTGCTTCTGCAATAAGTATTCTGTATCATTCAGAATAATGATACTATTAAGAATTTTTTTTTAAATTAAAAGAAATAAAGACACACCCACCTCCAAATACTACATAGAACCCCCAACACCACATAATCTGAGAAATTAATGTCACTTTTTCACTGTTGTTGTTGTAAAAGTCTTAATTTTATAACCTATTAAAGCTTTTCAGTTCTCTTTGGAGAATTTCAGGAATCCAATAAAGAAATTAAGCAAACTGATAAAAAAAAAAGAAACCTCACAGTACCAATGAGGAGTGTACATGCAGCTTCTGAAGAGCACACTTGATGAAATGCACCCCTGACCTCTTCTGCTCCAGCTTGGCACTGGTCCAAAGCAGACTCAGGAACCACAGCCTGTGCCAAGCTGTGCTGCAAACTCATTACAAGGTCTCAGCCAGGTGACCCCCTGACACTTCCACTTGTTCCTGCTGCTTTGGAGGCAAGAGACCAAACACATACCCCCAGAGCTTGTGC
This sequence comes from Streptopelia decaocto, assembly GCF_964273445.1. Classification (NCBI taxonomy): domain Eukaryota; kingdom Metazoa; phylum Chordata; class Aves; order Columbiformes; family Columbidae; genus Streptopelia; species Streptopelia decaocto. The sequence continues at coordinate 52,810,016 of NC_138656.1, read as the reverse complement.
CTGAGACTGTTCAGCGTCTCCCTTCAAGCTTTTAGAAGCAGCCCAAGCTAGACCTGAAAAAACTTGATGCTGGATGTTGTACTGGCACTAACATTTAGGTTATGATCTAAGTTTTCACAACTCCCCAGTCAGCAGCTTTCAGGCAGTGCTGGGCCTGCCCAGAAACCAGAATCCCACCAAATGTATCGTCAAAGAGCAGATTTGATTCAATCCCACCAGATCAGATGCCATCTAATCCCACACAAACGTGAAAAATTTGCTTACTTGCACAGTTGCAACTTATTATTAGCCAACTCTAAATAGCTAGTAAAGGCTGAGTAAAGGGAAGGTATCAGGTTTTACACGCAACAACACTCAACTGAAATGCAAAGTATGAATGCTTGATCATGAATATGTGCAACACTTGGAGTGCTAATCTCAAGCACCAGAGGTATTTGAGGGGGAGCAAAGTACCAGTTCCCATACAGCCTAAGAGTTTGAGCATGTGAACTGCTTATTCAGAGATCAGAGTTTACTGGCACTGTTCCTGGCTTGAGATGATGATTTCTGTGCTATGAAAACATAAGTGAATATTTGCTTTCTGTGGAAACTAGTTAGGGTTTGTTGACAGTGTGGTTTAAGGAAGCATTATGGGATCATTTTCCCTGTTTCCATGTTTCTTCACAGGTGAAGGAAAAACATGCCACTACTCGGCCCCAAAAGCACATTTAGCAAATACTGGAAACAACTGTGATGAGGGCTATCCTGAAGGCAATGGCAACACTGCCTGAACATGCTGTACACTAACAAAATTACAAGGGCCTTACATGGAATTACCAAAAACTGCAGAAGTACTCAGACTTTGGGCCAAACTGTGATTTATACTGCAGTAAATCTACTCATTTCATTGGATCATTCCAGTTCCAAAAAAAAGTTTATTTTAGGGTTTTTACATTTCTCCCCATCATTATAACTTTCATGCATCTTTCATGTAATAGCAACAATTTTAGACAAAAGTCTTAAAGTTGTTAACTCTCTGACACTTTTTTTTTTTTCCAGAATAAAAACTACTTTGGCAAGAGTAAAATAAGCGGGTATTTATGGATATAAAGCAATGCCAAGTAAATATCGTCTTCTTATGATGGAAAGTTATTTTTCACACTGAAAAATGATCAGACTAGATGTTCAACCTAATATTTGCCTTTCCAGGACCAGATGTTTGTGACTTTATCCAAAAGTTTCACTGATGAATACAATTTTCAAGATGATTACATTATAGAAAATGCAAAGCAATTATTGCTTTTGAACACCTTTCCACTGGTTTTGGCTTTGATCTGGAAGATTAAAAAATCTACCTTGTTACAGCAAGGTGAACAGAGAACACATGGGCCTTTGGCAGGGAAGGGAAGCAGAAAGGCTGCAACCATGACCTCTCAGATATCCCTTTGAATTGGGGATGAAGTTGCCAAAAAGAAGTAAATAAGCCGAAAACTAACAGGCTCCTGCCACTACACCCTCCACACAAAGATGGGCAACAGATCCTTGTTAGCAGGTTTAGCAAGGGGTGACTAAAGCAGCTGGAAGGAGCCCAGCACAAGTGTGGTCCAAGGGCTGTGCCAGAGTGGGGCTGGACAGCCTGCCAGCTGGGAGCTCTCCTCCATGTTTTCACACGCAGCTACAAAGCTCCAGGATAGCTGAGCCTGGAGTGCACGACTTGCAAATCTTTATTAGGGAGGAAGGAGTGACAGCTCCAAGAGAGCTTGAAGCTTTAAGAAAAAAAAAACAAATCAGAAAAAAGATACTGAAGGTTTGTTGAGTATCAAAAGAGGCTCATGCTTCTTGCTGCTCAACTGAGTAGGACTATAAGATCAAAGTGGCAACTTGGTTTAGTTCTTCAGTGTTTCACCTTTTCATCCAGTATCACATTTACGTTGGCTCCTTTTCTCCCACAGCCTGATTTTGTGAAGAGATTTTACTGTGTTAGAAGCGAAGAAGATTCCTGTCATTTGGGAACATGCCATTAAAATGTATGTTGGAATGTTTGTGTGATTTGTGGTACTTTTATGAGTACCACATTGGCAGATGAGACAAGTTTTTTCACTAATTCTCCCAATATATATGTAGAGAAATTAAAGAGGGAATGATTTGACTCTACATACATTGCCTTCATTTCACAGTTACTGTTCACCCTTTACAGTAAGACCACTCAGTTGTTAGTCTGCTGAATTTATTTTAGAACAGAAGAGTTTACAGAAATATAAACCTATACATTGGAGGTGTTTCAGTGAAAAGTTGAAGCAGAATTTCTTTCCCTTTCCAATGATGTTAGAAGTCTCTCCATTAGCTAAAGAGAGTGAGATCCCATGCCCTCTCCTTCCCCATCAGAATCAGCTGACGTTTTACTGTCAATCAGCTTCAATAATGCTTAGTTACTATCAGGTACCAATTTTATTTACAGAACTGACTGTACAGTAGAACTACAGTCCAACTGTTTAGTGTATTCTTCACTAGTTGACCTCAGTTAATAACTAGCAGAGATTACACATGCATTTAATTGGAGAGGGTTTGAAATGGAAGAATTATTTGCAGTTCTCTAATTTTCCTTTTCCATTGTTCTTCTCACATTGCATGACATACTTCGGTGACTTTTTAATAATAATTTTTAAAAGTGCCTGTTTGAAATGGGGTCTAGTTTTTTTAGATAGATGGCTGTATGTATCAATACACTGTCAATGCACTGGTCTAGACTGTTATCTAAAGTAACACTTGCGTTTCTCAGCTACATCTAGCCACCTGTCCAGCAGTTTAACAGTTCCCACCCATTTAAGACTGTTTGTTTGTTTGTTTGTTTGCTTTCTCATCAGCCTGCAGCTGCTCCACAAATACAGTAAAAATTACAGTAACGGCTTCATTCTGAGATTAGAGAATCTACAAAAAATTGCTTACTCTATACACCATTGGAAGATAACTTTTTTCTGTGATGTCTTTACATTTGCTACAATGGAACAGAGGTAAAACAGACATGAAAGACTTAAAACATGAGAAATCAACAGTTTCAACCCATGCCCACCTCAACCATTCTGTAGGGCTTCTGCAGTTGAGCCAATTCATCTTTACACCTCTGATATCCCTAATATAGTACACTTACTGTCTGTGAGAAAGATGGCAAACGGCAAACCATTTGTAATGACATTCTTTGTGCTAAAACAACTTTGACTATCCCAATAGATATTCTCTAGACAGCCTACGTCTCTGCTCTCTCCACTAATGCTTTTAACCTTGTCTGCCCTATCAAAAACTGCCATTAAGTTAGTCCCATTCAGTTTGTTCAAAGAGCATATATATCAACTTTGGGAACTCTGACTTAATTCACTGTAAAAAAAAAAAAAAAAAGAAATGACTTTTCTATTAAGAAAAGAAATCCATTCTACTGACACAAAAGTAAAAGCTGAGGACCAGAGTTACCACGTCTTTGCCCAACTCTCAGTAACCACAGAGTCTTTGACAATGTTCTTTGATGACTTGCCTTTCAAGAGATTTCTTCCTGCACATCATATTGTATATTTTGTTTCCTATACCAAAGTACTTTGAGGCACTTCCAATAATATTGTTCATGCATGACATACATCTACAGTACATAAAATAAACTTGCCGTGATAACGCAAGGACCAGAGGTGCCTGCGTTTGCTGTAATCTCTGTGAGTGCATAAAATGACCACAGCTCCCAGTACCTAAGTGCACCCTTCTCATGCCACCAGTGCCAGTGCTCTGGCTCAGCCTGGCATTAGCTCTCCAGCTCTGCTGAGAGCATCATATGTCCTTCTCTGGAAGCTCTCTCTGCTTGAGGCAAACCATCCTCAAATACAGAGTAACACAAGTACTTAAATGGTCTGGATACACAAGGGTATAAGAAAGATATAGAAATGTATATTTTTCTTCATCCCAGATGAAGTGTTTTCCAGTATGGGAATTAAAGAGAACCGATTTGCTATACCTGATATCTGAATTAACATTGATAACATTATTATTTAAAAAAAAAAAAAGCAAGCTTTAATCCAAATGTTCTCAAATTCATTGCTTTGAAAGTTCAAATAAAAATGAAACAAGCAACTTCCATGGAGTTTTTACAAAAACAAATCCTGACTGACAAGGTTTTACAAACATAAAGGCTCCCCTGGGCCATCTTTAAGTGCTCTGATTTATTGCAGCTTTGTACCTAATAATTACTTTCAGAGAGGAAAAAGAAAAGGTAGGTCCAGTTTGTAAATTGTTGTTACTTGATGTGGAAGGATAGAAATAGCCAATATGGCTCACTAAGGTGTACTGCTTTAATAAATTGAAAAGTTAGGACCTGTAAGGGAACAGCCTTAACCCTGAGCAACGCCCTCAGACACCAGGCAGCCCCTGGACCAGCAGCAATACCGTGTACCTCGCTGGAGATGAACGCTTATGGATAGGGTTACAGCAAGCGGCAAAATGGAGAGCAAAAATTACAGGTGCTAAAGGGATCCACCTGGTTGATCTACTTCTAATAATTCCTAAAAATGTACTGCACATTATAGACTTCAAAACTGCATCCAGATCGTTTTCTTAAATAAGGCCTTGAGAAACAAGAATTGATAGTCCAAGTCTAGACACTAAACATACTAAAAGCACAAGTGGTGGAAATGCAGTGTTGTTAAATGAATTTGACCTTCCTTCCCACATCAAAACAAATCATGTTCCTGAATAATTGCTATGGAGTTAACAAGGTTTTGTACTTGGTCATCGAACACATCATGAAAGAAAATGGCGTACAATGAGCTCTTTGCAAACACTGTTTTGCTTTGGGCAATCACCCATTCCCCTGGATTATAAGAGCAATGATTATGCAATCAGAATGATAAAAAATATCAAAGGTATGGGAGTTCGATTGCAACCCTACCACTGGTACACAGCCACTGACAAGTACAGTATTTGTGATTTTTTTTCTGGGATATGTAACTTTCTGATTTTAGAATAACTGAACATACTGCTTTGTAAAAACCAATACAGAGGCTGTTGAAGAGTGGTGCCTGACTAATGGATTTATAGAAAACCAAATGCAAGAATACAGATGCTACTGGAAGCAGCAGCCTGTTGTTTGGTGCTTGCATCTAAACAGTGATAAATTGCATGAACTAAATTAAGTCCATTTAAGATCTCTTCCCTCTCCCAAGTTGTAAGGACATTTATAGTCTTGATTTACTGTTTTTGAAAACACAAGATTTTATTTTTGTATGAAAATACTTCAAAAGGTTTACAGCTTTATATTGTCTGTAATGGCTCTTGATACAACCTGTCTGCTACACGACCACAGAGAATATTCCCAAATCATTAGGCACCCTGTGTATATGTTAAAACAACTGCCTAATTGGATTCACTGTAGCAGTTTCCAATAAACAGAATAAGAAAGTAAATAAAACTTATTACCACTAAAGTAAATATTTCCCTTCCACAAAATGTAAAACAATCATCTAATCGCTCTAGGAAGGACAATAACTGTTCTGAAATAATGCCTGTTCCCTTAATCCTTGCTTATAAGTTGCTTATGTTGTACCATAAAGAGGTTCTAATTCCTTTCAGATAGAGAATTCTTACAGATTCTCTCTCAAAATGCCTGTGATAATTATAAATTTGCTTATAAATGAAATTACAAACATTAGACAAACAAGCGAATCAACACTCACTTCCACAGCAAAATAATAAGTCCAACCAGACCAAGCAGATGAAAATGTGGTGAGAATAGAATATAGATATAATTGGAAACGTATCATTTTATCTTTTGCCCTTCTTTCATGGACTGCAAACTATGTACATTTTAAAATTTTGCCTTACATACAGAAAGCAACAAATTCTAGGACATGCCATAATACACAACAAATAATGTCCTAACACTTTGCTGGGGGCCAAGCATTTACAGATGGTATTCCTAAAGGAATTACACGAATCCAGCCAGCAGACAGAAATGAGGTACATTTATACAATCGATGACTACTAGCTAACAAAGCCTGCAGCCTGGATATCAAACATTTTATAATCACAAATTGCATGCAATCTAAAGAGTAAAAAAATAAAATTATAAAAACCCAAATCAATGCAGCAATTCAAAAGAATAACAAAATTTTCAGAAATTACAATATGTTTGAGGACATTTGGTGCGCAGACAGAGGCTAAATTCATCAAGAAAAATATTCACCCAGCATTAGCATTACAGCTGTGTTTTGCCTCCCAAGACTTTTGCCTTTATTTGCAATTGTGTTGATTATGCATATGCAAAATATTTTATCTACTCTATCTATCCCCTTTCCTTCTAAATGATGCACTAATCTGTAATGACAAGCATGGTGCTACACATGGAGAACTCATCTTCAGGGCAAGCAGAGCCACTTGGTTCAGATCTAGCAACTTTCAAAAATCTGAATGCAGAATGAAATTGATATAAATCTTTTCTAACAATATAAATGTGCCATGTTATACAAGAACGATGCTTTGGTTTTAGGAAACAGTTGTGGTATGTCAGTTGAATTCACCACTGATTATTCAGAAAGCATGACTGAGGCAGCAAACCAGCACTTCAATTTTAATTTGTGAGCCTTGTGCAGGGTGACAGACATTTGCATAAGAGTGACAGTAACTTCAATCCCCCTATACCCTTGACTCACATCTTGGATTCTTTGAATGCGTTTCTAAATCAGCAAAGCTTCAGTCAATTAGGAATTATAATACTCCTTGGGAAAGAAAAACATTTTCAATCCCAGTACAATTTCCCTGAAATAAATTATTTGCATACAGCACAGCCAGTGCCAGTAAGTGTATTAAAATGGCATTGCTAATTAAATTGTATCCTTTAAAGACTGACAATTTCAAGCAGTAAAGGAGGGAAAAGTGTTAAATATATGTATAATTTCAAGTAATATTCTAAACACACATTACTTGACAAATATTTGCTGAATATTTCCTTACTAAAATGCATAGTGATAGCTATTTTCCTATTCCCTCACACAAAAGGGCAAGACGACAAAAGCAGCTGTCTGATTAGGGGCACTGTTGTCCTGAATCAATTACATCCTCACAGCAGACAGCTCCACTTGTGCACCTGTTTTTAAATAAAAAGCCTCTGTGGCTCCCAAGCCTTGTACAAGGGAGACAGGGGGAGAAACCATGAGTGAAAGAAACAATAATTCTTCTGAAGGTCAGCCAGGGCATCCTGCATCCCCCACTCTCCACACTCACTGATTGTCTCTGTATAGGAAATCCGCCCAAATCTTTTGTTATGATCAAGAAGCAGGGGAGGAGGTCTGTGTTGAACATGTGCCACTTTCACTTGCTTTTGAAGGAATATAATTATTGTGTTTAACCGACTGACTTATCTCTTTCCCAGAGCTTTTTGACCTGAAGGGTGACCAAGCCGAGGAGCCTGAGAATTGGCTGCTCATCCTGATGACGGCATGTCTGCAGGTACCCACTGGTGCCTCCCCATCTCACTCCCCTTCTCTCTCACCCTCCTGGCCAGAGCTGCTGTTCCAGGCTCTGCTGGCAGCAGAGGTACCTGGGTACCCTCCTGTCTCTTGGCACTGCACTCTGACACCAGCGGTTCCTGTTCATCTTCCAGCCACAGGTGCTGTGCCCTGAAAAATGGCTGCATTCTGAGTGCCCACAATCTGGTTATTCTCATGAGCTCAAATCCAAAACAAGGGACTTTCTTGAATTAATTCTGTCCCATAGTTTCTGGGAGACACCTTTCTACAAGAAATTCACTACCACTTACAACCTGGAATAAAAAGAAGACTGTTTATGCAGTCTTTTACTACATGCATAAAGATTTCTGTATAATATGAAATATTTCTCCTGAGTATTTCCATTTATTACCTCTGACCTGCCTAAGCACACTTTTTTTTCTTTAATATTACTGAAGTCTTAGTCTTTGCTTCATACATATTTATTTTTTTAACAGGATGAAGAAATTAGCATACATTGTTTTCTCATTATCTGAATGCATGAAGAAAAATGTAATCAAACTGGTGAAACAAAGTGGGCTTTGGGCAGGGCAACTGTTCTGCAGCTTGTGCATATGTTTTGTTTTCATTTCCATCACTGAAGTGAAAAGTTCCCAAGGCCCTGTTTCCTTGTATAGACAGCAGAAGACAACTAGACAGCTATAATACCTCATGAGAACTGCCGTCTAAGTACTACAAGAAGGAAGAACTACCCCCCAAATATACATAAAAGTATGTCTTAACATACAGACACAGTAGAGTTTCTTAACTGCAAAAATTACTTTTGATCCCTAAACTATAGTAGTCTAGGGACTGCAACTAGTTAGAAATTAACTTTTGCACTCTAATAGGAATTACCTGGACAGGATATCTGTAAGAACGCATTTAAAAATCTGCTTAAACAGAGTCTGCTTGAAGGCAATTTCTAAGGCTAAAGGATGACCTTTTTGAAAGAAGCTGCTATCCATGAGACTGTATTATAATTTGTCTTTATAATCAATAGAAATAATTACAACTACAGATAATAATTTTTTTAAAAGCCTAAAAGAGTCTGGCACAGCAATTATTACTTACTGAACAAATTATGAAATTTTAGTATTCTTTTCCTTAATGGTCTCTGCTACCTCTTTTATGAAATGGCAAATATGACTCATTCTGATTTTTACTCAACAAAAAAAAAGGGAAAGGCCACTTGTTAAAAGAAGAGATTCTGGTGCAGTCAGTCAAAAATGCTGCTTCAAAAATTTCTGAAGAACAGGGATAAACAGTATCAGCAAAAACCACTTAAAATAAGGTAAAAAACATAGATGCCTTAGAAGTAAAAGGCTAAACAAACAAAAAATGATCACATTTGACTTTAGCAAGGTTTTCAACTCATGTCCCACAATATTCTTGAATCCATGTGGGTACAAAACTACTCGGCTGGTTCGGCTCAGAGGGTGATGGTCAATGGGTCATGCTCTGCCCAGAGGCTGGTTACATGCAGAGCACTTCAGGAATCTGTCCTGGGACCTGTCCTGGTTAACATCCTTGTCAGTGACCCAGAGAAGGTGGCAGAGCTCACAGTCATCATGTTTCCAGCTCACTCCAAAATGGTGGGAGCCATCAACACGCTTAGGAGAAGAGCCATCATTCAGGGGGCTGAAGGAGAGACCTGACAGGACCCTTATGAGACTCAACCAGGACAAATGTGAAATCCTGCACCTGGGGACGAATAACCCCTACACCACCACTGGCTGGGGAGCAGCTCTGAGGACACTGCCCTGTGGGGGTGAGCAGGTACAAGCTGAGCAGAAGTCAGTGGTGGTCCTGGCAGCAGAGACAGCTAGCAACACCCAGGGCTGCATGAACAGGAGCCCCATGGCCACAGCCCGCCTCTATTCAACGCTTCCTAGACCAAAGTTTTAGGCCCTTCAATACACAAAAGACGCCGATAAACTAAAGCAGTTTGAGAAGAAAGCCCCTGGTCAAGGCCTGGAGCACTTGCCTCATAAGGAGAGACTGAGGGAGCTGGGCTTGTTCAGCCTGAAAGAGAGACAGCTTTGGTGAGATCTGACAGCAGCTCTTGGTGCCTACAAGAAAGTCCTTGAGAAGATGGAGCCAGGCTATTCACAGTGGTGCACGGCAGGAGAATGGGAGACAATGGACAGAAGTTGAATTGAGAATTTCAGATAGGATATCAGTGAAAGGTGGGTTTGGTTTTTTCCTTTTTTTTTTTTTTTTTTTTTTTTTCCTATGTTTGGACAGTGAAGCAGTGGAACAGGTTGCCCAGAGAGGCTGCATAGTCTCCATCCTTGGAGGTTTTCAAGACCAACTAGACAAAACCCTGAGGAACCTCATCTGAACTCATCGCTCACCCTACTTCAAGCAGGGAGTTGAAGTAGATACCGCTTGATCTTTCTTCAAACCTGAATTATGCTGTGATACGTTTAAACTACCATAAAGGAAAATAAGACCACTCTGTACTCAAATATTAAAAAAATACAAATTTTCTAAAATATTGACAAGAACTGTATAATTTTATATTCAACTCTCATGTTGATAATACTCACCAAGAAATTAGACAACTTGCTAACTTCACACCAACTGCCATGCAAAATCTCACGTTTTATTGAGCATATAGGTAACTTAGGCCAACAGGCAAGGCAAATGCACTACTTGGAAGGAAGAACACATATTGACTTTTCCAAAGACTTGTGATGAGATTATTTTATTAATCTTTCTTTCCCTAGCAAAATTCAGTCAGATTGAGACCCTTGATGTGTTTTAAGTGCCACATATTATAAATTTGTGCAGCATATACAAACTATGCGTCAAATTAAATTACAGTAGGTTTCTCAAAGCATCCATTATATTAAATGCAAATTGAAAGAGGGGAAAATCTGCTTGACTAGACAATGCTAAACAAAGTATAAAAAACTATGCTTTTATACAGCCTGACACTTAATAAAACCCGAAACAAACCAAACCAAAAACCCCCAATCAACTGAAAAATGACGACAACAAAAACAAAAAAGCCCAAACCAAAACAAACACCACTCAAAAAAACCCCTAACAAAACAAATAAAAAAACCCAACCCACCAAACCATAAACATTTTCCCCTGCAGACGGCCAAGAACAATATGCACAGATCAGACAGTTCATATATCGTATTGCTCAGTCTCCCACAGATGTGCCTAAAAGGTAGTTTGTACTGCCCCTATTTTAACATGGATGATATCACAAGACTGCTGTATTTAGACATAGTGTCCTATTGCAAGCTAAGTCCCTAAATAACTTAAAATCTAGAACTATAATTCAAGAATAATACATATTTGTAGCATTCAGTCACTGGAAAATGAACAACTTTGTAGATCTTTGTAAAGGGAGAATTCCAGTTGCCTATTTAGACAAAATGAGCATCAATCTTCCTGGCAGATTGTAACTAACACTCAGTACTAACCTCAGCAGTCTAAATTAGAAAACTGAGAGATTATATTTCCAAGAAGACTATTTTATATTCATCTGTATACGTCAGTATACATACATACATACATACTTTCAAAAACAGATCAAATGATCGACAAATCCATAAAAAAGTTCTAGGGATTTAGAGGTCTAAATTATTTTGCAAAATCTATTCACATAAATCCTTAGATGAAAAGGATCCCCATTATGCAATAACCCAGGTATTATTACAGTTTTCTAACTGGGACACACAGCTTGTATTTCTTTATACTATCTGCCAAGCGAGCAGCTAGTGCTATCAGGAAGTACACCTTAAATAGGGTCATCTGAAATGTTCAATGAGTCTTCATTAAGTTAGCAAAATGAGTAGAATAATATATTTCTATTTTAATTATCTGTATACAGTAGCTATTATAGCAACTGTGTTGCTATTCACTTGCATGGTAACAATGATGAAATATGTTATGATGGAATGGAAATAAATTAGCTAAAATAAGATAGAGAAGAAATAGAGGGGGAAATAACCCTTGAAATTACAGCTTGAAAGAAATACCTAAAAAGTCAATATCTAGAAAGTTATTCTCCCAGTCAGGGGCTCTGAAGCTGGGTGCACAGAGATACCAGTATGTGCATCCCATTTGCTGGCCTCTGTACATTTAAGGCTTGCTTAACCTTACAAGATTGCAGCAATATCTCTATTTGACCTGCAAGAAAACTGTGCAGGTGAATACCGCATTTCTTTGCCCTGCCAAAACCAGTGTGATAGCTTTTCTTTTTAATTTTAAGTGTCTCTTTATGGGAAATTATGCCTGAGTCACAAAATAAACTGGGCAGACTGGTAGCAGGTCTTTGTCAAGGGCCAAATTAAGATGAATGGAGAGTTAACAAGGTTTAATGTTGCCCTGTTATTAAGCCTGTACCACAAGCCTCTGGAATTTCACTTGAATATGAGGTACATCTGCCCAGGTTGCAGCACAAGCAGTTGTAGCCGAGTGAGCATTAACTGCATCAGGAAGCCAGTAGGATTCACAAGCCAGCACCGTGTGGGCACAGCAGCAAATGGCTGGGCACCCACCAGGTGATGCTTGGCCCCATGCATGCCCCTGACCCCAGGACTGGCACCCTGCCTGTCTGTGACCCACCCCAGCCCCACCAGGCAAGGGGTGAGGTGGCAGCACAGGCACCCAATGGGCTGGTCCAAGCCCACTGTCAGAGCAAGACTTGTGGCTTGGCAGAGGTGTGGCCAGCAAGGGCATCTGTTCCCAATCTGAAATTTGGCTACAGAAACATAATCCAGAAATCAACAGGTTGGGGTTCAGCACTGAAGATGAGAACCTCTGCAGCCTGAAGACCTGTTCCCTGGCTGAACACTTGTCCTCTTAGACTGCTCTGGCGGATAAATACCACCATGCCCAGGGACCATCTAAACCCATTTTTCACCACTTTTACTTCTCCCAGACAGCACATCTCTTCTTTCAGTGATATACGGGGATGGAAAACATCAGCAATAAAAGATGATAGCCACAATGTCTCAGCTCTGACAAGGTTACGTATTTTCAGCAGTTCACACTGTTCCCATGGGAGCCCAGAGCACCTCATGCCATTATATCTCCTTTCCTTCCAGAAGCAGGGAACAAGTTGGATGGCTGCCTCCAAAGTCTGAGCTTGGTTTCAAAGCCCCTCTTCTCCTATTCTCCATGTAAATGTGTTACGCCCTGTGACCCTCTGTACTCTTTTCATCTCTGCTGGTTAGAGCTCCATTATCTCTGGAAGTTGCTTTAACACCTGCCTCCTGTGCCAGCCAAAACAACACCATCTGTTGCACAGCCTGTAAGGTCTATGAGCCACAGCGCTTTCTGATTTGCCTAAAATATAATGAACACTTTCTCCCCAAGCACACCAGGCCTAGCAGCCTTCCCAGGGCTCTGCTGGGCACTTGTTTCACCCCCTGAGCTCCCTTTGTTCCCACTGAGGCACAAGGGCCAGTCCCACACCAGCTCTCGCTGCCTGAGAGGTCAGATCAAAATCTCCCCCAAAACAGCTTGCAAAGGCGTGCCAAATCCCCAGCCAAGGCTGCACAAGCTTTCTAATTGTGGTCTGTGGGACAGAGCATGAAGTTTCAGACTGCTTGTTACTTTCCATTTCGGTTTTTCAACCGAAATATTGGGGGCAGGTTAGTGACAGGTCTCTCTTTTAGCAGAAGGCACAGGCAGGATTCGGGGACAAGGCTCACCTGCACTGCTCTGCCATCCCACTCTCCCCATAATCTGCCCTGGTCCTGGTCCATCTTACCTTTAGATTTGGGAAGTTAAAGTTCAGATTTCCTAGCAGTCTGAGAAACGGTTGCATTCTGTGCGATATAAACATTCATACAAACCACCTGGGTATTAAGAAGGAATGAGAGGGCTGATCCATTTTCATTAGTGTGTCCCTGTGGATATTTTTATTCATTGTCTGTTTTGGCTATTCACCTCAAACTAAGGAGAAAAGGAGAACTGGAAGGCAGCCAGCCAAATGGCCAGCCCAATTGCCTACGCTTTGTTTCCTTGGAGGAAATGGGGGGAAGGGAACAGTCTCAGCAAAAATGGAAAAAGCTCAAACAATTTTGAAAGGAAACAAAATTAAGAACAAAAATTAACTGTCTGGGATTCAGTTTGGCATAAAACAACATAAAAATGAGGCTTGTCAGAAATCAGCAGTACTTTCAAAGGAACTGGGAGTCCGAGTGCTAAGATGAAAATCAATAGTCATGAACAATTCTTCCAATATACAGACTTTTCTGCTTCATCCCTGGCTATCACACATTTCTTGTCTGAAAGTGCAGGATTTTGAAACTTTCCATCTTTGCCACAACAAAGGAAGCTCCCAGCTGCATGTAAGAGATGGTAATCCTTAAACACCTGCAATTATCATGCAGGTAACACTGCTGTCATATAGCATTACTTCTTTCCTAACTGTCATCTTTAGACTTCACATTAAACCCAGAAGGAGACCACTGAAAGCTGCAGGACTCCTCACAAAGATCATGCAATTTGCCTGTGTCAGTACTTAAGGATGAGGAAGTCCATGTGGAGACATTTGTCACTTGTGAAGGCTGCTGACCTGCCCAGCGGCACGGTTCGGAGGCAACAGGGGTGGCTCTGCTTCAGCCTTACACAAATTGCTCCTTTCCTAAGACTAAGCTTCCAGTTTGCTTTAAATCCAGTCCCAAATCTCTACTGCTGCCCACATAGGTGAAATTAAAACGTCTTTCTCACTGCAGCTTTGTGTCTACGTGATCTGTGATTAGTAAACAGCAATCATTTTTAATGCTCTTTGGAAAATGTTTTGGCTGCACTTCATGCATTTTTATGTATTCTCATCATGATCTTTTTCTGTAATTAAATTTAAGATAATTAACATTTTCCTTACAGTCTGTATCTGCGCCTCTTTTTACCCATGTTCCAGAACATTAAATTACATTTAGTAAAACCTTCATTGTATCCTAGAAAACAACACACTGAAGGTCAAAGTCTTATTTTTATTCCATGTAAATAATAAATGATAGTGCATAAAATAATGCAATATTTACTCCAAATTCTCAAACGGCATTTGTCTGCAAATTGGTTTTATATAGCTATTTACTTCCCTTAATATCTAAGATGTACCAAATGTACTTTATAAATACTGAAGGTGAGGTAAGTTACTAGTCCAACAGAGCCAACCACTGTGGATTCAATGACAATGCAACTAACCCTGGTATGACTGGGTTGTTGTTGTTGTTGTTGTTATTATTATTATTATTGATAATAATTTTGGTTTGGTTTTGGTTTTGGTTTGTTTTCATTTTAAGTGTTAAAATATCAGAAGAGGAAAATTTGATGTCACACACACACACAAAAAATCAATAGACACATCAGGAATAACAAAAAATGTAATTACAGGCTCCAACATTTGCATATTTCAGGCTTAAGATTTATCTAATACATATTTAATATGTGTATTTTAATGTCATTTCAGCTTTAACAGATTGCAGCATTTGCAAAACAGCTATCATGAACTGTCTTTTTTGAAGGAAAGCTTAATTCCTATATCAGTATTTAAATCCACAGACTTCACCTCTGTATTGACAAGTCTTGTAAACTAATTCTCAATATAATGGTCCATCTGCATTCAGCAAAACACTAGAGGAAACACAGAAAAATTTCTAGTAGTAATTTTAAGAATAAGAAGTTTATAAACGTGATAATATCTAAAAAAGAAATTAACAATTTCATAGCACTGCTGCTGCTAAGGTTACACAAGGAAATAATTTGTATAAATGTCACTCTTAATTGTTGAGACATATTTTGATAAATTTATATTGAAAGAAAAAATAACCTGAAATGACTTCTAATAACTAATGTTGCAGAAGAAGCTTTAGTAAGGAGCCTCTATTCAAAGTGATTATAGCCAGGATCAAAATTAAAATCACAACAATTTGACTTGTCTGTGGTAACAGGATAACGCAAATATTTTTCCAAACTTTTCCACAATATTTAAACAATACGTAATCCTCACAAATATTTTAAGCATTGTAAAATAGCCAATAGAAAAAAAAGAAGTGTGTGGGTTTTTTGTTTTGTTTGTTTGTTTGTTTGTTTCCCCTAGGGAGGTTGATGTTTCTTTTCATACCAAGAATTCAAGAACTTCTGTACTCTTCTCCAAATTCTATGTTGCAGTTTATAACCAGAACTTCAGTCACGGTGATTTTTTTTTTTTAACAGCATGAAAAGGAAGATATAATTTGCGCTGGTGTCCTTTATTGAGCAGAATATGCTCAAAAAATTGCTTAGTAAGTCTTAACTGGGTAAAAGACCAACTATTAAGTATAACACTTCCTATATATTACAAGGTAAGAATTACTTACATTTAATGAACTAAAAGGCAAAGTAAAAATATGGAAAAACTAAAGAATGCAGTATAACTCCATTGGTGCCTCTATTACTCTTCTGTTGAAGGTTAGCCATTACTAGAACTATGGAAGTAATTTTCCAATCTATTTTCTAAATAGTGTGACAACCATCATCTGAATTTATATGAATTCAGGGAATGAATATTCAAAGCAAGCTGTCTAAACCCAGAACATCATCTAGGGATTTTACACTCCAACAGCAGGACAACAAACCCACCTTTTTTCAAGGTCTAGGCTGAGCAGCAGAACAGAAATTCCAATTGTATTTTCATTGAGAAAAGACTCATCTTACAATTCTTTATTTTCCAAACACACAAAGGTGATTTAGTTGCAGGCACCATATTCTGCTACCTCTTTGAACTCAAAAATGTTATTTGATGCACAATTATAATATTTAAATAACTGATCTACAGTAGGTAAATATGTAATTGAGAAAAGTTCCAAGTTGCTAAGCATACTTAGCTATAGCTCCAGTGGTTCATCTAAACCGGAGGATTATTAAAACTAGATAACTTTTTCTTAAGATGTATGTAAAATGCAAATCATACCATGAGCTCTCTAACACAATCACAGTTGTTCATAATGCTGAGGAATTCATCCTCCTGCCTTTTTATGCCCGTCTCCATTTATTTTTAATATTATTATTTTTTTTTTCCCCCAAAGTTGTAGGCATTTGTAAAGTCAGCAGGAACTCTGCGGAAGATGAATGCCTCTGTCTTCCCCAGGCTAACACTGAGCCTGCCCTGCCACTGTGAGAGACAAGAGTACGATATACTCTGTAGATCATACCTAAGGAACACATCAAAAATCACAGTAGAGCCTGCTGGTGGGCTGATTGAAGGTGCCTTAGCCTTGGGTGAGATACAGACAGGGCTTCTGCAGAGTCAAAACCCCTTCCATGCATGCAATCATCCCCACCCAACTACTTCAAGCACCGCTTCATACCGTTCACTCAGGTCCCACACAAGCTACAGGTGAGATAGAAATCTAGATGCAACACAAGAGAAGTTTGTACAAAATACTCAGTTTCCATCATTCTCTTTGGAAAACTTCTGTATTCCTTCTGATTAATAAATAAAAAGTAGTTGTGTTATTGAGACAGGTTGAGATCATACTTGTCAACAATCAGCATCTGATTTCTGTTTCCTAGTATTTGCTGATTTAACATCTATGCCAACACTCTCTTTCAGTGCTTGTTTACAACATTTAATACTGTTGTAATTCATCATGGGTTATTATCAGCTTGTTTCAATGCATCCTTAATGTAGAAGCATTTTTGATATTTTCTGCCATATGGTCTCTTTCTGACTCCAGAATTTTTGCTCTTCCATGTTTGTGGGACATGAAGATGTCCTTGCAGGTTTATTTATTCTGCTCCACCCAACCACTCCCCATCCTCCCACCCTACCTCAAGTTTTCATTGTTAGATCCTCATCTAGCAAATACATCCCAAATTTTGAAGAAAACTATTAACTCATACTAGACAACCTTTTTATGCTAATAAAAATAAAAGGCCTTATTTTCAAGCTTGTGGAAGCTTCAGCAGTTTTTACTAAATGCATGGCATCCTCCTAAACTGAAAAAGGGTCCTGTTACTTATTTAGGAACCTAAGACTGGCAGGTAAAAGTTTTTTTTAAGCATAAGACAACACCTTCCTGAAGGCCTACCTATGTAAATTAACAGCATACGTAAATGCCTGCAAAAAACAAGGCTTTCAAATAAAGTAAGATGCAGTGGGTCAGTAACAAGCAGGTGTGGGGAGGCAAGGTACAAATACTGCTTATAAGCATGCATGCTTGGTTGTACCTCTGTTAGCCAAACTCTGTGTGAAAATACGTAATAAATCCAGCTGTTGGAAAACTCCGAAGACTGAAAACAATCCCAACAAGATTAGGGACCAATTTTTTCAAAGTAAAAATTCTATATGAAGTGGTTTTTAATTTCCATATTCACAAAACAATTTAAATGGGTTCCTGCTAGCAGCAGCTTGGCATTGCCCTTGACAACTGGTGTCCATGGGCAGAGGTCACTCAGAACAGAACCCTGAGTGGGGTCTGCTGGGAATTGCTCTATCATGCTGAGCATGACACTGTGCAATAGCAGGATAATAAATGATCAGAAATGTTCTACATTTGGATCCCGTTTTATGTGCTTAAAATAAACTTACTCTCTGAGCCTGAAGCAAAAGCAGAGATCTGTCTTTCTGAACAAGCCAGGCTTCCAAGGAGAAGTAAACTACGAAGAACAGTATTATGCTCACAAACTGATCATCATTATTTGGTTTCTAGATCATCTATGCCTACCTGAGTCTTCCCTCTTAACAAAAAGGTGAGGATGAACAGAAACCCTCTGCTGATATCATGACAAGTTCAGCCATTATGACACTTCTAAAGAGGTAAAATGTTGCCCCAAAGAATCAGTTGCCACAGGAATCAGATCTCAGGAGAAAAAGTCCCAAACAGATCTGTCCTTTAGCACCATTCCTGCAACACCAAGCTAAGGACTTGGTCTGGCCTAGCAGCCTGTTCCATGGAGAACAGTTTCATCTAATCTATCATAACAGAAATTGCATGATAGAAATGACTTTTCTTACAAATCAGTGATAAAGACTTCCCCCCACTCCCTGGCTTGCTGTGTGCTCAGATAGTTGACCAAGGATATTTTTTCCTACACACTTTTTGCTATGGAAACAAATCAAACAGTAGTACTAGTAGCAGCAGCAGCTTGCCATCTGCTGACACATTTTCAGCTGACACTGTCCTTTGCACTACATTTCATCTTCGTACTTGTATAGAAACATCTAACCACTCCCACACTAGAGCTAGTAGGACAGTTTCACAAATCTGCCTGTATGGAATGCATGAAATGTGGCAATATATACTCCTTTAGCAATTCCTTAGTGCACGTGCACTCAATTGCATACTCTTGGGATTCTACTGCATATTTTCCTGGCTGGAGAAAGCAAAAGGTCACTGAAGATGAAGAGCCATCACTTGAGCTGAAGTGCCCTACTGTAAGATCAGAATGATTTTAAGCTACAGCCAAAGTGAAGTGTTTAGAAGACAAGGGGGGGAAAGGAAGACTGATGTTTGGAACAGTGGAATACAGTCAGAATAACATAAAGCAGTAGTTCTTAGCAGTAGATTTAAAAAACAAGATCCAAACATTGCTGGGAGGACCCACAGACACATGCCATTTGGTGAAGGAAAACCAGAGTGGCATTTTAATAGCAGAAAAAAGAAGCAAATTGGCTGTATGTAGGCAAGAGCAAGAAATTAAAGACACACTCTGTGGCCTGAAAGACTACTAACTTGTTTCTACTATGGTATGGATTCAACCTCTGAGACTAAAAAACCCCTTAGGAACATGTTATAGTGGGATTTTAACATGATAACTGAGTAAATGTTCAGCTGGGGGAATTTTAACAAGACTGTAATAAAGCTCTTACTGTTGTTCAGCCTGATGTATTAGAGAATCTTTTCTCCATCCAGCCTCATTTAAGCTTTTTCCTGCCTGCCCCTCCACCCCTCTGTTCCCAAGTAAATCAAATCAACTAAGTAGCCATTTAGTTAAAATCCTCGAAGGGTCAGAGCCCTCAATTCCTTCAGGACTCTTACAGTCCTATCATCATTTCTTCAAATCTTTTTTTCTAGATAATTGATTTTTTTTTTCCTTTCCTCTCAGGGCTGTTTGAAACTGCTTCTCTAGTAGCATTTGTGTAACAGCCCATTGTGCGGTGAACATCGCCCAGGTCCAACACACAGTTCCACACCAGAGTGTGCCTCTGACAGTCCATTAGAGCTGGCCTCCACCATGGAGAGAAATACATCAATTTTAATTGTTTTATTTGATTTTTTTTTTCTGCCTTTGACATAGAGATTAATGCTATAATTCTCTGAAGTCTGTTGAGTAGCCTGGAGAATGCCTGTGGGTCTGGCTGCTACCTTATATCTGACAGTTGACTCTCCCAGTAATGTGATGTGAAACTGGAGGGCCCAACTTAGCAGAAATTCACATAGATGTTTCTGGCACTTAAGTATACCTTGGATCTGCACAAATATCTGATCTAAAACATGGGCTGAGGAGAAATTCTCTCAATAACTATTGCATTTTGCTCAACAGAAAACTGCAAGGAGAAGGCTGGAAACCAATGTCAGACCCATACGGGACTTGTAGTAGCTAAACAGAGAGAGAAGGCAAAAGCCAACCCCATGTGGGTCTTGGAGGCTGCCAAGAATACAAGTGTCTACAATGGGAAACTATGAGCACAAATAGAGGGACACCACAAGTAGGTGGCATCACGTGAAGTTGTCAACCAAGATAGGCAGTTTTCAAACAGAAGTTGATGGTGGTATTTCTCCCACATCCCAGAACAGTAGGATGCTGCTTTGCTTAAGAACATCTCTCTCAGGTGAGATCCACAGCATGTGAAATCACTGAGTTTGAGGCATGAGCAGAATTGCCACAGTTAAGGCTGCTCACACTCTGGTTCTACTTCAGGGTAGCCCTGCCAGTCAACACAGAAGCATGCAGGACCCCCTCAGTAAGTGATTATACATAGCCATTTAGTTAGAACTGATGGATTGACTGTAATTGTTTTCTTGTGTTTTCCAGTGGCATTATTGCTGGTTTTGGCTGGGAAATAAAAATGGGAGAAAGTGCTGTTAATAGATCCTGGCATGAGCTAATTGGAACAACATGTTATATGATACTGCTTATTACACTGCACCACTCAGCCTGATTTTCTGGTATGGCACAAAGTACATCTGCCAAGCACCTTGGTTCCAAGTAATTATCCCCTAACATGGGAACAAGAGTAGCCACAGCAAAATTTGATAGGCTTTAGCTCATTTCTAACTCCGAATAACCCTCTCCACTTCAGACACGCTTCCGGAGCAACACTAAAGGATGAGCTACAGGTTGAACTTTTACCCTCACTCAGAAAGAGACCAAGTGATTGAAAACCATCTATGTTAACATAAACAGTGGTTTACCATCATAATTTAATTTTTCAGTATTGCTGGGGTTGTGATGGTAGGCAATTGGAACAGCCTGCAGACCAACCTTTAAAAATCAAATTGCCTTAATGCAGTCCTTAATTGGGGAAGTTAATAAAGTTGATTAATTTTCACAAACTCACATGAGGAAAAAAAGTGGCTGAAAATGCTGTTCTAAAAGCCGGGGTACTATGATTCTGGCTGTGAGGCCATGCACAGATATAACCTGAAGTATCAGGTTGCTGAAATTTACTGCCCATTACTTCTTTCCTGTCTTGAGTATACTGCATTTAAATGCAACAATGAGCTAACATCTGTATATTCCACAAAGGAGAAGGCTGATAAATATTAATGACATTTGCTCCTCATGTATCTTATGAATTTTTATGTATTCTTTCATCTAGGGGCATCATTGTACAACTTCCACATAAATGATTGCAGAGATCCCATTTCAACCTTGAATTTCCACTTTGCACACAGGCTCCCGCATGGGAAAGCCAACAGAGCACTCACTCAGCTGACAACTCTGGCTATTGAAAAGCCTCCAGCCCTCGCAGAAGAGGCCTTTTTCATCTGTTTAAAGAACAGTGGTAAGATGAATTATCTCCCTAAACAGATTAATTTTATCTCAGCAGCAGTGGAATGAGTCCTTATAGTAGGTTGCCTTCAGCTAGGCACACTGTCCTCTACACCTAACCATGCAGCTAAGCCACCATACAACCAACACAATAGATCAACAGTATTAAGCTCCATTTCATGGTGCATGAGAGGAAAGTGACAAATCTCTACCATTAACTAAGACCATCCTTGAATACACCAATATCTCTCAAATGGAAAATTCTTACTCTTCTCCCGAATTTCTGTCTTTTTCCGCATTCCAATTTCAAGCTGTAAATTCAGCTCTCATAAGCCTTTTTTACAAGAAAATAGCTAAAAAACCTTTGACAAATGCAACCAACTCCAGAATACTTTGGATGTCTGACCCCTGCGGAGAGAAGGTTAAACAAAAACCTGAAGTTAACTCTTTGACCAAAGACAACATGTAGCTTGTGGGTTTTGCTCTAGGCATCCAAGGTTCACTCCCTAAACAACAACAATTTCACTAGCCAAGAAAGTTATGGTTTTTTTTTTTAAGCTAAGATATTATAATTAATAAACAGGAAAGAAGAAAATATGTACTATAGAAAATACAGAAACTATCTTGTGACAATTTCTGCAGTGTCTTCTGAAGTTACAAATTGATCTTGGGATTTCTTGCATTAAAATATGCAAGTGACTCTATACAAACACATATGCAGCCCTCAAGATTTATTCCACTGATAATGTTTGCTGTTTCCAGTCTTTCCTTGCCATAAGTTAATCATGACAGTTGAATTCCTCAACCCTAGGGATCAGAACTTGTTTTGGGGTGACACTAAGCAAAAAATGCCCCCAACATGCACCACCTCACCTTTTATCTTCAGTGATTCCTTGGTATTCAGCCCTTTCATAGCCCAGTAAACCACGTAATGCACATGATGGAACCGTGTTTCTCTATTTGTTCATTTACTTAAATCTCCATTGTATTTGCTTACATTATTGCTTTGCTATTAACAAAATCATTGTTTAACCAAAATCAAGCTAAGATCCTGAACAAAATATCAGTCACGCTGACCTGCACCAAAGTAGCTCAAACACACAATTTGGAAAACAGCACATACACCGGAAAAATCAAATAATGCCCACAGTAAAAGGCCACTCATGAAGATAGTCACCCAACTTCAGACATCAGGAGCAGACCTGCTGAGCATGGAGGAGTCAGAGCAGACAATAGTGAACCTCTGTAAAGGCATCTGCAGACATGGAAGGAAGATCACGAGTGATCTTCCTCACATGTCGCTAAAATAAATGCACTTCACAGAACCTGCTGTCTCAAAATGATACTATTGTAGCATGGTGTTTTCAAAGGCACAATGAGCCTGAAGAAAGTAAAATGGAAGCCAAAGATTTTTTTTTTTAAAGCCTGCTAGTAGCTATATAACAGAAAGGTTCCTTGCACAGTCATGACCTTATGACTGATTAAATAACTTACAGCCATGTTCAATACTCAGGTTGTTGGTTTTGATACAGAAGTCTGTCTTCTTAAAGTGTGATTTAATGACACTGTTTAAAATTGCACTGATCTCCAACCCTGAAACATATTCCTCCTTTCAATGGAGATATATGAGAAAAAGAACTAGTGAGATGTTGACTTAGTATGGTGTTCACCCCTCCACTATAAACAATGTAATGAAAATGATCAGAGCATGGGCAAAATCCATCAAAAGCCTTTCAGCAAGTTCTATCTAAGACAATTTGGTATTTAATTCTTTCAAGCTGAATAAAAGATACTGTCACAGTCCTTGTGCAGGTACAAAAAAATCAGTTGCATGAATTTTCAGCAATGGCATCATCACAAGGGCTGAAGTCTGCCATACTGAGGAGATGAGCTTTTTTCTCCTTTTTAAAGGAAGTATTGTCTGTACAGTTGACATTGTCATCTCTCTCAAGAAAACAAAAACAACCACCCCAAAACAAACAAACAAACAATCAAGAAAACAAAATGGTAGTACATGGATATGTGTTTGCATAGCTTTCAGTAAAGGCTGGATGGTACGCTGGGAAAGCAAAAGGCCTAAGGAGTCACCTGTACTTCCACGTACAAGATGCAGGCAAACCCAGGACTGCTTTCACTTGTAAGAGAGATAGGGTATTTATTTTTCTTCCATTATCTTGCTCTCCAGGGTAACTGAGAGCAGAGAGGTTACTGTCAGAAAGCTATTGTCTTTTTCCTACTTATCACTGATGCGTGCTGCTGAGCTGAACCTCTAAATATTCCTCAGTTGCTATGGAAGCTGTGGGACGAGTAATATCACCCCAATACACTTAAGGGACCTGATAACCAAAGACCCTAATAACAGACTTTCCCTTTGCTTTGAATGATTAAGTCAGATTGAGAGAAAATACCAAACTGCCCACACATTCTTATCTGCCTGCATTTCTCAGTGCAGATTCTATGGTTAAAACTCCATTCAGATTTTCACCAGAAACATGATTTTGCCTGAAGGCCACAATTTTTTTAAATTTTTATTATTATTTTATTATTATTATTATTTAAAGCTTTAGATTCCCAATTACTTTGGTACCGTGTCACCACAGGAGATTTTTGGTAAGCTGACTGTTCAGCTGGAAGAGGCATTTTAGAGATGAGTTTGACTTTGAAAAGGAAACTCATTTCAACAAAGTTGGAAGGCCAGAAACTTTATACAGCCTTTGGGAGGGCTGAGAAGTTATCACCACAGATCCAATCCTACCAGCAATGAATCTGTCAGCTAGCACACAGCCTGCACAATAGACAGCATGTGCAGAAGCTGAACATAAAAGAACTGCATTTTTGCATAAAACCAGTGTGTAACAGCTGATTTAAACATACTTACAGTATTAATAGTTCTGTTAGAAACATATTTGTGTTTTGTAATGAAGAGAAAATGGATTTCTTAATATAGAACACATACTGTCCAGTTCTTTCCTTATGCTGTTACATATTCATGAAAAGCAATATCTGCACTAACATATCAAAGTTGTGTTAGAAAGAAAGAAAAAAATCTACAGCATCTAAACTATTCAGTGTAACCTTCGAATATTAAATCATAGATAAAAATGGATGATAGTATTTTTCACCATCTCACAGTACAACATAGGTCTTGCTGGTAAGATAACTGAAAGGCTAAAGAACCAGCCCCCAGCCCAGTCCTGCAAAAGTGTAGCCAGTATAATTTTATTTTAAAAGGCTTTTTGTGTTTGACACCAATATACAAGCTAAATAATCTTTCAGTCATACATATCGAAATTCAACATAGGATTTAGCCTTGGAAACTGTGCCCAGTTCCTGCTGGTTCAGAATCTGTGGGAAGTTAGACACAAATTAATATTCCCACAGCGTATCCCTACATTGCCTAATCCGAGATGACTACTAAACTAAAATCCTAGTAAATTAAATAATGTCAGCATCATAAACCATATCATTTATATCTATTTGAACTTATGATACCCTTTTGATTAATCATTCCTGATATATTGTACATCAATAATTAAATGTCTTCCAGAAATGTCAATGCTTATCAGAAAATGAACACATTGGGAACACATTAGCCTTACCATTTACCTAATATTTACCCTTAATGCCTGAATTTATGATCCTATTTCTTACAAAGATTAGTAGCGAATTACATGTTTAAAACTTAGACCATGCACCTCCATGGAAAAAACGAAAAAAAAAAAGAGAAAAGCTATAAGATGCTCTGAAGACCATCTGAGCTATGTTTCAAAGGATTATAGAATGAGCCTTATATGAAGAATTGTAGGAATAACTGGAGCAGGTAAATAAAAAATAACATTAAAAATAAATTTCAAGAATATTCTAGCAGCAACATCATTTATTCAGTTCCTACAACCAGGCTGAATAATCATCCTTGTCTTTCAACAGGAACGTTTCAGGCTAGTCATGAAGAGAAATGTGTTTATAAATTATCAGTTAGATTATGTCCTGCTTTGAAAACAGAAGGAAGCTCTTTTTATTCTAAGATTAATTTCTACTTCTTTTGAACAGTCACTGCACAGAATTGACTTTTAAAATAACTAATCTTGCAGAAGGATTAATAAAGGGATTTGGCATTTATAGGACTAATATGAAGATCTACAATGACATTAGATGGAGCAGAAATACTTCAAGGCATCCTGGGGTTAGGAAGGAACTTTCCCTTAGAGCAGCTTATTCCATAATTGTCCACTGTGGGAGTTTCAGCACTTTTCTTTGAGATCTAATACTCTCCACTGCTGGAGACAGAAACACTGGGACAGATATATAATTGTGTGGATCAAATTTGGAAATACTCTTTTTTTTTTTCTCTTTTTTATTTTTTTTTTTTTTTAATGGTTAAGGCTTGTCTATCCACTAAGGTTTTTTCAATAATTGCTCCTATGTATTTTGAGGACTCAGACCAAATAGCAACAGAAAATTGTAGGCACAGCTGCCCTCCTGGCCACTGCCGTTACTTGAAGCCACTCTTTCAGCCAACTCTCCATAAAACAGTTCCATTCGATGGGGTGTTTAAAACAAATGTCAGCAGTTGTAGCTGGTTTGTACCATTTACACATGGAGCAGATGAAGCTTTAAAAATACAGTGGTTCTCATTCTCAGAAGTGTCACATTCCTTGGGCAGAACAAACAAACTAGCTACATAGAAAAGCATTTTTAAAAATTGTGAGAGAGGAAATAGAAATAGTATATGCTTCAGGGAGATTATATCTGAGAATATAAATAATTTCCTAGTCCTTTATTTCTCAGATGTATTTTTGGTTATATTAATTGCATAGAAGCAGACCCGAATTCTGCTGCAGTCAATATACTTTTGGAATATTATTTTTTCTTCCCTGTCTCTTGACCTGCTAATAAACCTTAAGTGCAGTCAGTATATTTTGCTGTTGCTGCTGCTGAAATTCGAGGGGGTATTCATCAGAAGAGTCAGGACAGGCAGAGATCTACCTAATGAAAATGGAAGTTATTATTGTCTTGTCTATATTCTCCTCACCATCAAAAAAACCAAAACCAAACAACAAGTGAAAGCATCCCTATTTTGTAAAAGGAACCCAAGACATTAAAACCACTTGAGAAATAAATACAAACACTGTACCTCCAAGCCCTGGGAATTAAATATTCTGATGCTTGCTGGGAGCACATTGTAATTTTCTCAATTCTGAGCATGAAGTACTGCAGGCACTGAACCACCTTTATTAAAAAATAAATAAATAAAAAAGTCACACAGCATAGCTGCCATCCACAGCCCTGGTCAAGGCTCAGGAGTCTGCAGAACTAGGGCTCATTTTAAAGAGATTCATGCAAGGAATCGGAGTGAAATGCAGAGTGAAGGAATAGGCTTTAAGAATGATTACTTAAAAAAGCCACCATGTTTAGTTAAGGTAGTAAGCTTAAACACAAGTCTTTACAGAATCATAGAATAGTTTGGATTGGAAGAGACTTTCAAAGCTCATCTAGTCCAACCCCCCTGCAATGAGCAGGGTCTTCAACTAGATCAGGTTGCTCAGAGCCCCGTCCAGTCTGGTCTCAAATGTTTCCACGGATGGGCATCTACCACTTCTTTTGGCAGCCTGTGCCAGTGTTTCATCACCCTCATTGTACAAAATTTCTTCCTCATGTCTGAACTAAATCTCCTCTCGTTTAGTTTAAAACCATTACCCCTTGTCCTATCACAACAGCCCCTGACAAAATGTCTGTCCCCATCTTTATTATAAGCCTCCTTTAAGTACTGAAAGGCAGCAATAACGTCTCCCTCCAGCCTTCTCTTCTCCAGGCTGAACAACCCCAACTCTCTCAGCCTGTCCTCACAGGAGAACTGTTCCAGCCCTCTGATCATTTTTGTGTCTTCTAGATCCTTTCCAACAGGTCCATGTCTTTCCTGTACTGAGGGCTCCAGAGCTGGGTGTAGGACTCCAGGTGGAGTCTCATTAAGAGCAGAGTAGAGGGGCAGAATCACCTCCCTTGACCTGCTAGTCACCCACGGGTTATCTATATTTACATTATTCATAGGGCAGTCTAACGTTAGCACTACAAACCTAAGACTAGCATAGACCTGTTTATCAAGGAACTGTAACAGGTCTCAAAATAGGAATGAGAATGACCAGAGATTAGAAATGCTCTCATGTTCCTCTATTCTGCTTTGTCCTCTAAGGCAGCAGTTTCAAAGCCCATGAAAATAAAATAATTCTCTCACATTTTACATTGTTATTTCGGCACTCAGACCGAATCAGTCAAAATCTTAATGTTCTCTGTCCCTGGTATACAGGAATGACACTGTGCAGAACAAGAAGCTGCAGGAGCGTCTGGAAATACAGTGGAAGGCATAATTTCACAGTATAAATAATGCACATAATGGAATTAAGAGAAAAGTGGAAGGTGTATTATATACGAATTTTAAAAGACTTTAATGTGCAGTTAGAATATTCCTGGATATGCCTCTGATGTTCCTGGAACTAATGTCTATTTGAGTTAGAACTTCTCTTGAAAATACTGAGTCATGTTCCACCACTAGTGTGGTTTAGAAAATCCATCCTAATCCATCCTTGATTCTAGTACATTTTGCCAGTGTTTATTTACTACTATTAAAAGCAGGCACTATATTTCTCTCAATTTTGTCTAGCTTCCAGTTGTTACATACATTTGCCAGCTAGATTGCAAAGCCCTCTAACATCACACTTCTGTTCTTTGTATAAATACTACTAAACTAATAATACGTTTTTTTGCAATCATTTTCTTGAACAACAGAACCAGTTAAGATCCTTTAGTCAGCCACTGCAAGGGTCTCACCCAAAACCTTCCCAACTTGCTGGTTTCCTTCTTATATTGGGGACATCAGAACTAGACACAGTAGTCCAGCAGCAAGCATTCCTAGTTCAAAATCTAAAGCTGGTGACTATCTACAGATCATAGATTATAATAGCCTCACTTGCCTTGGGAAATAATGTATGACCCGTATCTGCTGTGATTAACAGATGCAGAACTGCTGTTTCCCCATAGAACTTCCCCAAACTGGAGGAGGACTGCTTACCTTCCTTCTCTTCACCATTTGAACTCCACTTCTGGAAGGTGGCAGGAGGGGAAGGGAAGGTTTTGTACTACTTACTGCGGTCTCATATGGCTTGGTCAACTCACAAAAAAGGTTTTTTTGGTAAATAAAAATCTGATCAGACTGAGACACAAAAAGTATGAGGATAGGTGAAATTACTTGTCTGACCCCATCATACAGAGAAGTCTCAGGGCTTTATATTAAGCAGCAAGGCACTCTTCTGTGCCTGATAAAGACAAAATATTCATACGATACAGGGTTGTTCATGAAAAGGGCTGGCAAGACAGAGGAAGAGAGGCATAAGTGGGATTAAAAGCAGTTTGTCAGCCATGAAGGGCTTTTCAACAAATGCCTGAATTGATGTTTAAAAGATAAAGAAGACATTTTTCTAGAGGCAAGGAAAAACTCATCAAATTTCGCAATTAAATTCCATGCAACTTGGAAGTTGTAGACAATTGCCCAAATATTTTACAAATGGATCAAAGATGAAAGCATCTGGTGCAGAGAAAGAACACAGTGTTATGAGACAAAGACAAACCTATGAAATACACTGCTTCTTTCCCTCCATAATGTGGGTGGCAGATTCACAACCTGCAGAATCACTTACTGCTGGGCTGCTGACAAATATATGGCCGTGGGTTTGGCACAGTCAGGTGACAGACCAGGTGTAACCTAAAGACCTGCACAAGGGTGGTAACAAAGTGCGTGCCCACAAGAGAGGTGAGCTGAATCCGCAACCCCACCACAACACCGACCATCCACTGCCAGGAGATGCCCATGCAAATGCTTGCAGCCTTTTGAAAAGCTGTCTACCTCTTGAGGTTTGCTGTATATATGACTAATTCTACTTTGTACCAGGTCCATAAGAAAAATGACATGCTAGACTGAGGCCTGACTCTCAATCAACCCATCAAGATCACACCGATCAGCCTGAGCAGAGCAACAAAAGTAGCAAACCTCATCCCTGATTTGCAGTGCTCAGATCTGATGAGATGCACTCTAACGCTAAGAAAGAAAATACTAAGCAAGTACTTCACACTGAATTGCAATGCGTAAACAGTTCAGAAAGACTGCAAATGTACATGCTACGGGATTCTGTAGGCACCTGCTCAGGAGGGGAGGTTCCAAACATGTACGCTCCTCTCCTAACTTTATGTACACAGCAAAATACAGTCGCAAGGCAGCCCAATTCCTTTCTTCTCTTCTAAAATGGAGGTCGCTAACAGTTTGGATATGATCTGACATTTGAAAGCTTGACATGTCTCCCTGAAGTTTCAAAGGTAAAGAAAAAGCTGGGGTTTTGTTTTAACTTACGCATTTTAGCTGTCTCTTATATTATAAGGGAACTAAGCTGCAGGGGCCATACTGTAACTTTTTTGTGCAATTTCTTATTTGGCTGAGGCATGATTTTTTTCCAACACATATTATTTGACATTTATCAGCAAAAGGATTTTAGCATGCCCTACTCTTGCAGAGCAAAAAGCTTATATTCAATACTGCCCCTTCACTGTTCTATTCCTTTTTAATCAACTATCATTCATTGTCCTCAGGGTGCTCATTAATTCTGAAGTTTAAAAGATATCCAACAGCAGTAGCATAAATTCATAGATAGGTACAACAGGAATGTGTCTCTCTCTACGCATGACTTTTTCTTTTAGAATTTAACCTCTGTGATTAATTCAGATTTTTGTCGTGTAGCATCTTTTATGCAAATAGCAGAATTTCTTACAGAAATACCTTTTCTTAATACTTAACACATCCTTCCTGGTCTCTCATCTCCAAAGCACAGAGAAATCATATTGTCTAACTGGCAGCACAGTAACTGTGCATATGAATAGCTAGTAAAACATGTGTAAGTGCTTATATATTGGTGAAGTTTCAGTCCCATGTCTGGATTAAGTAGGGCAGGAGAAGTTTAAAGCTTTCCAAAGACTAAAACAGTTAGTGAATTTTTAATTAACCTATGTTTTCAAGCCATCAGATTGTAACTTAGAAAATGCAGTTTGGACCATTAATGAAATATTTTCCCCCCAACTTGAAGAAAAAATGATTTACATAGTAGACTATAAAGAGGATTAGAATGATTCAAATAGCAATCTAATGAAAAAAAGATTAAATGTTCTGTAGTCATCTGTTAAGTTTGCGAACAATTTTCTGCTCCTCTACCCTCAGCTAAAACCCTGTCCCAAGTCACAGCCCAGGCCTTTTGCAAACAGAAGGAGCTTTCCGAGTACTTGGCACTTACTCACTGCAGGTGAGCCCAGACTGCAATCTCAAACTATTTATCTCCACCTACCAACACCTGCCAAATTCAAGGAGAATATGTCAAACAGTAGCATTCAATATAAGTAATCTACAAATGGCATAATCACCAATCCATTTACAGACCGATACTGTAAAATAAGCTTGTTTTTCCTGCCAGTTGAGTCACAATTTCAAATTCTTATTAGCAGAGATTACAGGTGGTAGAGCAAGAAAGGTATAGCATTACTATAAAGTGAAGGTGTAGCAACATAATTGCAAAAGCTACAACCAGCATCTAGGTTTTAGCAGCACTAATTATATCTAAATAAAAGAGCAATTTCAAGTAGGGTGGCTATTAAAGGCCCATTCAAAAGAATCTACATATGAAGGGGTGGAAGAAACAATTCCACACAACTCATCCATGTTTCAAAATTACCACTGTGTTATTTTCCACCTCTCAGTGCTGAAATGCTTTGCTACATAGCATTGATGAAAATGGTTAAAGGACACGAAGGGCTGGCTCTCAGGTTACAGTGAGGAACTACTGAAGGCAGTGGTGTAGCTGTGTAGTCAGAGCTGCACAGATTTTCCCTAGTTTTGTATTTACTTGCAACTTAATTTGGAATGTTAAATTCTTTTGAAATACCCACACATAACATACACAGTTTTCCCAGCTTGAGACCTCAGGCTGAACAGCTTGCTTCAGTTCAATTATTATTCAAGCACAGATAGCCAGGATTATCCTAGATGAAATGCAAACCAAGTGGGAAACAGATTCCACATAAAAAGCTCACAAGCTAAAAGAAAATGAAATCAATCCTCAGCCTTTCAACTCCTTAAAGCGATAGGCAATAACAGGGCTGCCAAATCAGAGTAGACCTGAAAAGAAACATTTTGCGGCCTATGATTGAAAGGGAGCATAAAAGAATGTCAGGTAGATGGATGCTTTATTGCTATTTTATATTTGAAACCAGCAAACAAGGCCAGGTTGTAGCTGAACACATGAAATTGCAACTCTTCCATCTATTTTAGGAGACCTGGATGATGTTGCTAACCTTGTTGTCTGATCGTGATCACACCCCTTCATCTTTCCTATACATTGATCAGCTGTTTCCTATGAGAGCAACTTGTCACAAATAGCTCTAGAGATTTATATTTATATGCATGTTCTTTTCTCCCCATTATATTTTTATTGCGAACAACCTATGAATACAACAAGTATGTTAGTAGTAAATATAGCTGCACGGCAGGGAGGAGCTGATACAAAGTTCTTATCTCCATGAGAAGAGACTTGGCCTTTTTCACTGTTTCCAAAGTTAGGTCAGGACAGACTGGTGGATTGGTGCTGTCTGGCAGATAACCCCCTACCCAGTCCACCCACTCACTCCCCCACTGTGGGATGAGGGAGAGAACTGGAAGGGCAAAACCAATAAAAACTTGCTCTCAGTCTTGTGGGTCAAGATAAAGATGGTCTAAGAAATGAAGAAAAAAAAAAATAACCAAGTGATACAAAGGCAATCACTCACCACCTTGTACCAACAGACTGATGAATGATGCCCAGCCAGACTCTGAGCAACATCTACTTTGGAAAAACTACCCACCCCTGTGTTATTGTTGTGCATGATGTTATATGGGCTGCAATATCCCTTTGCCCAGTTCAGGACAGCTGTCCCAGCTGCCTCTCCCAGCCTCCTGCCCACCCCCAGCCTGCTCACTGGGGCAGCAGAGTGAGAAACAGAGAAGGTCTTGAAGCTATGTCAGTTCTGTTGAGTAATAAAAACTAAACACAGCTAAAAACTAACACAGCTAAAACACTGCTGTGTTATCCATGCTGTTTTGGCCACAGATCTAAAGCACAGCACTGTACAGGCTACTCTGAAGAAAATTAACTCCATTCCAACCAGACCCAATACAAAGGTCCATCCTGCAGCATCCTCATCTCCTTGTTGCTCTTTGCTTCAGGTCTTTCAGGAGAACAGATAACCAGACAACTCTCTTCTAAGTTTTCCCAATTCTAACTTGGATTTCTTCAACCAGTTAAATGGTTTGGGTGGTTTGTTTTGATTTTGTGTTTGGTTTTGGCTTTTTGTTTTCCTGAAAACTGGTATGCTTTAGTATTTCAACCACATCTCATTTTCATTTAATATATATGTTAAAAAAAAGATTAAAACATGCATGTTCCTGACTGCATCAAAAAGCAGCTGGCTGACTGAGTCTACAAAAACATCTAGTACATTGCACTGTGATCTCTCTCACTTTACTGAAGAGCCAAATACATTGATACTCTTCCAGTTCAGTTCCATATTGAATTAATCAGGGAATTAAACACCTGTCTCCACCAAAACTTCAAATTAAGTGAAAGTGAAACAGCGTAATCCAAGGTTGTTCCTTTTTGACCTACCTGAGTGAAAACGGATGGAAACACTGACACAGAAGAAATGGGCCATGTGTGGTTTTGGCAACGGAGACTAAGAAACTGCAAACTCTCAACTCTGCCTCAAATACCACTTCTCTTTGGTCGCGGGGTGGATTCTCATGTATTACAGACTGATTGGTGTCTCAAATGACTCAGATCTATGGGTAAGCAAGAACAAACAAACAAACAAAAAGTAAAATCCTCTGCTCCTTTAGACCACTGTATGAGGAAGCTTTTTCCCCAAGGAGAAACAAGCAGCCATTCTTGAACAAAAGCAGGCATGCTTGTGGCTGCACACATCTGGGCATCCTCTTTGCTTATTCATAAGAGGTATGACCAGAAAATTGTCTGACGTGAGCAACAATGGAGGTGTGAAACATCTCTACACACGTGGGGAACTCGTGACCACATCGACCCAGTTCTTTTTATCAGTGCTTCCTCAGGGCATCTGGGGTAACACAGGAACATTTCAGTTCTGCAGAACAGCCTTTGTGAGGGTCTTAGCATGAGTACAAATGGAACAAGCTCTACTAATGACAGACAACTGTATTAATAATCAGTATCATAGGTTGCACAAAGAGCTGTATTGCACTGTTGTATTGCATTTTGTCATGCCCTGACTCTATTCCGCCTTTTAACCTAGGAAGTAATGAAAGTAATTTGTTCTTTCATGCAGTCTGTAGTATCTATAATGCTGACCATTTCTAAAGACAAGATGTAGATGCCTGCTTTGATACGTCTGGGGTACAGTTTTATGATCAGCATAAAACCCAAGAGCCGTCCACCACATGTTCCTTATGGCCTTCTTCCCTTTTCCTCTCTCTAGATGACTCTCAGTTCAGCATAACAGAGAACTGCTTCACTTTCAAAGCTTAGCACTTCTGACTGGCAAGTGAATATCCCTACCACTTGGTGATACATTCAAAGTGTTATCAATTATTTTTTTCTGGGAAAAAGTAGTCTTCACTTTATCTCTTCGGCATATTGCCCAACTAGTAATGTGAAAAAAAAAACACAAACCAAACCAAAACCAAACAAAAAAAAAACCCCGCTGACACTTCACAGATATAAGACATAGAAAAGAGTAAGATACTGAAAAAGGAGGAGAAGTTTGGGGAAAAAATTGAAAGGAAAATTTAAATTTGGAAATTTTTCAAGACTAATGCAAAATCCTTTTCAGAAAGAGGTAAATCTTTTTCAGATAAGAGCTCTGAACAAGTACAAACTACCTTTTGTAAGGAATCACTGGAAAGAACCTCTCTTGACACTTTAGGAAGCTCTAGATCAAGCTTTAAGATAATAGACTGGGGAGGAAAAAGAAAAGCATGGCTGGATATCACATCTTTTATTCTAGTCATCTAAGGCAAGTACAGAACAGCCAGTGAGCCTCCACAATTGGATTGAGGCTTGGACTGGATTTCTAATGCTAAATTGATAGGTGTTCAGATACTACTGTGATAAGTACGTTATAAATACAGAGGCTGACAGCTTAAATAGTTTGCTAAAACAGACAGCTCTAAGAGCTATTCTGGATAATCATTTATCTATCCATCCATCCCAACTCTCTAAACTGTCCATTTGAATTTTCAGACAGGATATTTTAGCAGGATAGCTTGTTGAAATACAGCTATAGTGGCTATAACAGAGAGACAGATAGCTGAAACAGATATGAAAGCTGAATGAGATACTTGGTAATACAGAGAGAGCTCCAGAAACCATGGAGGCAGGGGGGAAACAAAACCAAACCAAACCCAAAACAAACCAACCAAACAAAACAATACAAAAAAAAACCCCAAACAAACAAAAAACCCAAAAAAAACCAAAACACCACAGAAAAAAAAAAAAAAAAGAGTGAGTATGGATGACTGAAGAACAAGTTTGGTTCTTACATGAGGAATAGAAATAAAAATCTTGCTGAGGGCAACTACATTTTCTCACAACTTTCTGCTTTGGAAAAAGGTGCCTTGAAAATCCACTTTCATAATCATGCCAATCCAATTCTCTCAGTAACGACTGCAGTGAAGATTCCCACCAGCAGTATGAGTTTGTATGGACTACACACTTGCACTGGTGCTCTACTTGAGTGACAGAGAAAATCATTATCTCAGTTATCTTCCCGCTTTAAATGTCCAACATGTCCTTTAGTCCATTTTTCCCTATATTTTTCTGCAGTTAGTCCCTTCTTACCCTTCTTTAACATTTGACATGTGGCTTCCCACTCACTAATAACAATGCAAATGCACCCAGTGAAACATTCCTGCCGCCACCAGGAAACTCAGTCTCCAGAACACAGTCTTCCCTTTTCAGCTCTTCACAGACTCATATCCCCACAGAAACCTTTAAACAATTAAAGTCCTAACTGGATTTTACCAGTTAATTGGAGTTCTGGGTCTTGAATAATTTTGTGCATTCAATAGCTACATTTTTAAGTAAATCACACTACATCATAGCTAGACAGCAGAAGACATTTAAAGGTCTTTTATATAACAAGTTGCCAGTTGCCAGCTGTTTTTCTGATCTTTATGGTAAATCCTGCATTGAAAGATTGCTGCCTAGAAGGCAGGAGCTGACAATGATTTGAATCTACCAGCTATCTCTGTAGATCTGATGCCATTATTATCAGTGGAATCAGTATTCCTTCGACATTTTCCCTCTTGGAAAATGCTTTGTAAGAAATAATAGGGAACTATATATATTGATAGAATACTGTTACATATGCTGTGTTCATCCATTTACAAGTTTCAGCGTAGCTTTCTACTGGACTGCACATATTATGCATACACACTCTATACCCAACAAACACACACGTTTTCTAATGTACCTATCATTCACCTAAATGGTACAATAAAGGTGTTCATTTAGTGGATAAATACTGGTATAGTCACTGGAATTTTTCTCCTTCTTTAGCATTTCTTAATTATTTTAAATATAGAAAAACAATATAAATATTTTATATATATACAGTAAGAGCTATTCTGGTAAACTTAGATACTTAAGTTTTATTATTATCCTACACAGATCAGTTTTGAGACAAAGTTTATGGATTTGCTCTGCAAAAAACAATAACAGGAAACAGAAGATCTGTATATTTAACACAGACAACAGAAAATGCATAAAATTATCTTAAGCTGCTATTGTTAATTGGAGATGACACATCAAACTAAACAGAGGTTTTGAATCAGAAGAAGACCCATGAACAATTTTGTCATTTCCTTTGAGAAGCCAAGTTGCACCACAACATGTCGTCTTCAATATCTTGACCACTCCTATCAGTGATACAGAAATACAGAGGCGTTGACCAAATGAACATCTTAGTGTGAGGTTAAAATTTTGGAATTAGCCATTGCAGCTAGTTAAAATAACAATAATAATAATAACAACAATAATAATATCATCTGATCACCATCCAGGCACAAAGCAAAAATCTATACATTTACACAGCCCAACATAAAAAGATTTAGTGTAACATGTACATAGTTCAGGGTGGATTAACATGTTCTGTTTTCAATTCTCCACTAAGACTTTTTACTAGATGATCTTGAGATAGCAATGCATGTGTGCTTAGACATAAATGGCAAGGATGATGCATATAAATGTTAAAAAAAAAAGTTTTAAAAAACACAGAAAAGAGGTAAAAAATCTGGAACAAATGATATAATGTTCAGATCAGATTTGTTAAAAATGCATCTTGCAATGTTAGAATAAATACAAGTCACAGAAAAAAAGAAACTGACTTCTTGAAAACAGCAAATCATTACAGGATGCTAAAGATTTCTTAGCATATTAGCCTACCCTTAGGGTTTCTTGAACATAATCCATTTCAATAAATATTCTCTTCTCTATTTTCTAGCACAAACGACATTACAGATTAGATTAAGCCAATTCTTATGCTAGTAGTACTGTTCTGCCAATACCCACTAAGGGTATTGAGAGGAGGAGTGAATCACAGATATGTTGCACAACCTGCTCATGAATTCTGCAATCTGTGGTTTAATCTAAGGTTACATTATGCATGCAACAGTGAAAGGACAAAGCTACAGGTTAGGTGCAGCTTTTAACTTAACACATGATAAGATTGATATTGTTTACTGGGGGCAATGGAATTTCCAAAACGAGAAGTATTTATTTGTTTTCCCCAGTGACTTCTGTTCAACACCTTTAATTTTGCCTTCAAGTTATCACAAACTTGGCGTCTCAGGTCTGTTGCCCTAGGGCACTGCATTGCTCACATCAGTATCCCTCTACATCATGCTCAAGTAAACTTAAGAAATCTGCTACTTCTAGCTTGACTGCTCTCCTCTCACACCACTTCATTGTTCATCTCTTTTTCTTTTAGACCTTACTGTGTTTCTCATATATACTTTCTTTATTCTTTACATTCTTACTGTCTCTTATGTATGAAGCACATTTCCTGAGTTTAACTGTAGGATCATGGACTTCTCTTCCTGCAAGGGCCACTCAATCCTGCCAACATATGGCTTTAAGGTGAAGGAGATGGGCAGCACTGAGAAAAACAACTTATTTCTCCATTTTAGATTACTTATATAAATGGTTAAAGAAAGTACAAAGCACCCAAGAGCCTGAAACTAACACTAATAATGCTATGCATATTTGTGTACAGGGTGTGATGAGAGAACAAGGATGGAAGGAAAATGGTGTTTCTGAAAGGGAAGCCATCCCCTGATCTGGATTTCACTCAACTGAAGAAGTCTGAAACTTGTCACCCAAAGAGGAGTTGTCTACTGAATAGACTGTAGAACAGCTTTACAAAACAAGCAGTAGTTCCTGTAAGAGACATCTGCAGCTACTATACTTCTCTAGAAACTGAACTTTCTAAAAAATATATAGCAGGAAACTACAAGCTTGAAAGCTTCAGTCAGTCTGCACGTATCACAGAAATTAGAGATGAAAGGACATATTATGTCAATCTTTCATTCTGTGGCCACTGGTAGATTATTCCTTATT
This sequence comes from Streptopelia decaocto, assembly GCF_964273445.1. NCBI lineage: Eukaryota > Metazoa > Chordata > Aves > Columbiformes > Columbidae > Streptopelia > Streptopelia decaocto. The sequence goes on along the minus strand of NC_138656.1, from coordinate 52,771,855 downwards.
ACCTACTCCTGAGCTCTTTGTCCACTGTAGTTTTGAATGACTCAAGTGCCTGGATTTCTACCACTTCCCTTGGGAGTCTTATCTATTCCACAGCCTAATAGATCTCACTGTCAGGAAATGGCCTCCATTTGCCTTTGCTCAATCTTATCCCATTACTCCTAGTTATGGTAGTTTTTTCCTGTTGTGCTCTGAAACACCCTTGTAATGGCTCTTACCCCAGAATCAGAGTGGAATAACAGCCCTCAATGGAAACTTCTCACCTTCCATTAAGTGCTCCCTCGTCCCCTGAGTCCCTCAACCTGGCACAACACACAGGGAGAGACAGAAGTAGTTGCAGCGAGCAGGACCTGGACTAATGCCACCTGAGACAGGCCATTGCACAATGCTGAGCCATAATTACAGCACAATGGGACAGAGGGAACAGTGTGGGATAAAAGTGGTGTCAGCAGGCAGGGACCCTTCCTTTTAACCCAGGCAGTCTTTAAGTTACATGCTCAATTTTGTAAATAGTCCCATTTTGTAAATGGGCATTAATCATCTTAGTGAAACATCTCATCAGTGTCAGTGCTCTCTACATGGTGTGCCTGTCTTGCTGCCCCGCTCCTCCCTTCTCATCTTTTTGCTGAACTCTAGCCAAACTTTATGCTGCAAAATGTATGACTAAACTTTCACTATTAAGGAGCTCCAGTGAGACTTAATCCAAATTCAAGCACCACTCGCTTTTCAGTACAGCAAAAGCAAAGATGTGCATTAATGTAGCTTCCCAGTTTTATGCAGCAGAGATACACGTTTGCATTAGTTAATGATCACACTTTATTTAAAGACATAAGTTGTTTGATTTAACCTCTTCTTGGTCTTGAACAGTAGTGAGAACAAAAGTAATGCAGAGACAATGGTGGATGGCTACTAGCACACAGAAAGCCCCCAAACCAGTGGAGAAAAGCTCAAAGACATTGCCAGCTGAAGAAAAGAACAGTGTACTCTAACAGGTATAACTTTCATCATCATGTGAGATGAAGATACAATGCTACCCACATAACAAAGATGTAAGAAGTTGGCAACAGCCAATCCAGAATTTAACTAGCAGTTCATTTTTACTCCTAGACTGATTTTAGGCAGTAAACTAGATACAAGTTATTTTATTTAAGCCACAAAAACAATCTATCAGAGGAAAAAGAAACTTTACACAGATATCTCAAGAAATCCAGACACAGAAAATTCCATTTCCTTTGTGCTTTTCTAATTTAAGACAGCTGAAGTAACTTCTGCTGCTCACCTCTTTCATTCATTGCATTCCTTTTAAGTGTTTTGCTGTGATTGTTTTATTCTGAAGCTTGGTTATTTTCAGTGGTATTTTCTGGAGAGTATTTGGTTGTTTTGATTATGCCCTACCATAGCCCATTTCAATTTCTCTGCAAGTTTCCCTGTGGTGTCCTTGGAAATACTCAATCTGTATATTATAATCTAGGGACTAACAGAGTAAAAGAAAACATAAATATCAGTGTTGAGCTGTCTCTAACATATTATACCCTTTTTACAGACCTATCTTTTATTAAGTCCCGCACTACTTTGCTGTTTCCTGTAAGAAAAAGTAGCCAAGGGAGAGCTACTGGAAAATGTCCCTTCAAGTTATATTTTAGCCCTGAATAAAAGCTATCAAAGCAAACAGTGTATGTAAGGACACACTCTCATACACAGACATGCAGGTTCTTTCCAACCAACTTATTTCCCCATCCACTGAAACATATACAAAGACTTTGACTAGCAGGACAGATATCAAGTAATTAATTAAAAAGGTCCTAAAAAACTTTAAAGATAAAGATGACCAAATAAAGCACCTAAAACACAAAGGAAAAAAAGCAGGAATGGTCCAGACAAAGATGTCTTGCACTTGAAATGCTGCGCAGGGAAAGGAAAGCAAGGGTCCCACACTTCACACTCCTAAATATTTTCTTAGGTAGATTAAGAGGCAATCAAAACAAAATTAAAAATTTCTTAGTCTATTCCATGGAAAATGAGGAGTGACTTCACATAAAAGTAGTCAACAAAAACTCCAGAATGAGTTAATAACATAGAACCACAAAACCTCCCACCTAAATAATCTCTCCTAATAAGCAGCACAAATCCCTGGAAATACGAATAATTCGGTTTCTTATTGAGATGAGCATTTTTATGGCTACATATTTCACATCATGATGGTGTTCACAGACAGACTGAAGGCCTGAAACATCACATTCTTTTATACTCTGTGTATCAGGAACTGCTTAGTTTTCCTGCAGAGAAAGGTGACTCTTGCTCCTACCTAAATCCAACCACCAAACTCCAATTAATTTAACTTAGCATAAGGTCAGGCCCGTAAGATTCAACAAGGAATCTTGATGTTGTATTGGAAAAAAAAGATGCAGCACAACTGCTTTACATTTTGACTCCTTAGCTTAGCATGTCTGAAGGGCACAGCTTCTCAACAGCTCTCCCTTCATTTTCAGCCTTACAGGCCAGAAGAGTGATGATGTTGTTGTTTGGGCACCCTGTTCTGCTTCTCTGAAGCACATAACAAGAAATAAATACAATCAGGGTCATCCATGTATTTCTAACTGCTGTAAACACTTTTGATGTATACAAAATGCACTACAGATGCCATTGCCTTGCCTCTCTTCGCTCATCACTTCACAGAAATTTGGGGTTTACCTGAGCTCCATGCCTGGTCCCTCAAGGGAGGATTACAGTGTAGCATGGGATCTGCACTTGCATCGAGGCTGCACCACTGCAGAAAGTGAAGCCATTACATTAGTGGCTAACTACCCCTTTGAGGATTTCATGATTGAAGTGCGAACTGACTGTCATACCATTCACCTAGAATTTGCAAACTGGTTGTCTGTTTTTGACAAGAAAAACTGGGAGTGTTGCCCAAACTGACAGGAGAAGTGTATTTTCTTTTTTCTTTTTTTTTTTTTTTTTGTAACCATCACTTTTTTACATTTAGTTGATATGTATAAATAAACATGAGGAGAACATCGTAGTAGACTTCATATTAGTCTAGTGGAAAGTACTGTATTGCAAATGTAAACTTCTTTGGGGACATTACTCCTGACTAGCCAGCAAAGCCAGTCAAAAATATGACTTTTGCTTCAGCTTAACCATATTATACACTTTATCACCCAGTGTCTTGTGTAATAAATGTTACCGAAAATACTAATTTAGGATCTGAATTTATTTTAATTAGTCTTTGTGATACTGCAGCAGATGTTAGCCTGTATAAAAGCAAACCTGCACTTGTGAGGAATCTCAATGAGAAGGCCCCCAACATTTGATATTCTCAGACATGCTGCTTTAGATTGCAACAGCAAACAGGAGGGGAGAAAGGAAACTAAAGAATGAACAAGAATTGGGAGGGCAAGGAGACAAGAAGGAAGACATTCCTTTTGTTATAAACGTGTCCCGTTATCAGTCACAGCACTGTAAAGCTGAGGCTGCAGAGGACCATTAATAACTGGCAGTTGTTGTTAACTACCAGGGAACACCAGATAACCTTCCTGAGAATATCTATACCCCCATCTTGGGCAGCAAAGTAATGAGTCCCAGTGGAAAGAAAGCACTGTCCGTCTTTGTTGTAGCTATTGATCTCCTGATGTGATTTAGATAAGGGAGGAAGAGATAATGGCATTGATTATTCTATTTAGGAGCCAAACTGAGACTAAACTCAAGTATAATACATAAAGAGGAAAAATCCACACTCAATCACTCCTTGTCTGTTCTTTGCAGTTCAAGGCAATGCTAGGTGGTCACGGCAACAGGGACACACATCTTAATAAACATGTGGGCTTTGGTCTCTGCTACAATTTGTTGTAAATGAATATATGATGGAGGCTTTTGGTTTGTTTGTTTCTTATTTTAGTGAGCATGCATTATTTTCATAAAGCAAAGTATGGGCAGAATAGGTTGTTTTCTAGCCAAAGATGTTGACAGAATTCAATGATGGAGATCTCAGGCTGACAGCAGGACATGCATAGCTAATTTTACTTTATGCTCCTCTCCCCCATTGTGAATGGCAATCAGCTCAGGTCAGGTAGTTTACAGGAGAGAATCTTAAAACAGACAAAGAATGCTTATGCCCATCCACAGCAATATGTAATGATTCTGACAGGCCTTAACTGCAGGTCATCTAGAGACATGGATTAGGGCCTCAGGCCTCACCTCAGAATTAAAAAGAATCCCTGTTGCATATAAGACCAGACACCAATGAGATTTAGAAGTACCTTAAAAACACCAGAAAGAAAAAACCATTTCCAATCTTTTTAAAGCTGCTGAGCTTAAACTGCCTCTGAATATTTTAACAGGTTACAAAAAACACTGTTCTACCCAGGGAACCCAGTGAGGAGTAGGAAGGATTGACAGCCATAGTCTGTTTTATATTCTCTTCCATTTCCTCTCATACTTTTTTGGAATACTGTCCTAGACCTGAAAACCAACACAAACTTCTACGCCTGTCCCCAGTGAAGGTTTTCAAATGCCAGCTGAGGTTCTCTTAAAAAAAGCATGCATTTAGACTAAGTACAAATTATTCATCTTTTATTGGTGTGATTGATAGATATTTTCGTAAAATATAAAAGGAAAACCAAATAAAGTATAAGATGTAGGAGCCAAAAATAAATAAAAGCCTGTATTCAATTCTTTGATGTCACCATAAAGCTTTTGCATGTAATGAAGAGAGTACTTTCACCTTTTTGTGGCCCTGCCCAGAGAGCTACAATTCATGTCAAGCAGAACGGGCCTGAGGATTTTTCAAGCACATCTTACCTTTTAAAAATTAAATTTAAAAAAAAGTCAATCTTTATAGCCTATTTACTGTGGGTTTTGGTTTTGCTTGTTGGGATTTTTTTTTTTTTTTTTTAACACAATTTTGTGTTTCTTGAACAGAAGGCTGTTTAAGGAAAGTGTGCCTGGCTTCCTTATTGGTTTCCCAGGGCTGAGTGCAGGGAAAGATTCTGGAGCTTCCTGCACCTGCTATAGTAAATTGATGTTTTACAGAGAAGCTAAGGAGATGAAAAAAGTGAAGCATCCAAACCCAATGTGACCTAAATGCAAATTTTATGTCCAAACTGAAGTTTCTACAAACTAGAAACTTTGTTTTTCTGACAGTTTTAGAGTGAATCTTTAAGATCCCATAACTCAATAAGACTGCAAAAGGTTGATGTACAAATCACTCCAGCATCTCTCTGTATCGCACTACTGCTTTTTCACTGGACCTCAGCAAGCTAAACGCGCATGAAATGCAGCTCAAACACAAAGACTACTGGCATCACCATGGAGAATGTTCAAAGCCTGCTCTTTACTGGGTCAACAAAGTCACTGGAAGACAGAACACATCCAGTATCACTGGTTGCATAGAGCACTGCACAACCAGTGTGAATCCGTATGGCAGTTCCTTGAATCACTATGCAATAAGAGAGCAGTAGTGAGTACAACCAACCTCACATAGGCAGAAGCACAAACTGCAATATTAAAACCAGTCCTTGAAGGTTTAGTTATAGTATGCATACCTCAAACATGAACTTCAGAGCAAACAGTCTCTGTGGGTCTAGCTGGTTTATGGGGGAAAAAAAAGTCCCTCTAAATCCATCGCCTATATAACACAGGAGAAATACTGACATATTGTTTGAAGGTAAAAGAAGCATAGGTTTTCCCTTTCAAAAGGAAATTGATTGAGCCATGTAGAAAGATGGATTTACTCATTTCTTTAACACAGAAAATAGGATCAGTAGTGTTAGTGTTTGAAATGAAAAACAGTTCTGTACATTTCCCTGGACTCCAGGAGTTGTGCCAAAGAACAATGGAAGATTTAATGACGGGGGAGGAAATGCGTGGTGTGAAAAAGATACAACTTTAAATTTCATTACTGTAAACAAAAAGAAACTACACAAAATCATTGGTATGAATCCTTGTTTTTCCCATATATAGTCACAGAATACTAGGACTGAAAAGTAATTTATGAATAGTACATCCAGGATTTAAATACAGGTTGAGGTGGCCCCACAATCAGAAGTCATATGCTATAGTTCTTCTCAAAAGACTACTAGGATAAGCCAAAATCCCAGGCATAAAACACACCAAAATTTGGCAGGATCTTAGATATCTGAAGCTAAATAGTTTTAGTTCTGAATAAGATGGAACCTTAATTTCAGAGTGCCTTTGGAGTAACACTGCTGCATGTGTATTTATCCAAGCAACTCAAACCTAATCTGTGAACGGATGTAATTTTAGCCTTATTTTAGTTCCAATAGAGAAATTTATTTTCAGGTGAAAGTTGCCTTTAAATGTTCTTCTTCATGCCTGTAGTCATTTGGAAGATGATTTTGTAAAGCATTAAAACGAAGCTCTGGCAGTTGACCTGTCTATCAGCAGACAAACCAAAGTAAGTCGTTTGACGAAACCAAAAATCTTCCTCAGTGGCATCTTTAATTCCATTCTTTTTTTTTTTTTTTTTCCTTGCTCCAAGGCTATTCGTGAGGTTTTTTGACTGTATCTCCACTTCTTTTTCTTTTGCTGTTTGACAGATCTTCTAGAGTTAGGTGAATTATTAAAGAGATAATAATTAAAAATACTTTCAGGACCAATAAAGAAAAATATTAATTTCTCTAGTGCTGTTTTAGAAATGGATTAATACCTTCCAGCTATAGGCACTAGAAATTCTAATATAGATTACAACTTTATACCATGATTCTTAGCCAATCTTAAATCAAGTTGCTGTTTTCAACACAAACTGTCAAAATAAGAGAGACAAATCCTAGTGGAAGTAATTGTGTTTCTAGCAATATCTTTTGGGAATTATCTTGTGACATTTCTTTCATTTCACAAGGAATACTCTTTTTCCCCTTCCTTTCAGTTTTGCAGTTCTGTAACAAGAACCCTCAGGTATAGGTTTAAACACAAACTGGATATCAGCTAAGCTTCAGTTAAAATTAACTGACGCTCTGTCTTCTGCTTAATTGCCAGTTCAGCACAGTGTCAGTTCCTCCAAATTCTGCTTTATGCTACTGATATGATATGGAATGGTCCTGTCTGATGATAATTAAGCAGTCTGGATAAGCCTTTCAATTGGCCATGGAGATAGTTAATATGTAGGAAATACTTTTGTTGCCAGGCAAATGATGAAGAGCTTCCTAGTCCACTTCAGTCATAGTTTTTGAGCAAACAGTGGAAATGCTATGTTACCAAGCACCTTTACTAGCTGTTTGGTTTAATTGCCAAATGCCATTTAGATCAATTCTTTTTGTTTAATGTTCCAGCCCTTTCTGGTTTCTAGGCAAGCTGAGCAAATGCTGAATCCAGCACTAGAAATGTGCTTTCATGCAATTCCCTTGGGCCTGCCCTCAAGCCAGCTAAAGTCCATGGAAACAACTATTCAGTGCTCACCTGAGAAAAGGTTCTGATCCAAATGCTACTACTCGATGGCATTAAATTTTAAATGCCTGTTTTTTTTTCAGGAAACATAAGTGAATTGTTTTAGAACTATGTCAATGGGACATAAGGGAAGTCATAATGCTATGTGAAATAAACCAAAAACTAGAGAGACTGGTATTTATGTTGAAGAGAAACAGAAGTACCCCTTTCTCACTTCAAGAATTTTTGAGAGGCGGGGAATTGTGCTAGAAATAAGTATATTCTTTCTACTTCTTAATCATTCTTTATGGTAGGTACCCGCCTGCATACAGAGAGAATGAAAATAACCAGAGAACAGACATTTAGTTTCCAAAGGAATAATATTTTTAGTTTATTATAAAATGACAACTGAATAACTGCAACGCTAATACTTCTTGAAACTTAAAGGGCATACAAATGACTAGCCCTATAGAGAATATTCCACACATTATACATGCATGTGGTAAGGGCAATTTCAAGAGGAGATCACAAGACACCATGTCTTAAGTTTAATAACCCATTTAATATTGCCTTTCAATTCCATTTCATGCTCAGTAAAGCAAGAATAACTGAACCTTTCACTGATGTTGGCCTTAGATGAACAGCTTTTGTTTTGAGGGCTTTGGTCACAATGCCTTGCCATGATTGACAATAAAGGCCTTAAGGGCCTTCTAGCAAGCACCAGTGATGACGTTAGAGGAACTGCTTCTGCACCTGAACAAGGATACTTCTTTAACAGACTATTTTTCTTTCTAGGGAAAAGGTATGGCACGCAATGCCTTTGTCCTTTCGCCACCACGTTCCCCCATCCTTCTTGTAATAAAATACAGTGCCTGCAAATGGGCAAGGGGTGGAAATGTGCATGACATGCTGAAGTAAGCAAAACCACAGCACACTGTCCCATCAGAAAGGTTAATGGCAGAAAGAAGCAAGATCTCTAAAACTCATGACATTGCTAAAAAGCCACTTTAAAAAGGTTAATGGTTATTGCTCCCAGTGCTTGCTTAAAGAACAAACCGTGTTGGGACTCAGCCAACCGAGAGGGAAGAATATAAAAAAGAATGAGTAATGGCTTGAATCAAAGATTACAAATTGAACCCTACCAGAGCAGACAGCAAAGGTTTATAGCTCAGTTACACACACGGTACACCATACCATTATCTTATATTGCTCATAAACAAAATGATTTGATCAGTAGATTAGGAAAATTGTACAGAAGTTTGTATTTCGAGTCTATCCATACAGCATAAGCAAGATGAACAAGTCACTAATTCATCAGGAAATTCATAGCATGTGGTTTGGTATTTGCAGCATAAACTGGTTCCAGCCCTGCTACTCTGAAGACTTTAAAGAACAGCAGGCACCGTATTTGCTTTCACCTTTTTTGCATAACC